>NC_137122.1:16970667-18170667 GCF_949319135.1 Squalius cephalus
TGAGCCTTGAGCATCTCTGCTCTTGATATGTCACTGATGAACATCTTTGGCTTTAATGAGAAAAAAAGAAAAGAAAAAGGGCAGTTTAGGATCAAGAACTTCTTGCACGCATAACAAACATTCTACCAAACCATTAGAACTCACAAATACTAATAACAGATCTCTTCTTCTTCTTCTTCTTCTTCTTCGGCGGTCACTCGAGACGAGTATGACTGTCCTCTCCGTCGGGTCGCCTTATTTGTGGATCCTCATGTGGCTGTAAAGGCCGATCTGTGATCCTCAGATTCTGCTGCAATGTGGGCATTGGAAGGTTGAGGTGGTGTATGGTGGTGGAGCCTTTCTCTGTTTGTCCTTGCGGTGTTGTCGCTTTGCATCTGCGGCACGGCGGAGTTCTGTTTCGTGGTGTGCTGCACCTTCCTGCACTGCTTTTCTCCAGTCCCTGTTAAACGTGAGATTCTCCCAGTCGTGGACGTGATGTTAAACTTTTTCAGGCTGGTCTTGATATTGTCCTTAAAGCGTTTCTTTGGCCCACCAGGGGCTCGCTGTCCTTCTTTTAGCTGGAAGTGCAGGATCTGCTTTGGGAGACGGTTGTTGGGCATGCGGATGACATGTACTGTCCATCGAAGTTGGTTCTGCATTATGGTGGTAGTGATGCTGGGCATATTTGTTTCCTCCAAAATGCTGGAGTTTGTACGTCTGTCTTCCCAGCTGATCCTCAAGATTTTTCTGAAGGCTCTTTGATGGAATCATTCCAGTGCTCTCAGGTGTCTGCTGTAGGTGGTCCAGGATTCCGCTCCATACAGCAGAGTTGGGAGAATCACAGCTCTGTAAACCAGGACCTTGTTTTGAGCCCTCAGGTCTCGGCCATCAAAGACTCTTGTCCTGAGTTTGGCATAGGCTCCGCTGGCACAGCTCAGGTAATGGTTAACTTCAGAGTCTATATCAGCTTTGGAAAAGATAATGCTGCCAAGGTAGGGGGAGTGGTCCACGCTTTCCAGAGTGATGTTATCCACTTTGATGATGGGCTGGAGTGATGGCTGCCTGGTTGGGTGGTGGCTGATACAGAACCTGAGTTTTCTTGATATTCAAGGCCAAACCCAGGGCTCTGTATGCCTTGGCAAAGGCATTTAGGATGCCCTGGAGGTCTTCAGGGGAGTGTGCTGCAATGGCACACTCCCCAGTCCATCTCTGAATCTGAGCCATTTACTGTAGAAACTGGGGTCAGGTTATGCTGAGCGCACTTACTCAGAAGCAGCACTCCATTGGAGTTGTTGTTACCGATGCCCTCCTTGCCAATAGTGCCCTTCCAGAGGTGTTGGTCCCGGCCTACCCTAGCATTGAAGTCTCCAAGGAGGATGATATTGTCCTCCCTGGGGATTATTTGACAGTGTTTCTTCCAGGCAGGCGTAGAAGGCTTCTTTTTCTTCCACATTGGAATCTAGGGTAGGGGCATAGGCGCTCACTACTGTCGCTGTCTGGTTGTTGGCCAACACCAGACGGATTGTTATGAGGCGCTCGCTGATCCCCACAGGAAGTTCGGAGAGGTGGTTAATAAGCTGGTTTTTGATGGCAAGTCCAACTCCACGGTTTCTAGCCTCATCGGCTGGCTTTCCTTTCCAGAAGAAAGTGTAACCACCTTTCTCCTCCTTCAGCTGCCCTTCACCTGCCCGTCAGGTTTCAGAGAGAGCAGCTATATCAATCCGGCATCTCTGCAGTTCTCTGGCTATGATGGCAGTTCGTCTCTCAGGTCTGTCACTGGAGGTGTTGTCCATTAGATTGCGCACATTCCAGGCTCCAAAATTAAATTTCTTTTGTTTCTGACTGCAAATGGGGTGTTCCCTCTGGACACGGTAATCCAGTCGGGGGGTATGAGGCAGGCTATTTTTAGGGCACCTTTTCTAGCCCCTTTCCCATGTGGGGTAAGCAGAGCGGATCCTGAATAGGACTGCTTAGTCATGGGTGTAGCTGCTGAAGAGCTCTTCTGCCTCGTTCCAAGAGCCCAGCGACTGATTCTGACACCCATCGCCTGATGTGCCAACTCATGACTAGGGGCTTCCAGACTGCACAAACCTGCCTCTGTCGCCACTTGCTGGTCGCCATAGGACTTTATCCGGGGTGGTAGGGTGGATTCCTTTTGTGGAGGACGCCTGTGCATGGCGTTGTTTAACGTGTGGAGGCTGGTGCATAGACAACCACCACACAGTCCTTGGCAGGTCTGGTTCAGGATCCAGTGGCATGGAGTCCAAGACGACTGGGGACCCATCACTGCTGCAGCCTTCATCCGCCTTCCCAGCCGTTGTGATGCTCCACTTAAGTCAGCCATCATCCTCCGCCTGTTCCGACGTTGAGGTTTTGTCTTTTTATTCAGTGTGTGCTCCCTTAGCCTTTGCCTCTATAGGCTACCCCACAAGGCAGTGGGACTATTTACCCATAGCTGGGGCTGTGGTTGGCGGGTGCCAGAGCATGTCCACTGCTTGGTGGGCCTGCTCACTGCGCCTCTGGGGCCCACCGAGATCCCCTTCAGTTCAGCCTGGGTCCGCTAGGGCCATGTTACCGTGTGTGGCCGCAAGGAGGCACTGTAGGAGTCTTGACGGAGGAGAGGCTTACGCAATCTGCTCCTCTTTTCGCCCTTGCACAAGGGCTAGTCAGTGGCAGTAGCTGTAAGCAGAATGTAGCAAGCAGAAGTAGCATGCAGCATGCAATATCTACTAAACTACAGGCACTACTATCCCAGTACTACTGCACTGACGCATCACACACACCCTGTGTGACAACACACACACACACACACACTCTATGTGTTTATTCACTAACATGAAGAATCACAGGACTAACCACATATTGTATTATCATAAATGTGAGGCTGAAACTATCGCATTTAACAAGTTCTATGTCGATAAATTAAAATTTGATTTCTGGATATTGTGATGTTATTTTTGTACACACACTTTGTGTTTTCATGTTTTATGAGGGCTTTCCATATACATAATGGTTTTTATACTGTACAAACTGTATATTATCTCCCTGTACACTAAACCTTCCCATCAAACAATTTTTTGTTGCATTTTTACATTTTCAAAAAGCATAATTTAGTGTGACTTATAAACTGTTTTCCTCATGGGGACCAAAGTTTTTTTCCACAAAAAAATTGTGAGAAATAACAGTATTGTCTTCCAATAGAGCAGTTTTATAGGCTTTTATCATATATCCTGACTCTGTTTCTAACAGCAAACACTCAGTATAAAGTGAGATGATCTGCTGATGATCCTGAATGGCTTGTTGAATGAGTGTCGATAGTCTGAGGCTCATCAATATTAACAGATCTGCTGAAAAAACTATTTTATTTCATGACAATAGTTCCTGTTTTCACCTCATTTATTATGCTGATGTCTTCAGATCTCCTGTAAATTGACATTTAAAGCTCATTTCATTGGTGTCAACTGACTGAGCTTACCATTATTTATATTGGAAAGAATATACACTATTTATATTATATTGTCCATGAGCATAAAAAACAAACTGTAACTTATATTCTTTTGATTTTGGCAGATCAGCTCCTCCCACACTGTAATTATTCATCAGTGAAGCTCCTCCCACAACAATTACACCATCAGTGAAGCTCCTCCCACAACAATTACACCATCAGTGAAGCTTCTCCCACAGCAATTACATCATCAGTGAAGCTCCTCCCACATCAGTTTACCAACAAATCCTGGAATATTCCCATCAGCTACAAGTGAAGACGAGCAGCAATGCATCAGGAAGAGCTGAAATCTGTAAAGACTGAATTTATTAAAGAGGACAGTGAGAACATGAGTGATCCAGAACCCTGCAGAATGAAACACACTGAAGACACTGAAGAACAAAGAGGTTGGTGTTTATTCTTCATTCATTCATGATGCTGAAGAACATTCATGTTAGAAACATTCAAGCACTTCATCACATTTAGATAAACAGTTAGCCTAACCCTCTGGGGTCTGAGGTGTTTTCTGGGCCTGGAGGTGTTCTGACATGCTCTGACATTTGTGCTTATTTCTGTTACTTGTGACATTTTCATGGCTAATGTCTGATTACACTGTATTCAGCACAAACTCTGCTACAATAATATGTCAGCAGCATGTGTGTAAAAGTTTGTAGTTTTGAGATAATGACGTTTATGCGTGGTTTGTGAAAATACAAAAAACAGTTGTCACTGAAATAAGCTCATGAAACCCATACTGATTATTTCTTCACAAGACTTTTGAAAATTGTATGACGTAGCCTAGAATATTTGCTTCAAAACTATGTGAAAATCACCCTGACTGCTCATTCAGATAAGACAATATATTGATTTAAAAACTATAAGACGTGTTTTGTGTAAGAAAGCTTTATGCGGGAGGCGTGAACACATCATTAATATGTATGGATTTTCACACCTGAGAAAGACAAAGACACTCGCCTAATGGCTCTATTAGGAGCTATCAGGCCCTGTCATTCTGAGCAACCTTGCACAAAGAATGAGGAGATTTAATAAAAAAGGCTTTTTGATTGTTTGGTTTTATTTACAACACAACATAATCCAAAGATACACAACAAATGACAAAAAGCACACTATTGAAAACAATGATCCAAAGACAGAGACCTTTGTGCCATTCTTAAAAACATTGTACATACCTTTCATTTCCAAGGTGTTTGATTTTCACTTTACCATGTTCATGTACAGAGACTCATATGAATGTTGAAGTCAGCTGGACTCAGTTGCATCTGGGCCCTGTAAAAAAAAAAAAAGAAAAAAAAAAGAAAAAAAACTGTGAACATACTGATATCAAGAGAAACTATAGGGCTGCACGATTTTGGGAATAGATTTTAGATTTTTCTGGTTAAAATTTATTTTTAAAATTCACAGAATACACACACTCACAAATGTTTCCAACAATAATGAAAACCAGGTTTGTTGTGCCTTGTAGGCATAGGCTACGCACAGTGCTTTATAATAATATCAATAACCTGTAGCAGCCTATAAATCTTTCAAAAGGAGCACTTCAGTAACAACTACGCTAGAGAAAAATATATTGATTATCATATGTTACTTCAAATGTTTCCATTCGTTATGATGATATGAAATGAGATTGGAATAAAAACATGAAGCCAAGTGTTTGGTGCATTTTGGTTTTCAAACGCACAGCGCGCTCCAAAATATGATACATTCAAACGCACGGCGCGCTCCAAAATATGAAACATTCAAACGCACGACACGCTCCAAAATATGAAACATTCAAACGCATGACACGCTCCAAAATATGAAACATTCAAACGCACGCGTGCTCCAAAATATGAAACATTCAAACGCATGACGCGCTCCAAAATATTATACATTCAAACGCACGGCGCGTTCCAAAATATGAAACATTCAAACGCACGCGCGCTCCAAAATATGATACATTCAAATGCACGCGCGCTCCAAAATATGATACATTCAAACGCACGCGTGCTCCAAAATATGAAACATTCAAACGCACGACGCGCTCCAAAATATGATACATTCAAACGCACACGCGCTCCAAAATATGAAACATTCAAACATTCAAAAATATATTGATTATCATATGTTACGTCAAATGTTTCCATTCGTTATGATGATATGAAATGAGATTGGAATAAAAACATGAAGCCAAGTGTTTGGTGCATTTTGGTTTTCAAACGCACAGCGCGCTCCAAAATATGATACATTGAAACGCACGGCGCGCTCCAAAATATGAAACATTCAAACGCACGACACGCTCCAAAATATGAAACATTCAAACGCACGCGTGCTCCAAAATATGAAACATTCAAACGCACGACGCGCTCCAAAATATGAAACATTCAAACGCACGACGCGCTCCAAAATATGATAATTCAAACGCACGGCGGGCTCCAAAATATGAAACATTCAAACGCACGGCGCGCTCCAAAATATGATACATTCAAACGCACACGCGCTCCAAAATATGATAATTCAAACGCACGACGCGCTCCAAAATATGATACATTCAAACGCACGCGCGCTCCAAAATATGATACATTCAAACGCACGCGTGCTCCAAAATATGAAACATTCAAACGCACGACGCGCTCCAAAATATGAAACATTCAAACGCACGACGCGCTCCAAAATATGATAATTCAAACGCACGGCGGGCTCCAAAATATGAAACATTCAAACGCACGGCGCGCTCCAAAATATGATACATTCAAACGCACACGCGCTCCAAAATATGATAATTCAAACGCACGACGCGCTCCAAAATATGATACATTCAAACGCACGCGCGCTCCAAAATATGATACATTCAAACGCACGCGTGCTCCAAAATATGAAACATTCAAACGCACGACGCGCTCCAAAATATGAAACATTCAAACGCACGACGCGCTCCAAAATATGATACATTCAAACGCACGCGCGCCTCAAAATATGAAACATTCAAACGCACGGCGCGCTCCAAAATATGATACATTCAAACGCACGCGCTCTCCAAAATATGATACATTCAAACGCACGGCGCGTTCCAAAATATGAAACATTATGGTTACCACATATACGTTTGAGCAGATATCCACAAACACAGTATTTAACAGTAAACACGGGTCTAAATATTATAATTTTCACCATATATCTAGCAACAATTCAACTATAATGTGAAGTTTATGCAACAATAACATAAACTAATAATTAAGAATTTCTTACATCTTTCTTGTCTTCAAATCGCGTTCTTCTTCTTCTGAGGTAAATCCATTGTAAGCTCACGGCGTGACTTCCAAACTCGACGAAAAGCAGAGACTTTGGTGAAGTTTGGTGCTTTGATTTTGAGGTAATGAGCGTGCTCGTGTGAGGCGTGGACGATTTGCATGTTAATCTCTTTTTGCGCGTGTGGGCGTGGTCAAATTAAAAATAATGAGCAAGCGTGTGAGAAACTGGTCATCTTGTTGGTTTTATACAAATTACTTAAGCAGAGAATATTTGTTTTCAGTTTGAATCCAATCATTTAAAAGTACACACTTTTTTGTTTATAAAGGTATATGGCTCATAAATGTGTGACAAGTATTCGCTGAGTTTTGTTTCAGTTTAAAGACGTGCTCAAGAAAAAAAAGTTCAGTTCAGGCAGAAAGCACACCCTGTTTATTTTCTTTATTTTACAAAAGCACAATGTTTTGATTTGATTGTAAGTGGACACATACAAAAGTAGACATCTCACAGATTCCTTTTTCATATTTCTTTTTTCTGTATGACCATAAAAGACGGAGTAATTTAAGTTTATTGTGCTACAATGTGAAAAAAATCCAGCAAAACGCGCCGGCGCGTTTGCCGACCCCAGAGGGTTAAACTATGAAATGGCTTCAAAAGGTTTTTTTTTTTATTTTTTTTACAAATGGTCAGTAAATGGAGGTTTCATATTGATTGTCAACATCACGTCAAACTAAATTTAAATATTTTAACTATTTTATTTTACATTTATTTTATATATCATTCACAATTTGCCAGAATTTTGTATATTTTGTATATAACAAATAATAATTCCAAAAGTACAAATTTACAATATACTCCACTTTACTGCAAAAAATGTATGTTCTTTCTCAAAGCAAAATTCATTTGAGCTTGTGTTTCCGGTGTCCCAGATTCACATGCGTATGAAGTCAATGGAAGGAGAAGTTTAGTCTGACCAGCATTTAATAATTTAAATGTTTTTAATAACATAAATTAAATACAAATCTAAAAGTTGGTGTCAAAATGTGGCAGTGACACAACTATCTAACATGATTTTAATATTAAAATGCATAATGCATTTTAATATTAATCGTGTTAGATAGTTGTGTCATTGATCAAACATATTTAATAGTTCTCACTGCAGAATCATGGGATTTGTGTCTGGCTTACACTGTGTCCACACTGTGACCAGATTCAGTCAGTCGTCACATCTGGAAACACATGAGATGATCAACACACTGTAATGCCTAACAGTTATATGTACTAAATAAAACATTACCGAAAGTTATGTGCACACAATGACTGTCTATAATGTTTTAGAAATAATAACTGAAAGATCAGTGTACCTCATTCATTAAAAGTTTCAGGGACATATTATTAATTTATAAAAAGGCATAAAAAACTATTCCCTTCATCTCGCTCTCTTTGAATAATTTTGATGAAAAATGAAAATAAATTTGAAAATGAAAGTTTTTCTTTAATTTCAGACCTGATGGAAGTAAAGGAGGAGAGTGGAGAACTGAGTGAAGTGAACGAGGAGGAGAGTGAAGAACTGATGGAAGTGAAGGAGGAGAGTGGAGAACTGAGTGAAGTGAAGGAGGAGAGTGAAGAACTGAGTGAAGTGAAGGAGGAGAGTGAAGAACTGAGTGAAGTGGAGGAGGAGAGAGAAGAACTTAGTGAAGTGGAGGAGGAGAGTGAAGAACTGAGTGAAGTGAAGGAGGAGAGTGAAGAACTGAGTGAAGTGAAGGAGGAGAGTGAAGAACTGAGTGAAGAACTGATGGAAGTGAAGGAGGAGAGTGAAGAACTGAGTGAAGTGAAGGAGGAGAGTGAAGAACTGAGAGAAGTGAAGGAGGAGAGTGAAGAACTGAGTGAAGTGGAGGAGAGTGAAGAACTGAGTGAAGTGGAGGAGGAGAGTGAAGAACTGAGTGAAGTGGAGGAGGAGAGTAAAGAACTGAGTGACGTGAAGGAGGAGAGTGAAGAACTGAGTGAAGTGAAGGAGGAAAGTGAAGAACTGAGTGAAGTAGAGGAGAAACATCATGTCAAACCTGGAGAAAAACCTTTGAGTCACTCAAAGACTAAAAATACATTTTTGAAGAAAAGAGCCAAGAAATCTTTCACCTGCACTCAGTGTGGAAAGAGTTTCACACACAAACAACGTCTTGATCGTCACATGAGAGTTCATACAGGAGAGAAGCCGTTCACATGTGATCAATGTGGGAATAGATTCAGTCAATCATCATACCTTAATGTTCACATGAGGATCCACACAGGAGAGAAGCCGTTCACATGTGATCAGTGCAGCAAAACATTTTGTAGTGCAACAAACCTGAAGTCACACCTGAACGTTCATACGAAGGAGAAGCCACACTCATGTTCTGTGTGTGGAAAGAGTTTTTCACTGCTGCAATATTTACGAAGACATCAGAAAATTCACACTGGTGTGAGAGAGTACATGTGCTTTGAGTGTGAGAAGACTTTTACTACAGCGAGCCTTTTAAAACAGCACCAGAGAATTCACACTGGAGAAAAACCTTACAAGTGTTCACACTGTGACAAGAGATTCGGTCGTTCATCACATCTGAAAACACATGAGAGGATCCACACTGGAGAAAAACCTCACAAGTGTTCACACTGTGACAAGAGATTCAGTCGTTCAGCAACTCTGAAAAGACATGAGAGGATCCACACTGGAGAGAAGCTGCACACGTGTGATCAGAGTGGGAAGAGTTTCTCTATTAAAGGTCCCGTTGCATGCGATTCCATGTTTCAAAGTTTAGTTAGTGTGTAATGTTGTTGTTAGAGTATAAATAATATCTGTAAAATTATAATGCTCAAAGTTCAATGCCAAGCGAGATATTTTATTTAACAGAAGTTGACTACAAAAAACGGCTGGATTGGACTACACCCCTCTACATCCTGCTTTAGTGACATCACCAGAACCGTGTTTAGACTAAACTCCGCCCACAGGAACACAGGCAATACGATGGCGAAATGTCAACAGACGGTTGATGTTTATCTATAATCGGATACCGCAAAAGTTTAATTTGAAGTTGTTAGTTTGCTCTGTCCATTTCACCACGGACTGTTTTTCTAACCTGGGATAATATCAAGCAGGCTTCTCTCGGCGTTTCATACTGACGAAGGGGGCAATTTCAACTATATTCCAGCAAGCGGTAAGTACAAGTAGTGATTTAATATGGAAGTAGCGATCAACTTCACATCGTTTCTCTTAGTAGGATGAAAATAATCTTACTTAAACTGTGATTAATATACAGAAAGCGATCACAGAACAATCCCTTTCCAATCGGCCAAGCTGTGACACAGCGCGAGTTTATATGGACACTTGCCAAAACTCGTTATGAAATCAATGACGCTGTTACACTGCACAACGAAGCTCTTACTGTATTTATATGCCTCATGTTTGCATTGGTGAAATCATTAGTGAGTGCAGAAACTGCGTTGCAATGATAAGATCTTTCACGCGATCAACAGACTGTCATCTGCTCAATGCTCATCATCACTGCAATTTTCTATGTGATTGAAATAGATCTAAATACTCACGATTCGTTAATCCCGATAGCTGTAATAGTAAAAACGTATAATAGCTGTAATAGTAAAAGTTTTCCAGATAGTTCCACATGTAATGCCAGATATTTCATATGCAAGCATGTCAGCCAATCACAGCAGAGGGCGTTTACACTGAAGTCTCACAGCAGACACGCCCCTTCAAACAGGGTGTTCAAACCAGGGAATGAAATCAGGCTAGGAAATATGCCTTTTACTTCTAAATCTTTGATCTAAAAAACATACTAACATTATAAGGGCACCCCTGGAAACATGATAAAATAATAAAAATAATCCATGGAATGGGACCTTTAAAAGTCACCTGAAGATACACATGAAGATCCATGCAGTGGAGACAGTCTACACATCACCATAGTCAGAAATCACTGCAAGCAGTTAATCTTTAAGTGCTGAGAAAAAAAAGCTGCTTTTCCACCTTCGGAAAAGGTTCCAGTTGTGTTTCCACTTGAGCCTGGTATGGCACGGCACAATTACAGAACCCTGAACTCTCAGCACACTTGGCTGACCGTGCCGAACCGGGATGGTAGAATGTGTGTAGTGACATCGCCACTCAGGATTGGTCACTCTGTCTAAGTGACGTAAAAGCAATTTGAGTGATGCAAACACAAATTTATCTTAAAATTAAAAGAAATAACATGGTTCCTGTACTCACAAATTTACATTATACAAATGTCTCATTAAAATGTCTACTAATGTTTAAAACTGATCAGAGATCAGGTAAAACCCATAGACACTTGTTCAATGGTTCGCTGCATGACGGGTTCACAGAGATCATTGACATTTAAAACATTTTGAAACGTTATGAGGCAACAAAGCCTTGTTTACTTTGCAGTTTGATACACACTCTGAACCACTGATTTGAAAAGATTCATAAAGGTGTATGAGCTTTGCGAAGAAGTGTTTCGAAATCGCCCATCACTACTTTAACTACATGAGTAAAACATGATTAGCAAGTTGTTTGGATAAAATAGACCATTGAAACTCACTTGATTTGATGTTTCTTTTTAGACCTGATGGACGTGAACAAGAAAGGAAAAACAGAAGCCACAAAATCCTGCCCTCAGTGTAAAAAACGCTTCACATGTAAATCAGGTCGTAAGATTCACGTGAGAGTTCACACTGGGAAGAAGCGAAATGCAGGAAGTCCTTTACTACAGACGATGAACTGAAAGAGCACCAGAAAATTCACACTGGAAAAACCTTTGGAGGCAAAGTTCAGGGAGCCGAAAAAGAGGCCATAACATTTTTAAGAGGGACATAAATCTGATATTAATTAACTCGCTTACATTTGTATTTTATTTGAACGTCTAGTTTCTCTTCCACTTCTACTCTTGCATTCAATGCAAACACAAGATATACTTTCATGTATCTTTGGACACTTTTCTTCTCTTCTTCTCTTGAGATGCTTTGGCTCTTATAAGTCAGTAAAGAGAGAGATCTGTCTCATTCACTTTCACTTTTACTTAATGTTTGTATTTGCTTCATGTAATTATTGATTAAACTATTGACTCATTTTATCAACATCTCATTGTCATTGTCCATTACTTATTTTCTGCTGATTCTGCTTGAATCAGGAATAATTTTAGTTCTGAAAGTCATGAAGTATCCTGATATGATTGCTTTTTGAGCTTTCCGTGTTTTAATTTTCTCAATAGAGCTTTAGTAAATTATATTTTACCGCACACATGACTGAGGTTGAATGAGATTGCTGTCTGTCTACATTATTAACAGTTTCACCCTTGATATCCAGTATCATATATTCATTTCATAGTTTGTTGTAGTCAGTTTGATGTTTTATTCACACAATGAGGCTTCATGTAGTCAGAACAATTACTATGAACTTAAAGGGATACTCCACCGCTTTTTTCATATCAATGTTATGCCCTTAACAAAGACGAGTTGAAACATACCTCTCTCGTCTCAATGCGTGCACTCAATCACTCTGGCGCGCGGCGACACTTTGATAGCACTTATCTTAGCCCAGTTCATTCATTAGGGACCAAACAGAGATGAAGTTAGAAGTGACCAAACACCTCCACGTTTTCCCTATTTAAATACAGTTACACAAGTAGTTACACGACCAAGTATGGTGACACAAAATAAAACGTAGCGCTTTTCTGAGCGGGTAAAAAGGATAACTATAATGTATGGCGGAATAGCACTTGAAGTTGGAAGCACTTTGACTCAAGTCATGTTGGTTCTAATGACAGAAGTGAGAGGGAGAGGATTTTTCAAGCGTGACTCTTTACTGTGCAGAGTTGAAGTGCTCCCAACTTCAAGTGCTATTCCGTAAAAAGGATCGGTGTGATCAGTGTGAAGCATAGGAGACTGCCGTAAAGCAAAACATGGTAGGCCAAAGTGATTAATACCATCAAACAAAGCATATAGCTGACAAGACGGCAATGCGCCAAGAGTGCCAAAAAGACAGAGAGGATAAAGATACTCAAACAGTCTGTTTTGACCTACAGAATGTTATTTCATGTCCACGTGCCAAAATTAGCTCTTTCTTTCTACAAGCGGAAACTTAACTTGTATAATCTTACTGCTCACTGTTTGCAGACTAAAAAAGGCTACTGTGCTTTGTGGACAGAGGTAATGTCAGGTAGGGGAGGAAATGATGTTGCAAGTGCACTAATGAAAATAGTAGAAAGCGTTGTACGTGATCATCCACATGCCACTGAGATGATTACATGGAGTGATAGTTGTGTGCCTCAGAACAGAAATTCCATAATAGTCTTTGCTATGGCAGATTTCCTGACAAGGCATCCTCAAATTAAAAAGATAACAATGAAATAAAATCAAACCTGTAAAGCACAAAGGAAAAGGTAAGATTTCACATTTTAGTTTTTTTGTTGGGGCAGTTAGCACTATCCATAATAATCACTACAGACTGTAATTATTAATTAGTCCTTAGACATACTGGTGATATTGTACTATACTGTATTATGCTGACTGGTGAAACAATGCAATATGAATTCTTCCTCTTCAATCAGAACTCATTTTCTAATTCAATACATTTCATTAATGTAAAACTGTCAATCACCTACTATCAATCCCACCCTTTTTTGCTAATCTGGGATGTGTTTCCCGTAAAACGGCGTAAACTCGCTGCTTAACTACCGTAGTAAGATGCATCGTTGAAGAAATCAACTAGCTTGGCGTGCCCGGGCCCGGGCGTGAGTTTTTATTCTAAATCTAAAGTTCATTTAAATTTAGAATAACTAATAGAATAATTAATTTCTGGAGTTGTGCAGAACAATAACTGGCTCTATTCACACATGGGCTCAAGCGAACATTAGCCAATTCGGACATTGCCCTTCTCATACAACGTTAACGTTACCGCTCCTGCGGTCAATATCTAACGTTAGATTAGTTGACGGTTGCAGTGCATGTGAGAAAGGAGCTATAGTTTATTCAAGCACTTTGACTAACTTTGTTAGAGACAAACGAGCCTTATCACAATACACTATCATTAAAGGGTTAGTTCACCCAAAAATGAAAATTCTGTCTAATTACTCACCCTCATGTTGTTCCAACCCCGTAAGACTTTCGTTCATCTACGGAACACAAATTAAAATATTTTTGATTAAATCTGAGAGCTGATCACTCCTCCATAGGCTTCTATGTGACTGAAACTTGCTGGCCCAGAAAAGTTATTAAAGAGATCGTTAATATAGTCCAAGTGACTACAGTGGCTCAATCTTAAGTTTATAAAGCGACGGGAATACTTTTTGTGCACAAAAATAAATAAATAATGACTTTATTCCACTATTCATGTCCTTCTCTCTGGGTCTCGAGTTAGTTCACGTAGTGTTTTAGCGCAGCGCTTCTGTGTTGTACGTCACACGCATCACACACATGACAAGCGTCGGCCAATAGTGAGCCTACGTGGTGACGTGCAACACAGACGCACTGCGTTAAAACACTACGTGAAAAGACTCGAGGCCCAGAGAGAAGGAAATGAATAGTGGAATAAAGTCGTTATTTTAGTTAGTTTCTTTTGCGCACAAAAAGTATTCTCGTCGCTTGATAAACTTAAGATTGAGCCACTGGAGTCACTTGGACTATATTAACGATCTCTTAAATAACTTTTCTGGGCCAGCAAGTTTCAGTCACTTAGAAGCCTATGGAGGAGTGATCCAGCTCTCAGATTTAATCAAAAATATCTTAATTTGTGTTCCGAAGATGAACGAAGGTCTTACGGGGTTGGAACAACATGAGGGTGAGTAATTACTGACAGAATTTTCATTTTTGGGTGAATTAACCCTTTAAATTTACCTTACATCACAGTGAAATAATAACAACAAAATTAACTTTTTTGTCAAAAAGAGGCAACATATTCCAATAGTCTGGTTTGGCTATAGCTTTAGCTAACACCTGCACAAACACAGTTGTCTGTAAAGTAATAGCCTGGTTGTCCATGCCACTAAACATAAATGTGAATGAAAAACACTTATTCACGTTAAAAATAACACAATTTTGAATGCTTGCCATGTCTAAAAGTGATTTCCTGGGCCACAGACCGTCTTGACGTCTCACATTCAAAGCGAGCAATGGCGGATGGAAAAACACTGACTGGCGCGAGCAAGGAGTTAGTTGATGTCATGTCATGTGGTCACGTGACATGAAAAACTCTGGTTTGAAGTAAAGATACTATTTAAGTCAAATTGTTGCTTTGAATTTTGTCTAGGTTGTTTGTTATTTGCTTTAAGGAAAACGGAACAAAACAGGTTTAAACCAGAAACCATGATTTTCACTTAGTCCAATATAAAAATGCACTTTAAATAAACAACACAGTAGTTTCACTTTTTTCAGTGTAGTAAATTAAATCTGGTAGATGAGCCCGTCTACAGTTTGATAGAACAGTTTGCATTTGCATATAGTGTTTGAACAGTTCTAATAAAAAAAGGACCAAAACCAAACTTTTCTAAGGCAAGAAAAAGAAAATTATTTTCAACGGAATCAAATGCTTTATAAAAGTCTAAACACAAAATAAAACTCTCATCTTAAATCCGAGTAATCAATAAGATCTAACACTAATCTAATATTATTTGAAACATGCCTCCCCGACAAGAAACCATGGGATTCATCTACAATAAAATCTATTACTTTTTTTAAGACGTTTAGCAAAAATAAAGGCTATAATTTTATAATCATTATTAAGAAGACATATTTGGTGCCAATTATCAAGCAAAAGAACATATTTTGGGTGGTTTTGGAAGTACTGAGTAAGAGTGCCTTTTAAAATACTTTCTCTGAAAACTTGCAAAAGAAAAGGAGCTAATTGTTTTGCAAATAATTTGTAGAATTCTGAAGATAAAACATCCACTCCTGGAGATTTATTAAGTTTAAGACAATAATGGCTTCAGTGACTTCCTCCAAACCAAGTGGTAGGTCACACATTCTTCTCTCTGCCCCATGAATTTTACAAAAACTAGGTAATGAATTGAATAAACCTGTAGCTGTAATCAAAAGAGGAACTATTCAACTTTTTATAGAAATCAGCACAAAATTTTGAAATTTCTAGTCCATTAATCTGTAATCTATGAATTGTCTTATGACTGTATTTATGTCTCTCAAGTTTAAAAAAGTATATAAAAATAAGATGAATTTTGTTCACCGTTCTCCAACGCTACCTAGATCTAATAAAAGCTCCTTCAGCTTTGGTTCTATGGAGATATGTTTTTTTTTTTTATTGCAGAAAAGATAACATACAGATAATAACATTAAAAAAAAATAAAACAAAAACAAAATAAAAACAAAAAGAGGATAGCTCACATTCAATTTTAACAAATAAAGATATTACAAAATATCAGGGGTATTAAAGAGTGTATCATAGCATTTTAAATATTTCACAGATTTTCTGTTTTTTAACAGTCTTATTGAAGTCTATGGAGATATGTCCCGTACGCGCGTGCGTTAGATATGACGTCACCGCGTGCTCGCGCCGTCTCGTCCCTCATTGAGCGTCGAGTCTTCTGAGGTGAGGAGAGCTGTTCACGGTATTTCTCATATTTACACAACTTTCAAACACACTTTATAGAGCTTGATTAAGCGACAGGCTCATTTCTGTATTGTTTTCATCGATCACAGCGATACTTGTGCGTCTTTTCTAGCGTCTTCCTACTGAAATAAACATTTAGTGCAGCAGCAGCGAGCATGAGGAGAATATGAGAATTTGAGTTCATTCAGACCTGAGCGATTTTGTGTTCGTTTGTGTGATTGTCTCGATTTTTGGAGTGAGAACTGTTACTGAATGTCAAGACAAAGTTTGAGATCTGTGAGGGGAATTCAAGTGTTGCTGTTGCCATTCTCATGTTTACCTTAATTTCTTTGTCGACATTTATCTTAGGCAGATTACATTTACTTAATGAAATTGATGTCTATTACGCTTTATTGACCCTGGCCTGTATGAGTAATGTACGTGGGGAATTTCAAATCTTCCCAGAACGTTCCCTGCAGGTTATTTTTAGGTTTAATTTTTATAACCTTAAGAGAACGTTCCCTGCAGGTTATTATTTAAAAGCATACGTTCGCAAACCATATAAATACCTACATGATTTGGCATAAATCCAGAAAAAAGCGCTCCCTAGTGGTTTATATCTCGTTGAAAACGCTTGTGCTGAATATTATAACACCTATTTCTGAACATTTTGTTAACAATTACTACATTGAATATGCCTATAATGCATCCATTTAAACATTAAACATCACAGTAGTTTAAACACTGTAGACCCTGATAAACAGCACTTAAATAGCCTAGGCCTATTAATAACTGCATATTAATATATTCACATACTGTATGTGAAGCACTGTTAAATATATTGAAATACATTTTTTATATTTGAAATACATTTAAAAAATACTTAGAACATAAAGCTTATCAATTGTTCCTCATGTTACATCTGTAAATTTGTTTATGAGAAAATATGTTCATAATTATAGCATGTAGTTTTTGCTATTTTGTTTCTGTTTACCATTTCTAAAGGTAGGCCTAAATTATATTATAATGTAGCCTATATATAAGTGACTTCAAACATTGTTTTACATTTTCGATGCTTTAATATTCTCATTCCATTTACAGTTTGCGATGGCCACAGGCCATGTGAAATTTGGCCACAAATTATCCACTTAATAATGTATCAAGTTTCAGGATATTTTAGCTGATTATCAAATAATTCACTGCATCAATTCTAAATTTATGTAAATGCTGCGTGACTTCTACGTGTTTTAATGGGCGCGCGCGCTGAACATTCAAGCCGCATTTGAACTGGAGCAAAGGGCGTTACCATGGAAACGAGGCAGCAGCTCAACTGACAATCAGCGAAACTCCGTCTCACTGTTGTTTTAACTACTTTAAGGTAAGTTTAGTCCATAAAATTACACAAATAGTACATACAAATGTTTCTGAGACTTTCTTTCATGTAAATGACTCGCTTCCGTTGAATATTTACTTTATAGAAATGGTTTAGTGTCTTAATCACATCTTATGTGTATATGAGAGATTTTGTAGTTTTGTAAAGGTTTTGCTGACAATGGATGAATGGAAATAAGCTAATTTATTTAACCTAAAAGTACGCACTGTATGGTTAATTCATAGTTATCAAGTGACGCCATACCATTACACCCACCTGGAGGGCAAAATAAGCCTTTCCTCCATTGCCCACCAGTCATTTTTATCAGGTTTGTAGTTAGTATGTAGTAAAACAGTGTTATTAAAAGATCAAATTCAATATGCTGCTTATTCATGATGCATACTTTGTACAGGTAAGCAGATGAACACAGAACAAATTATTTATAACATAATTTTGTTTGTCTTCTCCCCTTTACAGTATTGTTTGCCATCTAGTCCTGATCACAGAGTTTAGCTCCAAACCCAATTAAGCAGACCTGAGCAGCTGATCCAGGATCACCAGAAACTCTGCAGAACTTTGGTCTGGACACCAGTGTTGTAAGTTCAGAACATAATGCAGGAGATATCAACATTGTCTCTCAAGGTCCACTTACATGCAGAGCTTTACTCCAACCTAGTCCAGCACACCTGAACAAGCTAATCAAGGTGCTAAACTCTGGGTGCATATCACTCAGGTCTCTAGCTCAGTAGTCAGTGGTTAAGGGACGTCTAAAGTTATCACAAAATCCTTACAGTGCACTGAAACATTCGCTTCCTAAAAATTCACTATGTTATCGGAAGTTCGGAAGCTCAAAACTTTAATCACACAAGACAGTTCGATACAAAATGACATGTAATAGCTGATTTTAAAACACAAACCAATATTATATTTCAGCATAAACATACGTCGCTAGACAGCTAATGTCTAATCAAGCAAACATTTACAATTTATCTATGACTGAAATCTTGCACGTATATAGCCGCTTTCCGACCAAGTAGTTACAGGAACTTGGTTATAGGAACTGTCCACTTCTAAACAGTTCTATGAACTACCCTCCCCCAAACTCGGTTTTGCTGTTTGCATTCGCACTGGCCAAGTGGCCATATGAACTGGTAGGAGGGGCAAACACGAACAAACACGGCAACTTTTATTTTGACGGAGCGACGGACCTTTATTTTGACGGCGCTGAGAACGCCAGAGCAAACAATGCTCGCATTCTCTGTGTTCATTAGTTAGCGATCTGTCTAACAGTACTGTTTAACATGTTATTAGATAGAACTGTAATAGAAAGTAGACAGTATATGAAAAAAATGTTTGCAAATGTAGTGTTGCTAGCTGAGCAGAAATACATAATCATGTTTGACTTGGTCCCCTCAAAGTTGCGTTGTATTTTCTCTTCAGCATAAAGGTTTAGAGGCCCATCTATCACTGTTTTCCATGTTTGTATCTAGTTTCTGGAGTAAATATATAGGCTATAATCTGTGTGTTTACATATAGCTGTTTTAAAAATGGCAGGTGCTGGTGTTTTGCGTGCGTTCGGTCATCAAAGTACAATAACGTCACGAGTAGTTCCTATAGTGCTGGTTTAGACCCTACTCTGAAGTAGGAGCTAAATTAGTTCCTCCAAGTGGAGTTCCTAGAACTAAAATTGTTCCTAGTCGGCGTGTTCGCACCGCAGGAACATCCGGGTACTTTAGCCAATAGTTCTAGGAACTGTGAAAAGGTTCCTCCGGTCGGAAAGCGGCTTTTGTAGAGGAAAAACTCAAGTGTATACTTCACATTTTGGACAACCTTTGTTTTTTTTACATTTACATCTTGGTTATTGTTCTCTTTCTCACTTTAGATGCTGGAGAAAACACAGCCAGGCTAAAGCATTCAAAGTGGAAACTTCTGTCGTAGCTCTATAATCCAGGATTGGGATGGAGGAAATCAGAGATAGGAAGAGATCTACTGGTGCCCCTGAGGAACTGAATCCCACAGCAATTCATCATCAGTGAAGCTCCTCCCACTGTAATTCATCATCAGTGAAGCTCCTCCCACTGTAATTCTCCAATAAATCCTGGAATATTCCCATCGGCTACAAGTGAAGACGAGCACAATGCATCAGGAAGAGCTGAAATCTGCAAAGACTGAGTTTATTAAAGAGGACAGTGAGAACATGAGTGATCCAGAACCCTGCAGAATGAAACACACTGAAGATCCTGAAGAACAAAGAGGTTGGTGTTTATTCTTCATTCATTCATGATGCTGAAGAACATTCATGTTAGAAACATTCAAGCACTTCATCACATTTAGATAAACCATTTAACTGTGAAATGGCTGCAAAAGTTAAACAAATGGTCAGTAAAGGCAGGTTTTATATTGATTGTCAACATCAGGTCAAACTAAATTGAAATATTTTAACTGTTTTATTTTACATTTATTTTATTTATGGTTTATAATTTGTAACAGTGTTACCAGAATTTTGACCTGAATTTTGTGCATATTTTTTACAAACATGTATAACAAATAATAATCATTCCAAACTATAAAAATGTACAATCTGCTCTGCTTTTCTATTCCAAAATCTACTCTCCTCTTTACTGCAAACATTAGTGTTCTTTCTCGTAGTGAAATTCACTTGATCTTGTGTTTCTTGAACGGCCCTTAATAATTAAAACATTTTAGTAGTTTTTAACATAATTAAATATCAATCTAAAATATTGGTGTTAAAATATGGCAGTATTGTGTATTTGAATGTTCATATCATGTTAGATAATTGTGTCATTGATCAAATATATGTAATAGTTCTCACTACAGAAACATGAGATTTTTGCCTATAGTGTTTAAAAAATAATAACCGGAAGATCAGTGTAGAGTCCTGCAACGCAATATGTGCAATATTTGTCTAAATTATCATTACACGCAAATATGTGTTTTAGTTAGGCCTGTCACGATAACAAATTTTGCTGGACGATAAATTGTCCAAGAAATTATCGCGATAAACGATAATATTGTCGTTCTGAGACCATTTTCATTTAATATAATTATAATGGCATAATAATGCAGGTACACCTTTTCAACGATCTATAAACTTTTATTTCTAAAGAATATTAAACATTGAAAACGGAAAACATTTTAAATATCCAAAAAAATGAACAAAACAACCAAAAACAATAAAAGCAATGGACTCTTAGTGTCTGTTAACAAAATAAATGTCTGTTAATAAATAAAATGGATGTAAACAAAATTGCACTTCAAAAAATATTAAACATTAGGCTTTAGACATTAGGCATAAATAGTGATACATTCCATAACAGGCAAAACTGCCGGTTAGGACCTTTGTAAACAAATTTAAAAAAGCCTCAACAAGCCATATCACACCATTCTGCACTGTCCTCCTGTTACTTTGTCAAGTGATTGTGTACTGTCGGGAAGACGGAGACGCACTTTATTGCGTGTATGCTACGCACTGAAAATACTTGGTTAGGATTAGGGGTGAGGAGTGCGTGCGTATTACACGCCATAAAGAGCGTATCATATGCACGCAAAAACTATTTTTGGCGTATAAATGGCACGAGAAATAACATTCGTGGTATAGATACGCATTTTCATGTGATCGGGCTCGCTGTCGCAACTCACAACTAGCGTCTTCTCTCTCTCCCGGCAGTAGCCGCAAACAGTCCCGCCGGCGCTTTCCCATACGTGACTGACAAGCGCCGCGCGCCGCCTCCCCACTCAAAGACCATGCAACTGACAAGAGACGAAGAGAGTTCACTCCTCCTATACGCTAAAGAACCGAGAGTGGTCATCCAGTCTCTTTGGTAGAGAGAGAGAGACGAGGAAAACAAACAAGCATGCAAATGTAATTATCGCGGCCGGAAAAATTATCGAGCTCATTTTTTTTTATCGTGCGATTAATTGACTTATCGACTATCGCGACAGGCCTAGTTTTAGTCAGGCCATCCTTAAAAGTATTCTTGTTTGCCGTAACCCGACTGACCCTGTCAATTTACATTGTCATTTAGCAGACACTTTTGTCCAAAGCGACTTACAAATTAGGACTAAATTAACCCTCTGGGGACCAAAAACGCGCCCGCGCGTTTTGCTCTTTTTTTTTTTTTTAGCAATGAAAAATAAACACTAAATGCTCTGTTAATTTTGATCTTTCATTTTCGTGTAATACAACCACGCATAAACATTATTCTCTTAAAAATACAAACATCTACATACACGTTGCTCGCATATTATGGTAGCCCTGTTTGTGCTATATAGAGTGAATTTACACCTTAGCCATTAACATGTTTATAAATAACTGAAAAAGCACAAATGTCAAGGCATGTCAGAACATCTCAAGGACCCCAAAAACAGCTTGGTCCCCAGAGGGTTAAGCGAGTCATCATGAAGAGGCAAAAACAATGCAAGAAGTGCTCAAAATACAAAGTTCAGGCATTGTTCAGTGTAGCATAAGCCCGATAAGCGAGGATATAAAGGAAAAGGAAAGGTTTTTTTTATTTTTTATAATGAGGTTAAGTGCTAATGGAAGAGAAGGGTTTTCAGCTGTCTTTTGAATGTTGTCAGGGATTCTGCATTCCGGATTAGGGTGGGAAGAGCGTTCCACCAGCATGGAACTGTGAATGAGAATGTTCTGGAAAGTGATTTTGAGGCTCTCTGTGATGGAACCACGAGACGTCGCTCTTTGACCGATCTATGGCTTCTGGTAGGGATGTAGACTTGTAGGAGTGAGTGAAAGTAGGAGGGAGCTGAACCTGTGATAGATCTGTAAGCAAGCGTCAATGCCTTGACTCATGAAACCATTTGTTTATTATATTGCATATCGCAATCGCAATATTGACCTCAATTATCGCAATATGACATTTACCCCAAATCGTGCAGCCCTATTCTGATAATGAACTTGATGCGAGCAGCGAGAGGTAGCCAGTGCAAAGTGATGAACAGAGGAGTGACGTGGGCCCTTTTGGGCTCGTTGAAGACAAGACGAGCTGCAGCATTCTGAGGCTACGTTTACACGGAAACGATCTGAAGAGAAAACGCAAAAGTGATCACTTTTTATTCTGCGTTTAGACGAGCGTTATCGGGGGGAAATCTGCGTGCATATGGTGACGCAAAAGTGTGTGAAATTCAAT
Organism: Squalius cephalus; assembly: GCF_949319135.1. Lineage (NCBI taxonomy): Eukaryota > Metazoa > Chordata > Actinopteri > Cypriniformes > Leuciscidae > Squalius > Squalius cephalus. The sequence goes on from NC_137122.1 coordinate 16,993,500, forward strand.
GTAGTATGCACTCCAGGCGGCTAGGTGGCAATGTGAAGCACTGATCGGTGCCTTCACTGTCTAGCCAACTTTTGCGTTTTTACCGTTTAGATGGAAACGCTACGGTGGAGCGTTTTTAAGATTTCCACTCTGGAGGGTGGTTTCACTTTTTTGCGTTTTTAAGCCCCGAAAACGCCGTCGCCGTCTAAACGAAAGGCACATCTGATAAAATATTTTTACGTTTTCACCCGCGAGCGTTCTCGTGTAAACAGGGCCTGAATCATTTGTAGTGGTTTAGTTGCACATGATGGAATTCCAGCCAGAAGAGCATTGCAGTAGTCAAGCCTAGAGATGACTAGGGCCTGGATGAGAAGTTGTGTTGCATGCTCAGTTAGGAAAGGCCTGATCTTCCTGATGTTGTGCAGTGCAAACCAAGCTGTCTTTGAAATGTGATCTGTGAAGTTCAGCTGGCCATCCAATATCACTCCAAGATTTCTGACCGACCTTGATGGGGTGATTGATGATGAATCTAACTGAATAGTGAAGTCGTGTTGTAGAGACAGATTGGCAGGGGGACGAGAAGCTCAGTCTTTGCCAGGTTAAGCTGCAGGTAGGGCTGGACCCGAGTATTCGTTCGGTGGGTTGGTATTCGATTTGAAAATTTGACACTCGAATATTAGTTTTTTTTATTTATTATTTTTTTGCACACCTGGGATCCCCCGTGAAACGGTTCTCATTCGCGCTTGAATAAGGCCGGCGACACACTGGCTGCGTGGCGTGTCCGTTTTTCTTTCGGCTCCCATGTTAACAGGTTGGAGTTTGCACACTGCCTGCATGAGACACGTCTCGAGCCACGCTGAAAACGCGTGCATGCTAGAAATAGAACCGACGCCTGTGTCGCCGACGCCAATCCATCTAAATTAATCTCGTTTCTAATTTAGGCTAACTTAATTTCGTTTTTCTTTATTTAAATTTCGTTTTTCTTTATTTAAATTTCGTTTTTTCTTTATTCAAATTTCGTTTTTCTTCATTTAAATTTTGTTTTTCTTTATTTAAATCTACCCTTTACTGTGTCAGTAATTTTGTTAGTCAGAAAAATATTAGACTACCTTAAAAGTATTGCTTAAGTTAACAGACCTGTGTGTGTGCGTTTTATAGCACTAGTGCAGTGTCCGTTCTCGGAGCATATAAGCCCTGCTCGTGCGAGGTTTGCCGCTTCCCGCTCGCGCTGTTCTGTAGTTTACTAAAAGTTTATTAATTCTGAACATGTCGCGTCTCTGGTGTCTATCTATTGCATCAAATGCGACACTGCACTCCCTTGTGAAGTCGATTGGATGAACGGTTCTCGAAATAATCAAAATGCAAACGGACACAGACACATAGAAATTCCTGCCTTAATTAGAGAGAAGAATATGTTCAGCCCCCTCTCTCCGAAGCTTTGAATATTCGATGTTCATTACTACTGAAGCTTCGAAGCTCAAAAAATGGTATTAGGACCAGCCCTAGCTGCAGGTGATGTTCCTTCATCCATGTCGAGATGTCCGCCAGACAGCTTGAGATCTAAGCAGCTACTGTGGGATCATCTGGTTGAAATGAGAGGAAGAGCTGTGTGTCATCAGCATAGCAGTGGTAGGAGAAACCATGTGCCTGTATGATGTGTCCCAGTGATGTGGTGTAGATGGAGAAGAGCAGGGGTCCAAGAACTGAACCCTGAGGAATCCCTGTGGTCAGCTGATGTGCTTTGGATATCTCACCTCTCCATGCGACCCTGAAGGACCTACCTGTGAGATAGGACTCAAACCAGTGGAGGGAAGTTCCTGTGATGCCCAGTGATGAGAGGGTGGACATGAGGATCTGATGATTCACAGTGTTGAAGGCAGCAGACTAGGGCTGGGGTAAACGATTATTTATTAAACGATTAGTTGGGCGATTATTTTATCGATTAGTCGACTAATCTAACGACTAATTTGGCGATTAATATAACGATTATTTTTCTGTTGCTCGATTAATAAAAAACATAATGCATCTCAAATAAATACCAAAAAATTCTTAATATACTTAATATACTTTATTAACCCTCTGAGGTCTGAGCTGTTTTCTGGGCCCTGGAGGAGTTCTGACATGCTCTGACATTTCTGGTTATTTCTTTTACTTGTGACATTTTCATGGCTAAAGTCTAATTACACTGTATTCAGCACAAACTCTGCTACAATAATATATCAACAGCATGTATGTAAAAGTTTGTAGTTTTGAGATAATGACATTTATGCGTGGTTTGTGAAAATACAAAAAAAAATTCTCACTGAAATAAGGCCATGAAACCCCTACTGATTATTTCTTCACAAGACTTTTGAAAATTGTATGACATAGCCTAGAATATTTGCTCTAAAACTATGTGAAAATCACCCTGACTGCTCATTCAGAGAAGACAATATATTGATTTAAAATTGTTACGACATGTTTTGTGTGAATAAGCCTAATGCGAGAGCTCATTAATATGTAAGCTTTTCTCACCTGAGAAAGACAAAGAACCTCCCCTAACGGCCCTATTAGGAGCTATCAGGCCCCTGTCATTCTGAGCAACCTTGCACAATACTGTAAATGAGGAGATTTAAAAAAGAATGGCTTTTAGATTGTTTGGATTTATTTACACAACATAATCCAAATAGACACAACAAATGGCAAAAAAGCACTTATTGAAAGACAGAGACCTTTGTGTCATTCCTAATACCTTTCATTTCGTGTTTGATTTTCACTTTACCATGTTCATGTTCCTGAGACTCATGTGAATGTTGAAGTCGGCAGGACTCAGTGGCATCTGGTCCCTGAAAAAAAAGTGAACATACTGATATCAAGAGAAAAGCCTGCACGATTTTGGAAATAAATATTAGATTTTTCTGGTTAAAATTGCTTTTTAAAATTCACAAAATACACACACACACACACACACAAATGTTTCCAACAATATAATGAACACCAGGTTTGTTGTGCCTTGTAGGCATAGGCTATGCGCAGTGCTGGGTAAAATAATAATAACAATAGATAGCAGTATAAATCTTCCAAAATATTTCAGTAACAACCAAGCTAGAGAAAAATATATTGATTATCATGTTACTTCAAATGTTTCCATTCGTTATGATGATATGAAATGAGATAATAGTAAAAACATGAAGCCGTTTGGTGTGTTTTGCTTTTCAAATTTTCAAATGATACATTCAAACGCGATCGCGCTGCAAAATCTGATACATTCAAACGCGATCGCGCTCAAATATAAAACATTATGGTTACCATACATATCTACGTTTGACCAGATATCCACAAACACAGTAGGCCTAACAGTAAACACGGGTCTAAATATTATAATATTCCCCATATATCTAGCAACAGTTCAACTGCAATGTGAAATTTATGCAACAATAACAAACATGTAAGAATTTCTTACCTTAAATCTTTCTTGTCTTCAAATCGCGTTCTTCTTCTGAGGTAGCCTAAATCCAATGTAAGCTCAGGCGCGTCTTTCAAACTCGACGAAAAGTGAAGTGTTTTGTTGTTGAGGTAACGAGCGTGTTCGCGTTTCATGTGGAGATTTGCATGTGAATATCTTTTGCGCGAGTGGGCGTGGCCAAATTAACTGTAATGAGCACGCGTTTGAGAAGCTGGACATCTTGTTGGTTTTATACAAATTACTTAAACAGAAAATATTTGTTTTCGTTTTGAACCCGATCATTTAAAAGTACACACTTAAATGTTTATAAAGGTGTATGGCTCATAAATGTGTGACAAGTATTCGCTGAGTTTTGTTTCAGTTTATAGACGTGCTCAAGAAAAAAAAGTTCACCGCGACGAAGAGGCAGAACGCACACCCTGTTTATTTTCTTTATTTTACAAAAGCACAATGTTTTGATTTGATTGTAAGTGGACACATACAAAAGTAGAAATATCACAGATTCTTTTTTTTATATTTCTTTTTTCTGTATGACCATAAATGACGGAGTAATTTAAGTTTATAGTGCTACAATGTGGAGAAAATCCAGCAAAACGCGCCCGCGCGTTTGCCGACCTCAGAGGGTTAAACAACAGTTTTGCACAGCAAAAAATCTTCTGCTTTACACAAAATAAATTATTTTACTGTTATACAAAATGAAAGGCCAGCTTGTTTAACATTACTCTTTTACAGTAGCAACATAACTGTTGTCCAAAAAATTCAAAACTTGTAGTGCAAAAAAACACAGTATTGCACAGTATAGACATTCCTGAGAGTGTTTAACACTATAAAATTCATGTTATCAGTTTTACTATCCCAACATAAATCATTCTCTCCTGGACAAAAGATAAAAAAATGCAGTGCAAAAATAAACACTGTGCAATGCACAGTACAGACATTCCTGAGAGTGTTTAACACAATATAACAGTCCCAACATAAAACCTGATGGAATCGAACTGACTCTCTTCTTAACTGCTATTCTGTAAGCTTATATGCTAATAAAGTGTGTGCAATATAGTATTGTCCACTTTCCTCCTCCCTCATCCATCACCACTCTGAATTACTGTGGAGGAATGTGAGCATGTCCACGTACTCTTTGGTGAGGCTTGCTCTTTTTTTGTTCACAATGGACCCTGCTGCTGAGAACAGACGCTCAGAAGGTGTGGATGTTGCAGGGGCAGCCAGATAGGATTTCGCCACAACAGCCAGGGCGGGGAACTTAGTTTCATTTTCTTTCCACCATTGGAGTGGGTTTTTGTCCTTTGGAATGGATTTCTCCCCAAAGTACACAACTAGCTCATTCCTGACAGCATCTTCCCTCTGGTCTTGGCCTGGGTCTTCATCCTCCAACTCCTCCTCATCATCTGTGCCAAGCAACATGTCCAGAACAGACTTTGGCTTCTGTCTGGAGTGATCTGGCTGGCCACTCTTCCCTGACTTATTCAGTTAGTTCACTATAAGAGATTTAAAGAGCTGAATAATTAAACTAACCTTGAAGCAATCTCTGCTGCGGCTGCTGTTTGGAAGGTGGTAATGGGAGCAGACTCAAAGGCTGTCTGTGTGGATTTCTGTAGGCCTTTCACAAGCGGAGGCAGGACAGAGACTGTGACGAATGCCTCTCCACTCAGGAAAACGGTGGCTTGCTCGAAGGGCTCAAGTGCTTTCTGTAGCTCCTCCAGGAGGCTCCACTGGTCACCTTTCATATCCAGGTATTGCTTTCCTGCTTTGGTGACCTCTGGGTCTGAGAGGGTTGCGGTAACAGGCCACCGCTGCTCAAGGAGGCGTGTGATCATATAGTAAAAAATTCCATCTATTCCATCTAACAGCTACATCCTGGGTCAACTTGTGTTGAGCTGTGCCCATTTGCTCTTGTTTGAGTTTCAACTTCAGGGTGGCGATATCGCTGCTATGGAAGTACCCGATGAGGCTCCTTGCTGCCCCAAGTGCCTTGTTGATCCGGGGATCTTTCAGAGCATGGTTGACGATCAACTGGGTGGTGTGGCCAGCACATCGAAGTGAACGAGGCAACGAAGGCAACACCATGCTTCTCCTCAAGGATTCTCAGGGCTTTCACCACATTAGCTGCATTATCGTGGACAATCGCCTGGACATCATCACGGAGAGAGAAGTCAAACTTCTCTGCAACCTCTTCAATCCAGCGAGCGATGTTTTCTGCAGTGTGTCGGTCCTCAAGGGGCTTTGTGCACAAAACGAATGAAATCATCTCCCAGTTGTCGTTGATGTAGTGGCAAGTCACTCCGAGGTATGTCTCTGTGGCAATACTTGTCCAGGCATCGGTGGTGAGTGAGATTTTTGAGGACCTCTTCTGTAAGTCTTTCTTCAGATCTTCAAGAGTACTTTGATATGCCTTCTCCAACTGCTTTGTGAACCACTACCTGGAGGGACATTTGAAGCCTGGGCAGGCATATTCGATCATGTCTATGAAGGCTTCACCTTCAACAAGAGACACAGGCCTCATGTCTTTGACGATCACCTGTAAGATAAAGAAAATTAGTCTTAATAGCAACGTAAACATAGCACCTTTCATAGAGCCATAATTGCTTACAGTGTAAGAAGAATTATTATTAGACCATCCAAATAAGGACACAAAGAAAAGGGCCAAGTTAACTGAAGAAACACCCATAACCTAGCTAATAAATATAGGACACATAAAATGGTCACAGCCATTCCATCCTAAAGTATGTTTAAAGTGAGCAGTGAGCAAATAATTACTTACTCTCAAGATTCTTTTGCTCAGTTCAGCTGCCTTCTGTGGAGTGCATTGCGTCTCTTTCCCAATATAGGAAGTCAAGGTTGTTTGCTTTGTCCTAGAAAATACAAAAGCAATGCATATTACAACAGCTTAGACAGTGGAACCTCATTGCATTGCAATACTATGCTAAGTTTATTTGAATCCTAACGTGGCTGGCTACATAAAAGTAATGTTATGTCCAACAATGCATTTCATCAGCTGTGTCTCTGTCCGTGTTGTTTTGTAACATGGAAATTGCAAGGGTGCACATTCAATGCACAACCATTTTGATTGGCAAACTAACAGTGTACTGAATCATGATACTATAAGCTGGCTAATGTTAGTCTAATGTTATGTATTTGACTCGTAAACGATCACAACACGAGTTAACGCTAACTAACGTTAAATCGTGACTCGTGAGTTAGCTAACGTTAGACAGATAACGTTAAAAGCTACTGCAGTCTGCTTGCTACCGTTAGCTAGATCTAGCAGCTGTGCACTTTGGTGGTGCTGGGCTAACAGGCACATTAGATAAGCTAAATACAGCGGTCTATGTACCAGTAGCTAGCTAATGCTAACTAACCTAGCACGAACAAACTGCATGGAGAGCTTAGATGGTTAGAACCACCGAAGTGTGCCGAGCTCAAGCTACACAACACACTTCACAAACATGAAATGAACATGTACTTGTTTTTGTCTCCTTCACGAGTGACAATGGGGTGCCTTCGTTTCAGATGCTCCCACATTGCTGTTGTGCTGGTGTGGTATGCCAACTCCATTTGGCAAAGAGCGCAAATAACGACACTTTTTTTTGTCTGGGACTATATTTAAAGTATTCACATACTTTGGATGATCTGGGGCGAACAGTTTTTTTAGGACTTTTTCTTTTTGCATGGCTTTGTTCGGAAGAGGTTGTTGCCGTTTCATTCTCCATTATAATCTGCGGACAAAATGTGCGTCGACGCAAAAAATATGACGTCGACGTAATTTTGACGTTGACGCGCCGCTCCAGTCCTACAGCAGACAGAACCAGGAGAATGAGAACTGAGGATTTAGAAGCAGCTTTTGTGATCCGTAGGGCTTCAGTGACCGACAGTAATGCAGTCTCAGTTGAATGCCCTTTCTTGAAGCCGGATTGGTTGACATCCAGCTGGTTGTTCAGAGACAAGAAGGATGTTACTTGTTGGAAAACAGCTCTTTCAAGTGTTTTCGCAATGAATGGTAGGAGAGAGAGAGGTCTGTAATTCTCTACAAATTATGTGTTTAGCGTTGGTTTTTTAAGCAGTGGAGTTACCCGAGCCTGCTTGAATGCAGTAGGGAAAGTGCCAGTATGGAGGGATGAGTTGGTGATGTGTGTGAGTGCTGGGAGAAGTGTTGGAGAGATGGCTTGTAGAAGGTGTGAGGGGATGGGGTCTAGAGGGCAGGTGGTAGGATGACTGGAGTGGAGAAGTTTAGATACTACTTCATCGGTTAGCGGAGAGGAGGAGGAGAGAGGGTTATTGGCTATGGAAGGGGTCGGTCTGGGTTCCTGTGTGTGTGGAGCTGAGAACTGACTGCTGATAGATGTTGTTTTGTTGGTGAAGAAGTTAGCAAAATCGTCAGCAGTTAAAGAGGAGGCGGGTGGAGGTGGGCATAGGAGAGCATAGAAGCATAGGAGGGCATAGAATGTCTTGAAGAGTGATCGTGTGTTGGAGGAGCAGTTGATCTTGTTGTGGAAGTAGGAAGATTTTGCAGCATGAACATCAACAGAAAAGGAAGAGAGGAGAGATTTATACATACTCAGGTCAGATGTGTCTTTTGATTTGTGCCGTTTCCTCTCTGCTGCCCAGAGTTTGGTCCAGTGTTTGCGAAGAACCTCAGATAACCAGGGGTTAGAGGGAGTAGCGTGTGCAGGCCTGGAGGAGAGAGGGCAGATATTGTCTAGAGAAGAAGTTAGAGTGGAGCATAAGGTATCTGTCACATCCAGAGATGAGAATTGCGAGGGTGAGGGAAGAGAAGATGACATGGCAGAGGAAAGATGGGAATGGAGAAAATGAGCGCAGGTTTCGTTTGAAAGTGACTGGTGGGGTAGTTGGTGGTGCACGGGTAGGAAGTTGTAGACTGAAAGTAATGAGGAAATGATCTGAAACATGGAGAGGTCTCACCAGAATGTTGTCTGTGATGCAGTTGCATGTAAACCAGGTCCAGTTGGTTGCCTGATTTGTGAGTACCTGTAGTGATGAGTCGTTTGAGATCGAAAGACGCTAGGAGAGAGATGAAGTCTGTTGCATACGGCTTTTCGAGTTGAATGTTGAAGTCACCAAAGACTACAAGTGGGGTGCCGTTCTTCAGGGAAGGAGGACAGCAGCACATCCAGCTCGGCTACAAAGTTTCCCAGCTGACCTGGGGGGCGATAAATGACTACAATATGGATCTTACTGGGAGTTGTAAGTGTAATAGCATGATATTCAAACGAGTTTTTGTTGCATAGAGAAGAGAGTGCTGAGTATTTCCAATTGTTAGAAATGAGAAGTCCTGTACCCCCACCCCTCCCAAACTGGCGAGGGGAGTGAGAGAAGGAGAAATTGCTAGAGAGAGCAGCGGGGGTTGCTGAGTCTTCTGGATGAATCCAGGTCTCAGTCAAGCCCAAGATACTAAGAGTAGAATGAGATGCAAAGGCTGGAATAAAGTCAGCTTTATTGACTGCTGACTGACAATTCCATAGACCTATGGAAAGAAAGAGAGGTGTATGTGAGGATGAGAGAATGGGACACAGATTAGCAGTATTGTGTTGCCTTTTGCGCGTGATGAAAGGGCGTTGCCGAGAGATAACAGGAATGTATTGAAAGCACATGTTGAGTAAGGTGAAAATAAGATAAAAGTGGGAAAGAAAAGGGAGAAGGAGATACTTAAGTGCCTTCCTGGTGTCCTTGCTCAGTGGAGTCGCGCAGGTAGAGTCGATGGTCTTTACCCAAGTCGGGCTTCCGCTACAGCGCGCAGACTACAGAGATATAGTGCTTCCAAAGCTTGAGTGAGGACAGCTGTCTCTGCCCAGTAATTAAAGCAAATAACGCGAGAATGGGCCAAATTGAAACTAGCTGCTGGTAGGCAGTACTTAAGTGCAATAAAACTGCAATAATTTTCACCCACTGTTGTTAAAGTCGAAACGTGTCTAAATAAAATAAAATTAGAAAGTTAAAAGTGAAAAGTAAGCAGAGATTTGAAGATAGGCTTACCTCGAGTCAAATAGAACACTGAATAATGGGAGAACGGGGTATTTCAGAAGAAACTACTAGCGCGCTCTTGCCGTCTCCACCAACTGGCCGCTTGTCCGCTGGTTATGAACTGAATCCCTTTACATATATATTTCCAACAGTTGCTGCCTCTGTAGGCTATATGCGAAATGAAACCGAAATCGCGACACTCAGGGCCACAAACCTACAATTAAAACTTTCACAGAGATCTCAAACAGGCATTTAAAACACCAAATATTAAAGGGATAGTTCACCCAAAAATGAAAATTCTGTCATCATTTACTCACCCTCAAGTTGTTCCAAACCTGTATGAGTTTCTTTGTTCTGCTGAACACAAAGGAAGATATTTGGAAGAATGTTTTAATCAAACAGATCTCGGTCCCCATTGACTCCCCAAAAATATATACTATGCAACCATACAATATTGTTCTCTTTATAAGGTTATGTAATATGACAGTCCAATAGTCATTATTAGTTGTGCATTGCCGTTTGAGCTGTGCGTGCTGAAACTGAAGAGGATCACCCTAAGCTTTACTACATTAAATCTTAACCAAATTATGATAATGCATCCTATACGAGATAAATCAGATATACAGTGAGGAAAATAAGTATTTGAACACCCTGCTATTTTGCAAGTTCTCCCACTTGGAAATCATGGAGGGGTCTGAAATTGTCATCGTAGGTGCATGTCCACTGTGAGACATAATCTAAAAAAAAAAATCCAGAAATCACAATATATGATTTTTTTAAATATTTATTTGTATGATACAGCTGCAAATAAGTATTTGAACACCTGTCTATCAGCTAGAATTCTGACCCTCAAAGACCTGTTAGTCTGCCTTTAAAATGTCCACCTCCACTCCATTTATTATCCTAAATTAGATGCACCTGTTTGAGGTCGTTAGCTGCATAAAGACACCTTGTCCACCCCATACAATCAGTAAGAATCCAACTACTAACATGGCCAAGACCAAAGAGCTGTCCAAAGACACTAGAGACAAGATTGTACACCTCCACAAGGCTGGAAAGGGCTACGGGGAAATTGCCAAGCAGCTTGGTGAAAAAAGGTCCACTGTTGGAGCAATCATTAGAAAATGGAAGAAGCTAAACATGACTGTCAATCTCCCTCGGACTGGGGCTCCATGCAAGATCTCACCTAGTGGGGTCTCAATGATCCTAAGAAAGGTGAGAAATCAGCCCAGAACTACACGGGAGGAGCTGGTCAATGACCTGAAAAGAGCTGGGACCACCGTTTCCAAGGTTACTGTTGGTAATACACTAAGACGTCATGGTTTGAAATCATGCATGGCACGAAAGGTTCCCTTGCTTAAACCAGCACATGTCAAGGCCCGTCTTAAGTTTGCCAATGACCATTTGGATGATCCAGAAGGAGTCATAGGAGAAAGTCATGTGGTCAGATGAGACCAAAATAGAACTTTTTGGTCATAATTCCACTAAACGTGTTTGGAGGAAGAAGAATGATGAGTACCATCCCAAGAACACCATCCCTACTGTGAAGCATGGGGGTGGTAGCATCATGCTTTGGGGGTGTTTTTCTGCACATGGGACAGGGCGACTGCACTGTATTAAGGAGAGGATGACCGGGGCCATGTATTGCGAGATTTTGGGGAACAACCTCCTTCCCTCAGTTAGAGCATTGAAGATGGGTCGAGGCTGGGTCTTCCAACATGACAATGACCCGAAGCACACAGCCAGGATAACCAAGGAGTGGCTCTGTAAAAGAAGCATATCAAGATTCTGGCGTGGCCTAGCCAGTCTCCAAACCTAAACCCAATAGAGAATCTTTGGAGGGAGCTCAAACTCCGTGTTTCTCAGCGACAGCCCAGAAACCTGACTGATCTAGAGAAGATCTGTGTGGAGGAGTGGGCCAAAATCCCTCCTGCAGTGTGTGCAAACCTGGTGAAAATCTACAGGAAATGTTTGACCTCTGTAATTGAAAACAAAGGCTACTGTACCAAATATTAACATTTATTTTCTCAGGTGTTCAAATACTTATTTGCAGCTGTATCATACAAATAAATAGTTAAAAAATCATACATTGTGATTTCTGGATTTTTTTTTTTTTAGTTTATGTCTCTCACAGTGGACATGCACCTACGATGACAATTTCAGACCCCTCCATGATTTCTAAGTGGGAAAACTTGCAAAATAGCAGGGTGTTCAAATACTTATTTTCCTCACTGTATATAGGCCTACACAAAATAAACAACATTACAACTTACATTTGCACAAAACAAAAGGCTGCGAATGCACACACAAACTTATAGTCATAATGATGGTGTAAAATGGTCCCAAACATGACTCCGGCGTGCTCGCTATACATGTTTTGCGGTTGAGCAGCATGCACGCGCATGAACCTGCTTTATCGATGATCGATAAGTTTTATCGATTTAAATGTATTATCGACAATTAATCGATCGTCGATTAATCGTTAACATCCCTAATTTGAATAAATATAAAATGACAATTAAACATTGACAACATTCAAAGGTATTACGCCAGGCTAGATCTATTAAAGATTCTTAGCAAGAAACACTATCAACATTTTTAATCTGTTGCGTTGAATAGCGTTGCTTTTATAGACGTTTGTTTTCGTCTGGCCGCTGGTACTTTGATTGAGCAGTTTTGTTTTTAAACATCTCATACTGTAGTTTAAAATAAGTGTTTAATTGAGATAAGTTTATAATAACTTTGCTTTTCATTTTTTACTTAAAGCTCAATTGAAGTTTTTCAATAGCTACTACATTAAAAACTATACTAGCCTAACTGATAAAGTTCACAGATTATTAATAACACATTATATTTATATATTTATACACATTCGAGATCGCAATCTTTTAACAATTAATCGTGCAGCTCTAGTTTCAGGGACATATAATTAATTTATAAATACTAAAATTATTGTAATATTTTATAGCAATTGTTACATCTGAGATCATTTTTAGAAAATTTAAAAATGAAAGTTTTTCTTTAATTTCAGACCTGATGGAAGTGGAGGAGGAGAGTGAAGAACTGAGTGAAGTGGAGGAGGAGAGTGAAGAACTGAGTGAAGTGAAGGAGGAGAGTGAAGAACTGCGTGAAGTGAAGGAGGAGAGTGAAGAACTGAGTGAAGTGAAGGAGGAGAGTGAAGAACTGAGAGAAGTGAAGGAGGAGAGTGAAGAACTGAGTGAAGTGGAGGAGGAGAGTGAAGAACTGAGTGAAGTGAAGGAGGAGAGTGAAGAACTGAGTGAAGTGAAGGAGGAGAGTGAAGAACTGAGTGAAGTGAAGGAGGAACATCATGTCAAACCTGGAGAAAAACCTTTGAGTCGCTCAAAGACTAAAAATACATTTATAAAGAAAAGAAAAGACAAGAAATCTTTCACCTGCACTCAGTGTAGAAAGAGTTTCACAACTAAACAAAGTCTTGAGCGTCACATGAGAGTTCATACTGGAGAGAAACTGTTCATGTGTGAACAGTGTGAAAAGAGATTCTCAAACAAAACGGCTCTTAATGTTCACATGAGAGTTCATTCAGGAGAGAAGCCGTTCAAATGCAATCAATGTGGGAATAGTTTCAGTCAATTATCAGCCCATAATGTTCACATGAGGATCCACACAGGAGAGAAGCCGTTCAAATGCAATCAATGTGGGAATAGTTTCAGTCATTTATCATCCCTTAATGTTCACATGAGGATCCACACAGGAGAGAAGCCATTCACATGCAGTCAATGTGGGAATAGTTTCAGTCATTTATCAGCCCTTAATGCTCACATGAGGATCCACACAGGAGAGAAGCCGTTCACATGCAATCAATGTGGGAATAGTTTCAGTCAATTATCAGCCCTTAATGCTCACATGAGGATCCACACAGGAGAGAAGCCGTTCACATGTGATCAGTGCAGCAAAACATTTCTTAGGGCATCAGACCTGAAGAAACACCTGACAGTTCATACGAAGGAGAAGCCATATTCATGTTCTGAATGTGGAAATAGGTTTTCAGTGTTGTATAATTTACAAGTACATCAAAGAATTCATACTGGTGTGAGAGAGTACATTTGCTTTGAGTGTGAGAAGACTTTTACTTCAGCACACAATTTAAAACTGCACCAGAGAATCCACACTGAAGAAAAACCTTACAAGTGTTCACACTGTGACAAGAGATACTATCAGTCAGCACATCTGAAAACACATGAGAGGATCCACACTGGAGAAAAACCTTACAAGTGTTCACATTGCGACAAGAGATTCAGTCAGTCATCAGATCTGAAAAACCATGAGAGGATCCACACTGGAGAAAAACCTTACAAGTGTTCACACTGTGACAAGAGATACTATCAGTCAGCACATCTGAAAACACATGAGAGGATCCACACTGGAGAAAAACCGTACAAGTGTTCACACTGCGACAAGAGATTCAGTCAGTCATCAGATCTGAAAACACATGAGAGGATCCACACTGGAGAAAAACCTTACAAGTGTTCACACTGTGACAAGAGATACTATCAGTCAGCACATCTGAAAACACATGAGAGGATCCACACTGGAGAAAAACCTTACAAGTGTTCACACTGCGACAAGAGATTCAGGCAGTCATCATCTCTGAAAACACATGAGAGGATCCACACTGGAGAGAAGCCGCACAGTGTGGGAAGAGTGTCTCTTTTAATTGTCACCTGAAGCGACACATGAAGATCCATGCAGTGGAGAAACCACATCAACACAGTCTGAGATCACAGTAAGTAGTTCATCTTTGTGCTGAGAAACAAAAGCTGCTTTTCCACCTTCAGAAAAGGTTCCAGTTGTGTTTCCACTTGAGCCTGGTATGGCACAATTACAAACCATTCTCAGCCCTGAACTCTCAGCACACTTGGCTAACCGTGCCGAACTGTGACGGTTGAATGTGTGTAGTGACATCGACACTCAGGATTGGTCACTTGTCTGTTGTCTGGTTACCAGTTTTTCTGTTGCTGGCTAATAATACATTAATGCCAGTATAACAGTGTTATGATATAATAATTTCACACGTTACATCTATTCAGATCCACTTTCAGACTACAAAGCATAAATTGCAGAGAAGTCATAGATTTTCACAATTTACTGCTTGCAAACCCCAGCCATTTAATACAGCACAATTATCAGACTCCGCACACAACTGCTCGGTTTGCCATTTATGCAACCCAAAATAAAACAAATTACACAATGGAGCTGCTACAATTGACCTATGGCTAAGCCACGCCCCCTCCACTCACTCGGACAAACAGTCAACATTCGGTAACAGGCGCTATGGCTGCTGTCACAGTTGGAGACATTTCACAGGAGGCAATTGATGATTTTTGGAGACAGAAAGATTATATATCATCTCAAAGTCACCAAAAGGGCCTTAACTATGCATTGGAGGGTTATATTAATCATTTTATTTTGAGAAGGTCGATGAAAAGCTTCAGCTCCAGACAAAGATTTAACGTTACAGGTCAGTGTGTAAACGTTATAGTTTGGTGCTATTTTGCTTCAAACGCTCGCTTTATACACGCGTCCTATTCACTTTGGACGCGCAAATGGATTCAAAATGTTCAAGCGTCAAAGTAGACGCGATACGCACGAATTTGACGCTCTATTCGCGTTTGGTGTGAACGCAGCATAATGAACAGGCTGCGATGTCAAGATTGCAATGCTGGAGTGTGTGTGTGTGTGTGTGTCAGAGAGAGAGAGGCGCGGGCGCGATCGTGATCGAACAGTGGAAACATAAAAACATACTCCATTTTGTTCATACAGGACATCATTAAAACTGCAAAGTGTTTAGCCTACTTATATTTGTGTAAAACACAACATTGTGCTTTTGTCAAACTGTACTCTTGTCAAACTGCAACGATGCTAGAAGCTAGGCTAACGTTACGTTAGAGATGTTAAAGATAACGTTCAAATACGTTGTTGACTTACCTTAGAACAGATGTAGACATCCTTGTTTAATTTATCCACATTTAGATGGTGTTGTGGTCTAAGTTACCGCATAAATTAATCCAGAGCAGACACTTATCTTGGTTGAGATGTGGCTTGGGAAAGGGTAAAAAATACACACCGTCGCCCAGCCTCTCAGGATACCTAGTGTTGGAGTTGAATGTACCCCATGCACACCGTTTGACCATTTTAAACTTAAAATGACAAGGAAAAAACAGATAAAAATGAATTAAAACTGACTAACTGCAATGCATTTCAATGGACGTGGAAGCAGAGAATGTCCGAGTGTATTGGGTTAGCTATGCGCACTGTGATTGGCTCATCGCGTTTGGGGGCGTAGCTTAGCCATAGGTCAATTGTCACGATCAATGCTACAGGTGTATAACAGGACTCAAGCCCCGTTCACACCGCCAGCGACACGCAGCGACAAAGCGGCATGATCCCATTCATTTCAATGGAACGCTGGCGACTTCCGGCGACACGAGCGACAGTGACCGTTGGCGACAGAATGTGGGCGTGTCAAGCGACACGAGACGCGCGACAAAAGTTCAGAAATTTCAACTTTATGCAAATGAGAAGCGATTTTCGCGAGCGACAACCAGTAGGAAAGAAGACTTTCAGTGGAGCTCAGCTCACGTCACCGTCTCGAGTGCAGGCAAGACAGAAGAGCTCGAGGGCGATTTCACTGTTTTATATGATTTGACTGTAACCACATACGTGGATATAATAAAATGATGCATGGAAAAGAAACTGTCGACATTCTCAGTGAGTTTAATTCACACATTTAGTTCGAGTGTTGTAATTTTATGATGCAAGTTTAAGTTTAGCACTGCTGCAGTTCATTTTACAGTTTCCACTGCATTATGTTGACTATTAGGGACAATAAAATTGATTATTTGTCAAATTCGAATGACGTTTTAGTAATTTATGACAGTATGAGTTAATCTGTTGATTGATCGATCATTATGATCTAAATGATTTAATCCACTGAACACTGCTGTGGTAATATAAAAACACTCTCCCAATAGCATACTGTTTCTTTTTAGCCTAATTCCTAGTCAAATTAAAATGATATAGTTGTATATATCACTTGTGATGGTATTTTGTATAGATATGGCCAGACGTGCAGTCTACCAATAACATTAGAGCGACAGCACTATGAACGCCCACAAGCGACTTCACAGTACAGAGACTAGCGACATACAGCGACAAAGTCTCTGGCGGTGTGAACGGGGCTTAAGACGACCACTAGGATTGCGCTAATACAGTTGCTTTGACTGGTGATACAAGGTGAAATGTTGTGAAATATAATATAAGGAGCAGGCAAAACTTTATTTTATTTGTGGGGAATCAACCATCAGGGTGTCTTTTCTTAGCTATTAACACATGGTTTGACATTCAGTTCTTATTCTCCTGTTCAAGAGGATATTCAGGCTCTCATGAAGATGCTGAGGCACAAAGGGCTGGTCTCATTTTTCAGCTCCACTCCTGTACATCAGTTCAGTCCAGCCCCGTGCTTCAATAGTGTCTTTTGAAGGGGGTGGATTGGAATCCACTGCTGCTTCAATGTATATATCATGAGTGATTAAAATCAAGGCATTAATCAATATTTTTCCTTCTAAATATCAAATGAGTTGAATGACTTCTCTGGAGATTTTACTTTGTTATAGAGCTTACCAGTGTGATTACTGAAATGTTCTTTTCATGTATTCTTTAATGTCTGAATTTGATATTTGAATGCAGTAACATTGCTTGCCTGTTTATCCCAGCTTCCAGAAATGAAATGGGGACATGTTTTGTGTTTGAGAAAGGTCTTCAACATGTTAAAACACATATGGGTCATTGAAGTCTATAGTTTAAGGGACCATTTCTCAGTTAAAACCTATATTTTCCATTTAGACTAAAATGTCCTATCCTGAGAGAAAGAACTTGTCATCTTAATGTTTTGAGACGAGACTCCTGTTTATAGTTAGAGTCTGGCCAAATCCAACCTTGGAAAAGATGTGTGTCAGTGTGTGTGTGTTAGTCTTCTTGCTTACAGGTTAAGGAACCACTGGCATTGTTGGAGATTGACTGAGTTGTTGTTCGGGACATGCTGGCACCCAGCAACCCAAATCTGTGACCTGGAAGGTCACGACGTGCCTAACTTCAGGGTCCGAGTGTCAGCTGCATAATCTATGGAGATATGCTTCAGTCTGTCTGTATATGTGTGGAAAATTACTATGTTGATCTATTTCTTAGCCAATGAGAATCATTTAACCTGTAAGCAATGACGTAGCTTAGACCTTGGAAATGGTATAACTGCTGTGATCTTTGTTACTGTAAGCGGGGCGGCCTACGAACTCCTGTGTGAGTCTTGAAGCTGACTGCTGCTGATGAAACTGCAAACTATCTTCAGTAAAACTTTTCTTCAATTTTTTTTATAATTCTGACTCTGGGTCTTCTTTCAAACATCTGGTCCTTGGGTCCTAAACTGTTAATGCCTAACAAAGCCTATAATCAGTGAAACTCCTCAAATGACCTTAACTAGAACATCATTATAGAGCAGCACAAAATACACAAAAATTAAAATATGCTGTGAGGTTCCTAGAACAATTAATACTCAACTTGCCAAGCCTAGTCAACGTTTAGAGGTAATATTAAATGGTAATTAAAATACAATAAAATGCAGGATGTGCTCTATCAGCATAATTGCATAATCAGGGTTCCAGACTGCGACCAAAATGGTATGTGAATGTGCGAGTTAAAATTTGATGTGGTCGCTTTTGTGCGAGTGCATGGTCATGTAGCCTACAACTCAGTTAAATTCACGCATGAATTTTCCTGCATTGAACTTGTTTTAGCGCCCACCAAAGAGAATTTTTGTCCCGCCAATTATTATTATCTTATTTGATCGGTGAGTAATGTAGATGAACTGCTGTGCTTGTGACAGGGCGCATGTTTAAAGGTGAACTAAGTAACTTTTTTACCTTAAACAAACAGCTTCGGAGTCATTGGAATAGTTATGACTTTTTTCGGGTTGAATGGTGGTCGTCTCGCAGCCCCCAAGCGCCTGTGTGCGGAAAAACCACACTTGCAACTTTGGGCCGGCAGGGTGACGGCCTCAGCGTCAGGAAGTATCGCGTGATATCAGGTCTCGCGATGTAATGAATTGCTTTACGGCAGTGCACACATACACTATCTAAACATTTATATGCTAGCCTTCTGTGTATCATACATACCTCAGTGAAAACAAATGTACATGACGAGCGGGAGAAGATGGGAGGGGAGAGAGTCGCCAACGAGTTTTGACAACAGTGTTGTCAAATATCTATTCCGAAGCTGTAGGGGGAGCTCTATAGAGAAACCCGTGAGCAAAAAGCGAGAAAACAGCAAGGAAATCGGCAAAGCTGCATAGTTCTGCTTTAACAGAAGGAACGAGCACAGAGAGAGCCCTGGTCTATAAATCGACACGGTGGTAAAAGGTCGGAAAGATTGGAAGTTTCATGTGGAGCATTCGAAGATTACCGCTGGGTGTGAATTGTGCTAAATAAGTTGCCTTATCTTCTCTGAAAAGCGTTCCGGACATTCAGCTGACATAAAACAACACTTTAATTAAACGAAAAAAACTATCCATTGATGAAATGTTTTGTGTATTGACACAAATTTTGGATGTCCATGTCCTTCTGCTGGGATAATTACACAACGCGCATGACACGTCCAATTCGCGAACTAATGACTCCTTTGAACTGACTCATATTAATGAATGGTAAAAAACAACTGATCTTTCCAACAGTGAACTCAGGAGACGTCTGAATCAGTGTATAATCAGTGACACTTTACAATAAGGTTCTATTTATTACATAAATTACATAAAAAGTACAGTTTGCTAACTCAAGCTTAAGCTTTAAAATAAATAAAACCACTTGTTTTTTTGAAAAGCATATGACTACATTTTTCCACACTGTGCTATTAAGAGAATCGTTAAAGAATCGTCAGTGGCATTGATAATTGATAAAATCTTATCAATTCCCATCCCTATGTGAAGACAGTAAAATTATAATCAAACATTAAAGAACATACATGTTTTTTTAATAGTTTTTTTGAGAGTTGAAAGATTAAAACATTTTGCTAACATGGTCTTGTGTCACTGTCTGTCTTTTTACATCCGTGCAAAACTAGGGTATGCAGATTAAGACTATTCATCAGCATGCATTGATTAATCCCATGGCATGTAGCAAAAAAAAAAAAAAAGGTGCGACCAAATCATATGCTGGTGCGACCAACTGAGAAAGTTGGTAGCACCAGTGCAACCAGTGGAAAGGTTAGTCTGGAGCCCTGATAATCAGTGTTGGGTGTAATGCAATAATAACTAATTAATTAATTAATTACTTTAATTGAATACATTTTTATTCCAAAAGTAAAATAAGGAATAACTCTTAAAACAAATTAGTACAGTAATCTTATTACACTGTTGAAGATGTAATTAGAAGCTTTTAGTAGAATAAAGTCAAAATTACGAGAATACAGTCTTCCGTAGAAGGTGGGTTTTTTTTGGTTTTTTTAGGAAAGAAATGTTGTAGTTGAACTGCCTCAGACATGGATCTAAACATAATAGTAGCTTTTTACTTTTATCTGGGGTTTCAACAAAAGGAAATTCTACAGGTGCATATCTACCAACATGGCATTACCATTACCATACCAGACTTTACAGGCGAAAATACTTTTCAGAGTGGATGGAGGTGATCCTCTGCTTATTCTGCCTATTTTTTGCTTCACTTGAAAATGTTCCGTTCACATTTAGTGAATGGACTGGAGTCACTTCAGGTCTAAAATAATAATAATCGAAGGCTACTAAAAAGGTGAATCTGCGTGGCCCTGATTGGCTGCGGCCTGCGGGGTGTCCCGTATGCGCGTGCGTTGGAGGCCGATGACATCAGGGCTCTCTCGCGCTGTCTCTCTTCCGTCATTCAGTTTCAGTGTCGAGTCTTCTGAGGTGAGGAGAGCAGTTTACGGTATTTCTCATATTTACACTCCATCAAACACACTTATACAGTTTGATTAAGCGACAGACTGTAGGCTATTGGATCACAGCGATACTTGTGCGTCTTTTCTGGCGTCTTCCTACTGAAATAAACATTTAGTGCAGCAGCAGCGAGCATGAGGAGAATATGTTGAGTTCATTCAGACCTGAGCGATTTTGTGTTCGTTTGTGTGATTGTCTCGATGTTTGCAGTGAGAACTGTTACTGAATGCCAAGTCAAAGTTTGAGATCTGTGAGGGGAATTGATCTATTCTAACACTTTATATTACTGTATGAGTAATGTACGTGGGAAATTTCTATAGATCAATATCATAGGCGTCGATTTCGGGGGGGACGGGGGGGACGCGTCCCCCCCAGATTTCGTCATGAGTCATTTTGTACCCACCACTTTTTTTTTTGAAAACCTCGAGTTCAATTTAGCCGTTCTGCTGCTGCGCTGGCTACACGCTTTTCTGTTCATTAAAACTGCAACAACTGTAACATTGGGATACGTTCTGGGGAGGGGGAGGGGGAGGGGGAGGGGGAGTCATCGTGTCACTGAGGCAGGTGCAGCTCAGCTCAGCTGACGTGCCTGTTCACTTTCACTTCTTCTCCGGACTGGACAATTTTGTTCGTGGTGCTACTGGCCGCCTGCATGAACATGTGGAGGAGGTAACGTATTAATTTATTCTTGACAATCAGTAAAAACTCCTTTCTCGTAGTTTTGACAAAGAACAGCACGTTAGATTGATAGCTTTTAGCAGCTAAATTCTTTCATTGACGTTAGCCGGCAACATCAGCTTCTAGAAGCCAAGTAGCTGCTAACTGTCACAGTAAAGTTGCAAACTCTGGTCACAAATATAAAAGGAAATAAAAGAAAGAGTACAAAGGTCGGTAGAGCGGTTATCTATTCTCCTCACACTTACGCACATGCGCAGTTCTAATTTTTACCTCAGGTTAACATCAAAGCACAAAGTGACCGTTACACAGGAGTTCAAAATGAATTATCTATGCTACCCTCTGCCAGTCTTCTCATGTGTTGTATTTTTAACAAAGTAAAATTTATGGAGTTGCGGCATTTGCGTGTTATTTTATGTAAAAAGTGATTTATTAGTGGTTAACTTAAACCAGGTAGGATCAGGCGGTCGATTCAAACATGTACGGTTAATTGCTGTGTGTATTGCCTATATTTCTGTCACTGATGCCAATCCAATACATTTTATTATGGTCCTTCCTTCTTTATGCATTCCAGCCAGTGTTGAGCTCCAGCCTTTGTGTGTGGACTGGACTGAAAAGAGGTGGCCAAATAATCTGACCAGGTATGGATGTGAATTCAGCAGATTTTGAATTGTTTGCTAAACAGAATTTAAGTGCTGTTTTTTAATTAGGCTACTATTTCTAGCAGAACACTGTGTGTGTGTGTGTGTGTGTGTGTGTGTGTGTGTGTGTGTGTGTGTGTTTGTTGATTGTAAAAAAAAAAAGAAAAAAAAAATTAAATGCATGTGAATTCAGCAGATTTTTTAATGATTGCAAAAAAAGTAAGTATTGCTTTTTAATTGCTATCTCTAGCAGAACACAAAATGGAACACAAAATGCACTTGTGTAAGTGACAAGCTGGACAACTGTCTACTGAGTACACATGCATTGAACAAATTAACGACAAATTGACGACGAGCAAAAGAGGAACGATTAAAAGACAATTAAAAAGTCAGCCTATTATCAGCTTAAAAATATAGAAAGGGTTAAAGGACATCTCAGCAGGATTTGGAAAAAACTCTACTAAAATTTTCCAAAGAGATGTGAACGCCTCTCGGATGTTCCAATGAAGGCCACAGCTATTTCTTTTCTGCCCATTTTTTGCAGTTTCTCCCTGTGGACATGGCAGACTGATACGCTGTTGAGCCGTGACTGTGCCATTGTGGAGCGGAGCCAGGTCTTCAAACGTCGCAGGGCACTGAAACTCCGCTCAGCTTCGCAAGAAGACACAGGGACTACAAGCAACAGCCTAACCCGAGCCTCCACTTGGTGAAACAGCCGTCTCACTTCTGGCACCATGGTCTTCAGAATCTGTCTGACCTCCTGGCAAGAATGAAACTGGTAGCTTGCTTTCAGCATAGCCAGTTGCATTTGCAGCACCTCGGCGTCCAACTCTGGGTACAGCTCCACTGCCTCACTCGACTCACCTGTCCGAAGGTGTTCCTCCAACTTGGCCAGGTGGCCAAGGCCCTCTTGGCTAAATCTGTCATCTAGCTGAGTGACAGCTGTATCGGTGGCACAGAAAAACTGTACTTGGAAGTACTCCTCTGCAGAAGATGGGATGTGACTGTTAGCTGGCCCACCATATCGGTTGGATGGTTTCCTAATATGTGGCAACTTTATTGGCTCGAGATCATAAGATGAGGCGAGTTCTACCGCTCTCGAGTAAAGACTCATAAATGACTCACTTGTTCTCTTCGCCAGGAAGGCTTTCTTGGTGCAATCCACAGCCTGTAACATCCCGCCAATTGATACTGCTCTCCCTTGCAAACTTTTATTGAGACCTTCCAGCTTCAGCAGGATATCCTGCCCCATTACAAGGCCAAGGACGGTGGTGCCTTTGTGAAAATGGCCAAGAAGGCCTCTTGCTCGAGGAGCTGAGACACTCGCTTTGTCTGAAGCAATCTCCTCCAGTGCAGCCAGGACTACCTCATACTGTGTGAGAACCGACTTGATGGCTGGTGTGCACACAGTCCATCTTGTGGCACACAATGGCTTAATGGTGGTGAACGAGCCATTTTCAGATATGGCTATCTGTTTGAAGATGGACTTGAACTTCCCAGACTGGCCAAACAAACAACCCAGGTCATGGATCCATGTGAGGGCATCACTCACAACTGGTGCGGATGAGGAGACTGCCTGAGAGACCAGGTTCACACAATGCGGCCCACAGTGGACAAAAATGGCAAGCGGCTGTACTCTGCGGACCAAAGCTTGCATCCCAGATATGTGCCCCGACATGTTTGCCGCTCCGTCATAAGTTTGGCCACGAAGACCTGAGAGTGGGAGGTTGAGGCGGAGCAGCACATCAGAGGCAATTTTCCAAAGATGTGTTCCAGTTGTGGAAGAGGCCTCGTACATCCCCACAAACTCCTCCCTTGGCTCCAGGTCTTTGTCGACATAGCGGAGGCAGATGGAGATCTGCTCCGTTCCACTGATGTCCTGGGTTCCATCCATTATGAGGGAGTACTGCAGTACAGGTAAGGCAGAAATTTCTTCAGCAACCCCCCTAATTATGTTGTTTCCCATAATGCTCAACATTTCGTTTTGTATTTCAGGGCTGGTGTAGGTGTGATGCTTCTGCAGCCACATTGCCAGGTTGGGGTCATCCTCTGCCTTATCCCTGAGATAAGTCTGGAAGTTTCCCTCTTCGTTTGAATGGCCTCTAAGAGCCAAGCCCTGTTTGGAGAGATACCTCAGAGCACCTACAATTTGTAAGAGAGCAGACCTGGCTGCCTCTTGAGCACTTGCTGATGGGCTGCATAATTGCATTCTTACAGAATTTTGTAGATGCGTATGTGTGTTGACAGCTATAATGTGTGCCTTGCTGATCTCATGCCTACTGAAAACATCCCTACCCTTTTTCCAGTTTCTGAAGCCTGCCGATATAAAGGTTGGTTCAGCACTTTTGGCCAAGGTGGAGGTTTTCTGCGCAAAGGTATTCATGCAATGAATACACAAAACCCCCTTTATTTGATGGCTGTAATGTAGCCAGGGGAACGCTTTGTACCAGCTGTCCTGGAACCTTAGCGTCCGGTTTGATTTGGTAAGTGGCTCAATATCCCTTGCACTGGGCTGGTGCGGGCAGTCTAAAGGATGGAGGTGGATCCCCTCATTTTGAGTAGCTGGCTGCTCCTGAAATGTAATTAGTTCATTGGATATGAATGAAGGAGTAACTGAGTAGTAGTTTAGTTAATGGCATCATTTTTGTAAATAGTTATTTGTGTAAATAATGTAGTAGTTTAGTAAGTGGAATCATTTTTGTCAAACAGTAATGTTGCTTGTTTTAAGATTATTGTTGCTGTCTGTTTATTTGAATTGTATAGGTTTTCTCAAATTATATGCAGACCTCACCTCGTCATGCTCATCGGTCTGTTCCTGCCTGTCTGTCTTTCTTTCAGATGGACCTGGGACCTGTTCCTGATATAAACCATATGTAATGTAACTTGTTTTTCTTTTTTTTTTATTCATTAACCTGTACCTGTCTTTTTTTTCAGTTGTGTGTTGACCTCACCTCTCTATTGTGCACCAGTTCCTGACATTCAGTAAGTTCTTGTCCCTAATAATGTAAACAATACAGTGAAGATGGATGGTAACTTGACTGATTTTGCAGTCTCATTTTTATTGTGCTTTTTTAAACAAACACTTTTTTATAATGCCTGGATTTCTCCTTTTAGGACTTTGTTTCTGTTTTTGAATGTTCTACCTCACCTCGTCACTGTCTTCCACCAGTTCCTGGCTTTCACTTAGTTCCTGTTCCTAATAAAACAAATTTTAAAAGATTGATAACTCCATTGATTTTGGCCTGTGTCATTTTTATTGTGGTTTTATGTGGTGTACGCCAAACAGTCTACAGCAGTTCTTGTAATATCTTCTCTTCTTTTCTCCAAACCGTAAATGTAATAATTAATAATAAGTAATTGGAAATTGAAGGCATGATTCGAACAGGCTAAGTGGTCGTACAAAAAATTGTCACACTTTTTGACAAAATTGACAAAAACACAAATATTCTCTACAAAAAGGCCTCGATGCAGAAAATAAAGTGCTCAGCAATGAAGGGGTGACCCTTTAAAACATCAATAGTAAAAAAACATAACATAATTATAATTAATATAATTATAAAATTAATATAATGTTTAATAATAATAATAATAATAATAATAATAAGCTGTGATAAAAGCATTGCTTTTTATTTTATTTTTATTGAATTGTAATGTTACCTGTAACAAAATGCTTTCTCTGTATTCAGGTTTGACTGTAGTAATAATGCAAAAAACGTGTACACTTCACATCAAATTTATTTAAAAAAAATGTATAAACCTTGGCAAAAAGTATTATTTGGGAATTTATCTAAAAAATACATTCAAATCCACATCTTAAAAGTAAGTAATTGGGTTCAAAAACAACTAGATTTCACAAAACTTTCCATAGAGAGCTATACAGGCATCTAGTGGTAAACCCATGAAATAACAAGTTTTATTTAATTTTCTATCAACAGATGGCACCATTTTTAGGTGTGCGGTCACTTCTGACCGGGAAGTTAACAAGTGGTAGGCCTACACCCAAATGAAGAGCAAAGCAAACTGTGCGCTGCGGTAACTGCTAGCTAGCTAGCTAGCTAATAACATTGTTTGTCAAAAAGAGTGACAGGTTGGGTTATTCATTTAGCCGATAATAAGATACCGGCACTTACTGTGCATGTCTGCTTGGCTTTAAAAAAAGCTCTGATGTCCTGTCCACTTCTTTTTGACATAATGCTGTTATTATTTTCTCTATATGACTATCGCGCTTCTTTTTTTAAAGAATGTTTTTCAAATGAATTGACAGTTTGGAATGGACAGTGAACGAGCGGGAACGAGGCTACCTAGTCTTTGCTGGGATTGGCCAGAATTTCTAGCCAATGTATCATAGACGAGCAAGTCATTTAGCCTTCATACAGTATCACAAGGTTGCATGCTAGTGCCATGGACTATAACATATCAAATTGATAACCTGTAGAACAAATGGATGTTGTTGTACCCACAGATCTGCAGACCATTGACACAAAGGTAAGACGCGATATGTTTATTAAGATTTGCTGGTATTATGACTAGGTCTTGTGCATTTGCACACAAGGGATCGGCTGTTTTAATTCTTCTCTTGCAATTAATGTTACGTTAGCCTTACACCTTCCTTAGCCACCAACTTAATTAGCTAGTTACGGTTTGCGTTCATACAGCAAGCATTGGGGGAGATGATTGTTGAGTAGTCAGTATCTTGTTTAATTATTGCTTGAATCTATTGCTGAATTCTGGAATAGTTGTGATGATGATGAGGAATGGATCAAGTTTTAGTCAAAATGCCTGATGTAGATTGGATGGATGCATGTTGTTGTGAATTGAGAGCAGTCAGATCATGGTGTGATAGTCAATAGTGTTCATCTGTGCTACACGTATTTTTGCTTTTTCAATCTTGGTAAAATTTGTAGTGCTTAAGTTGTGTTGTGTGTAGATATGGTAAATTGTACTGGGAATTATATCAAATTATTACATGGCTTGGTTGAATTCCACTGTAGAATGCAGTCTGTTATTATTTCTTGATAATAACACCGTTGCCATGAAAAACAGAGCGTTGCTATGGACGCGGCAGGATTCTAACCGTAGAGACGGAAATATTTTCGCGGAAGCAATACAATCGTGTTTAAATCAATAAACTCTTTTTTAAATCAATATTTTGTGTCAAATTATTGATTTATTTGGTGGGTAGCCATAGCCATGTAATAAGCGGGATAATGTAGAGCGAGGCCCGATTTTGGGTTAGATTTTTCCCCCGTTTTCAGTCGTTATAACAAAGCAACATGAAAGAGAAATTTGGTAATCAATTGTTTAGGTACATTAAAACCACGTCATGGCCATGTCATATTGTCAACATGGTACTTATGATATGAAGCAGATTAGTGGGTCATATATCATATAATGCTTTTTGAAAATGTACGGCTTTCTTCTTCATAAAACGAGTCGGACATCATCACATTTTTGTATACATTTTTATTTATTTACATTAATAAGCTACAGGACGTCTTTCAAAACATGACCTGCGCGAAAGAGAAAAAAAATGAATGCATCATTGTACCCAGCACTTCTGAAAATGCACTTCTGAATGCGTCTCTCTCTGTCCCCTCCACATTTCAAACCAAACTGACGCCCATGATCAATATTAATTAAGTTTGCCATAGGAGACGTTACATTTTCTTTATTTCTAAGAGTTTTATGATCATTGTCAGTTTCTGTACACACATCTGTAACATGTTAATGATTTAATTACTTTATTGCAATTAATAGTTATTATAAAGTCGAACTATATTTAGATTGACATTATGGTAGTTATTTGCCTGTAAAGGTAGGTTATTTATTTAATTATTTTTGTTAGGCCTATATTATTGATGATTTATCCATGTTATATTGTGAGAAATAACACTATTGTCCTTCAAATAGCTGTTTTACAGGCTTTTATCATCTATCCTGACTCAAATAATGTTTCTAACAGCAAACACTCAGAATAAAGTGAGATGATCTGCTGGTGATCCTGAATGGCTCGTTGAATGAGTGTTGATAGTCTGAGGCTCATCAATATTAACAGATCTGCTGAAAACACTCTTTATTTCATGACAATAGTTCCTGTTTTCACCTCATTTATTATGTTGATGTCTTCAGATCTCCTGTAAATGTACACTTAAAACTTATTTCAGTGTACAGTGTTTGTTCGATACTGTGAATTCTATTTATATGCTTTCAACAGTTTTTCTTACCATTATTTATATTTGGAAGAATTTACATGATTTTATTCTGTTTGTCCATAAAAACAACCTCAGTGACTGATATGTTTAATTTTGGCAGATCAACTACTATCAGTGAAGCTCCTCTCACTGTAATTCTCCAATAATTACATTTATTGGAGAATATTCTGGAATATTCCCATCAGCTACAAGTGAAGACGAGCAACAATGCATCAGGAAGAGCTGAAATCTGTAAAGACTGAGTTTATTAAAGAGGACAGTGAGAACATGAGTGATCCAGAACCCTGCAGAATGAAACACACTGAAGATCCTGAAGAACAAAGAGGTTGGTGTTTATTCTTCATTCATTCATGATGCTGAAGAACTAGGGATCGACCGATATGGATTTTTTAGTGCCGATGCTGATACCGATTTTTTTTCATCAGCTTTAGCCGATGACCGATACGGGCTGCCGATTTTCTTGGGCCGATATTTGGAGCCGATACTGCTTTTGCTCACTCAGTTTACATCATAAAAATGACACATATATAATATATAATGATAACAAATGTTACAAGTCTCAACTAAGAAAGGAACATTTATTGAACTTAAAAAAAACAACAATATTTGACAAATATTAAAAACATGTGAGGTAGAACAAGTAAAAAAAAAAGTTCAGTGCTGAAAATACTGAAAATAAATATTTAAGCATAATTCAAATTCTGAAAATAAATATTTAAGCATAATAAATAAAACAATTTGACTGGAACATGCTATTCTGTGTAGTTGTCTGATATATGTAATCGTGATCTCCATTTTAAACAAAACAAAAACGATTTTAAACCAAATAGATTCTAAGTTTATTATGAATTAGGGATCGCTTCTAAAACGTGTGGAAAGCACGGTCGCGCCGCTTCTACAAGCGCTTGCGTCTGTTGTTGCTATGCAACCATGAACTGCTCTCTCCATGATGACGAGGAAATAAGGATTAATTTATTTCTAGCCCTTTACGACTACATATATTTATGGAGATGAGAAATAAAAACCCGCCCTGTCCAGCTATGATCCGCTGTTCGGCCGAGCTTTCGATGTTGTCATGGAAAGGTCAGTTGTTTTTTGTCACATGACCTGCGTGCGCTTGCGGCATTCTGAAAAGTTTAGATGTTTTCATCTCACCGCAGCATAGGAGTGCCTGGACAAACGAGCACGCTGCATTCGTATGCGTGTCGCAACTGCGTCGCTTCTTTTATGAGCACACGTCCAAACCTCAGCCAGGTGGTCGCTGAATAAAACTCCCACAAATATCACGGAATCACCGAACAACGTCGGCATTATTTAATCCTATGACCAGTGTTTGTAACAGCTGCCGTATGCATATGGATAGCCTCAAACTTATCTATTTGCAGCTCCCTAAATACAATGACAAGCAGTTTTATAGATGAGGCATTCGCGTTTTCCATTTGGACCCACAAACTTGCTTAGCTATAGTTGCACGCACATATAGAGCAACGTGTTTCCACTTTCAAAGTGTATTTCAGCTAAGTCAAACAGTTAAAAAGATGCTTTGAAATTTTAAAACTAACTGTTGTCTTGAAGAGGCTTCCAGCACTCTGCTAGTGTGGGAGGGGCAGTGCATGGGCTGCACGTGAACTGCAGCGTCTCCAGCAACACAGAGCTGCCTGCAGACGCCTGTGTGTAATTAATGCCGGGAAAAAAACTATCGGTGAACGCAGCAGCCGCGTATCGGCCGATGCCGATACACATCAAACCCGAAAATATCGGCCCGATTTATCGGCCGACCGATATATCGGTCGATCACTACTGAGAAGGGTCATAGCACTTGCATATTGTTGTCCTACTGTTAGTTTAACTGCTTCTATTGTTCTCATTTGTAAGTCGCTTTGGATAAAAGTTCATTTAACTCTTGGTTTATTTAACTCTTTTTGTTCTATAGTTGAAAAGCACTGTAATTAATTAATTAATAACAGGCACGGCTGGAAAGCTCTCTCTTCACTGTACAATGCTGTTGGATCCAAATATGGTCATTTCCTTTTTATCAGCAACCAATCGCGAAAGTAAAAGGGCTGAATGCGCAATCTCATTGGCTGATGATAAATCTTTAAAGTGTAAGTTGCAGGTTAAATTTTTCACGAAGATAATGCAATGTGTTTATTAAACATAAAGATAAGAACCGCCCACCATTGTTTTTTATACCAAAATGCTTATATATTATGAAAAGTTGGCACTTTTAACAGTGGTTTTAACCGCTCCAGCTCCCTTCCACTAGATGGGGCGTGACGTCATAAGAGGAACTCACTAGTAATAATTAAATCGTGTGAAATTGATAACGCGTGGATTGAGGAAGGGTATTACAAGACGTTTGAGGCGTCGATGAGACTAGCGATTGATGCCTGTGCAGTGTGTGCATCTCTAACGTTACAGCTCTGATTTGGACTGACTTACTGTAAGTAAATAATGTCTAAAGTCGTTGTCCCTCATTGCTATTCTACATGACGGCAATATTTTGAAAAGACTTGCTTGTTCCGTTATATTATCCGGGTTAAGTTTGCACCAGGCTTGACTAGCTCTAACGTAGCTAATGTTACTCACCAGGACACTTGGCCAACCCTCCACTCATTCTCCTCACACCAAGCATTATAATATCTCTTTGAGTGCCATGGCTCCCCTCTCTCACACCTGACCGGTTAAAAATTGTAGGGCTGTGGTCCATAAAGAATTTGATGGTTTCCCACATCCTCAGTCGTTCTCCAAATAGCCATAATACAGTAAGAATCTAGCAGAGTATGGGTTGCGAGTTCCTCTTGTGATGTCATCACCCAGTAACTGAAAAAACACGCTACCTTTGAAGAAACCCCAATAAATGTTATTTTAACGCATTTTAAGACAGAAATAATTAAATGTATACATATAGAGCACTTTAATTTACACATTACAGGGAACTACACTAACCTTTACCACTGGTGGCACTTGCGCTACTAATTTTTTCAGTTACTGGCGCAAAACATGATTTGGTCGCACAAATTATTTATAGTAAGCCGCTCTGGATAATAATGAACCATAATGAAACTGTATTGCATACAGATGTGCTTTTTATTTTACTTGCCATCTTTTAAACCACATGCCGCCTTGTTTTTGTTTTCTTTAACATTGGTTGATAGATTTACTGCAATAGAAAATACAGTACACAATAAAGTGCCAAATGGATTTCAACATGCTATGGTTGGCACACATGGGCAGACTCCTGAACTCTTAAGTAGTGATGCACCGATGTGAAAATTGTGGTCGATACCGATAATAACCGATATTAATATGGCTGTTATGGCCGATATCGATATCTCTGTATAGAAAACAAATTTACTGATAATCAAATAAAGAGAAATTTTCCAAAACACTTTTTTTTTTTTTTTTTTTTTTTACTTTAGAAATGACTTATGTTGGGCACCTTTACCTGTGTGCAAAATATGTCACAGATAAGACACACATGCATTATATTGCATTGCATTGCATATAATGTGTGCTGGTCTAAAATTAAGAAACCCCTAGAAAACAGGAAAAAAAAGAAAAAAACAAAACAAAACAAAAAAAACAGGTGTACAATAAAGATAGGCTACTTAATTTATTATTCCAATAACCAAATATGATACTAAATATCACAGGGAAAAGGGCTTCTATTTGTGACGTGCTGTCTTTGCGTTTGAACATTGCACATTTTAAACAGGACAGGCATTAGCTGAATAAATGTTAGCCAATACAAACATATTTATAGAAAACAGTTGACAATGAATAGACAGGAGTCCAATAATAGCATAACGAATCACTTATTCTAAAAATAATATCAAGTAGGCTAAGTTTGACGAATCCGACATATAACGAGGGCTGTGTTGTAAAACGTCCGTCATTTAACGAATTTTAAAACACGGATGGATAAATACAATATGCTTTCCGACATTTTGACAGAAAAAAACAAGCAAGAACAAAATTTAAACTATAGCCCGTCAATTTTCATTTTACAATTATCTTCTCTCTCTGTGTGCGCGCGCGTCTGTATTTGTGTGTGAGAGAGAGCTCGCGAGTCGCGCAGATACAATGGTACGTTTTAATCTAAGTAACGGTCGCGGGGCTGAAGCCAACTTGATGTGTTGAATGCTCAGAGCACGTAATAAAACGTATTCTTAAAATACACGTTTCTGTTTTAATAAATGCTCATAGTAAATCATAGCATATTGCCTAAAACATATAATCAGTGATACATTTGCGACCCATTAAAAATTTTGGTCGCAATGGCATTTCAAAAGGTCGCATATGCGACCATTTTGGTCGCAGTGTAGTTCCCTGCATTAATTGGCTGTGGTGGTTAACCTGCAACTTACACTTTAAAGCCTGTTTTCTCAAAATGACCTTTCTCTCATACTCCAAGTCCGAAATCTACACTTCAGTAGCACCTATATACACCAAACTTTCCAGTCTTGTACCTAGTTATATTATGAAGACATTTACAGAGGGATTTGTAAATATATTATTCCTGATTTATGTAACATTTTATTCCAAAAAACATGGCGAAAATCATTTTTTTTTAAGGCTATTGACAGTATATTCTGATTTACAGGATAACAAATGTAGATATCCATAAATCCCTCTGTAATTTTTTCCCCATCTAATATGTGAACACAATGAAAAAAATATTTTTAATCTGGCTTTATCCAATACTCAGATTTCGTTTTTTAAAATATATACAAATTAGCGCATATTTAATTAGATATTGCCTAATTTGCATATTTAAACATTAAATTACGGAAAACTTGTAATACATTTTTTTCTCATCTTAATGTAGGTAATCAACTGGGAAAGTTTCATGGTGATATCTGCTAGTTAAAAATTTTACCCTATTTACCTGTAGTATCTCGCCTTAAAGGCAGGTTTTATATTGATTGTCAACATCAGGTCAAACTAAATTTTAATATTTTAACTGTTTTATTTTACATTTATTTTATTTATGAATTTTGACCTGAATTTTGTGCATATTTTTTTTTAACATGTATAACAAATAATAATAATTCCAAAATGTAAAAATTTACAATCTACTCCGCTTTACTGCAAACATTTGTTCTTTTTCGCAGTGAAATTCACTTGATCTTGTGTTTCTTGAACAGCCCTTAATAATTAAAACATTTAAGTAGTTTTTAACATAATTAAATATCAGTCTAAAATATCTGTCAAAATATGTCAAAATATGTAATAAAATATCTGTCAAAATATATCTGTCAAAATATATTTTAATGTTCATATCATGTTAGATAATTGTGTCATCGATCAAACATATTTAATAGTTCTCACTACAGAAACATGAGATTTTTGCCTATAATGTTTAAATAATAATAAGTGGAAGATCAGTGTACCTCATTCATGGAAAATTTCAGGTAGAGCTGCATGATTCTGGCTAAAATGAGAATCACAATTATTTTGCTTGGAATCAAGATTACAATTCTCTCACGATTCTGAAAAGCTTTATTATTTTAAATATCTACAAATCCTGAACATTAGGTTACCAAACAAGATAGAAACAAAATAAGACATAATACTCTTGCTTCAGTCAAATTTAAATAAATGCAGTAAACAAAAAGAATGTAATATTTAAATAAATAAAAATGACAATTAAACATTGACAACATTCAAAGGTATTACGCCAGGCTAGATCTATTAAAGATTCTTAGCAAGAAACACTATCAACATTTTTGGGTATGGTGTTGCGTTGAATAGCGTTGCTTTTATAGACGTTTGTTTCGTCTGGCCGCTGGTACTTTGTGATTGAACAGTTTTGTTTTTAACCATCTCATACTGTAGTTTAAGATAAGTGTTTAATTGAGATAAGTTTATGATAACTTTGCTTTTCATTTATTACTTAAAGCTCAGTTGAAGTTTTTTGATAGCTAACTACTAGCTACTACATTTAAAAACTACCAGCCTAACTGATAAAGTTCACACATTATTTAAAACAAGTGAACAGTCAGTAATAAAATAAGAACAAATACACTGTATATATATATATATATATATATATATATATATATATATATATATATATATATATATATATATATATCTCACGGGCGCGACTGAACAGTGGACACATAAAAACATACTCTGTCATTTTGTTCATACGGGACGTCATTCAAACTGCAAAGTGTTAACTTATATTTGTGTACACTCGCAATAAAACACAACATTGTGTTAATAATAATAATAATATTAATAATTTCAAGCAATCCGCCCCCCCGAAAGACGCTAATTTTAAAATTAAACTAAAATGCTCACGGCTGCATGGGCATTCATAACGGTGCGCGTCCACGGCGAGGAACGGGCAGAACAGAGTCAACGTTTTTTAGTTCATTCCTGCTTCCATAGGAATTCATTGAAAACGCTCGCTCTGCTCCGCACCATTATCAATGTCTGTGCGGACGAACATATTTTACTTTCGTTTTTAAGTTAGCGATTCAAAAGCCCCCAGCGGTGTCACACATTGATTAACCCGATGGTAAAATATTCTCACCGTCACATACCTAGTATATTTTTATATAGATACAATAGGCCTACCTGATTTTGAACTCAAGAGGGCAGTATAGCACTATGAATGACATGATTTATTTATTTTTTGGACTAAAAAAACATTCTGGCTGTTTTTAAACTTAAACAATTATTACATTGAAAAAAATAAATAAAATGGGTTTAGTTCTGATTTTTGTAAAATTTTATGTAGAAATAAATGGTGTATAATTACATTTTTAGAACATATGAGGCTTTTAGTGTTTCCTTTTTTGACATTACTTTAATCCCTCGCCATAGCAAAACCGTTTGAGATATTTATTATCCGTTCACAATTTAGCATCTTTAATGTATTTTCATCATGTTGAAAAAGTTTGGAGGGAATAAAATAAACCTCTTAAGAGGAGTGGGTAAAAATTCAGAGGCTGATTTTGCAAAGAAATCCACATTCAAACCAAAATATCTGACTTCCTGTTGCTCGGAGCTAATGACTGTAAATTAGAAAAGTTGTCCGGCTCGGTGAGACCAATATACATATTTCAGTTATTTATTTTTGTAACTGTATATAAAACTAACTCCCCCACTTTTGTCAAAAACATTTTGAAAGTGACACACTTCCTGCTGCCAGTTGGTGGCGCTATAACTTTGACTCACAATAGTTGCATCCATCTGATTGGCCTCTTACCACAAACACACTGCTGAAGTTTCATCAAGATCAGTTAATGTATGCAGAAGTTATAACACTTTGTGTTTCTCTTTTCTCACCATAAATTTGTTTCCTCGCCACGGCCAAACCGTTCGAGATATCAAAAATCCGTCCGCAATTTAGCATCCTCAATGTCTTGACTTCATGCACACCGAGTTTGAAGGGGATCGGATGAATTCTGTAGGAGGAGTATTTCAAATTCCACAGCAAGCGTTTTCCAAACAACCCATAATAGCCGACTTCCTGTTGGGCTGGCGTAAAACTTAGAGCACGAAAGTTGATCTATATGTGTACTGAGTTTTATAATTACAAGCAGAGATGAATACTAAATAACAAAGTTTACAAAGTCTAACAGTATATTTAGGTACAGAAAATAATAATTAAGCCTAAATGTAAAATAACACTATTTGTCACTGTTTAAAATTAAATATAGTTTAATCTTTGTTAAAGCTGTATTTTGTTGTTTTGTTAATATCAGTGACACAGAAAACAGTATATATATTATATTAAGTGTGTGCTGTCACTTCAAGACGGACTACACAGACCGAAAAACACTGACAAATATCTGTTTATTTCTCAGCTGTTCACAAATGACATAAACAAGAGAATACTTGTTGAGATGATCATTTAGACCAGTATTTTGACAATGTTGTGTTTATGTGTCCGTTCAAGGGCAAGGAAACGCGAAAGATGAATCAATTCTGCATTCGAGCGCTGTCTAAAACACGCCCCTCTCTCTCTCTCTCTGCGCTTAATTAAGCATGAAAATAACTGAAATAAATTAGCAGGCTTAATTAAGCATGAAAATAACTGAAATAAATATATATTTAATGAACAAATTAAGCCAACTAATATGATTTATATTCTTTTGGTTTATCTACTAATACATTTAAAAATTACAAATGCAGTGACAATTGGCTTTATGCACAGCTGCATTACTTCCTGAACTTAAGCCAGCTCTTTTGTTTCCTGTCTGCCATTATTGGACAAACTGATTAATCCAGGTGTGTCTGATTATTGTTGTTGTGACTACTGAGGTCAGGCACACCTGGATTAATCAGTTTGTCCAATAATGGCAGACAGGAAACAAAAGAGCTGGCTGAAGTTCAGGAAGTAGTGCAGCTGTGCATAAAGCCAATTCAGGTATCGGTATCAGTACTTGGTATCGGCGAGTACCAAAAATTAAAGTATGGGTATTGGACTCATTCTACAAAAAGTGGTATCGGTGCATCCCTAATTAAAAAAAATTGTTGTTGAAAAAATACAATCGTTTCACACTAAATTAACGCTGCAGCTTGGCTTAGATATAGTGCTATTTCACATGGCTATGAGCATGATATTACTGCAAGTATATGATACAACTTTTATTCTTCAGGTCAATCATATATTCATAGGAAAAAAAAATCAGTTTCAATATCCTTTCATTGGTTAAGGGGATTTCCCATGCCTGACAGCGCTGGTCAATGGATTGATCTCTATGATGTGAAACATTAGATATCGTATATCTGTAATTTGAGTAAAAAATAAAATAAATATATAGTTTGATAAGTGCAGATTGAAGTCCTTGAAATCCCAAAAAGTAGTGCTTGAAAAGTCCTTGAAGTCCTGGAATTTCTTTTTACAGAATCTGTACGAACCCTGGTTCCACCCCTAGCGCGTTATCTCGTTGAATATCATTGGGCAGCATTGTAGAAATGTAGGGTTAAGATGGCGTGGGGGGTTGAATCGAGATCGCAATCTTTTAACGATTAATCGTGTAGCTCTATTTTCAGGGACATATAATTAATTTATAAAACGACTTAAATTATTGTATTATTTTATAGCAGTTGTCTGTTACATCTGAGTTCATTTTTCATCTCCATTCACTCCATATTTCTCTTTTCGATTTTTTTTGGATTATTTAGAAAATTTGAAAATGAAAGTTTTTCTTTAATTTCAGACCTGATGGAAGTGAAGGAGGAGAGTGAAGAACTGAGTGAAGTGAAGGAGGAGAGTGAAGAACTGAGTGAAGTGAAGGAGGAGAGTGAAGAACTGAGTGAAGTGGAGGAGGAACATCATGTCAAACCTGGAGAAAAACCTTTGAGTCGCTCAAAGACTAAAAATAATTTTTTAAAGAACAGAGCCAAGAAATCTTTCACCTGCACTCAGTGTAGAAAGAGTTTCACACGCAAACAAAGTCTTGAGATTCACATGAGAGTTCATACAGGAGAGAAGCTGTTCACATGCAATCAATGTGGGAATAGTTTCAGTCAATTAGCACACCTTAATGTTCACATGAGGATCCACACAGGAGAGAAGCCATTCACATGCAATCAGTGTGGGAATAGTTTCAGTCAATCATCATCCCTTAATGTTCACATGAGGATCCACACCGGAGAGAAGCCGTTCACATGTGATCAATGCAGCAAAACATTTCTTAGGGCATCACACTTGAAGACACACCTGACAGTTCATATGAAGGAGAAGCCACATTCATGTTCTGAATGTGGAAAGAGTTTTTCACTGCTGTATAGTTTACAAGTACATCAAAGAATTCATACTGGTGTAGGAGTTCATATGTGCTTTGAGTGTGAGAAGACTTTTACTACAGCACAATGTTTAAAACTGCACCAGAGGATCCACACTGGAGAAAAAACTTACAAGTGTTCACACTGTGACAAGAGATTCAGTCACTCATCATCTCTAAAAATACATGAGAGGATCCACACTGGAGAAAAACCTTACAAGTGTTCACACTGTGACAAGAGATTCAATATATCAGCACATCTGAAAACACATGAGAAGATCCACACTGGAGAAAACCCTTACAAGTGTTCACACTGTGACAAGAGATTCAGTCAGTCAGCAAATCTGAAAAGACATGAGAGGATCCACACTGGAGAAAAACCTTACAAGTGTTCACACTGCGACAAGAGATTCGGTCAGTCAGCAAATCTGAAAAGACATGAGAGGATCCACACTGGAGAGAAGCCGCACACGTGTGATCAGATGTTGAGGCACAAAGGGCTGGTCTCATTTTTCAGCTCCACTCCTGTACATCAGTTCAGTCCAGCCCCGTGCTTCAATAGTGTCTTTTGAAGGGGGTGGATTGGAATCCACTGCTGCTTCAATGTATATGTAATGAGTGATTATAATCAAGGCATTAATCAATAGTTTTCCTTCTAAATATCAAATGAGTTGAATGACTTCTCTGGAGATTTTACTTTGTTATAGAGCTTACCAGTGTGATTACTGAAATGTTCTTTTCATGTATTCTTTAATGTCTGAATTTTATATTTGAATGCAGTAGCATTGCTTGCCTATTTATCCCAGCTTCCAGAAATGAAATGGGGACATGTTTTGTGTTTGAGAAAGGTCTTCAACATGTTAAAACATATATAGGGGTCATTGAAGTCTATAGTTTAAGGGACCATTTCTCAGTTAAAGCCTATATTTTCCATTTAGACTAAAATGTCCTATCCTGAGAGAAAGAACTTATCTTGATGTTTTGAGACGAGACTCCTGTTTATAGTTAGAGCCTGGCCAAATCCAACCTTGGAAAAGATGTGTGTCGGTGTGTGTGTGTTAGTCTTCTTGCTTACAGGTTAAGCAACCACTGGTATTGTTGGAGATTGACTGAATTGTTGTTCGGGACATGCTGGCACCCAGCAACCCAAATTTGTGACTTGGAAGGTCACGACGTGCCTAACTTCAGGGTCCGAGTGTCAGATGCATAATCTATGGAGATATGCTTCAGTCTATCTGTATATGTGTGGGAAATTACTATGTTTATCTATTTCTTAGCCAATGAGAATTATTCAACCTGTAAGCAATGACGTAGCTTAGACCTTGGAAATGGTATAACTGCTGTGATCTTTGTAATTGTAAGCGGAGCGGCCTACAAAGTCCTGTGTGAGTCTTGAAGCTGACTTCTGCTGATGAAACTGCAAACTATCTTCAGTAAAACTTTTCTTAAATTTTTTATAATTCTGACTCCGGGTCTTTCAAACATCTGGTCCTTGGGTCCTAAACTGTTAACCCCTAAAGGCCGACGTTTAACGCCTCGTGACTAAACAAAGGGCGCCAATGTGAGTGTGCACACCGGCGCGAAAAACTGCACGCGTAAAAGCTTCATTTTTTAAAAAACGCCTCGGGTTCGTTTTTTTGGTTAGACGCACCGCGTCAAAAACTATCCGACCAATGAGATTGGCACTTTTGTTCACATGTCTGGAGCTTCTGAAGTTACAGTAAAACACAACTTGGGGGCGCTCAAACACTAAACGGTCTTGCCGAGCACACATACGTAGCGGCAAAGAAGATATAGGCTACACCAAGTAGCGTCTACACTGCCGGGAAGAAATAAGACGAGGAATATGCAAGGCAAGATGATTGTAGAGCTGCTGGTCTCGTTGGTGTCGGAACATAAAGAACTATATGACAAACGCGACAGCGACTACAAAAATCTTGATAAAAGAGAACTGTTATGGAGTGGTTTATGTTTTACATTAAGCACCATCTAATGTCAGGGAATGAATTTGCATGTTCACTCGGCTCATCGTCAGCGAAAATCGCTTGGGTGTGAACACAAAAAACGCGTTGAAAAACGCTGGCGAATAACGCGCGCCGATATTCGTCCCGGTGTGTAGGGCCCTTAACACTTTATATTAGATGTTGAGCTTGTCTGAGGTCGGTCTAAGACTCTGGAAAAGTGATGAGTTAATAGCAGCGCTACTGCAATCCTGGATTAGGTTCTTGTTGCAGTCACCAAAAGCTGGAGCAGCAGACATTTTGGGATGCGAGACCTGCCCGGTCAGAACGAGGATGTCGCTCAAAGCCACAGAACTCATGCTGTTCTGTGAGATCTCGCTGACGGGGGAATCTCTGGATACAGGCCTGACATCCATGGACTGGACCCCATCAGAGAGATCATCCACCCCGCTGCTCTTTGCCTCCAGTGGCTGAAGGCATATGATTGGAGATTCAGATGTTGCCTTTGGTGGATTGTTAATCACTGTATTACCTCCAATTTCCAAGGGAGATGGTGAGATAGACTGGGATACAGAAATGGGGGATGGGACTTCTATCTGCGCCTCTTCTTTCTTTTCTCCATCTGGGTTTCTTGTT
This sequence comes from Squalius cephalus, assembly GCF_949319135.1. NCBI lineage: Eukaryota > Metazoa > Chordata > Actinopteri > Cypriniformes > Leuciscidae > Squalius > Squalius cephalus. The sequence continues at coordinate 17,033,785 of NC_137122.1, forward strand.
CTTTTCATAATCTCCTCAATACGCTTCTTCCTTTGCAATCTTTCCTGCTCCTCCTGAATTTTCCTCTTGCTCTCTCTGGCTGCGCTCCTCCTCCTGTCACTGTCTTTTCTCCTCCGCCTAGCTGCCTGCACCTACCGCTGTCTCCTCTTCCTGCTACCTCTGGAGCTCCTCAGCCCTGAGCCTCTCCTCTTCAAGTCATTGCTTTTCTTTGTCGTCTCTCTGCCAGGGGAAGGGGGGTATTGATCTAGCGAGGCTAGGGACTGGATGCGGCTCTTACAGGACCTTGATCTTTTACTAGGGTTCTTTTGGGTAGAAGAACTTCGGGTGGGTGTTCATTTAACACCGTTGTATTAGCTTTCTCATTCAAACACAATGCATTTCGTTAAACTGACTTGAAACACTTCCGTTTAGCTTACCTCAATATGTTCATGTTGAAAGAACATGTTTCAGTTAAGTAGGCCAAAAATAACATTTGATGCTTGCTCAATTTACTTAAGTAAATGGAGTTAATCCAACACGATTCTTTTCAACCATATTACTTAATCCATTTGAGTTGAGATTACATAAATGAGTTGCTAAAATAGCAAAATAGAAAACTAGGAACAGGATTTCCCCTTCCCATCATGCTAGGCACAGGACTGGATTTTTAAAACTTTTTTAAAACTTTTATTTTATGTGTTTTTTTTTTTATCAAGATTAAAAATGGGTGACTTGTTCATGTTTAATGTTCTTTTATGTTTATATTTGAAAGAGTTTCTGATATGTTAGTGTTTTTGGAGGTACCATTGTGGTGAGGTATAGACTGTGCTTGGGGTGAGGACGTGCCTACAACAATTAAAGTGGTTTTAATACTAATAAAAACAACTACTTTAGGCATGCATTGATGTAGCAAATGCCTAACATTAAGAGACTTTACGGAGTAAAGATGGTTTTCTTATTGGATAACATTTGTAAAAGTTGTACAATTGTTGAACGCATTCACTAAATAAAAGAATCAATTAAATAATTGGATTATTTGTTTGATATTAATTTTAGGATAATTGAACTTAATAGTTTTGGACAAAATTAAGAATGTTAACCTGTTTCTACTAAATGGCATTGAATTAACCTTATGTAATAAACTTAAGTCTACTGGAATAAACAATGTTAATTAAATGCCATAACCCAGTTGTGTAGAGCATGTTGACATAAAAAGTTAAGTAAATCCTGTCACTAATAGCGCCTCTGTGGCCCTTTCCGACCGAACACAGCGGGAACCATCACCCGAATATTAGTTCCGCCCGGACTCTTTTCTCACACGGACCCAGTACTTTTCCGTCTCAGCTGTGGCTCATCATCCCATTAGTTATTGCCTTTATAAGGCGCGGACTTTCTCTTGTTCATTGCGAAGTCTTATCGTTCCCTATGGTCGTAATTCTGAGCGTTTATCTCTGTGTTGGATTTTCTGTGTATGACTCTGGACTGTGTACCCCGTTGACGATTCCTGCTACCTGCCATTGCGACCATTGCCTGTCTATTGAACTGTGTCCCGGATTACCTACGTTGTTCCTGTTTTCTGGTGATTATTCCTGCCTGTTGACGATTCTTAATAAAGCCTTGCAGATGGATTCGAATGTCTCTGACTCCATGTTACAGAAGACTTCGCCACCTCAGGATCCAGCGGCTTTAGATCAAGTGGTGACTGAAGTGACACGGCAAGCCTCTCTGTTGACTGTGCATCACCAACAGTTGGATCGGCTGACCACCATGACCGAGGAGTTGGTGCGGTCCATGCGGTCGCTCACACAGGCTGTGCAACAAGACCCCACTGCATCGAATCCTCCCACTGTAGCCCCCACCGCGCCGCCTTCCGCGGTCTTGACCACGGGAATACACGCACCCCGCTTGGCACTTCCAGAGAAGTATGACGGCTCTCCAGGCAAGTGCAGGGGCTTTCTTATGCAGTGTGCCATCTATGTGAACTCGCTGCCGCCGGGCTCTGTGACGGAGGATGGCAAGGTTTCCCTCGTCTGCACCCTTCTCACCGGTAAGGCCTTGAGCTGGGCAACGGCCTTGTGGGAGGGCCAACAGATGGTTTTCCCGTCGTATCAGCACTTTCTCACCAAATTCCGGGAGGTGTTTGATCACGCTGAGGATGGCAAGGAGGCGGAGGAGGAACTATTAAACCTTCGCCAGGGATCTTCCACCGCTGCGGATTACGCTCTCACGTTTCGCACGCTAGCAGCCCAGGCGGGCTGGGAAGGAAAACCCCTTAAGGCCATGTTCCGTCGAGGGCTTCGCACGGACCTGCAGGCTGAGCTCGCTTGTCGGGATGAGAGCAAGACTTTGGAGGAGTATATGGAGATGGCGATCAAACTGGACCATCTGCTCCGCTCTCGCAGGAGTCGCCAACCACGATTACCTCTCGCCTCACCCCAGTCTTCGGCTCACGCCCTGGAGGAGCCCATGCAAGTGGGATTTTCCCGCCTCTCTGATGAGGAGCGCGAGAGAAGGATGAGAAATCGTCTATGCCTCTACTGTGGTCAGTCTGGTCACTTCCGAGCTCAATGTTCCGCTCGTCCTCCTAGAACCACCAGCACTCGGGTAAGCCACAATTCCTTGTCACCCTCTCTCTTGTTGGATGTGTGCTTGATCGTCCACGGCCGCCACATCAAGACTAAAGCCTTTATTGACTCAGGGGCGGCCGGTAACTTTATTGACCAAGACTTTGCTAATCGCCATCGCATATCTCTTGTTCCATGTGACCCTCCTATGGCGGTGGCAGCCCTGGATGGAAGACCACTAGGTGCTGGAAAGATCTACCACATCACTGAGGCCATCACACTGATCACCAGCTCCCTGCACACCGAGACCATCCAGCTCCATGTCACCCAATCACCTCACCACGCAATTATTCTTGGCCACCCCTGGCTCACCCTCCACGATCCACAAATTTCCTGGAAGGATCAGGACATCACCCAGTGGTCCCAATCTTGTCTCCAGAGGTGTCTCAAATCCCCACAGAGGAACCATCACGTGGTCCCAGTTCCCCAACCTGAAAGTCAACCCCCGCAGGACCTTCCAGAGGTTTACTGGGATTTCCACTCTGCATTCAGCAAGTCCCGGGCCACCCAGCTTCCACCTCATCGGGACACGGATTGTGCCATCGAGCTCTTACCTGGAGCCACGCTCCCCAAGGGTCGTGTATACCCCCTGTCCCAACCCGAGACTCTGAGCATGCAGCAATACATCGACGAGGAACTCGCCAAGGGGTTCATCCGACCCTCCACCTCACCTACCTCGGCGGGCTTCTTCTTCGTAAAAAAGAAGGACGGATCCTTGCGTCCCTGCATCGACTACCGAGCCCTCAACGAAGTAACAACCAAGTACCGTTATCCCCTACCCTTGGTACCCTCAGCCCTGGAACAACTCCGCACTGCCCGTATCTTTACCAAGCTCGACCTGAGATGCGCCTACAATTTCATTCGCATCCGGGCAGGTGACGAGTGGAAGACGGCCTTCTCCACGACGACTGGCCACTATGAATATCTGGTCATGCCCTTCGGTCTGTCCAACAGTCCCTCTGTCTTTCAGGCCCTTATCAACGATATTTTCCGAGATATGCTCAACAAGTGCGTCATAGTCTACATTGATGACATACTGATCTACTCCGACACCCTGTCCGAACACGTCCAACACGTACGGGCTGTGCTCCAAAGACTAATCCAGAATCAGCTGTACGCCAAACTCTCTAAGTGTGCCTTCCACCTCTCCACCGTCTCCTTCCTAGGATACATCATCTCTGCTGAGGGAGTCACGATGGATGACAGCAAGGTTTCCGCCGTGCTACACTGGCCCCGTCCCCAAACCGTCAAAGACCTCCAATGTTTCCTGGGGTTTGCCAACTTCTATCGAAGATTCATCCGGGGTTTCAGTCAAGTGGCAGCTCCTCTAACTTCCCTCACTCGCAGTGGAGGTGGATCCAACAAGCTGGCATGGTCTACGCTCTGCGAGAAAGCGTTCCAAGATCTGAAGACTCGTTTCACCTCGGCTCCCATCTTGAAACACCCAAACCCCCGACGTCAGTTCACTGTGGAGGTGGACGCCTCCAGCACAGGTATCGGAGCAATACTGTCACAACGCCAGGGAACCCCAGAGAAATTGTACCCGTGTGCCTACTACTCTCGCAAACTCAATCCCGCGGAACGTAATTATGACGTCGGGGACAGAGAACTGTTGGCCATGAAAGCGGCCCTGGAGGAATGGAGACACTGGTTGGAGGGCTCGACCAAACCCTTTCTCATTCTAACCGACCACAAGAACTTGGAGTACTTGAGAACCGCCAGACGTCTCAATGCCCGCCAGGCCAGATGGTCGTTATTCTTCTCCAGGTTTCTCTTCACCATAACCTATCGGCCCGGGTCCAAGAACGGTAAGGCGGACGCACTCTCTCGCCAATACGACTTGTCCCAATCAGACACCTCTCCGGCCACCATCATTCCCATCTCCCAGATCGTCTCCCCCGTGCAATGGGACATCATGGCCGAGATCACTGAGGCCCTAGAAACAGATCCTGCTCCTCCGGAATGCCCTCCTGGACTGACCTACGTCCCCGCTCCCCTACGGCATCGCGTACTGACACTGATCCACGAAAATCCCAGCGCCGGCCACCCCGGCGTCCAGGCGACCAGGGAACTCGTTCTCAATAAGTTCTGGTGGCCTTCCATGACTCAACAGATTCTAACCTTCGTCAAGGAGTGTGTCACATGCAACCAAACCAAATCCCTACGCCAGCGCCCTGCCGGTCTGCTCCAGCCTCTCCCCATCCCAGAGAGACCATGGTCCCACCTGGCCGTCGACTTCATGACCGACTTGCCACCTTCTCACCACAACACCGTGATCCTCACCATCATTGACCGGTTCTCCAAGTCATGCCGCCTTATTCCGCTTCCCAAACTTCCCACTGCATGGGAGACTGCTCAAACCTTGCTCAACCAGGTCTTTAGATTTTATGGTTTGCCCGAAGACATAGTCTCGGATCGAGGACCCCAATTCACGTCCCGTGTGTGGAGGTCCCTCTGGTCTCAGTTAAATGTCAACGTCAGCCTCACGTCAGGGTACCACCCGCAATCCAATGGACAAGTGGAGAGGCTGAATCAGGAACTCTCCCGCTTCCTACGAGCTTACTGTCACCTCCATCAGGAGGACTGGAGCGAATACCTCATGTGGGCTGAATACGCCCAGAATTCCCTAAGGAAGCCCTCCACCCAACTTACCCCATTCCAATGTGTGTTAGGCTTCCAACCTCCACTATTCCCGTGGTCCGGGGAACCTACTAACCTCCCCGCAGTGGACACCTGGCTACAGAGGAGCGAAACTACCTGGGATCTAGCACACACCAACCTACGACAGGCAATCCAACGAGTTACCCGCCAAGCCAATCGCCTCCGGAGAGCCGCTCCCCCATACCAGGTCGGACAGTGGGTCTGGCTCTCCACCCGGGACCTGAGACTCCGACTCCCCTGCAGAAAGCTTAGCCCAAGGTACGTGGGTCCGTTCAAAATCCTCAGACAAATCACTCCTGTGTCTTTCCGTTTAGATCTCCCATCTCATTACCGCATCTCACCCACTTTTCATGTTTCCCTGCTCAAGCCCGCTGTGGAACCGGGAGGAGAGGGGGACCAGGACGAGGCCGCTCCGGCAGAGACTCCTCCCCTAATGGACTCAGAAGAGAGCATTTATCAGATCAACCAGATCTTGGACTCTCGGCGCCGAGGCGGGGTCCTCCAGTATCTCGTGGACTGGGAGGGATACGGCCCCGAGGAGCGGTCTTGGGTCAATTCTAAGGACATGCTCGACCCCCAACTTACTGCTACATTCCACCAGGAACACCCGGAGAAACCTGCTCCTCGTCCTCGTGGTAGACCTCGGCGCCGAGGAGGAGCTCACGTCGGGAGCCGTTCGCAGGGGAGGGGCTCTGTCACTAATAGCGCCTCTGTGGCCCTTTCCGACCGAACACAGCGGGAACCATCACCCGAATATTAGTTCCGCCCGGACTCTTTTCTCACACGGACCCAGTACTTTTCCGTCTCAGCTGTGGCTCATCATCCCATTAGTTATTGCCTTTATAAGGCGCGGACTTTCTCTTGTTCATTGCGAAGTCTTATCGTTCCCTATGGTCGTAATTCTGAGCGTTTATCTCTGTGTTGGATTTTCTGTGTATGACTCTGGACTGTGTACCCCGTTGACGATTCCTGCTACCTGCCATTGCGACCATTGCCTGTCTATTGAACTGTGTCCCGGATTACCTACGTTGTTCCTGTTTTCTGGTGATTATTCCTGCCTGTTGACGATTCTTAATAAAGCCTTGCAGATGGATTCGAATGTCTCTGACTCCATGTTACAAATCCACCATACATTTTTGATTTTCCAACAGAATTTTGATTAAAAATTACACGGTCAAAACATATGCCTGAATTGTTCACAATATGTCCGTAACATGCACTTAGAAAAGGATAGATAGGATGGAATTTATTTTTGTGCAGACTTTAAGTTAACTTTTACCAAGGATTAAACTGTTAAAGTTCAGTCCCTGAAACATTTATTAAATTGTATCTATAGTTAAATTAAAACATAATGTACCGATTGTAGAGTCCTGCACGGGTTAGGGTGCCCGCGGGTGACCCGCAAATTTTGCTCAAACGGGTAAAAAATATCCAACTGTGTCGGATACGGGTCAGGTCGGACACGGGTCTAAACACGGGTTTAAAACAATCACATGCAAACATAAAAATATATGCATATTTTTAGGAACACATCTACAAAAATATTCCTGTATTTCAAGTTGATAAAATAATTAAAAATCCACATCAGTTTATTTTTGCCCAAGCGCCACGCCCTCCCAGGATTTATAACGTTACCTAGGCTACTTTCACTTTTAAAAAATTCATCATAGCTCATAGCGCGATCTGCTTGTCGTCGAGATGGATGCTGAGATGTTGAAGAAAAGAATAGCTAGTGGAGATTGTAAAGTTGTCGACAATACGTCATCAAAAGTCAAGTCCAGTGTGTGGGAGAAATTTGGAGTTATCTGAAGAAAACAAGTCAAGTCAAGTCAACTTTTTTTATATAGCGCTTTTCACAATACAGATTGTAGCAAAGCAGCTTCACAGTATTAAATAAAATAGTACAGCAGTGTTTGTTTCTAGTGTAAAACGTCCACATTTGGTAATGCTGATCAATAGTATTGTTGATTGATTAATTAAATTAAGTATCCCCAAATGTCCCTGTCACAAAGACCATTCACTGTTCTTCAGAATAACGCATGGAGGTCGTTAAATGCCATTAAAGTATTTATTTTAGGTTCTCCCAAGCCAGCAAAGTGCAGGGTGCTCACAGGTGCCAAGGCATGAAAAATTCAAAAAAAAGGAAAAAAAAACTTCAATATTAAAACACAAGAACCTTGTATCAGGTCTGTTCCTTCAATCAGAGTACTCAGCAGATACTGCATTCACTACCAACAGTCTTAACCCTCCTGATCACTCAATTCTGTGAGAATTTATACACCTGGGTACAACCATTTCTCAGCCATAATCACATGGGAAAGTAATTAAGACCATAAACATGTAATACATTCCAAGTAACAATAGTATGTGATCAAGTAACCAGTTCCTTCACCACACCAATTTAAATAACAGTACAAGCTTCAATAAATAAACTTCAATAGTAATTAGAGGAAATAAACATCAATAACATCAAACCAATCCCCCCTCTTTTCCCACCATACTTGGTATCTCCCACTCCCCATGATGCAACACAGTACAGGTATAAAAAGCATGAGAAAAGTCCATTCCAGTCTTTTACTCAAGTCAAGATGGCCGCCACCATATATGCTGATCCATGCGATAATCAACAGTTTGTAGCAAACTTTAAATGTCCTCTGAGTTAGTGCTCAGGTGGCCAGTCTGAAACACAACAGTATAGTTGTAGGTATATATTTTTGTGGCTAATCCATCTCTCCTGTTGCTGGTACTTCAAGGTAAATAAAGAGTCTTTTACAACCAAATGTGTGTACATGGGTTTGTTGGAAGGGCTAACAAGGGGTCACAAGAGCAGAGGGTAGCTCTGTGACAGTCCCCAACTGAGCAAGCCAAAGGCAACAGTGGCAAGGAACCGAAAAACTCCATCAGGTGACCTAATGGAGAAAAAAAAAAACTTGGGAGAACCCAGGCTCAGTCGGGGGCCAGTTCTCCTCTGGCGTTTATGAACTAAAGACCGGATTTAACTGTAAGATTAAAAATATTAAATGAATGCCTGGCTGAAGAGATGCGTCTTTAATCTAGTTTTAAACTGGGAGAGCGAGTCTGAGCAACGAACAGTATCAGCGAGTCTGAGCAACGAACAGTATCAGGAAGGCTATTCCAGAGTTTTGGAGCTAAATGTGACCCTGGACCACAAAACCAGTCTTATGTGTAATTTTTTTAAATTGAGATTTATACATCATCTGAAAGCTGAATACATAATATTTCCATTGATGTATGGTTTGTTAGGATAGGATAATATTTGGCCGAGATACAACTATTTGATAATCTGGAATCTGAGGGTACAGAAAAATCGAAACATTGAGAAAATCGCCTTTAAAGTTGTCCATTTCTATTGGCGATTGTGCTGCATCGATTCACAAAAATAAATGTTTTATATATTTAAGGTGGGAAATTTACTAAATATCTTCATGGAACATGATCTTTACTTAATATCCTAATGATTTTTGGCATAAAAGAAAAATCTATAATTTTGACCCATACAATGTTTTGTTGGCTATTGCCACAAATATACCCGTGCAACATAAGACTGGTTTTGTGATCCAGGGTCACAAATGTGAAAATGATCTCCCTCCTTTGGTTGATCTGGATATCCTAGGTATGACCAAAAGCCTCGAATTTAGTGATCTTAAAGAGCGGCATGGATTATAGGGCGATAGAAGATCCGTTAAATAAACTGGAGCTAAGCCGTTTAGGGCTTTATAAGTCAGTAGCAATACCTTGTAATTAATACGGAACTTTATAGGTAACCAATGTAGTGATGATAAAATTGGTGTTATATGGTCAAATTTTCTTGATTTAGTAAGAACTCTAGCGGCGGCATTTTGGACTAACTGTAGCTTGTTTATTGAGGATGCAGGACAACCAGCTAATAAAACATTACAGTAATCTAGTCTCGAGGTCATGAATGCATGAACTAACTTTTCTGCATCAGAAACAGTTAGCATATTACGTAGCTTAGCAATGTTTCTAAGGTGGAAAAAGGCTGTTTTTGTAACATATGAAATATGATTTTCAAAAGACAGGTTGCAGTCAAGTATAACACCCAGGTCTTTTACTGTAGAGGATAAAGTAACAGGACATCCTACTATGTTAAAGTTGTATTGTGAGAGGTTTTGTGGGCAGTTTTTTGAACCGATAAGTATTACCTCTGTCTTGTCTGGATTTAATAAAAGAAAATTGCGCGTCATCCAATCTTTTATATCTTTGACACACTCTGTCAATTTGGATAATTTAGCGTTTTCATCTGGCCGTGATGAAATATATATTTGAGTGTCATCAGCATAACAATGGAAACTAATTCCATGTTTCCTTATAATATTTCCAAGTGGCAGCATATATATTGAGAATAATAGAGAGCCTAACACAGATCCTTGCGGCACTCCATAGTTTACTGGAGTTATGATCGATTTTTCTCCATTTAAATAGACAAAATGGTATCGGTCAGATAGGTATGATCTGAACCAGCTTAATGCTTGTCCTTGAACACCAGTATAATTTTGTAGTCGATCTAAGAGTATTGTGTGATCTATAGTATCGAACGCAGCACTAAGATCAAGTAAAACTAGTATTGAGATACAGCCTTGGTCAGAAGCTAAGAGTAAATCATTTGTGATTTTAACGAGCGCAGTTTCAGTGCTATGGTGCGGCCTGAAACCAGACTGAAACTTTTCATAGATGTCATTTTCTTGTAAGAAAGAGCCTAGTTGGGCAGACACAACTTTTTCTAGTATTTTAGACATAAAAGGAAGATTTGAAATGGGTCTATAATTTGCTAGGTTATTTGGGTCTAATTGTGGTTTCTTAATGAGTGGTTTTATAACTGCCAGTTTAAATGTTCTTGGAACATGACCTAAAGATAAAGATGAGTTAATAATATTGAGGAGAGGCTCTTCCACTATAGGTAACACTTCTTTCAGTAGTTTAGTTGGTATGGGATCTAATAAACATGTTGTTTTAGAGGAAGTGATAAGTTTATTTAACTCTATTTGTTCTATAACTAAAACAATATTGTGAAAGGCTTTGCTGCATGCATTTTCGTGTTGGATAGCCACAAATGTGGAACTTAATCGCTGAGGAAGCACGCAGATAACTGTGGTAACAAACCAAGCAGTTCTATCGAACAGTATTTTTCAAATTTAACACTGTTCAGTATGTGTGGTGTGCAGGGCGTATTTGAACCCAAAATTGTCAGATGTAGGCTAGACGAAATTGCATGGCAGATATAGTGTTGTAGCCGCGTCTGTTAGGCTACTCAGTTTTGTGGTAACCTTAGCCATGTTCTTCATGTGCCGGCCTTTTGACAGCTTCGGCTGAAGTTGTCCTTGTGTTAATTGTCGTTATAACTTCTGTATGACCTGGCAATAAACATTTTTGTAATTGTGTCTATAATATGATTGGCTAAACTGATTTTATTTTGGGTGCGGGTCGGGTGTCGGTTCTATTTTAAGCGGGTCGGGTCAGGTGCGGATTTTAATTAGTGCTGTTGACGGATAACGGGTCGGATGCGATTTGAAGCACTGCGGGTGTGGATTTACAAAATCGGACCCGTGCAGGACTCGATTGTATATAACCCTACACATTGACCGATTGTATATAACCCTACACATTGACTTTTAAAAAGTAGTCTAAATTCTGAATAAACACATTACTTCTGTAAGATTCTTTTAGTTGTGAAAATTGGATCACAGTTAAACAAAAACAAACAAACATATAGGGCCCTGTTGTCATGATTCTGCCTTGTCTCTGATTTTCCCTGGTCTTGAGGCAGGATCATGACAGGCCCATGTTTTGTGTGTAAGCACATGGCCATTTGTTTGGCTGTGTGCTTGCGTTGTCTCGTCATGTAACCCCGCCCCCTTGTTATCTCATCTTGTTATCTTTATTGTATCATCGCCGTCACCTGTTTCCCTCATTAGTTTCTCCCTATTTAATCCCCTTGTGTTTGCTGTCTTGTGTCGGTTCATTGCCATACTTTATGTGATTCTCAGTGTGTGTAAACCTTCCTGTGAGTACCCTGTGAAGAACTCTGTCTTGTAAAGTCCTGATCTTGTAGCTGTTGTTAGTTTATTGTCTAGTTATCAGTTTAATCTTAGTCTAGTGTAGTTTGTCTTTGTTTTTGCCCACCAGCCTTGTTTTGCCCCATCGTGGGTTTTGTTTTCCCTGTTTTGTCTTAATAAATCTGTGTGTATTGCATACCGTCTGCGATTGGGTTCATCTCTCCTACAACCACATAACAGAATGAACCGACCAAAGCAGAACCCTGCAGACAGTTTATCTTCCCCTGTTGATCAACCTTTGGCTCTTCTGGAAGATTGGTGGCTCAGAGCCGTTTCTGACTCGAAGAGGGGCAAGCTCCCGTTTCCTCCTCAGGGAGAACTGCCATTGAGGGAGTATGCTCAAGTCGTAGAAAAGAGGAGGTTTTTCTTACCTGACGATCTCCTTAATCGTTACCTCATCGCGGGTCTCAATGATCCCCCTCCACTGGCAGAGCGGGAGAAGCTGGTCCGCCGCTCGTTCCGGGATATGGTGCTCTGCTTATCACGGAGGTCATCGCAGGGTTCCTCCTTGTCGTCTTCCCCTGGTATGCTGCCCGGGATCCCGGAGGGTTGCATTCTCGCTGTTGCTTCGCTGGGGGACCAAGCTCACTCCTCTTCTACGCCCGAGACACCCACCGCGTCTGTCAGCCTCTGCGGAAAGCGAGGAAGACGCTTATCGTGGGAATCTGCCTCAGAGTCCTCTTCGACGGAGTCTACCCTTCCTGGGGTTGTCTTCCCAACTCCTGCTCCAGACCCCACGGAGATTCTTCAACCGGTCGCTAGTCCAGCTACGGATTCCGCTCCGCGACCAAGGAGAAAGAGGAGGAGAAGGGGAGCCTCTAGTTCTTCATCTCAGGCTGCCCCTTGCGCTGTTCCAGAGCCCGCTACTGCAAGCGCTGTTCCAGAGCCCGCTACTGCAAGCGCTGTTCCAGAGCCCGCTACTGCAAGCGCTGTTCCAGAGCCCGCTACTGCAAGCGCTGTTCCAGAACCCGCTACTGCAAGCGCTCTTCCAGAGCCCGCCACTGCAAGCGTTGTTCCAGAGCCCGCCACTGCAAGCGCTGTTCCCGAGCCCGCAGTCGTGTGTGCTGTAGAGAGAGCAGCGGCCGATTCAGCTGCTGAAGCTGTCTTGCGGTCGGGTTCTGCTTCTCAAAAGATGCCTGTCCTCGTTGTTGCCGATGCATTGTCTCAATACTTAAAACGTCTTGTCCAAATCCTTGAAGTCCCCGCCATGTCTTGTCCTGAGTCTGTGAGCGCCGTACCCCAGTCAGCTGCAGCCAGTGTTGATCTGAGGCCAGCCACTCAGAGCGCTGTTCCTAAGTCAGCCACCGCTTGCACTGTTCCTGCTAATGTGTCCAGTCCTGTCCCAGCAGATGTGTCCAGTCCTGTCCCAGCAGATGTGTCCAGTCCCGTCCCAGCAGATGTGTCCAGTCCCGTCCCAGCAGATGTGTCCAGCCCCGTCCCAGCAGACAGGAGGATGTCTGTGTCCAGCCCCGTCCCAGCAGACAGGAGGATGTCTGTGTCCAGCCCCGTCCCAGCAGACAGGAGGATGTATGTGTCCAGCCCCGTCCCAGCAGACAGGAGGATGTCTGTGTCCAGCCCCGTCCCAACTAATGTGTCCAGCCCCGTACCAGCTGTCACCCGACCTCTGTTTGTTTCCCCGGACACCCCTGTCACCACTTCACCCCGGTCTGTTTCTCCTAAGACTGTTCCTCGTGTTTCCCCATCCAAGTCTGCCCGGACCCCTCGCCCTCAGCCATCGTCCTGTCCACCCAGGACCACAGTCCCATCCACCCACCCTGGACATTCCCCCATTAACTCTGTGTTGTCTCCACCTCCTCTGCCTTGTCTGTTGTTTTTGATTTTTCACCCCAACCCTGCTATTGTTTATTCATGTTTGCCGTTGTTGGTTTTTGTCATGTTTTGTTGGTTTGTGTCCATGTCTCAGTCCGTCATGTCACGTGTTTAGTGTTCCCTTAGGGAGCGTCTGGAAGCCGCTCCTTAAGGGAGGGGTTCTGTCATGATTCTGCCTTGTCTCTGATTTTCCCTGGTCTTGAGGCAGGATCATGACAGGCCCATGTTTTGTGTGTAAGCACATGGCCATTTGTTTGGCTGTGTGCTTGCGTTGTCTCGTCATGTAACCCCGCCCCCTTGTTATCTCATCTTGTTATCTTTATTGTATCATCGCCGTCACCTGTTTCCCTCATTAGTTTCTCCCTATTTAATCCCCTTGTGTTTGCTGTCTTGTGTCGGTTCATTGCCATACTTTATGTGATTCTCAGTGTGTGTAAACCTTCCTGTGAGTACCCTGTGAAGAACTCTGTCTTGTAAAGTCCTGATCTTGTAGCTGTTGTTAGTTTATTGTCTAGTTATCAGTTTAATCTTAGTCTAGTGTAGTTTGTCTTTGTTTTTGCCCACCAGCCTTGTTTTGCCCCATCGTGGGTTTTGTTTTCCCTGTTTTGTCTTAATAAATCTGTGTGTATTGCATACCGTCTGCGATTGGGTTCATCTCTCCTACAACCACATAACACCTGTAACGATCTGAAACTCAAGTATCAAGCGCGAAACGCAAGTAACTTTGTGGGCGGGTCTTGGGCGCTGTTGCTATTATACTGGCGGGATAAATGACTCTTGCGCCCGACGCAAATCTAAAATGTGTTGGTCTGAAGTAGCTTCATTATTCATAGGTGTGGTTTGGGCGTAACGTGAAATAAACCAATCACAGGTCATCGGGAGAATCAGGGAAACGCGCCACTCGGTGCTCCTTATAGCCCCGCGATGGGAGAACCAAACGTGGTTCCCAGAGATAATGCGGCTGGCAGACTCAGCCCCATGGCCGATCCGGGTGAGAAGAGATCTCCTCTCTCAAGCCGGCGGTTCGATTTGGCATCCTCATCCAGAGCGCTGGTCTCTGTATGCATGGATAATCAACGGATACCCGTTGCCTTGCCAGAAGGGGTCGTGAACACGATCATGCAGTCTAGAGCTCCCTCTATGAGACGGCTCTACTAAATGGTCTGTGTTTAATAAATGGTGCACAGACAAAAATTTCGACCCACAAACTTGTGGGGTTTCGTGGGTGCTTTGCTTCCTTCAAGAGCTGCTGGACATGGGCAGGTCCCCCTCCACGCTCAAAGTGTATGTTGCAGCCATTGCAGCGTTTGCTGAATCGATGCACGGCCAAGCAATAGGAAGGAACGAGCTCATCATCCGCTTCCTCAGAGGAGCCAGGAGGATGAATCCCCCGCTGCCCCCATCGGTTCCTATTTGGGATCTTTCTTTGGTCCTGGAGGCCCTGAAAGCTTATCCCTTTGAACCTCTAAATACTGTGGATCTGAAATACCTCATGCTCAAAACCGTTTTTCTGATAGGCCTGTCATCAGTCAAACACGTGGGTGAATTACATGCATTATCCGTTAACGCCGCGTGTCTCGAGTTCGGACCTAATGACTCTAAAGTCATTCTCAAACCGAGACATTGGCACTCCTTTCAGAGCGCATGTCATTTCTCTCTCAGCTTTACCGGCATCCGGCAGTGAGGTCGGCAGTAACCTCCTCTGCCCGGTCAGAGCACTGAGAATTTACATCACGCGCTCCGCCGCCTTCAGGCGCTCGGAGCAACACTTCGTTTCATTTGGTGGGCTCACCAAGGGTCTCGCCGCCTCAAAACGCAGTCTGTCCAGATGGATAGTGGACGCTATTGCGGCAGTTTATGCGTTTAAAGACCTGCAGTGCCCTTTGGGCATCAGGGCTCATTCCACCAGAGGCATGGCCTCATCGTGGGCTTGGTCCAGCGGGATTTCTATTCACAACATTTGTATGGCGGCAGGCTGGGCCTCCCCCTCTACATTTGTTAGGTTTTATAACCTGGAAGTTCCCGCTTTGCAGGCTAAACTTCTATCAGTCTAAGTCGTGTGTATGCCCTGCCCAGATTGATCATGTGCAGGCTATTTTCACTTGCTTTAGCTCTCCTGGTTGAGCTGCACTATTGTAGATTTAAAAATCATGGTTTCCCCCATTATGGTTGAATCACGGAAGCTCGGGGCGGGCCCAGGTGTCACCGTGCCGAATTTGGGGCCCCTGGGACCTTTCTATAAAACTCCAACTCGCCAATTAAATGTTAGAGGCTGAAAATGTCAGTTTTAGGCTTAGGGTTAGGGAAAATGTTTTGCCTTCGCTCTAGAGCCCTGTGCTTTCAGTATGTCGCTTGGGGCGGGCCCAGGGGTCACCGTGCCGAATTTGGGGCCCCTGGGACTTTTCTATAAAATTCCCACCCACCCATTAAATGAATGCGTTTGCCACAGTGGTTTCGCGGACACCCCTTCGAAAGGGCTGATCGATCAGGGGGCGCCACCAATCGGACACGTTCCACTAACTTTCAAGTGATTTCAGTGCTTAATTTTGCATAAAAATGCGGTGGACTAGGACCTAACATGTCGTCTATCCCTAACCGCTTCGAAAGGGCTGATCGATCAGGGGGCGCCATTTTCCGTCTCGTCACGGCCCCCTGGAGCGGGCTGAAAAGTTTGGTGGACCTGCGACCTCGTTCAGGGGTCGAAAGGCCGAAAAAGGGTGAAAAACACGCGTTTTGTATTTTACACTGAATAAGGTCCCGGAAGGTCACAGCAAAAATGTTGGTTATCATTTCTCAGTCTAAACCTAAAATAATGTTGACAAACTATATATAATTTGAAATCTCACAGCATCTAGTTTTGATATTTGGTGTCTGATTCTCAATACATATGACAAAGGAACAGAAATGTATTCATATGTATTCATTTAACTGTTTTTAGCTTCCGGGACCTTTTTTTTTTACTGGAAAATTAGTGGATCGTGTACAGTTGAGCGTGCTTAGTACACTAGAGGTGGTTTAATACACGTTTTCATTACTTAAAACGAACGAGGCCCCGTTCAAAAATGTTATACACTGACAGGGGTCAAAAAGGTAAAAAAACGGAACGCGTGTCCGTAAGGAGACGGAAGGTCATAGGACCCCGAAACTCGGCGAGTTCCGTCGTCTAGTGCCCTTGAGTTGGGCCCCAGAGTTTGAGGGCCCTAGCCGCTTTCTAAGCATTTCCTAAACCTCGTTCATGATGAGACCAGAGGTTGTGGATAGTGACTGAAGAATGTGGATGGTGACTGAATTTTTTATTTTTTTTATCTTGTTGATTAAACCACATCTACTGTACTAAGCACACTCGACTGAACACGTCACACTCATTTTTCAAGTCATTCCAGTGCTCGATTTGCATAAAAATGCAGTGTCCGTGAAACCACTGTTTTGCAGCCACTGAATAGGTTGGATCTGGGACATTTATGTGTTTTTGCTCTCCCGTCACATGTGATGTTGATTCTCGTTATTTAAACCACCTCTGCTGTACTAAGTACACTCAACTGAACACATCACACTAATTTAAGTCATTTCAGTGTTTAATTTGCATAAAAACGAGTGTCCTCGAAACCACTATTTGGCGGCAAAACAGTGGCTTCGCGGACACGGTGGATTTTAAGATTAGCTTTCGAAATATTTTATCAGCACTCAGCGGGCTCCCCTGAGTCCATGGCACCAAGTGTCATCCCAAATGCGATGAGATGCAGACAGGAGTGCAAGTCCTGGCTCTCTACACCTCTCCTGAGCTGAGATATGGAGATCCCACATAGCATTTGTTCCATTGTGCAAAACAGTGGTTTCGCGGACAGTGGAATTCTGGGATGAAACTTGGTGCTACAGACTCTGGGGGGCTTGCTTAGTGCAGTGAAATAGTTTTTATCATGACAGGAACTTTAATTCCAATGTCTAGCAATGATACTGTCTGAAAACCTATACAGCAGATTGCATGTGGGACTGTGTCCAATTGCAGCTTATTGAATGAATGGCGGAAAAACATTTTCAAAATATACTGGGTTATTGGACAAATAGTGGGTTTGTGGGATGGGGGCGTGGCTTGGGGGGGTTAACGGGACATTTGCCCAATATAGTGGGTTATTGGACAAAATAGTGGGTTAGTGGGATGGGGGCGTGGCCTGGAAGGGGGGAGGGGCTCAACGGGACATTTGCCCAATATAGTGAGTTATTGTAGCTGGGAAGGAATACGTGAAAATCATGAAGATTGGGCACTTCTGGAAAAGTTTTTGATTTTTGGCAGGGTGTTAGGTATGGGCCTAAGGTTTTTAAAAATCCATGGATACAAGTTGGGGTGGCCCCCCTAGTGGCAGTTATCCACAAAATCCAAATTGGCCCCCGCCGAAAAGAGAAAGGGTCATATCTCAGCTTCCTATAGTCTTAAATTGTTGTATAATGTAATTTTTTCTGCTTTGTTTGATACAAGGAATCCAATTCTGATATATTCTTATTATTTTAAGTCCATTTCCATGTTAAATCTATTATCATAGTCATATTTAGCTCAAATAAACTGTCAATATCTCTGAAAAAGTCACATTGAAATATTACACAGGGCCCTAGACCCATATTTTTACCTCCAAGGTATGCTTTTCTTTGTTGATTGGACAGGTCACTATCACTATAGTGTCAAAAATCAATGTTGTGACCAAAAGGACCATTGTTGAGGCTTTAAATTAACACAACTTCAGAACTATGCCACAGTGAAAAGTTATATTAGGCTTTTCACCATGTTAAGGATTGTTGGGAACTTTTTATTCCTTCATCGAAGCAAAAACCAGGAGATGTTGGGATCACGTTCAAACAGAAGTTATTCTTTTATGAGCGTGGCTGCAGTTCGTCCAACAAAATCTAAATCTAATACAGTATGCATTGTAGTTATATACATTCCAAGGGGGAGGGATTACATAGAGGTGGAGACTCTGAACAAAGCATGCAAATGAAGCAACAAAGCTGACAACCATAAAATGCAAGTAGGTTTATATGTTAACGCCCCGTTCATTACGTGTTTACCGAGGCGATCAAAGCTGAAACAGTGTTAGTGCTGTGAAACTCATTTATGTAGGTGAATTTTACAGGTACTGATGAATTTCATGTGTTCACCTTGATAATAAAACTTTAAGCATGATGTGTGTGTGTAATTATTTCTTTAGACAAGGACAGAAGATCAGACCAGCTTAAAAAAAGTTGGAAACCATGCATCACAGAAATTCTAATGGTTTCTATTAAAATACCAATAGGAACCATTGGCTTTTACCATTTAAACCACTACATAATTATTTTTGTAGTGTGTTTGTGACATATTCCATTAGGATTTAATGCCCCCACCAATAGAACCCAACACATATCAGTAGAGACCCACAGAGACCACTATAATTCCCATTATAACCAATAAAATTCCCATGAAAACCATTAAATCCAATAGAATTTCTGTTATGGTTTCTAGTTTTTTTTTTTTTTTTTTGGCAGGGCAGTATCATGTGTGAAAGCTTTATCTTGTTTAGCTGTGGGAAGCAGAACTCTATAACTTGTTAACTGGGGGGACTGATTTTTTGTATGTTGAAAAGGATGTGCTTTGTAACTGGTTGTACTTGTATAATGTAGCAGAGGGTTTTTGAAGTGTCTGTCTTTGATGCATGTTTTTATGTAACAATGTTCATATGTTCTCTAATTAATAATAAAAAAAAATACAAAATAAATGTGGCAGAGGGTGTGCTTTGGGTACATGCAGAAGGCTTAGACAAAGTGTTCATTAAATGGTATGGTTTTTATTCAGAAATATTATTTTCTCCACAGTCTTTGGTGAAAGGCGATTTCTTTTTTTTAAAACAATTTCACCAGCTTTAGAGAATATCCCCTCGCATGGAACAGATGATGCAGGAGTACACAAAAACAGTTTAGAAAGCTGGTATAAATGAGGATATATTGCTTTGTGGGTGGACCAGTAGGCAAGAGGGTCAGCAGAACGCTGCAGTGGGGGATCGGTCATGTAGCGCTGGACCTCTATGGTTGCATCTGATGTTGCACTTTTGTTCCTCCTTGCATTACTTGCATCGTTGTCCAGCAGCTCCCAAATATTCACCTCATCTGCAAGGGAAATGATAAACAAATCCATGTTATGAGTAATGAATAGTTTTAAGTAACCTTCTAGGATTTTTACTTTACCTTGACCTGTAGTTTCAAGATTTTGTGCTGTATCTGGCTGTGCTGAGTGGCTGTTTGATGAGCCTTTAAAATCACAAATCATAAAAATGAATGATAATTTAAAATAACAATTAAAAGAAAATAATTGTGCTTTAAAAAAAAAAAAGTGTTTAAAAACATTCACACAGAAATAAAACTGCCTTAAGTTAAAATTGTTAAAATTGCAGTCAGTGTGAAGCAGCACAGAGATGCAGAGTTAAACAGATGTGTGCAGATGTTAGCACATATAACGTAAAAGCAATCCATCATATCATTCACAACACATGTAAAAATATTTGTATGCAGAAATGTCAAAGAACTAACCTTATTCGGGGAAATAAGTTTAAAGTGTTCCCAAACTTGGGAACGACTTCTCTTTCTCGCTGGCTCCATCACAACACTGAAATAAACTCAATCCACTCTCCTCAACAATAACGCCAATCCAAGCACCGACTACTACAACCCACGGTGTTGCCATGGTTTGGCTTCACTTTTATAAGAAATACAGCTGCCAGGTTTCAAACCTGTCAACACTGGATTGGGCTGTCAAAGCAGTCAGGCGAGTGTGTTTTCTTCAGAAGTCATTTTCACGTGACTAGTGACGGAATGATACAAGCTCCGAAGCAGTGGTTCATTGCAAGGACCGTTCGAGTTTGAAGCAAGCTTCGGAGCGTAGGTGTCAGACGTAACATCACTAACACTAACCTCTGTGTCATTGTTCTGTTGTCTCCAGGACTCCTGTTCGATTCCCTATTGCCTGTGATCCTGTGTTCTCCAGAGCTTCCAGGGTTTCCTCCGAACTTGCTTGCTATCGACCGCATCTGAAAGAGAAAAGACAAGTATTAATGAACTGTGACTGCTTGACATCAACATAGCCGAAGTGAAAGTGCTTACCTGCTTTCAGTCCCGCATCGAGTTATCTTCACAGAATCTGCACTTGAATTCAATGAATACTCACCTTGCACTCTTGTCACCTTGAATAAAGCTGTGTTTGGATTCACTTACCTCTGTCTCCTCTCCTATATCCTGACACTCCCTCAGTTTTTCCCACATCACCTCTCTCTGTGTTTCATATTTTCTACAAATCATGATTACATGCTCTACTGACTCCTCTTCTTCACATCCCTCACACAATCCTGTCTGATGTTTTCCTATCATCTTAAGGGTTTTATTTAGTGTACAATGTCCCAAGCTTAACCTCGTCAACACTATTTATTCTCTCCGATTCCCACTTCCCACCCAATCTCCTTTGACATTCCTTTGAATTTGAAATAACTGTCTCCCTTTCTCCTCTCTTTCCCACCTTTCCTGCCACCTTTGATTTATTTTCTCCCATTAATGCTTTTAACCTCTGCTTTGCTAATTTTGACGTTTGTAAACCGTGTTTTCCGCCAAAATAAAAGCTTGATGCAGTTTCCATCAAAATAAAAGATCATGTGCTTATCTCTTTCCAGTATAGAAATTTGTACAAAACAATTTTTTTCAGTTTTCAACTTTATTTTTCAGTGCATTTGTTTTACAATATATGGCTATCACTGTCATGGGATATGGGTTGGACCTTTTAATTATGAACTCTCAAAGTGCACTAGATTGATGAATTTAACATTAAAATGCACAACATTTTCTTACCCAACGTCCACCCACCTCAGATTTACCAAAAATCCTGTGAGAAATACTGGAATTGCTATGCCAATGCAGCTTATAGCTTTGTTTTGGATTCATCATTGTGGAGTATAGTTCAATTATATTAATGAATGACAATTTTGTACTTATCTCATCTGTTAACTCTCACTCATTCATACTCACTCATCACATAACATTAGGTTTTAAGGAATAGGAGTTGGTATATATATTCAAGGGCGTGCAAAGATGGGTGGTGTTTCTGATCATAGGCTATGTAGTGGGCCAGTCTGGGCCAAAATGTTATGTGGTTGAAGGAGAGAACCCAAAAGCAGAGGATATGTAGACACTCAAGGTTTATTTCGACACAAAACAGAAAACAAAACCCACGAGGGGGCAAAACAGGACTGAGGAGAGGTCACTTTGACTAAGACAAGATAATAAACAAAGACTAGACTCTGACTTGACGATGACAGGAAACAAACTCACAATTCTCATTAAACAGGTTTCTGACAAAGTACTCATACGTAGTTAGTGATGTGACATTTGAAGCGAGGCGTCGGAGCGTGTGTCGAGAAAAAGTGGGCGTGCCAGATGAAGCCGCGATTCAAGGCTTGTGTTGTTAACGTGAAAATCACGTGACTAATGACAAACGAGGCCTCGGTTTGTGTGGATACGTCATCGGTTCGGTCTGAGTGTCGCTTCCGGATAAAATGCGGTTCGAAACTCGCGCCACCTTATGGGTGTTGTCAGGAGTAGTAGAAGCAGTTGTAGTAGTGTCAGAGAGTCAGAGAGTTAGAAAACTATCATTGTCAGTGTCAGTGTCGTTATTGTGTCATATGTGAGGGCTGTATATTATTAGCCTACATTATCAGGTTAGAATAGTTGTAGTATATTATTATTATAGTAGGCCTAGCTATATTATAGTCTTGTTGTATTAATTAGATAAGATTGGATTGCTCTGGATTTTTGCATCTGGACTGGACTGCTTTTTGATTTGGATTGCCCTTTTGGATTTGTTTGCTTTTTGTGACTCTTCCTTTTTCCTGGTAATGGAGCAGCAAGAAAGAGGGAATCCTCCGCTGTCTGGGCTCAACAGAAACATCAGTAGCCGCGTTTCCATTACCCTTCAAATTGCGCAAATTGAAATTGCGAATTAAAAATACGCTCAATGGAAACACGTCAATTTCGCAAAAACTCCCGTTTATCGCAAAAAAGTTTTTACGCTCTCATGAGGTGGTTTTTCAGGCAATTCGAAAAAGGAATATTTCGCAAAACTGCAATGGAAACAGTTTTTGCGCATTTACAGTCACCTGACTTAGAAGACGCGGTGTGTTTGAGGTCCATGTATAGCTACGCAAATAGGCCTAATAATTATTTTATATTATTTTATTTTAACATTTAATAGGCTATATTTAGAAGACGCTTTTATGCAAAAAACGAACAAAGCGTGAGGAGCGCGCACTGCATGGCATGGAGGCGCGGGCGTGAACACTTGCATTTTCCTATCAACAGTGGAAACAACTTAAAAATACTCTATCATTTCTGGCCATACAGAAAATAATAATACATTATTCTCAACTACTTTTATTTGTGTAAACTCACAATAACAAAATAAAACGTTGTGCTTTTGTAAAGTAAAAGAAAACAATCAGACGCACTTTCATGATCTCCGTAAACTGGAGCGCGAGAACTGAAACAAAATATAGGCTAAAGCTTGAAATGTCCACTTTAAAACGAACAAATTCGAATCGAAAGCTAATACCTTCTGATTTTGTAATTCGTATGAAAGGTGCATTTCTCTCTAAAAGCGCATCTGCTTAACAGCGGAGATGGAGATGTGATTTTAGCCAAAACAATAGTTTATTAATAATATTAATGGCTCTTCTCATTCAGCACTGCGGGAAAACATCAATTCCAGGTTCTAATTTGGCCTTAGAAAACCAGTAAAATCGAGATGTTTTCCATATTAATTTGTGACTATTTTAAATGTTTAATAAAGGGGCAAAAAGTCATAAACAAAAATCTGAAAATTCTTCGATATTTACTTTTTTTTGCACAGCAGTTGGTGTAGCCAGTTCAAATTAAAATTTTGGTGTTCAACTTTGCGTTTTAAAAAGACAACAACCGTTCATTTTTCGTTTTTCAACTACGGGTTAAAAAAGGAAAAACGAATGGACACAAAATAGCCTACATGGATCGTTTGGACAGAATACGAGACAGAGTTCTTTATTAAATTCATTAAAAAAAATAATAATAATTAGACTATAGGAATACTGGATTCTAAATCTCAAAGAAATGCCACAATCAAAACCTCGGAGCAGAAATGAGGGCGAAACACCCAGAAACTCCATGTGTCGTTCGCATTATAAGGGTCTTTCCCTGATGCTTGGATAACACGCCACGTACTCCTTCCATTAATAATAATAATGTCTAATGCGTTGGCTGTGATATTTTATAAACCAACGTCAGTTGCCGTGATTTTTGGAATGACTTATCGCGAGAGAAAAAAGGACGTTTTAGTCGCATAACATCGGTTAATGGAAACGCCGTCATTTCGCAATAGTTTTTTATCGATATTTAGATAATAGCGCAAAACATTTGCGCAAATCTGTAATGGAAACGCGGCTAGTGTCCTCATTTATACCAGCTGGCATTTTTACGTTCCCCTGCATCCTCTGTTCCTTGTGAAAGGATCTTTTCCAAGGCTAGAGAGATTTTGTCCAAGAAGAGGAATCATCTAAACCCCAACACACTTGAAATAATTCTGTTTCTCAATAAAAAATCTATTGTAATCCTTCCTTCCAGACTATTCTGATGCAGTTTACTTCAATCTGTTATCTATAATCTGCTAAATGAATAAATGTACTTTATTACACTCCCTCTAACATGCACTCAACACAGTGTCACTGTTGTTGTTCATACTGTCACTATCCAAACAATTTATGAATAATTAATTAACTATGTGTGTGACTCGCACAAGTAAATTCAGACAGAGAAAGATACATATTTTATATTTAACCAGGGCGCGACACTGGTTCAGAATGAATTAATTTGTCTGCTATTTCTTTGCACAGTAGCTAGGTGTCAATAGTGAGCAATGCTGAATGAAGCTTCGAGTAATGAACCTTTGGCTGAAGCAATGGGCTGCGAGGTCTCAGTGGTTCAGGAAGCCTCATTTTGCCATCACTACACGTAGTACTCACACTAAGTACTTTAACATGCAATGTTTCACAATGTACCGACACAGGACAGAAAACATGAGGGGATTAAATAGGGAGCAAACTAATCAGGAACACAGGTGAAAGCAATGATATAATGATTACAAGATGAGATAACAAGGGGGCGGGGTAAGGTGACAAGACAATGCAAGCACACAGCCCAAACAAATGGCCATGTGCTTACACATAAAACATGGGTCTGTCATGATCCTAACCAAGACAAGAGAGATCTGGGACACGAAGGCAGAATCATGACACAAAATGCCAGGGCCAATTTTTTTTTGTCCCAGTCCAGCCCTGCATGGATTTAAATATAATAGTAGCTTTTTACTTTTATCTGTGGTTTCAACAAAAGTAAATTCTACAGGTGCTAATCTACCAACATGGCATTACCATTTGTCTAGGACGTTACAAAATATCCTGTGCCGGACGTTACAGGCGAAAACACTTTTCAGAGTGGATGAAGATCCTCCTCTGCTTATTCTGCCTATTTTGTGCTTCACTTGAAAAAGTTCCTTTCACATTTAGTAAATGGACTGGAGTCACTTCAGTTCTAAAATAATAACAATCGAAGGCTACTAGACTAGTAAATTTGTGAATCTGCGTGGCCCTCATTGGCTGCGGGGTGTCCCATATGCGCGTGCTGGAGACCGATGACGTCACCGCTCGCTCGCGCCGTCTCTTCCCTCATTCAGTTTCAGCGTCGAGTCTTCTGAGGTGAAGAGAGCAGTTTACGGTATTTCTCATATTAACACTCCATCAAACACACTTTATACAGTTTGATTAAGCGACAGGCTCATTTCTGTATTGTTTTCATCGATCACAGCGATACTTGTGCGTCTTTTCTGGCGTCTTCCTACTGAAATAAACATTTAGTGCAGCAGCAGCGAGCATGAGGAGAATATGTTGAGTTCATTCAGACCTGAGCGATTTTGTGAGCTTTTGTGTGATTGTCTCGATGTTTGGAGTGAGAACTGTTACTGAATGTAAAAGTTAAAGTTTGAGATCTGTGAGGGGAATTGATGGGAATCGATCTCAAGTGTTGCTGTTGCCATTTTCATGTTTACCTTTATTTCTTTGTCGACATTTGGTAGATTCCATTTACTTATTAAAATGTATGTCTATTCTAACACTTGATATTGCCCTGTATGGGTAATGAACGTGGGAAATTTATATAGATCAATACTATTAATGAAGTTTGACACAGGAAACGTTACATTTTCTTTATTTTTAAGAGTTTATGATCATTGTCAGTTTCTGTATACAAATTTTAATGGTGGAATTATTATTATTATTATTAATTATTTCAATTCGTTTTTATAAAGTCGAACTATATTTAGATGCACATTCACATGTTATGGTATTGCCTGTAGAGGTTCATAAATATGTTATCTATTTAATTATTTTGTTTTATTATTGATAAATTATCCATGTCATATTGTGAAAAATAACAGTATTGTCTTTCAATAGAGCTGTTTTACAGGCTTTTTGTGTTTCTAAAAGCAAACACTCTGAATAAAATGAGATGATCTGCTGATGATCCTGAATGGTATTTGCAACGCCAAGGTCATGGGTTCGATTCCCAGGGAAAGGTAGAACTGATAAGAATGTAAATGTGTACCTTAAAATACAATGCAATCGCTTTGGATAAAAGTGTCTGCCAAATGCATAAATGTAAATTTGTAAATGAATAGCTTGTTGAATGAGTGTCGATAGTCTGAGGCTCATCAGTATTAACAGATCTGCTGAAAACACTCTTTATTTCATGACAATAGTTCCTGTTTTCACCTCATTTATTATGTTGATGTCTTCAGATCTCCTGTAAATTGACATTTAAAGCTCATTTCATTGGTGTCAGCAGACTGAGGGTATTTGTTTGTTACTACAGTATGTAGCCTATGTTTATTTCTGTTTATACATTCAACTGTTTTTCTTAACATTATTTATATTCGGTAGAATTTATGTTTATATATTCTGTTGTCCATGAGCATAAAAACAAACTCAGTAACTTTTATATATTTTGGATTTTGGCAGATCAACTCCTTGCATTACAATTCATCATCAGTGAAGCTCCTCCCAGTGCAGTCACATGGTCAGTGAAGCTCCTCCCACAGCAATTCTCCAATAAATGCTGGAATATTCCCATCAGCTACAAGTGAAGACGAGCATCAAAGCATCAGGAAGAGCTGAAATCTTAGCTTCAAAGTTTTGTAAAGTTATTAGAATTTTTTTTTTATGAAACGTATTAATGAAAATAAAATTGAAGTTGGCACTGGAGCAATCTAGAAATGCACTACAGCTAAAGCCACATGTCTGACCATGTTATATTTAAAATATGAAGATAATAAGTCTAAAACTCTGTATTTAGTTAAATGTTTTTCAAGATCATGTCATGACTTTATTTTGATTAGGCTACTCTAAAAATGCTACTGATGTTTAGTCGTCGTCTAAGCATCCATTCAGTCTTTTGTCTCTATTGTTTTGTGGTGCAAACGAGCCCCATTCAGTCTCAGTCTCCCCCTGCACACATTCACACCTCTCCAGCCTGGTTATGGCTCGAAATATGCATTTCTTTTGTCTGCATTATAGTTACTAACGACTGGCTATTCACAGGGTTTTAATCCCTAATTTCTTTTATCAAAGTTCTCACTTCACATTTGAAGTGCACTAAATAGTGGTCAAATGCACTAAAACATATCAGTAAGCATTCTTATTTAGAACAAAATTCATAAAAGAATAACCCCTGGTGGCAGGTGCACCTGGGCTAGCTAGCATGTTAGCTTAGCACACCATCAATACACGACCATTTATGAGATTAAAACCATGTTTGTGCTCCAAACTTACTTCATAACGCAATCGAGTATTTTAAATAATCTTCTGTGATATAATTTGGCTTCAGATAAAAAAAAAATCAGACAGAAAACATTATTTATAGTTTTATGCACGATGATAAAGTCTATATCGATTAGCATTACATTATAAATATAATATAAAATATAAAATACCTGGCATGGCTTGAAGAACACAGGCAAATCAAATATCATAGCAAACATGTTTATTGTCTTCAAAACATCTTTTATCTGCATATTACAGCGATCTCTGTAGCTTTGTGTGTAGCAGTGACGTCCTGGAATGTCACATGATTATGGCTCTTCTTCATGTCCCATATATGGATTATTTTTTGTGCATATAGCGCCCTCAGGCTATTGGTATGAATTGAAAACACTGCACATCTCAGTAAGAAGCGATCATAATGATTACATCGACGCATTTGGGTATAAATTCAATAAATATTATTCCTGTCTTTAGAAATATGACGTGAATCTATGAGAATATATCAATATTTCTCCAAGTTTGCACATTTTTGAGCTAAAAGCCCTGAAGGACGTTGTTTTGTGTATCGCTGTCATGACGACAGCACGGGAGTTTTTTATGAATGGAAGCGACTGACGCGCATAATTCATATTAAAGGTATGGACTCATTTTTTCATTTCATAACTCCTGACACAAATTAAGACATAACTGTCACTATAAGTTTCTCAGAATACAATAGTGGTCAAATACTGAAACTTGAGTATTATATCTTTTTTATGATGTATAGTTTGTCAAGGTATAACATTAAATCTGATAGTAACTTTGAACTATATAAATAAAAAAACGCTTCAGTGCGCCCACGCACTGGTGAAGCTTAACAGGTTAAAGAGGCTATATGCGATTTTCTGAAATTTAAACTCGCGACTGACACCTGTGGCCAAAAAACGGAACTGCTCTTCCTTTCTGCTCGCTCTCGTACGTGCACACTTCACAAGTCATCCGCTGCAAAGAAGTCAACATTATGTTTACAGAGGTAAGAACAGTCAAATACATATATTGTTTGAGAAACTAAGTTTGTTTGCTGACTAGCGGCGGTGGCAGAGTGATCTGAAACGTTTAACATGAACGCGCTTGACGTCACATCCGCAGACAGCGCGGGAAAAATCCGACCCGACAGAAAATAGGAAAAATAGGATACAGGCTTATAGGTGCACCCACTGTGAGCGGACAAGGTGTCAGTATGCTCATCAGGAGATGTTTGAGTCATAAATGGTAAAATAAAAAGGCTATTGTTACGTTTATTTTGGGGAAAAAGTTGCATATAGCCCCTTTAACTCCATATTTCTCTCTGAATTATTTTGATTATTTAGAAAATTTGAAAATGAGTTTTTCTTTCATTTCAGACTTGATGGAAGTGAAGGAGGAGAGTGAAGAACTGAGTGAAGTGAAGGAGGAGAGTGAAGAACTGAGTGAAGTGAAGGAGGAGAGTGAAGAACTGAGTGAAGTGAAGGAGGAGCGTGAAGAACTGAGTGAAGTGAAAGAGGAGAGTGAAGAACTGCGTGAAGTGAAGGAGGAGAGTGAAGAACTGAGTGAAGTGAAGGAGGAGAGTGAAGAACTGAGTGAAGTGAAGGAGGAGAGTGAAGAACTGAGTGAAGTGAAGGAGGAGAGTGAAGAACTGAGTGAAGTGAAAGAGGAGCGTGAAGAACTGAGTGAAGTGAAGGAGGAGAGTGAAGAACTGAGTGAAGTGAAGGAGGAGAGTGAAGAACTGAGTGAAGTGAAGGAGGAGAGTGAAGAACTGAGTGAAGTGAAGGAGGAGAGTGAAGAACTGAGTGAAGTGAAAGAGGAGCGTGAAGAACTGAGTGAAGTGAAGGAGGAGAGTGAAGAACTGAGTGAAGTGAAGGAGGAGAGTGAAGAACTGAGTGAAGTGAAGGAGGAGAGAGAAGATCTGAGTGAAGTGAAGGAGGAGAGAGAAGATCTGAGTGAAGTGAAGGAGGAGAGTGAAGAACTGAGTGAAGTGAAGGAGGAGAGTGAAGAACTGAGTGAAGTGAAGGAGGAGAGTGAAGAACTGAGTGAAGTGAAAGAGGAGCGTGAAGAACTGAGTGAAGTGAAGGAGGAGAGTGAAGAACTGAGTGAAGTGAAGGAGGAGAGTGAAGAACTGAGTGAAGTGAAGGAGGAGAGAGAAGATCTGAGTGAAGTGAAGGAGGAGAGAGAAGATCTGAGTGAAGTGAAGGAGGAGAGTGAAGAACTGAGTGAAGTGAAGGAGGAGAGTGAAGAACTGAGTGAAGTGAAGGAGGAGAGTGAAGAACTGAGTGAAGTGAAGGAGGAGAGTGAAGAACTGAGTGAAGTGAAGGAGGAGAGAGAAGATCTGAGTGAAGTGAAGGAGGAGAGTGAAGAACTGAGTGAAGTGAAGGAGGAGAGTGAAGAACTGAGAGAAGTGGAGGAGGAGAGTGAAGAACTGAGTGAAGTGAAGGAGGAGAGTGAAGAACTGAGTGAAGTGAAGGAGGAGAGTGAAGAACTGAGTGAAGTGGAGGAGGAACATCATGTCCAACCTGGAGAAAAACCTTTGAGTCGCTCAAAGACAAAAAATACATTTTTAAAGAAAAGAAGAGCCAAGAAATCTTTCACCTGCACTCAGTGTGGAAAGAGTTTCACAAACACGCATCATCTTGAGATTCACATGAGAGTTCACACTGGAGAGAAGCCGTTCACATGTGATCAATGTGGGAATAGTTTCAGTCAATCATCATCCCTTAATGCTCACATGAGGATCCACACCGGAGAGAAGTGATCATGTGATCATTGCGGCAAACATTTTCTTAGTGCATCAAACCTGAAGAAACACCTGACAGTTCATATGAAGGAGAAGCCACATTCATGTTCTCTATGTGGAAAGAGTTTTTCACGGCTGCAATATTTACAAACACATCAGAAAACTCATACTGGTGTGAGAGAGTACATGTGCTTTGTGTGTGAGAAGACTTTTACTGCAGCAAACTGTTTAAAACTGCACCAGAGAATTCACACTGGAGAAAAACCTTACAAGTGTTCACACTGTGACAAGAGATTCAGAGACTCATCATCTCTGAAAACACATGAGAGGATCCACACTGGAGAAAACCTCTACAAGTGTTCACACTGTGACAAGAGATTCAGTCAGCCAGCAAATCTGAAAGCCCACGAGAGGATCCACACTGGAGAGAAGCCGCACACGTGTGATCAGTGTGGAAAGAGTTTTTCTATTAAAAGTCACCTGAAGCGACACATGAAGATCCATCCAGTGGAGAAACCACATCACCACAGTCTGATATCACAGTAAGTAGTTCATCTTTATGTACTGAGCAACAAAAGCTGCTTTTCCACCTTCGGAAAAGGTTCCAGTTGTGTTTCCACTTGAGCCTGGTACGGTACGGCACAATTACAAACTTGGCTAACCGTGCCGTAACCGTGATGGTTGAATGTGTGTCGTGACTTCGCAACTCAGGATTGGTCACTTGTCTGTTGCCTGGTTACCAGTTTCTCTGTTGCTGGCTAAGTGACATAAAAGCAATTTGAGCGACGTAAACACAAAATTATAATAACATTAAAAGAAACCACATGGTTCCTGTGCTCACCAACCATGTTATTTTCCAGATGCGTTTTGTCCATAGGAATGTTTTTCACTGCTGTAAATTGACATGATTGAGCATACACGATTAATCTATAATTAGCTTGGTTGTGGATTATTTTCATGATCGATTTAATCTATTAGTTCTTGCAGCCCTAGTTAATTAAAGTTTGTATTGATCATTCAATTCAATTCAATTCAAATTTATTTGTATAGCGCTTTTCACAATACACATTGTTTCAAAGCAGCTTTACAGAAAGTGCATTTCATAAATGTACAAAGGAAATTAAAGTTAGTTAATCATGTATTAATTTAGGGCATAACATTGCTGGCGTTGAGTCGTCTCTTCACAGGCGTCGAGTCGTCTCTTCACGGGTGTTGGTGCATCTGAAGTCTCCATGAGAGGCTGGATACAAACTAGCGTCCCGAGATAACAACAGTAAAAAAGCAGATGGGAAATAATTAGCATAGCTGCTGTTCATAATATTAATGCATTTGATCCGATTTAGCTGTAGTATAAAAGGTAATCATTATGTGAATGCTTGGCTAAAGAGATGCGTCTTTAATCTAGTTTTAAACTGGGACAGCGAGTCTGATCCTCGAACAATATCAGGAAGGCTATTCCAGAGTTTAGGAGCTAAATGTGAAAACGCCCTCCCTCCTTTAGTGGACTAAGATATCCTAGGAATGACCAGAAGCCTCGAATTTAGTGATCTTAAAGAGCGCGATGGATTGTAGGGCGATAGAAGATCCATTAAATAGGTCAGCTTTATAGGTCAGTAGCAATACTTTGTAATTGATACGGAACTTAATAGGTAACCAATGTAGAGATGATAAAATTGGTGTTATATGATCATATTTTCTTGATCTAGTAAGAATTCTAGCAGCTGCATTTTGGACTAACTGTAGCTTGTTTATTGAGGATGCAGGGCAACCAGTTAATAAAGCATTACAGTAATCTAGTCTCGAGGTCATGAATGCATGAACTAACTTTTCTGCATCAGAAACAGATAGCATATTACGTAGCTTAGCAATGTTTCTAAGGTGGAAAAAGGCTGTTCTTGTAACATATGAAATATGATTTTTGAAAGACAAGTTGCGGTCTAGTATAACACCCAGGTCTTTTACTGTAGTGGATAAAGTAACAGGACATCCTTCTCAATTAAAGTTTTGTGGGCAGTTTTTTGGACCAATAAGTAATACGTCCGTTTATCTGAATTTAATAGTAGAAAATTACGTCATCCAGTATTTTATATCTTTAACACACTCTGTCAATTTAGATAATTTAGCGTTTTCATCTGGTCGTGGAGAAATATATAATTGAGTGTCATCAGCATAACAGTGGAAATGAATTCCATGTTTTCTTATAATATTACCAAGTGGCAGCATATATATTGAGAATAGCAGAGGGCCTAACTTCTGCTTCTCATTCTGAAGAAAGACCATTTAACTGTGATCAGTGCGGTAAACAGTTTCACTGAGCTTCAGTCCTGAAGAAACACCTGAAGATTCACACAAAGGAGAAGATTCATTAGTAATATTACAGCAGAAAAGACACGGCGGTGTGTGTTTCAGTGCTGAAGTCCTTTACTACAGAAGATGAACAGAAAGACCACCAGAAAATTCACACTGGAAAAACCTTTGTAGGCAAAGTTCAGGGAAATGAAGAAGAGGCCATAACACTTTTAAGAGAGACATGAATCTGATATTAAAGGTCCCGTTCTTCGTGATCCCATGTTTCAAACTTTAGTTAGTGTGTAATGTTGTTGTTAGAGTATAAATAATATTTGTAAAATTATAAAGCTCAAAGTTCAATGCCAAGCGAGATATTTTATTTAACAGAAGTTGACTACAACGAACGGCTCGATTGGACTACACCCCTCTACTTCCTTCTTTAATGATGTCACTAGAACCGTAACCTCCGCCCACAGGAACACAGGCGTATTGATGGCGAAATGTCAACAGACGTGGTTGATGTTTAATTCGAAGTTGTTAGTTTGCTCTGTCCATTTCACCACGGACTGTTTTTCTAACCTGGGATAATATCAAGCAGGCTTCTCTCAGCGTTTCATACTGACGAAGGGGACAATTTCAACTATATTCCAGCAAGCGGTAAGTAGTGATTTACTATGGAAGTAGCGATCACTCTTCACATCGTTCGTTTCTCTTAGTAGGATGAAAATAATCTTACTTAAACTGTGATTAATATACAGAAAGCGATCACAGAACAATCCCTTTCCAAACGCCCAAGCTGTCAATCACACAGCGCGAGTTTATCTGGACACTTGCCAAAACTCGTTATGAAATCAATGACGCTGTTACACTGCACAACAAAGCTCTTACTGTATTTAAATAGCCTACCTCATGTTTGCATTGGTGAAATCATTAGTGAGAGTGCAGAAACTGCGTTGCAATGATAAGATCTTTCACGCGATCAACAGGCTGTTATCTGCTCAATGCTCATCATCACTGCAACCTTTTATGTGATGGGAATAGATCATTCTAAATACTTAAAAAACTCACGATTCGTTAATCCAGATAGATGTAATAGTAAAAACGTATAATAGCTGTAATAGTAAAAGTTTTCCAGATAGTTCCACATGTAATACCAGATATTTCATATGCAAGCATGTCAGCCAATCACAGCAGTGGGCGTTCACATTGAAGTCTCACAGCAGACACGCCCCTTCAAACAGAGTGTTCAAACCAGGGAATGAAATCAGGCTAGGAAATATGCCTTTTATTTCTAAATTATAACAATTTTTGATCTAAAAAACATACTAACATTATAAGGGCACCCCTGGAAACATTATAAAATAATAAAAATAATCCATGGAATGGGACCTTTAATTAATTCGTTTACATTGTTTTTCATTTGAACATCTTCTCTTCCACTTCTACCATGCAAATACAATATATACTTTCATGTGTCTTTGAAACACTTTTCTTCTCTTCTTCTCTTGACATTCTTTGGCTCTAAGTCAGTAAAGAGAGAGATCTGTCTTATTTGCTTTCACTTTTAATTAATGTTTGTATTTGCTTCATATAATTATTGATTAAACTCTTTACTCATTTTCTCAACATCTCGTTGTTATTGTCCATTTACTTATTTTCTGCAGATTCTGCTTTAATCAGGAATAATTTTAGTTCTGAACGTCATGAAGTATCCTGATATTATTGCTTTTTGAGCTTTCCATGTTTTAATTTTCTCAATATAGCTTTCAAAATGCCTAACTAAATTATATTTGACCACACACATGACTGACATTGAATGAGATTGCTGTCTGTCTACATTATTAACAGTTTCACCCTTGATATCCAGTATCATATACATTTAAAAGAGTTTGTTCTAGTCAGTTTGATGTATCATTCACACCATGAGGCTTCATGAAGTTAGAACAATTACTATGAACTTTAAACAACACCAGGCCCGGCTCCAGCTTTGAGATGTAGGGTGGGCCAATTTTTTCAGAGTAACAAATCTTTTTTTTGTAACTAAAAAGGCAGGTCTTGATATTTGCTGGGCTCAACAAAAAAGGAGCTTTTCTACAGGTTCATTCTGGTTCAGATTTTTACTTGCCCTGCAAACATTTGGCCCATCACAAAAAAAAAGTTAATGTTTGTGACATCCAAATCTGACATTAAGACATAAAGTAAAACATAATAGTTTTTTTAAATAAATATAAAGACAAGTAAACAGTTCAAGTAAAAAAAAAACTAATTACAAACAATAGCACAAATATAAATAGAATCAGGGCAGGACTGAGGGGTCTGGGGCCTCTGGGCTTGAGTTTATGTTAAAAAATATATATATATATAAATGAATTTCACTGTATATAGTCTAAAGTATGAAAGAAATGTATGTACAGTTTTAGAATTGACACAACATCATTAAACACAACAATACGCCATCGCATTCACGACTTTCCTGTGATTAAAGGTGACACTTCCGGTTTTCTTCCCACCGGAGCCTCGCTTTCGATTTCAAAATAATGGCTGCATGAAATCAGCGTATAGACTCAGCTACAAGGTGGATGCCTTGACAATTCACTTCTTGAGTCACTTGTATGTGTTCTGATGTGATATATCACCAAGAAATACAAAAACGGAAATTCAATTTCTTTTTTTTTATTATTATATAAAAAGAGTAAACCATAATGAATATGGGATTTTACATCACACATTGATTCCTCAGAGGCTTTAGAACACCTGTAAAAAATTGGGTGAAAAAATATAAAGAAACAAAATAACTATTTACATTTCTGTGACTGTAGTCACCATACTTTTTTCTTCTTTTTTTTTTTGGAAATACACAGAATATTCAATTCAAAATGAACATTCATGTTCTCTTTACATTTTCTTATAATTTCTGTCAATTTACCAAACACATCCAAAAACAACATCTAGATGGCACTGTGCACTGTATTTGCACAACAGTGAAAGCAGTTACGCTCTGGCTGTAGGCAGAGTTGTACATCACACTCATTACATTTCCATGAAGTGTCCTTTCTTTGGACCCCATCTGCCTTACATTTCTCACACCTCAGCCTTGTAATTGGTTTTTGAGATTGGCACAGCTGTATGTCCAGTTCTCCTCTGTACAGGCACAGCCCCAACTGTGACACCACACAGCTCAGCCACAAGCTGCTCCACGTAGGACTGTGGGTGATAAGCTGGGTGGCTGGTATGTTCCTCAGCTTTTGTATTCCTTTGTACATTATAAAGCCATTGGTCAACAGCAATGTCAATAAAATGAAAGAACATGGTTCTGTACCATCTTCTGGTTGTGTGATGAACTGAGTAGTACTGTATCAGCTGGTCTGATAAGTCCACTCCTCCCATGTACATGTTGTAATCCACAATAGGTTTTGGTACTGGTGTGTTTGTTGTCTCCCAGGATCAGGATCCATCCCTATTTTTCTGCTTCCTCTTGACAGTGTCCCCATCATAAGCAACATGGATACTGCTGCACATTGCCACCTCTCTGTTGTCCATCCACTTGGTGAAGACAAGGCTATCTTCTCTTATCCACCTGAGAGATCCTCTGGGGGATTTCTTGGTCAGCTTATTTATTTTGTTTTTTGGAGCCTCCTTCCTCCCTTCACGTATGGTACCACAGGCTCCAAATTTGATTAAATTTGAGGGACAGCAGGTGCCTGAAGAGTTTTGGGCTGGTGTAGAAATTATCACAGTAGAGGTGATAACCACTGCCTAGGAAAGATGGCCTCATCAATTTCACCACAGAGTCAAATGAGAGCCCTAATCCAGAGGCCAACCTGCTTTTACCTGTGCATATGTTGAAGTCACAGGTATAGCCATTAATGGAGTCTGCCAGCACAAACAGCTTTATCCCCCTCTTGGTGGGTTTAGCTTTCATGTACTGGGTCATCCCAGTTCTTGCCTTGGTGGCCACCATCCTCTCATCAATGGAAATCTGCTTCCTGGGATGATAGGCAGACTGACAGGCGGCCTTTATCTCAGTCATCAGTGGCTTCAAAGAGTGTGTCATACTCATCTGGCTGAATCTGCTTCTTTCTGTCATTTACTACATCTTCCTCTGGGTCACTCATATGGATATTACAAGATATGGTATGTAACATATCCCGTGTCATTTCCGTGTTCGGAAAATTCACTTTTTTTTTCTCTCTCTCTTCCAATAGTCATTTACTGCTGGCAGCTTTAGAACTCCCATTTAAAAAACTAATCCAATGAATTGGAAAATCTCTGCAGGGTTGATGGTGGTCCACTTGTACTTTTTCCCAGCAGCAATGTTTCTCTCTGCCAGCTTGTTTGTGTTGGCAAGTGCTTGAAAAGGCAGAGGGGGCTTTGCTCTACAGATGTGTCCAATTACATTTACATTTATTTACATTTATTCATTTAGCTGACGCTTTTATCCAAAGCGACTTACAATTGCTATATATGTCAGAGGTCGCACGCCTCTGGAGCAACTAGGGGTTAAGTGTCTTGCTCAGGGACACATTGGTGTCTCACAGTGGATTCGAACCCGGGTCTCTCACACCAAAGGCATGTGTCTTATCCATTGCGCCACACCACCCCCAATTGCACGCCAGGTTCCAGTCTGGGGTAAAACCTTTGTGGAATGGGGGCCACATCAGGATCCTTTTCTGTCTTTCATCCTTGTTCCGGCTGGTCTGGTGGTGCTAGACATCTGACAGGTGAAAGTGACTGGCCAATTCCTACTGAGGGGCCAAACTGACTCTGTGACACAGAGGGCCTCCTTACTCTACGACACAACCTCAAGGTAGGGGTCGCAGACAGTCCTCTTGGTGGCTCTGTGTCAGTGCTGGAGGAGCCGGGTCGAGGAGGAGACCTGTATCTGCGGGCTGCAGGAGGAGACCTGGAGCTGTGGGCTGCAGGAGAAGACCTGGATCTGTGGGCTGCAGGAGACCTGGATCTGTGGGCTGCAGGAGGAGACCTGGATCTGTGGGGTGCAGGAGGAGACCTGGATCTGTGGGCTGCAGGAGGAGAAATGGATCTGTGGGCTGCAGGAGGAGACCTGGATCTGTGGGCTGCAGGAGGAGACCTGGATCTGTGGGCTGCAGGAGGAGAAATGGATCTGTGGGCTGCAGGAGGAGACCTGGATCTGTGGGCTGCAGGAGGAGACCTGGATCTGTGGGCTGCAGGAGGAGACCTGGACCTGTGGGCTGCA
The DNA here is from genome assembly GCF_949319135.1 of Squalius cephalus. Classification (NCBI taxonomy): domain Eukaryota; kingdom Metazoa; phylum Chordata; class Actinopteri; order Cypriniformes; family Leuciscidae; genus Squalius; species Squalius cephalus. Next base: position 17,071,131 of record NC_137122.1, read on the forward strand.
GGAGGAGACCTGGATCTGTGGGCTGCAGGAGGAGAAATGGATCTGTGGGCTGCAGGAGGAGACCTGGATCTGTGGGCTGCAGGAGGAGAAATGGATCTGTGGGCTGCAGGAGGAGACCTGGATAGATGGGCTGCAGGAGGAGACCTGGATCTGTGGGGTGCAGGAGGAGACCTGTATCTGTGGGCTGCAGGAGGAGACCTGGACCTGTGGGCTGCAGGAGGAGAAATGGATCTGTGGGCTGCAGGAGGAGACCTGGACCTGTGGGCTGCAGGAGGAGAAATGGATCTGTGGGCTGCAGGAGGAGACCTGGATCTGTGGGCTGCAGGAGGAGACCTGGATCTGTGGGCTGCAGGAGGAGACCTGGACCTGTGGGCTGCAGGAGGAGAAATGGATCTGTGGGCTGCAGGAGGAGACCTGGATCTGTGGGGTGCAGGAGGAGACCTGGATCTGTGGGCTGCAGGAGGAGAAATGGATCTGTGGGCTGCAGGAGGAGACCTGGATCTGTGGGGTGCAGGAGGAGACCTGGATCTGTGGGCTGCAGGAGGAGAAATGGATCTGTGGGCTGCAGGAGGAGACCTGGATCTGTGGGCTGCAGGAGGAGACCTGGACCTGTGGGCTGCAGGAGGAGAAATGGATCTGTGGGCTGCAGGAGGAGACCTGGATCTGTGGGCTGCAGGAGGATACCTGGATCTGTGGGCTGCAGGAGGAGACCTGGATCTGTGGGCTGCAGGAGGAGACCTGGATCTGTGGGCTGCAGGAGGAGAAATGGATCTGTGGGCTGCAGGAGGAGACCTGTATCTGCGGGCTGCAGGAGGAGAAATGGATCTGTGGCCTGCAGGAGGAGACCTGGATCTGTGGGCTGCAGGAGGAGAAATGGATCTGTGGGCTGCAGGAGGAGACCTGGATCTGTGGGCTGCAGGAGGAGAAATGGATCTGTGGGCTGCAGGAGGAGACCTGGATCTGTGGGCTGCAGGAGGAGACCTGGATCTGTGGGCTGCAGGAGGAGACCTGGATCTGTGGGCTGCAGGAGGAGACCTGGATCTGTGGGCTGCAGGAGGAGAAATGGATCTGTGGGCTGCAGGTGGAGACCTGGATCTGTGGGCTGCAAGAGGAGACCTGGATCTGCGGGCTGCAGGAGGAGAAATGGATCTGTGGGCTGCAGGAGGAGACCTGGATCTGCGGGCTGCAGGAGGAGACCTGGATCTGTGGGCTGCAGGAGGAGAAATGGATCTGTGGGCTGCAGGAGGAGACCTGTATCTGCGGGCTGCAGGAGGAGAAATGGATCTGTGGGCTGCAGGAGGAGACCTGGATCTGTGGGCTGCAGGAGGAGAAATGGATCTGTGGGCTGCAGGAGGAGACCTGGATCTGTGGGCTGCAGGAGGAGACCTGGATCTGTGGGCTGCAGGAGGAGACCTGGATCTGTGGGCTGCAGGAGGAGACCTGGATCTGTGGGCTGCAGGAGGAGAAATGGATCTGTGGGCTGCAGGTGGAGACCTGGATCTGTGGGCTGCAAGAGGAGACCTGGATCTGCGGGCTGCAGGAGGAGAAATGGATCTGTGGGCTGCAGGAGGAGACCTGGATCTGCGGGCTGCAAGAGGAGACCTGGATCTGTGGGCTGCAGGAGGAGACCTGGATCTGTGGGCTGCAGGAGGAGAAATGGATCTGTGGGCTGCAGGAGGAGACCTGGATCTGCGGGCTGCAGGAGGAGAAATGGATCTGTGGGCTGCAGGAGGAGACCTGGATCTGTTGGCTACAGTAGGAGAAATGGATCTATGGGCTGCAGGAGGAGACCTGGATCTATGGGCTGCAGGAGGAGACCTGGATCTGTGGGCTGCAGGAGGAGAAATGGATCCGTGGGCTGCAGGAGGAGACCTGGATCCGTGGGCTGCAGGAGGAGACCTGGATCCGTGGGCTGCAGGAGGAGACCTGGATCCGTGGGCTGCAGGAGGAGACCTGGATCTGTGGGCTGTAGGAGGAGAAATGGATCTGTGGGCTGCAGGAGGAGACCTGGATCCGTGGGCTGCAGGAGGAGACCTGGATCTGTGGGCTGCAGGAGGAGACCTGGATCTGTGGGCTGCAGGAGGAGCGGAAGCGGTGCTGTGTGGAAGAGGGCAAGCGGTTGGGGTCCTGGGTTCAGCAGATGATGTACTCGGCTGCTCTGGGGTTTCCTGATTTAGACTAAAACACACAGATTTTGTAATTAGTTTACATTCCCACATATCAAAGTTGTACAGCCTTTATTACAATGTGGTAAATAAAGATTAGCTATTCATCATCATGTGTTTATTTTTTACATCAAGCAAAGAGTCACATCAGGATCCTTTCTGTCTTCCATCATTGATCCGACTGGTGGTGCTGGACATCTGACAGACGAAAGTGACTGGCCGCGTTCTACTGGGAGCCAAACTGCGCTCGGACCGGTCTAGCCTATGGAGGATTGTTCTTGTCGACTAGCAACTGAAAGTTGCCGATGACGAGCGGGAGTAATGTTTGCACTAGACTTTTTTTTATATTCATCTGGGTTTTATATTCAAACAGGGTTGAAAACCTGTATGTTCACCATGGTCCATTTGTGTATGTAATAAAAAGAATACACTAGCCTACAAAATCGCATCAAGGTAAGATTTGGAAAAAAAAAAAGATCCGCCAATTAATCAAACCAGCAAACCAGCTTAATCCGCCATTTCAGCTAATCCGCCAATTCAGCCTCTGAATTGGGACGCAGCAAACCAGCTTAATTTATCTGTATTGGCTAAGCCGAAATACATGACCCGGCAGCGCTGGGGCTGAAACATCCTCACCATGTCCTCCAGTAAAATGTAAAACATAAAAATGACAATAGCCAATTCTGGCTCCATAGCTGTTTACTCAGTTATATCAAATGAATTATCAGGATGGCAGCTGACCTCTCGCACTGTTGCTTGGCTCCAGGAGCGGTGATCGGGAACACCTGGTTGCGCAATTAGGAAATCCTATGAAAGCTACATGGTGTGTCCTTCGAAGGATGCAGCCTTCATATTGGGAAACAGCTGTTGAGTTCATTCAGACCTGAGCGATTTTGTGTTTGTTTGTGTGATTGTTTCAATGTTTGGAGCGAGAACTGTTACTGAATGTCAAGTCAAAGTTTTAAATCTGTGAGGGGGAATTGATGGGAATCTATCCCAAGTGTTGCTGCTGTTGCCATTTTCATTTTCATCACAAGGAACTAACAAGGAACTTTATTGCCCCTGTATGATTAATTTACGTGGGAAATTTCAAATCTATATGCATGGGAATATAGATAAATATTAATGAAGTTTGACACAGGAAGTGTAACATTTTCTTCATTTTTAAAGAGCTTTATGATCATTGTCAGTTTCTGTACATACAAATCTGTAACGTTGAATTACTTTATTGGAATTAATAGTTATTATAAAGTCGAACTATATTTAGATTAACATATTATGGTCATTTGCCTGTAGTGGTTCGTAAAGATAGGTTATTTATTTAATTATTTGTTATATTATTGATGATTTATCCATGTTATATTGTGAGAAAGCATGATAATTCTTTCAATAGAACTGTTTTACAGGCTTTTATCATCTATCCTGACTCAAATAATGTGTTTCTAACAGCAAACACTCAGAATAAAGTGAGATGATCTGCTGATGATCCTGAATTACTTGTTGAATGAGTGTCGATAGTCTGAGGCTCATCAGTATTAACAGATCTGCTGAAAACACTCTTTATTTCATGACAATAGTTCCTGTTTTCACCTCATTTATTATGCTGATGTCTTCAGATCTCCTGTAAATTCACACTTAAAGCTCATTTCATTGGTGTCAGCAGACTGAGGGGATTTGTTGTTTACTATAAGTAGTCTATGTTTATTTCTGTTTATGCTTTCAACTGTTTTTCTTATCATTATTTATATTTGGAGGAATTTACATTATTGTATTCTGTTGTCCATGAGCATAAAAACAAACTCAGTAAAGATATATTTTTGATTTTGGCAGATCAACTCCTCACACTACAAATCATCATCAGTGAAGCTCCTCCCACAGCAGTCACATCATCAGTGAAGCTCCTCCCACAGCAATTCATCATCATTGAAGCTCCTCCCACTGTAATTCTCCAATAAATGCTGGAATATTCCCATCAGCCACAAGTGAAGACGAGCACAATGCATCAGGAAGAGCTGAAATCTGCAAAGACTGAGTTTATTAAAGAGGACAGTGAGAACATGAGTGATCCAGAACCCTGCAGAATGAAACACACTGAAGATCCTGAAGAACAAAGAGGTTGGTGTTTATTTTCCATTCATTCAAGCACTTCTTCTTTATTTTACATTTATTTTATATATGGTTTATAATTTGTAACAGTGTTACGAGAATTTTGACCTGAATTTTGTGCATATTTTTTACAAACGTACAAAAAATAATAATCATTCCAAAATGTAAAAAATGTACAATCTACTCTGCTTTACTGCAAACATTTGTGTTCTTTCTTACAGTGTAATTCACTTGATCTTGTGTTTCTTGTGTCCCACTTTCACATGCGTGGAAACATGGGATTTGTGCCTATAATGTTTAAAAAATAATAACTGGAAGATAAGTGTACCTCATTCATAGAAAGTTTCAGGGATGTTTAATTAATTTATAAAAAGGCAAATTATTGTAATATTTTATAGCAGTTGTCTGTTACATCTGGGATAATTTTTTTCTCCATTCACTCCATAATTCTCTCTCTGAATTATTTTGATTATTTAGAAAATTTGAAAATGATTTTTTTTTTTTTTTTCAGACTCGATGGAAGTGAAGGAGGAGAGTGAAGAACTGAGTGAAGTGAAGGAGGAGAGTGAAGAACTGAGTGAAGTGAAGGAGGAGAGTGAAGAACTGAGAGAAGTGGAGGAGGAGAGTGAAGAACTGAGTGAAGTGAAGGAGGAGAGTGAAGAACTGAGTGAAGTGAAGGAGGAACATCATGTCAAACCTGGAGAAAAACCTTTGAGTCGCTCAAAGACTAAAAATACATTTTTAAAGAAAAGAAAATACAAGAAATCTTTCACCTGCACTCAGTGTGGAAAGAGTTTCACAACCAAACAAAGTCTTGAGCGTCACATGAGAGTTCACACTGGAGAGAAGCCGTTCACATGTGATCAATGTGGGAAGAGTTTCAGTCAATCATCATACCTTGATGTTCACATGAGGATCCACACCGGAGAGAAGCCGTTCATGTGTGAACAGTGTGAAAAGAGATTCGCAGACAAAAAATCTCTTAAGATTCACATGAGAGTTCATACAGGAGAGAAACCGTTCACATGCAATCAATGTGGGAATAGTTTCAGTCAATTAGCACACCTTAATGTTCACATGAGGATCCACACCGGAGAGAAGCCGTTCACATGCAATCAATGTGGGAATAGTTTCAGTCAATCATCATCCCTTAATGTTCACATGAGAGTTCACACTGGAGAGAAGCCGTTCACATGTGATCAATGCAGCAAATCATTTCTTAGGGCATCACACCTGAAGACACACCTGAGGGTTCATATGAAGGAGAAGCCACATTCATGTTCTGAATGTGGAAAGAGTTTTTCACAGCTGCAAACTTTACATGCACATCAGAAAATACACACTGGTGTGAGAGAGTACATGTGCTTTGAGTGTGAGAAGACTTTTGCTACAGGGATAAATTTAAAACGACATCAGATAATTCACACTGGAGAAAAACCTTACAAGTGTTCACACTGTGACAAGAGATTCAGTCAGTCATCAAATCTGAAAACACATGAGATGGTCCACACTGGAGAGAAGCCGCACACGTGTGATCATTGTGGGAAGAGTTTCTCTTTTAATTGTCACCTGAAGCGACACATGACGATCCATGCAGTGGAGAAACAACATCAACACAGTCTGAGATCACAGTAAGTAGTTCATCTTTATGTGCTGAGAAACAAAAGCTGCTTTTCCACCTTCAGAAAAGGTTCCAGTTGTGTTTCCACTTGAGCCTGGTATGGTACGGCACAATTACAAACCATTCTCTGCCCTGAACTCTCAGCACAACAAGAAAGGGAAAACAGAAGCCACAAAATCGGTCTCCTGCCCTCAATGTAAAAAAACACTTCACATGTAAATCAAGTCCGAAGATTCACATGAGAGTTCACACTGGGAAGAAGCGGCTCAGGCTTTCTCTCTGAAATCACATCAGCTTCTCATTCTGAAGAAAGACCATTTAACTGTGATCAGTGCGGTAAAAAGTTTCAGTGAGCTTCAGTCCTGAAGAAACACTTGAAGATTCACTCAAAGGAGAAGATTCATTCGTAATATTACAGCAGAAAAGACACGGCGGTGTGTGTTTCAGTGCAGAAAGTCCTTTACTACAGAAGAGGAACTGAAAGACCACCAGAAAATTCACACTGGAGAAGAAGGCCATAACACTTTTAAGAGAGACATGAATCTGATATTCATTTTTAACTTGTTTTCATTGTTTTTCATCGGAACATCTAGTTTCTCTTCCACTTCTACTCTTCAATGCAAACACAAGATATACTTTCATGTATCTTTGGACACTTTTCTTCTCTTCTTCTCTTGAGATGCTTTGGCTCTTATGAGTCAGTAAAGAGAGAGATCTGTCTCATTCCATTTCACTATTAATTAATGTTTGTGTTTGCTTCATATAATTATTGATTAAACTCTTGACTCATTTTCCCAACATCTCATTGTCATTGTCCATTTACTTATTTTCTGCTGATTCTGCTTGAATCAGGAATAATTTTAGTTCAGAAAGTCATGAAGTATCCTGATAAGATTGCTTTTTGAGCTTTCCATGTTTTAATTGTCTCAATTGAGCTTTTAAATGCCTGACAAAATTATGAATGAGATTGCTGTCTGTCTACATTATTTACAGTTTTACCCTTGATATCCAGTATCATTTCAAAGAGTTTGTTCTAGTCAGTTTGATGTTTCATTCACACCATGAGGCTTCATGAAGTCAGAACAAATACTATGAACTTTAAACAACACCAGCTCCGGCTCCAGCTTTGAGATGTAGGGTGGACCAAGTACAATTCCTAGTTTTAATATTATTGATTCTTTCAAAACTTTATTTAATAACAAAAGAGGCAGGTCATGATATTTGCAGGGCTCAACACAAATGAGCTTTTCGTTCATTCTGGTTCAGCTTTTTACTTGCCCTGCAAACATTTTCACTGGACTCACTACTTACTACGTATTTTAATAAATATAAAGACAAGTAAACGGTGCAAATAAAAAAGAACAAAATAACAAATTACAAACAATAGCACAAATAAATACAATCAGGGCAGGACTGGACAGGGACAGGGCCCTACATTTCAAAAAGTTAAATAAGGAATCACTCTTAAAAATTAGTACAGTAATCTAATTACACTGTTGAACAAGCCTATAATCAGTGAAACTGCTCCCAGTGTAAAACTTAGTAACCTCCCACTGTAAAAAAGTACTAATTAATTACTGTAATTTAATTTAGAATTACAGTAATTTATAACTTTTTATTCAAAAAGTAACATAAGGAATTACTCTTTAAAAATTAGTACAGTAATTTTATTACACTGTTGAAGATGTAATTAGAAGCTTTTAGTAGAATAAAGTCAAAATTACGAGAATACAGTCTTCGTAGAAGTTTTGTTGTTGTTGTTGTAGTAAGAAATGTTGTAGTTGAACTGCCTCAGACATGGACCTAAACATAATAGTAGCTTTTTACTTTTATCTGGGGTTTCAACAAAAGAAAATTCTACAGGTGCATATCTACCAACATGGCATTACCATTACCATACCAGACTTTACAGGCGAAAACACTTTTCAGACTGGATGGAGGTGATCCTCCTTTGCTTATTCTGCCTATTTTGTGCTTCACTTGAAAAAGTTCCTTTCGCATTTAGTAAATGGACTGGAGTCACTTCAGTTCTAAAATAATAATAATAATCGAAGGCTAAATAGCTGAATCTGCGTGGCCCTGTTTGGCTGCGGCCTGCGGGGTGTCCCGTATGCGCGTGCGTTGGAGACCGATGGCGTCACCGCTCTCTCGCGCCGTCTTTTCCCTCATTCAGTTTCAGCATCGAGTCTTCTGAGGTGAGGAGAGCAGTTCACGGTATTTCTCATATTTACACAACCATCACACACACTTTATACAGTTTGATTAAGCGACAGACTCATTTCTGTATTGTTTTCATCGATCACAGCGATACTTGTGCGTCTTTTCTGGCGTCTTCCTACTGAAATAAACATTTAGTGCAGCAGCAGCGAGCATGAGGAGAATATGTTGAGTTCATTCAGACCTGAGCGATTTTGTGTTCGTTTGTGTGATTGTCTCGATGTTTGGAGTGAGAACTGTTACTGAATGTCAAGTCAAAGTTTGAGATCTGTGAGGGGAATCGATCCCAAGTGTTGTTGTTGCCATTTTCATGTTTACCTTTATTTCTTTGACATTTATCTTTGGTAGATTACATTTACTTATTAAAATTGATGTATATTCTTATAGTATAACACTTTATATTACCCCTGTAAGAGTAATGAATGTGGGGAATTTAAAATCTATACATGGGAAAAAATAAAATAGATAAGTTTGACACAGGAAGCGTTACATTTTCTTTATTTTTAATGGAATTACTTTATCATAACTTTATTATAAAGTCAAACTATATTTAGATTCAAATATCATGTTGTTGTAGCTATTTGTCTGTTGAGGTTCATAAAGATAGGTTTAAAAGGACACCTATTATGCCCCTTTTTACAATATGTGAAATAGCCTAAGTCTCTGATGTCCCCAGAGTGTATAGGCTATGTAAGTTAAAGTTTTAGATTGAGGTTGATAAAGATATAAGTGTCAATTTTTTTGTTTTATTATTGATGATTTATCCATGTTATATTGTGAGAAATAACAGTATTATCTTTCAATATAGCCTAGCTGTTTTACAGGCTTTTATCATCTATCCTGACTCAAATAATGTGTTTCTAACAGCAAACACTCAGAATAAAGTGAGATGATCTGCTGATGATCCTGAATGGCTTGTTGAATGAGTGTTGATAGTCTGAGGCTCATCAATATTAACAGATCTGCTGAAAACACTCTTTATTTCATGACAATAGTTCCTGTTTTCACCTCATTTATTATGTTGATGTCTTCAGATCTCCTGTAAATTTTACACTTAACTTATTTCATTGGTGGGTATTTGTTGCTTACTATATATAGCTGTAAGAAATTCTAGTATGGTAGTCTCAGCATAAGCATAACAGAGTTCTGTAAGAAGTTACTGGCAACATCTGTTCTTCATTATGTGGACCTCTATGTTCGGATGGGGGAATGCATTGGCATGTGATCTGAGTCTGACCAATCAAAATCCACCATTTTTGTCTGACAAAGCAGTCAGGAGAGTTAGTAGATTAACGTCGGTGGATTTGAACCTGGCTTTAACGGAGGCATTCTGTCAGAACACATTAAAGAGCCACAAAACGGTAGGCCTATTTATCGTTTAGTTTTCTTTGACTGACCAAATTTGAAAGTTGAGAGTTCTTTTCATATTAAATATTACCTACTCTGTCCTGTCTGTCAGCGTGTTGTCAGTGTCCTCTATTTTTCACTGCTTGAGAACGTGGGTTGAATCCGAAATCACCCCCTAAACCCTCATTCACTAAGTTAGGCCTATTCCCTGCATTAGTCCACTAATACTGTTCACTTGAAGGAGTGAATGAAAACGAGTTTGACTACTCGCAGCAGTCTCGCATGCGCTTAGAGCTCTTGTGAATTACACGGATAAGATTAAGTAAACAAACAACTTCTATCCATCAGGAAACGGCCACATAGGTCGCTGAAAGCGTTTTTCTTTTGCGTGAAGAAGCCGCGAAGAAGCCGTTCGCCGGAGATGTGTTCTCAACCTCTCCTGCAGGGACCCCCTGATAGACCATGTTTCTGTTTTAACCCTGAAATGGCACACCTGATTCAATTAAAGGCGGGGTATGTGATTTGCAAAACGGCCGGCAGATTTTTAAAATACACAACTCAAATGGTCCTACCTTCTTTCCTTTGACTCCACCCATTTGAAGAACATGGACATGGATGGGGGGAGGGGGTATGGTACGACCGTTTGATTGATGCACTTACTGTCCAATGATTCTAGGTGGTCTTGGAAATGATTGGCTGGAGTTTTTCGAGTCCTGCCCGTTCCACTGATGATTAAATTGCTTAATTTTCTTTTCAGTGCTTCTAACTCAGTGGCTGTAAGTGGGTTAGGAATAGGATTTCAAGTGATTTTGAAAAAATGGGCAAAAAAGAGAATTACATACCCCACCTTTAAAGGTAAGTAAGTAAGTAAGTAAATTTTATTTATATAGCACATTTAAACATAGCAGGGCTATCCAAAGTGCTGAACAAAGTAAAAACAAATAGAATAAAACAGAAACAACCAAACAGAACAGACAGAAACAGCATCAGGAGATAATTAAAATGCTAGGGAATAAAAATAAGTTTTCAATTTAGATTTAAAAATAGCAATTGAAGGTGCAAGGCGGATGTCCAGAGGCAATTGGTTCCATAGACGTGGGGCGGCAACAGCAAAGGCTCTATCTCCCTTAGATTTTAGACGGGAACGAGGGATAGATAAAAGAGCCCTGTCTGAAGATCTTAAAGATCTAGTGTGTGCAAGAGGAGTGAGAAGATCTCTAATATATAAGGGAGCTTGATCATTAAGAGCTTTAAAAACAAACAACAGAATTTTAAACTGAATTCTAAAATGGATCGGGAGCCAATGAAGCGAGGCTAAAATTGGGGTGACATGATCATATTTCTTTGTCCCGGTCAACAGCCTTGCAGCTGCATTTTGGACCATCTGGAGCCGAGCAAGTGATGACTGAGGAAGACCCAAGTACAAGGAATTACAGTAATCCAGGCGAGAAGTAATAAAAGCATGAATAACCTTCTCCAAATCGTAAAATGACAAAATGATTTTAGTTTGGAAATTAACCGCAACTGATAAAAACTATTTTTTACAACCGAATTAATTTGTTTGGTTAGACATAATTCAGAGTCAAGAATGACACCAAGGTTCCTGACATGAGAGAAAACTGAGGAAAAATGGTTAACCAGTTCCTTAGTAAGATTATTTCTCAGTTTCGGTGGGCCAAAAACAATAACTTCTGTTTTGTCCTCATTAAGTTGGAGAAAGTTAATCGATAACCATTCCTTAATGTCCCGAATACAATCCATCAAGGTCTGAATGGACTCGCCGGCTTTCAAAGGGAGATACAGCTGTGTATCATCAGCATAAAAATGGAAATTAATATTATGCTTCCTAACAATATCCCCCAGTGGACGCATATACAAGTTAAAAAGAAGCGGACCCAGGATGGAGCCCTGAGGTACTCCACTAAAAATAGGGGTAGAAGATGAAGAAAAATTGCCTATCTCCACAGGCACCTATTATGCAAAATTCACTTTTACATGGTGTTTGAATATAAATGTGTGTTGGCAGTGTGTGAGCAAAACCACCCTAGAATGATAAAAATCCACCCAGTAGTTTTTTTACTGGGCAATTCCAGCGTTATGGACGTGACATTTGCAGTCAAAACTTGAAATATAAATTCTCAGAAAATGCATTTAATACCAATATATTGTAAACATCTGTTTATATATCCATACTCCCTTAATAAAGGAGTCCAGACATTAGAAAAATATCAGTCTACGTGCGTTTTATATTTAATATGAGGGAAATACACATATGGACGTGACAAAAAAAATCTCTAACTTTTTGTTGCCAAAATATTTTTTAGTAATTCTGTGAATTACACTGCGAAAACCAAAAGTAATAGTACCCACCGAATGAAGAAGGGTTGGCTCTCCACAGAACATAAAATATTCATTTTATGTTATTTTTCGTTTTCGCATTTATGAGGAAAAAACAATGTTATGGACGTTACAGTTCTCCGTTACGGACGTGACCGCTCTGAAAGCGGCACTAAAATACTGCTTTAAAACGTTCACAGAGACCTCAAACAGGCATTTAAAACACCAAATATTAAGGATTGGCATCATAAGCAAAAATAATATTCGATGTTTGTTCGAAAATCGTACCTCTCCCCCAACATGCTCACCAGTAAGACGGCGTTCAATCAAATCCTGCTCCAACATTACATTTGAGTAGGCATTTAGTCTCATATTAATGTTTAAATAAAATAATTGTATTTTTTATTTCATATGTTGATTATATGAAAGGATAACAGCATGAGTAAGATCATAAGATGCAAATATATCGGATACGGTACGGTATATCAGTGGGCAGACATGATTTTGACCAATTCTTTCGTTTTTTTTTAGTTTTTTTTGTAGAAAGCCTTGTGAATTTCGTTTTGTATTGTATCTTAATTTTAATCAATGTTTCATCAACCATTTGCCTGGATTTTTTTTAAATAAGAAGCAAATAGGCTATAGCAGACAATATAATCAGGACGCAGAGGCGCCGTCGCGTTAAGTGGAGCGCGCCTCATAAATGAACCGAAACTCCGCGTATAATGTAGGCTACTTGCCTCACATACCTGAGAAATATATCTATAGGACGTCTGAAATGTCTACTTTTAAACTACTTTTAAGTCGTGAGTCAAAATGATTGCAATATCACTATTATTTTGTCAGCTTGATCGCGGGATTATGATGAATAGCCTATTCATGTTTTAACCAAGAGGGAAAAACGCGACATCCCGAAAGAAGTGTCCTATGGCTATAAGATATGCTCTTCTTTAAGTTGTACTGTATCATATAATACCTTCTGATATTCATATTTCGTCCTGTAACTGGCAGAGGAAGAGAAGATCCGTTCATGTGCACTTTATCCGCCGCGCACTGAGGCGCTATATACAGAAATATACCACGCCGTATTAAAGAGCGGTCTCTATTGTTTACATTTTGTTATAAAATAGACTGAATTTGAAAGTTGAGACATTTTTTCATATTAAAACTAACAAAGCACAAATATTATTGCGATTATTGGATATGCATTGAATATATGGGAAGCCTGAAACCGATCACAATTGCATATGATTTAATGTGAAGCGTCCGTAACGCATTATTATGGTTGTTCAGAGCAAAGTAGTGGAATGAAATGTCGATCCTAGTAAGCATAAACATAGTTTAGCTTTGCATATAAAGTTTCAAGTTATTTGCATTTATAATTGTTATATTATATAAACTTAATCTTTAAAACGTTACGGACGTGACAGAGCACTGAAGCGTCGAGACCTCTTTATTAAAGCCCTTATAAATTCAACAGGCAGTGCTGTTATGACCAAATTAGTATATTTATTTCTCAGGCATGCCTCCATCTTTCAGCAAAATGCTTTATGTTCAAATTAAGTTTTTAAAAGGGGGTCTTTGATACCTCTTTTGAAAGCATGAAATATGGCTGGTTGAAATTAAAATTTCAGCATTGTTGCTCACCTCATATGTGGTGGAAAAACAAGGCAATTTTCTTAAAATTTCTGATACAGCACATTAATACAGTATATTACAGACCTAAATGGACAACTTAAAAGGGGTTTTGATCTTTAGGTAAAAACTTTATTTTTTCATGGCAAGGATGACCTTTGCGTGGAATTGCCCTACTATATCAATAAATCACAAGCACTGTCTCAGAACGAGCTGTTCTAAGATTGCCCTCACTATGACGTAGAATTGTGCTAAGCCCCACCGACGTGTTTGATTGACAATCTGGTTTTGGCATAGACCCCGCCCTCGGTGATCTGTACACCATCCTCCAACGACAGCCGGTAATGCCTCCTAAGAAGTGTAGGTGTTCTGTTGTGGGATTTAAGAATGGACATACTAGTCTTCACTGACATCAGAGCCACTGAAAACGCAGCGGATGGATTTTATTTATGAAGAAAAGGCGCCACTTAAACTTCCTAAATACGTTTATGTTTGCGCAAATCATTTTCTGACTGACTGTTTAGTGAACGAGGGTTAAAGTTAATCCTCAAGTGTGGATCGTTGCCTACTGTTCGCGATCCAACGTCACCTCCAGAAGAATTAAGTGTATTTTATGATTTTTGAGCAAATAGTCATTTAATCGATGTCAGCCAGTTCAACAACAAATGTGTCTAAAGCTATTTATTGTCGTCGTCATAGGATGTCTCAACAAACAACGTCAGACAGTTTTATGTCACATATAATTTTTTTTGCAGCAATTACAAATGTAAATAAATTAACGTCTGTTCTATCTCCATAGAAAGTATATAAACGTCTATCTCCCTGCAGCATATGTTTTCTGGTTCTGTAGCCATCTCACATTTAACACATAAGCACCTGTACGACAAGTAATGTCAACATGACGCAACAGCACCCCTGGCATAAATATAATTTCGTTTGTACTTAAGAAAAAAAAGAAAAATCGTTTGTACTTAGCAAACGTTATCACAGTATTTGTGTGTGTGTAGTTTCAAAAAAATTGCGTGAACGTTATCACAATTCGTGTGTGGTGTGTGTGTGTGTGTGTTGCACATCCATAATTGCAAAGAGGACGCGATTAAAACTTTGTAAGTACATAAATGTATCAAATAACCATTCCGAGACATTTAGTCCATTCTCATTCGTGTTTATTCTGTGCTGGACTCTCTTCATCATCTAGGTCCAGCAGGGCGGGGATATGCAGCTCATTTACATTTAAGGTGGTACACACCAAAACAGCTCTTTTTGAAACAGGCCCCAAAAATGACATTTTCAAATGGTTATAATAAATTAACTGTTGGGTATTTTGTGCTGAAACTTCACAAATACATTCTGGGGACACCCAAGACCAATATTACATCTTGTAAAAAGGGGCATAATAGGTGCCCTTTAATGAGTAGGGCTGCACAGTGCACAATTAATCAAATTTCTAATCGCGATTGCGATTACGGATGCCACGATTACGTAATCCGTCAAAGCCGCGATTACAAAATAAAATCCACTATGCGTGCGTGTGTTTAGAGCATGTTATGTTATTAGAGGCGATTCACGACTACTTAAGAAACCCAGCACAATTGGAACCACCAGGCAGTGACGCAAGTGTACGCTGAAATAAGAAGTCTTTCACCTTTCCAGTAAATCAGAGGTTCTTTTCCAGTCAGCCGTTAGGCTATAGGCCATAGATATCATATAAAGGCTAGATGTCTCGTGCGCACTGCTAGCCAATGGAGGTCGACGTCCGCACACGGCGGCCATCTTACCACAGTGTGCTTGCTCACTTGTAACATGGTGCATGTACTTTTAAATAACCATAACTTGCTCAATTTTCTACCGATTTTCAAACGGTTTGGTTTGTTATAAACATCAGAGATGACACTGCATACATATGAATAATTATAACATACATGTTCAAGCATTCGGAATTATAGCCACGTTAATAACGTTTGTAAGAAACCAAACTGTTTGTAAATCCGTCAAGATTTCAGCGAGATAAGAGGATTTGTTTGCGTGCTGATCACTCACCTTAATTCACAGCTTCCCTGTGTTAAGATGGCCGCCGGTGATGCCGGAAGTGACTCCGCCTTAAGACATCTAGCCTTTATATGATATCTATGCTATATGCTACTGTGTGCGCACACTTGCACGTATGCAAATGCGGAGGCGTGTGCTGTGTAGGCCATTTTTCCTGCTGACCAAAATTGTGTTATTTCAAATCTGTAGGCGCGTTGCGCGTGGTAAGCGTGCTCATAATGTAAGAGACGCCGGCGTGACCACAACATTGCCCAACATGAAATGGCAAATGTGATGCAAGCGGAACGAACTGCTCGTTATTGTGTGGTTGAAGGACCGTTGTTTATCAGTTTGGACCAGTGCAGCGCGATTTGATTTATATGCTCCTAAGAAGAGTCAATTATAGCTCCAGAATTGCTCAAAAGTAAAAAAAAAAAAAATCATACTTTATGATGTTAGTTTTAATAAAATAAAATAAAATAAATAAATAAATAAATTAAGGAAATTTCTCTAGCATTACTTTATTTTTGCTGTATCAAAAACGTACCGAAACGTACCGAACCGAACCGTGACACAAGTGTATCATATCGAACCGAACCGTGAATTTTGTGAACCGTTACACCCCTACTGTTTACACAACAGCTGATGCGAGAGTAAGTGTAACATAAAGCAATTAGCAATTTGGCAACCGTGTTAGTCTCTTGTTGCATGGGATGCGCCGCATACCTTGGTAAATAGTAATTTCTAACAACATAGGCAACCGTTATTTAGATCGTAGTATCACTTCATGGTTCCCATGGTCATTCATTGCTTGTCACACCGCAGCCATAATAGCGCTGAATGACTGATTATCTGCTTTTATTTCTGTTAGAAATATAGTTTTTCTTCAGCCTGTCCAGAGCAGAAAGCATTGCTTGCACATTCCTTTGTAAGTATGTAATGCACATCTGTTTCATATTAAGAAGGACCAGGGAAAGAGGGTCCTGTTCTTCCTATGTATTGCATGGTATAACATTGTGAAAAGCCTTTTGGACCCCAAGGCTCAGAAGGGGAATTCAGCGGATATCGACCATTTATAGATATCTTATACAACAGTATACAGTATATGATACTTATGATGTCATTTATGTTCTTATTGGATGAGATCGAGATACTCCCATGTATAGCCTAGTTTAACTATATATTCTGTATCCAGAATATTGGGGAGCTGAGCTATTTTCCTGGCTTCCCGATGCTGGTCTTTCTTTCTTTCTTTCTTTCTTTCTTTCTTTCTTTCTTTCTTTATTTCTTTATTTTCTTTTGTTTTATTTATTCATTACGCCCAATAAAAGGATGGAGACAAAAAGGCACTTCATGTTGGAATACTTTATTTCTGACAATTTCCTTTTTTATTAAAAATTTCACAAATTTGTTAGCTATAGCAGGAAATACACTGAAATGAGTCTGACACATGAGTATATTGGCTCTGCGGCGTTGCATGACATGCACATCATAGCCTATGATTTCCGAAAATAGTACTAGTTGTCAACTAGTGATATCATCATCACAAGAACTTTTGAGGAATATGCAACATAATTTAGACAATTGTTTTTGTCATATGTATTATAATAACTGACAGACACTATCATTTCATTGCAGCTCGCACAGAGCGAGGCTGAACATAAGAGCTCAGCTTCGCGGCTGAGACGCGAATAGACTATTAACTTAAAGCTTTTACTCTTAAACACAAAAGGCACGTCCACTATAATAAAAAATAATGTTTATTAAACAAACCAGATCAAGTAATGATATTCAGCAAACCTTCTAGTAGCCTACTTTCTTCAATCTGTCTGTCTCTCTTCTCCAGTGGGTTGGGCTAATCCAAAAGAAGTGAAAACAAGGGGGGTGTTCTGAAGACAGACTGTTACC
This sequence comes from Squalius cephalus, assembly GCF_949319135.1. Lineage (NCBI taxonomy): Eukaryota > Metazoa > Chordata > Actinopteri > Cypriniformes > Leuciscidae > Squalius > Squalius cephalus. Next base: position 17,088,495 of record NC_137122.1, read on the forward strand.
TGTGAAACGGGGTGCTCTGAAAACACCCCCATTATTAGTAATTAGTGCTTTCCACCTGATGAAATGAACGCGGCAAAAAATAGGTAAAAACTGATGAAATGAACGCGGGAACGCATCGACCAAATAATCGACTAATAGACTGGGAGATTAAAGCCCTACTCTATTTGAAAGTTTTTAAAATGTGATGTTAAAGGAGAACTCCGGTCAATTTTAACATTGAGCTCATTTTTTTGTACATTTGGAGTGCTGTCAATACAGAGAACAACGACAAAAATCTGTTGCCTACACCGTGTTATCCTCTTTTTAAAATTTGCACCCTGTTGACTTCAATGGGGCAAGTTTTAAACCTGCTTTTACCCTCTTAACATCCTTGATGTGTCAAGTGCCCAGCCAATGTGAGCGATTCCTTTAGAGTAGGGCTGCACGATATGAGGAAAAGCTGCAATGTGCGATAAGATTGTTTAATATTGCGATGACGATATGACTTGCGATAAATATTCAAATGTGAATGTTAGCTATGCTGTTCCCATGTCTTAGTGCTTTAATAGGTTCTTTGCGTGATAGGTCAAACGTTTATTACCTGCCTGGTTCAGATTACACGATTTTAGCGCGATTTTGGCACAATCCGTTTGACGTATGGGTGTCGTGGGGATTCGTAAACGACAACGGGCGTCAGGACGCAAGATTCGATCGTTTCATCTCGTATAGTGTGTCATAGTGGGCGACAACCTACGTCGCGTCTGCGATGCTTCACAACATCATGACAGAAAGATGATTAATGTTTAATTTTTTACACGCATGTTTAATTTTTTAACGGTCCTCCATGACGGGTTGAGTATGTGAGCGAGAGTGAGTGAGCGAGCGCGAGCAACAGTGTGTGTGTGTGTGTATGAGTACGAGTGAGTGAGCGAGCGCGAGTGAGTGTGTGTGTGTGCGTGCGAGTGAATGTTTGCGAGTGAATGTGTGAGTGTGACGGCATGCGATGACTGGTTGGAAAGCAACGAGTAGTCTGACATGTTTCTTGTCCACAACACGACAAGATTTTAGGAGTCAAAAACGTGGCCTAATCTGACTCCGTGACTATCATAACAGACACAAAAATCTTGTAATCTGAACCAGGCATTATTCATCGTGTCAGGCTGTCTGTTGCGATGTGTTCATATCGCGATGACGATGAAAATTCGATGTATCGTTCAGCCCTACTTTAGAGTTAACACGGATGAATCTGACTGCAGTAAAGATATGAATAAAAATGATGTTATTTCAGCCAGCGCTTATACCTGTATTTACATCCTGTTTTCGGTCGAAGTCCATAGTAGTCGATTGTCGAGTTCACGCGCATAGCTTTAGTACCTATGATCACGCGCGTGAACTCGACAATCTGACAACGATCGACAACGATCGGAGAAAACGCATGAAGTGGCCAGGTGTAAACAGCCCCATGAGGACACTTGACAAAATGGACATGTTGACATAATTTGTGTTTATAATGGTTTGTTCAAGCCTGAAAGAGAACTCTATACTGACGTGGGTCATGTGTGTGTGTGTAATGGGAAGGACTTACAGCGTGGTCTCTTTTGGATGTCCAATAATTTTCTGTCTTTAAACGGCTCAAAAACAGAAGTTATGCTCCTTGGATCTCCTCATCAACTGCGAAAGGTTGGGTCTCCTACTCTATCTGTTGATTGTGTTGCCTTGGAGTTTCAGAGCAAATTAAAATAAAATCTTGGTGTCATATTTGATGCCACTCTGTCATTTGAGCCTTTGTGCAGAATACAGTTAAGACATCCTTTTATCACCTCAGAAATATAGCATGTTTACATCCTATGTTGTCCTTCTCAGTTGCTGAGAGGTTGATACTCTTTTGTCTTTTCACATATTGATTACTGTAATGGTCTTCTAGCTGTGGTATCTAAATCATCAATTGACTGGGGTCAGGGCTAGGGATCATATCACCCCTATCTTGGAGTCTCTGCACTGGCTACCTGTCATGTACCGTATTGATTTTAATATCCTGATGTTGGAATATAAGTCTATGCACAATCTGGCTCCTCAGTACTTGACTGATTTATTAATGCCTTACACACCTCGTCATAATCTGCGTTCCTCTCAGAGTGGTCTCTTGGTTGTTCCCAAGACACGGGTTCATTCTAGGGGTGATCAAGCATTTTCTGTCTATGCTCCTAAGCTTTGAAATTCTCTCCCAGCCGACATCAGTGAAGACTAAATGTTTTTATTTAATATTGTTTTTAGTATTATTATTACTTTTTATTAGGGGTGGAACGCACCCCTATGTATTCGTATTAAACCGAAACGGTACGGGCGTCACGGTTCGGTGCATGGATATACACGGAGAATACACGGTATACAAATAAATAAAACTTGCGTGCAAATTAATGAATGTAATGCAGAACTACTGTTAGATATGCGGGTTCTTTAGGGACTCCTAATCTGTAGCTCCGCCTTAACTCTGAAGCTCCGTGGCTATAATGAACAGGCTGCAATGTGCGTGTGTGTCTGGGTGTATCTGTGTGTGTGTCTGTGAAAGAAGCGCGGGCGCGATCGAACAGTGGAAACATAAAAACATACTCCGTCATTAATACAGGACATCATTCAAACGGCAAAGTGTTTACTTATATTTGTGTACACTCGCAATAAAACACAACATTGTGCTTTTGTCAAACTGTAAACTCTTTTCAAACTAAGCTACAACTGTCACCCAACCAAAATCACAGACACGGTTTAACCCTTTAAGGTACGCACCATGAAAAAAGCAAAGGAAAAATTATTTCTTTGCATTTTTTATTCAATTATGATAACAATAACAACAATCAATATTTTTTTTTAAATTAGATCCTACAGTATTTTAGATACAGTGCTCTACCAAACGGTTGAGATGTCTGTTCATAGTAAAAGAACAACATTCAGAACAAGTCATATTAAGTGCAATTTCTTGACCAATAAAAAATCTGATGGTTGCTATTGATGGCTCCAAACACATCAAGAGAGAGTGTGTGTGTGTGTGTGTGTGTGTGTGTGTGTGTGTGTGTGTGTGTGTGTGTGTGTGTGTGTGTGTGTGTGTGTGTGTGTGTTTGTGTGTGTGTGTGTGTGTGTGTGTGTGTGTGTGTGTGTGTGTGTGTGTGTGTGTGTGTGTGTGTGCGCGTGTGCGGGTGCGTGTGTGTGTGTGCTGGTGCAAAAGTTCAACCAAGATTTGATTAGTACGGAGCCCCCCCAAGTCCCACTTTGTCAAAAAAAATTTATTATAACTATCTTGTGGCCTCAGGATAGTAACTCGTGGCCTCAAGATTTTGTTACTATCTTGAGACCACAAGTTACTATCTTGAGGCCACGAGTTGCTATCTTGTGGCCACAAGATAGTATCTTGAGGCCACAAGTTACTATCTTGAGGCCATGAGTTACTATCTTGAGGCCATGAGTTACTATCTTGAGGCCACGCCCACGAAATACTATCTTGAGGGCCACGAGTTACTATCTTGAGGCCACGAGTTACTATCTTGATGCCACGAGTTACTATCTTGAGGCCACGAGTTGCTATCTTGAGGCCACGAGATAGTATCTTGAGGCCACGAGTTAGTATCTTGAGGCCACGAGTTAGTATCTTGAGGCCACGAGTTAGTATCTTGAAGCCACGAGTTAGTATCTTGAGGCCACGAGTTAGTATCTTGAGGCCACGAGTTAGTATCTTGAAGCCACGAGTTAGTATCTTGAGGCCACGAGTTAGTATCTTGAGGCCACGAGTTGCTATCTTGAGGCCACGAGATAGTATCTTGAGGCCACGAGTTACTATCTTGAGGCCACGAGTTACTATCTTGAGACTACGAGTTAGTATCTTGAGGCCACGAGTTACTACCTTGAGGCCACGAGTTGCTATCTTGAGGCCACGAGATACTATCTTGAGGCCACGACTTACTATCTTGAGGCCACGAGATACTATCTTGAGGCCACGAGTTACTATCTTGAGGCCACGAGTTAGTATCTTGAGGCCACGAGTTAGTATCTTGAGCCACGAGTTACTATCTTGAGGCCACGAGTTACTACCTTGAGGCCACGAGTTACTACCTTGAGCCCACGAGTTACTATCTTGAGGCCACGAGTTACTATCTTGAGCCCACGAGTTACTATCTTGAGCCCACGAGATACTATCTTGAGGCCACGAGTTACTACCTTGAGCCCACAAGTTACTATCTTGAGGCCACGAGTTACTTTCTTGAGCCCACGAGATAGTATCTTGAGCCCACAAGATAGTATCTTGAGCCCACGAGATAGTATCTTGAGCCCATGAGATACTATCTTGAGATACTATATTGATCAAATATTTCTCATCAAATATGTAATTTAATAATATTAAATGTATCATTTTACCAACACTAACCCTTTTGTTCATTGTAAATAGCTAATTTTACCAACATTAGCTAATTTTACTAACATTAGCTAATTTTACCAACATTAGCTAGCTTCTCTACCCTAAAAGGACTACTCAACCGTTTGGTAGAGCATTTTTTGAAAAAATTATTTGACCCTTATAAGACTTATTTTTGTTTAATTAAGTTACATAATTCTGTTTAACATCTCCTCTGAAACGATAATATGTCAACAAAATAGTTTTACCTTTAAAAGTCCCGCCGATATGCGTCATCAAAGGATGAGTAAATTTTTGCTGTGTCACATGCTGTTTGAAGGAACAATAAAAAGGCATGCTGCTCACAGACACAGCGCCATCTAGTGGATTTTTTTTTAGCATTGCACAACTACACCAAACAATAGAGATGACTCATTCAGGTTGAGTTAAGCTTGATGCATTTTTCAATTAAATATAGTGACTTAAAGTGGGGTCTACCAAACGGTTGAGTAGTACCTTAAAGGGTTAAAAGCAAACAAATATTTATCCAACCCTATTTAAAAACAGTCTGTCGGTGCCATCTTTTGGACATATCATATTGCATTGGTTTTCATTTCTTGTCCTCAAACAGAGGACTAATCTGTTTATTTTTAAATTACACATTCTACATTGATTAAAAATCAATGTAGAATGTGTCAATGTAGAAAACAATATTTTTAATGGTAGTATTATTTTGTACAGAAATCAATTATTTATAATTCAGATGAGAATAAAGTTAGTGTTAATTAAAATTTGAAGGAAAACAAATATATTGATCTGAAATATAGTAAATTAATTTTAAATTCATTCAGGTACAATTAGCGTTTCATATTGGTCGATATCGATAATTATTGATATTTTTATGACCTATTTAAAATAAGGACCAGGAGAAAAATATATTACATTTAACATTTTTATTTTAAACTTAACCTTCCTCTGATTATAATCCCCTCTGTTATAAAGACAGAAATGCCAAAACAACCATGGAAAACACTCAAATAATTAAAATGTAAACATAAGTCAAAAATCACAATGAACACTTAACAATTATCTCTTAACATTAAGGTGCAAAATTAAAGAATACGTAAGAAATGCTTAATAAAGTGTAATAAAATTGTACAAAGTGTTAAATATAAACATAGAGAAACCAATGATGGTCTTGCATAATTTGCATATGACATTGGTCTGATTAATATTTTGCATATCATAAGTAGGGCTGTCAAAATTGCTCATAAATGACATTTGATTATTCCCTCTAAAAAAACGCATATATTCGAACATCTGGTTGGGCATTTTGTCAATGACGCACATTACGTCAATAACAGGACAAATTATAAAGAGACTTAAAGGGATAGTTCACTTTGAAATTAATTTTTGATATGTTTTAGCTTACCTCAAGGGCATCCAAGATGTAGGTGTCTTTGTTTCCGCAGTAGTTTCAATTTTGATATTTTTAGGTCAAACCGTTCTTGTCTGTCAGTCATATAATGCAGGTCGATGGTCACTGGCTCAAAACACAAGCACAGAGTCCAAATTAAAACAATTCTCCATCGTCCAAATGAAACAATTCCCCATCGTAAGTACACATTGATGGCCTAAGACACGAAACGAGCGGTTTGTGTGAGAAAACGAACAGTATTTATATCGTTGTTATCTCTTGAAAACAGCACACGTCCAAATGATCTGACGGCGCGGGCGGGTATAGATATATACACTAGATGTCGCTTGGCTACGGTTTCGTTCCAATGAACTGCAGTAGCCAAGGCGACATCTATGTATATACCTATACCCGCCCGCGCCGTCAGATCATTTGGACGTGTGCTGTTTTCAAGAGATAACAACGATATAAATACTGTTCGTTTTCTCACACAAACCGCTCGTTTCGTGTCTTAGGCCATCAATGTGTACTTATGATGGGGAATTGTTTCATTTGGACGATGGGGAATTGTTTTAATTAGGACTCTGTGCTTGTGTTTTGAGCCAGTGACCATCGACCTGCATTATATGACTGACAGACAAGAACGGTTTGACCTAAAAATATAAAAATGGAAACTACTGCGGAAACAAAGACACCTACATCTTGGATGCCCTTGAGGTAAGCTAAAACATATCAAAAATTAATTTCAAAGTGAACTATCCCTTTAACTACTTGTATAGGTAGTTTAAGTTTAAACATATTTGACAACGTATACCTACACAAAATCGAGTAAATCACCTAATGGTGATTCGCACTCACTCGCACTCGCAGGCACTCTTTCTCTCTCTCGCCCTCACGCTGCGTTCACACCAAATGCGAATAGAGCGTCTGGCACGAGTGATTTCAATGTTAAGTCAATGTAAGTCAAAGACGCTGGAGGTCTTGCGGCGCGAATGAGGCATCACGCTCTCCGTGCGTCAATTTTGCTTCAAACTTTTGCTTTTGACGCGCGAATGGATTCAAAATGTTCAAGGGTCCAACTAGACACGGTAGACGCGAATCGGACATTGAACGCTCCGAGCGAGCTGTGCTGTGGTAAACATTGAACTTTTCCTTGACATGAAACGGTAAATAATCAAACCAGTGGAAGCCTGCAGTGCATGAAACTGCTGTATCTAACCTACCTTATTCATGCAATATCTATTCAGTCAGTACAGTAGCCTACACTTTAGTAATGTTTCTTCCTGTGACCTGTCCCTGACCCCTCAGGCGCGCCTACTGCGCGCCCACTCGCCAAGCGGACAGCAGCGCCTCTGCTACCACGGGCGCGTTTTTCCACATTCGAATATGAATTTTTCACATTCGAAATTCTGTTTTTTTTAAATATTCGAATATATATTTGAATTTAAAATATTTGTTGACAGCCCTAATCATAAGTAACCTGCTCTGTTTAGTCTGTCGGTGTCAGTCCTCTTTGCTTCATGATTGTTCTCTGGGTGAAAAAATGGATGTGTGGCGCGAGAGCGTGTGAAAAGTGTAAATTGCGTGAGTCTCACGCTGAATGCGTAGAGTTGACAGCCCTGCTTTTAGAAGGGGGATGAATCGTCGGCAGCGTTCCTCCTTCCGCCATATTCTTCTCCATGCGAGGATTCATTACGTTAGACTAGAGTGCACGGCTCCGCATGCACACAGTGCTTCTGCATGTGGGGATTGTTTACATCAGAGTGCACACGTGTTTCGCACAGCACATACACAGTGTTTGTTTAAGCGGTTGATGGAAAATAAGCTAATGCACGTTTTATAAATATAAATTCTGATCTATTATTTTTCACGTAATTTTGAAGTGCCTCCGATAACAATATTGTGCATATTCATTACCGCGGTTTATCGCATTACCGGCACATGTCCACTTAGCACAAATCTAACAGTAGCCTATGTTTATTTCTGTTTATGCTTTCAACTGTTTTTCTTACCATTATTTATATTTGGAAGAATTTACATTATTATATTCTGTTGTCCACGAGCATAACAACAAACTCAGTAACTTATATATTTTTTTATTTTTGCAGATCAACTCAGTCACATCATCAGTGAAGCTCCTCCCACTCTAATTCATCATCAGTGAAGCTCCTCCCACTGCAATTCACCAATAAATGCTGGAATATTCCCATCGGCTACAAGTGAAGACGAGCATCAGAGCATCAGGAAGAGCTGAAATCTGCAAAGACTGAGTTTATTAAAGAGGACAGTGAGAACATGAGTGATCCAGAACCCTGCAGAATGAAACACACTGAAGATCCTGAAGAACAAAGAGGTTGGTGTTTATTCTTCATTCATTCATGATGCTGAAGAACAATTCATGTTAGAAACATTCAAGCACTTCTTCACATTTAGATAAACCATTTAACTGTGAAATGGCTGCAAAAGTTAAACAAATGGTCAGTAAAGGGAGGTTTTATATTGATTGTCAACATCAGGTCAAACTAAATTTTAACTGATTTATTTTACATTTATTTTATATATGGTTTACAATTTGTAACAATATTACCAGAAGTTTGACCTGAATTGTGTGCTTATTTTTACAAACATGTATAACAAATAATAACTAGATTAAAAAGTTTGTTGAGACAAACTTTAAGTTGGCTTGAGAAAGCCGGACCAGAAAGTTTGAAGAAGTTTTAAGTTTAAAGTAGTTTGAAGTTGAAATTAGTTCATAGTCATAGTCAATTAGTCATATAATGCCATTTTTGTACAAGCTAATATGATTCTTTAGGGTCTAAATTAAAAGTTTGTAATATACTTTAATTAAAAATTCTCATTAGTATTGTAAGAAAACACAAATTTTACCTGGTCAAAAACAGCTCTGTTTTCAGCATGCCGTTTGAGTGCATGTGTCTTTAAATGATAACGAGCTTTGCTCACCCCGCCCCTCTGTTCTGTGCGTACACCGTTTGTAACACAATTTAACACAATAACCATAGTCGTTCATTATAAACGTGGCATTATGAATTATATTGATAACGTCGTACATAGAAAACATGCCGTAATGTACCCTGAGTGTAAACAGCCACATTCATCGTGAAGCGTGCAAGCTATTTGCAAAGATTAATATAAAGATTAATATAAAGGTCAATAAAACGTTACACTCACTTGTTCTTCTGGAGGTTCAGCAGGAACACGAATAGTTGGTACCAATCCTTTTTTCAGGAGCAGCTTCTTAGCAAAACCAGTTTTATACTGATCCTCGTTTGTAAAGCAGTCTGGTGAAAAGATTCGCGCAAACATGACAGCATGGACATTGATCTTGGGGAATCCTGAGGGAATGTTGAAACGCTGCTGTCAATCACAACAGTGGGTGGGGCGTTGATTTTTTGACGTCACAAAATCGAACGGCTTGATTTCAGAGAGGGTCAAACATATAAGGAGATTTAAAAAAAACACTGGATGGATTTTTATCATTTTATGATGGTTGTGTACAGGCACTGCCGACACACATTTCAGTACAATCAACTTGTAAAAGTGCATGTACCATTATATGACCCCTTTAAATAATTCCAAAATATACAAATTTACAATCTACTCCGCTTTACTGCAAACATTTGTGTTCTTTCTCTCAGTGAAATTCACATGATCTTGTGTTTCTTGTGTCCCACTTTCACATGCGTGTGAAGTCAATGGAAGGAGAAGTTTAGAGTGAACGGTCGTTAATAACTAAAACTTTTTAGTAGATTTTAGCATAATTATATATCAATCTAAAAGTTGTCAAAATATGGCAGTATTGTGTATTTTAATGTTCATATCATGTTAGATAATTGTGTTATTAATAAAATATATGTAATAGTTCTCACTACAGAAACATGGGATTTGTGCCTATAGTGTTTAAAAAATAATAACTGGAAGATCAGTGTACCTCATTCATGGAAAGTGTCAGGGATGTTTAATTAATTTATAAAAAGACAAATTATTATAATATTTTATTGCAGTTGTCTGTTACATCTGGGCTAATTTTTATTTTTTTTTGTATCGTCATTCAATCCATATTTATCTTTTTTAATTATTTTGTTTATTTAGAAAATTTAAAAATGAATGATTTTCTTTCATGTCAGACCAGATGAAAGTACTGAGTGAAGTGAAGGAGGAGAGTGAAGAACTAAATGAAGTGAAGGAGAAACATCATGTTAAAAGAGAAAAACCTTTGAGTCGCTCAAAGAATAAAAATACATTTTTAAAGAAAAGAAGAGCCAAGAAATCTACAACCTGCACTCAGTGTGGAAAGAGTTTCACAACCAAACATAGTCTTGATGTTCACATGAGAGTTCACACCGGAGAGAAGCCGTTCATGTGTGCACAGTGTGAAAAGACATTTTCAGACAAACAATCTCTGAAGATTCACATGAGAGTTCATACAGGAGAAAAGCCACATGTATGCAATCAATGTGGGAAGAGTTTCAGTCAATTAGCACACCTTAATGCTCACATGAGGATCCATACAGGAGAGAAGCCGTTCACATGCAATCAATGTGGGAATAGTTTCAGTCAATCATCATCCCTTAATTTTCACATGAGGATCCATACAGGAGAGAAGCCGTTCACATGCAATCAATGTGGGAATAGTTTCAGTAAATCATCATCCCTTAATTCTCACATGAGGATCCACACCGGAGAGAAGCCGTTCACATGTGATCAGTGCAGCAAAACATTTCTTAGGGCATCAAACCTGAAGGCACACCTGACGGTTCATACAAAGGAGAAGCCACATTCATGTTCTGAATGTGGAAAGAGTTTTTCACTGCTGTATAGATTACAAGTACATCAAAGAATTCATACTGGTGTAGGAGTTCATATGTGCTTTGAGTGTGAGAAGATTTTTTCTACAGCACAGAATTTAAAACTGCACCAGAGAATTCACACTGGAGAAAAACCTTACAAGTGTTCACACTGTGACAAGAGATTCAGAGACCCATCATCTCTGAAAAAACATGAGAAGATCCACACTGGAGAACAACCTTACAAGTGTTCACACTGTGACAAGAGATTCAGTCGTTCAGCACATCTGATAAAACATGAGAAGATCCACACTGGAGGAAAACCTTACAAGTGTTCACACTGTGACAAGAGATTCAGTCGTTCAGCAAATCTGATAAAACATGAGAGGATCCACACTGGAGAAAAACCTTACAAGTGTTCACACTGTGAAAAGAGATGCAGTCGGTCAGAACACCTGAAAGCACATGAGAGGATCCACACTGGAGAAAAACCTTACAAGTGTTCACACTGTGACAAGAGATTCAGTATGTCATCAAATCTCAAAACACATGAGAAGATCCACACTGGAGAAAACCCTTACAAGTGTTCACACTGTGACAAGAGATTCAGTCAGTCATCATATCTGAAAAGACATGAGAGGATCCACAGCAGAGAGAAGCCGCACACGTGTGATCAGTGTGAAAAGAGTTTCTCTTTTAAAACTCATCTGAAGCGACACATGAAGATCCATGCAGTGGAGAAACCACATCGCTACAGTCTGAAATCACGGTAAGTAGTTAATCTAATTAATAGTTAAAGGTATTGTGGAGGATTTTTCCGAATTTTAGAAAAGAACAACCCCCTCTCCACTTTTTAAAAAAATGCTCATGCGCAACACTCTACCTGCTCCCAAGAGGGAACGTCTATTAAACGTGTGCATGAGAGAGCATGCATGAGCCTAGTTCTCCTCATGCACGCTCTGTTTACAAGTTCCTGTGTGACTTGTGCCAGGGCTAGCATTGCTAATCATAGCTGACATTAACTTTTACTAGCAGTGATTTTAAATGGATTTCTCCAAATAGCATCCCAAACTTTACCTGTCAAGTAGAAACTTCACGACTGAGGCATCAGTGGGAAGCCCAACCTGTGCTTTTAGCGCATGCCAGCGTGTGAAATATTCTCACAAAAACACTCTGTTCTGGTTACTTTCTTCAGAGGCCTTTCTCTTCTTGTCATACAATTCGTAGACACTTTTTCTCTTGCGACCCTCAGACATTTTGAAAAAACCCTGTGAGAACGGTGAGATGAATGGCTGAAACCGTAGCTCACCACACATATACACCTGAAAGTGTGCATGCACAGAAAGCGAAAACTACCTAGGGACGAGCATGTACGACAGCCTTACGTAAACATATCACCAGAATGATTGACAACTACTGTAGGAGGACCAATAGTCTTGATGATCCACCCGGAAAAAGAAAATCCTCCACTATACCTTTAAGCAAGAGGACATTTTGTTGGTTGATTGGTATTTACTAACTCATGTTCACACCAACACGAAAGTTCAGGAAATCTTATGAACCACTGACAACTCCTAAATAACTGGTTTGTAAATATTGCAATACTTCATTTAGAAATTATAAATTGATCTTTTAATAAAGTATGAAAATACAATTATTAAAACGCATGATACATATGGCTATAAATCAAGAAAAAAAAAACATTTAAAGCTGTTATAAACTGCTTATTAATGTCTATTCATGCTTTAAATAGGATGATTTAACCGTTTAGCGTGCAGTTATAAAGTGTTACCAATATGGTATAGTCATACTCATTTTTATGTTTTAAACAATAAAGATTTCTGAGCCACCCCAGACTTGTTGCTGGTCCTTGCCTGGCCACCCGTATGAAAAAATCCTGGCTCCGCCACTTTACAGATACACGTGAGAGCATTTGGTGGCACTAGTGAAACCAGCATTAAATATTGGAATTACTTCCAATTAGCATTAATACATTAGCATTTCATGTACACTTTGTAAAACACTGGGTTAAAAACAACCCAATTTGGGTTGTTTATTGGACAGAACAGGCTCACTCCATAACCTGTCCATAAACAATCAGTGTACAGTTCTGAGAACATTTGAACTTTCTAAGCATTTATATTCTGTATCTTATGTATTTTATGCAAGGCATTCCATCATGCAAAAAGGCCGACTTGAGACTCCTTTAGGTGAATCACGTCGCGCCCCTTTATGTTGCTTTCTTTGCATTAAATTAAACGATATACAGAAGAATAACTAATTCATAGATGCAAAAAATGTACACACCGAATGTAATATACCGAAGCCACGCTCAAATTTGACAAAGCTGCACTGCTGTCTCCTTAAGAGGCCCGTAAAAAGCCAGCGATAAATAATTCAACCCCTGGAGTGTTACATCTGACCCAGGATCTGGGTAACACAAAAACTACCCAAACACTGGGTTGTTAATGCAGAATTTTTTGTCACTTCCGTGTATCCATGTGAACTGAAATCATTTTGACAAAGTTTTATCTTTACAGAGGTAAAGGGAAGGGAAGGAGGCTCTCACAGGGGAGAGACTAGTTGACACTTAAAGCCCATGTTGCAGGTTAGAGTACACAGTAAGCCAATGTATAGAAAAATAATGTAGGAACTAGATTTAAATATAAACGTATACTTATAAAACGCTATTTAGGCTTCTGGAGTCGTTTTTGTGAGAAAGTTTTACTTCCGCATTTGAAAATCGCTTAACCGCCGAACCTGAAGTGACGTAACATGAGGTAGAGCGGTCAAAGTAAACAATAGGAAAGCAATGGATCGCTATGACAGATCGGAAAGCTGGGGGAATTGTAGTCTAAATGTTTACTCGTATGATATATATATATAATTCATATATAATTGATTTATATGATGATATCATATAATTATGAGCCTGATATGAAGCCAAGTGAGCAGGACAGGCCAGGGTTAGACAGAACAACGGTGAGTTGTGGTGTGAGGAGAACAGGGCGAGAGAACAGTGTTATTCACGTTAGCCGACGATATGTACAACACTTTGCTCAGATCACAATACTGTACAGATTATTATCATCATGTATCAGGCAATCGCAAAGCTAGTACTTAGACCCTTGACTGCATGTGTTGTGTGTGTCAGCCATTAGGAGACAGTTTCCAGAGGAAGAGCGACTTTATAAAGGCTTTGAATTGACCCATTTGGTGACGATGAATAAAAAAAATTATCACAATCACAACTGTCTTACTGTATAAAAACTTTATATGTAGAAACAGCCAACACAAACATTAAAGTCGGTTTGTACAGATTGAAAATTAATTATAGAACATAATATATAATATTTATAATAATAATAATAGTGTCGGCTGCAGACTAATAACAAACACATAAATGCATTAGATTACAAGTTTATGTAGGATATGTTAATGAATTAAATTAAGACATGGCACATTTTGTAAAACAGATGTAACGTACAGTGATCTCTGACGGATCCGTGAGCGTCATGTTTCCCGCTGGCGGCCGAACCACATGCTGACGGCGGACCGTCACCGGGCGACCCGATGAAGGAGCCGGGACAGTGTGCACATATCGCCGGGATTATAATCATTCGGTCTATAGTGAACGCTACACACTACCGCGTTTTTCAAAGCAGAAGCAGAAGTGAAGTCCCGTCTCTTACCCAGCACAAAACGCACACTGGCACGGAAGATTGCACCATCCTTTTTCTTATTCGGAAACCTGTGGACTCGATGTCCTGACAGGCCATAATTCACAATCATTTACCACGACGATGATTAATTGAAATACAATAAGCACAGAAAACACACTGAATCATGACCGCTCCAACTGAATACCAACCTATCTCTGCACTGAGCGCGAACGCAGAGCCAAACGACTACCTCATGTGACGTCATATGACGCGATGGTGGAAAAAAAGCGTCAAGGAAACTGTCAGGATTTATGGGAAGTGTTCCCTGTTCCGGCTGACTTTATCTACGCAGTTTAACATTGAATTATAGAAATTGATCATATGTTATGTGTATGAGATGTGTTTTTTGTCTAGATTTAAACTGACAGAGTGTGTCTGCTTTCTGGACAATGTTAGGAAGATTGTTCCAAAGGTTATGTGCAAAATAGTAAAAGGATCTACCGCCAGCAGTCGATTTTGATATTCTAGGTATTATCAACTGGCCGGAACTTTGAGATCGCAATAGATGTGAAGGACTATAATGCGTTAAGAGCTCGCTCAAGTACAGCGGAGCTAAACCATTTAGTGCTTTGTAAGTAATCAGCAATATTAAAAACATTATACAATGTTTAATATGGAGCAAATGCAGTGTTGACAGAATCTGGCTAATTGAGCAATCAATCAAGTTAATCGGGTCATACTTCCTGTTTCTGGTAAGTAGTCTAACTGCTACATTGTGGACCAGCTGAAGTTGGTTTATTAAGCGTGCAGGGCAACCACCCATAAGAGCTTTACAGTAATCTAGCCTTGAGGTCATGAATGCATGAACTAATTGTTCCGCATTTGTCAATGAGAGCATATGGTGTAATTTAGATCTATTTTTTAGATGGAAAAATGCGGTTTTACTGATACTAGACACGAGACTTTCAAATGAAAGATTGGTATCAAAGAGCACACCCAGGTACCTAACCGACGACGAAGACTTAACAGAGCAGCCATCAAGTGTTAGACAGTATTCTAGGTTATTTTGTGAGAAAGTTTTTTGTCTAATAATTAGAATCTTTTTTTCCTTTTTTTCAGAATTAAGCAGTAGGAAATTACTAGTAATCCAGTTTTTTATATAATCTATGCACTCCGTTAATTTTGGGAATTGGTAAGTTTCATCAGGGCGTGAAGAAATATAGATCTGAGTATCATCAGCATAACAGTGAAATCTAATGCCATGCTTCCTAATGACCTCTCCTAAGGGTAGCATGTACAGAGTGAACAGCAACAGTCCTAGTACTGAGCCTTGTGGTACACCATATTGAACTTGTGATTGATAAGACATCTCTTCATTTACTGCTTCAAATTGATAAAGGTCAGAAATGTATGATTTAAACCAAGCTAATTCAATTCCACTAATCCCATCCTAATTTTTTTGTATATTTAAAAGAATGTTGTGGTCAATAGTATTAAATGCAGCATTAAGATCGAGTAACACTAATAGCTGAGGAGCATGTATAGGGTCTAACATACATGTTGTCGATTTAGATGATTTAACGAGTTTGGAAAATTCGTCCTCTCCTTTAACAATGAATGAATCAATTTTTTTCTCAGCGAGACTACAATTCACTGTCTGATGCGATACTGTAGTAGACTGATCAGGAATATTATTAATAAAGCAATCTTTAATGGTAGAAGTGATAGGTCTAACATATTTGTAACATGGAGTCGGCTTTGCTGCCTTGGCTAAATGAAGTATATTTAATTTGGACTCATTTAAAGTAATGTAATCGTCTGGTTTTAGCCATGTTTCTGTCAAACACAGCGCATCTAGATCATAATCTATAATCATATCATTAACAATAAGTTCTCTTGAAGTAAGAGATCGAATATTCAGCAAACCGATCTGTTTTTACTAGTTGAATATCAATTACATTTTTACCCGGTTTGGGAGTTTTTTTGTATTTCCTAATTCGAGGAATAGACACATTTTCTATATGATGATATCTAGGTAAAAGAGGCTCTATGTGATTGGATTTATCTGACCTTGGTGACGCGAGGCCGCTAGCAGACGGTCGGTTAAGCCAGTCTGTCTGCTTCCTGACCTGAGCCCCAGATTGTCATGTTTGAGCTCTAAGACTATGAGCCAAATTAATAGAGAGAAGAGCAGCACCATCCCAGGAGGGATGAATACCATCTCTTTTCAACAAGTCAGGTCTGCCCCAAAAACTTTTCCAATTATTATTGTAATAATAATAATTATTTGGGTAGATTACACAAAAACTACCCAAACTCTTTGTTGTTACGTCTGACCCAGGAGCTGAGTAAAACAAAAACTACTCAAACACTGAAAAAAATACCAAAAAATTTGCCCAAAAGGCTCGACCCAGGGTTTGGGTAGAAAAAATAACCCAATATTTGAGTGTAGTGATGGGAAAAACTAAACATTTCAAGGGTTCGAATTAGTTGAACCAATTGCTTCACAAAAAATAAATCACTGTTTCGAAGTATTCGAAACGCCACATGCTGGTCAGAACAGTATAAATCACATGTCAAACTAAAGGCCCGCGGACCTATTCCGGCCCGCCACTTTATTTTATAAGGCCCGCGAGAGCATATGATTGTCTTAAAATTAGGGATGCACCAAATTTAGGCTGCCAAAAAATGTTAGGCGAAAATTGTATTTTAGGTTTTTGGGGCGCCACCCCACCCCTCCGTGTTCGGCGATCTGGTTTCACTCTGGCTCAGCATGTTTTGTGACTTTGCGAGCGGCTCCGCTTCCGAAGATGCACAAATTCGAAGCGTGTTCCACTGTGTGTCTGCGCTGTGCTCTCCGCTCCGTGTTCACAGCGCGTTCTGCTCAATGTTCCGCTGCAACCTCTGTGTGTGTGTGTGTGTGTGTGTTGCGCGCTCTGCTCAGTCGTTCATGCTCACCCGAAAGGCAAAGTCTGCTAAAGAACATGCCGACATGAAATTTCTCTAGACTCGTTTCTGTTTGCAATAGCACTACTGTGCTGTAACATGGTGTGTATAGCTGTGCTGGGCAACACTGGTAAAATGGTGCTATACTCTCGTTCCCTGGTCCTCTCCCTGCTATCTGCTCACATGCTCTGATAATAATAGCTTTGTAGGACTATACTTTATTTTGACAATTGGTCAAAAACTTAATCTGTTAAATCTGATTCTGCTGCATAGAACTGAATGAAGAATAATATATTGATAGTTAATATTATTTGAATATAGGCATCAGTATCAACCTTTTCACCGTTTGAATTGCATCATTAAGCCAGTAGGTGGCGACAAGTGACTGTCTTTATTAGTGAACAATTGAACTGATTAGCATAGATATCATATAAAGGCTAGATGTCTTAAGGCGGAGTCACTTCCGGCATCACCGGCGGCCATCTTAACACAGTGAAGCTGTGAATTAAGGTGAGTGATCAGCACGCACACAAATCCTCTTATCTCGCTGAAATCTTGACGGATTTACAAACGGTTTGGTTTCTTACAAACGTTATTAACGTGGCTATAATTCCGAATGGGTGAACATGTATGTTATAATTATTCATATGTATGCAGTGTCATAGCTACATCTCTGACGTTTATAATAAACCAAACCATTTGAAAATCGGTAGAAAATTGAGCAAGTTATGGTTATTTAAAAGTACATGCACCATGTTACGAGTGAGCGAGCACACTGTGGTAAGATGGCCGCCGTTGGCCAGCAGCGCGCACGAGACATCTAGCCTTTATATGATATCTATGCTGATTAGTGCCAAAAACATTGATTAACTCATGAAAACCAAGTAGCTGTAAGTAACCAATATTTAAAGGGGGGGTGAAATGCTCATTTTCACTCAATCTCCTGTTAATCTTGAGTACCTATAGAGTAGTATTGCATCCTTCATATCTACAAAAAGTCTTTAGTTTTATTATATTTTTAACAGGAAGATAGGCTGTACCGAGTCTTTCCGGAAAAAAACGAGCGGCTGGAGGCGGGCCCTGTGGGCGAAGCTAAAGCTGTGCTAACGCGCCGAGCTAGTAACAACACACAGAGACAATAGAAGCAGTTTTACTCACCGAACCTTTATCATTGTGACTGCTCAATCCTTAAGCATTAGACGATCTGCAAATCCGTCGATCTGGGCTTTGTTTATAAAACAATCATCGTTGAAATGCAGGGAACAAACAGTCTACACCTCCGTTTATGCTCAGGAAAAACAAACTCCATCCACGGGTTCCTTAACGCTGGGTTCTTTGGGAATCTGTGCAGGGTTGTCTTGCCCTGGCAACCATAAAACACACTTCTTTGGTGACATTGGCTTCCCAAAAGCCGGGCAGGGCGCTTTGATGGCGAACTGCTTTCGCTCTCTCTCTCTCTGGTCTAAGCGTGCGCGCGCGCCCGCGATCTTACCGGAGAAGTGCCCTTAGGACCCGTATAAGGAAATTCCGTTACATCTGACGTCACACATACCCATACTCGAAAAAAACTTTCCGAAACTTGTGACAAACCGGAAGGACAATTTTTGGCACAGAAATACTCCTTCAAACGTACAATTTAATTTTTGAAACTTTGTCCATGTTTAGCATGGGAATCCAACTCTTTAACAGTGTAAAAAACTCAGTATGCATGAAATAGCATTTCACCCCCCCTTTAATGCTAATATAAATTGCTCATTTGCCTCTGGACACATAAAGTTTGCACTGCTGTTTGATTGAAATGTAACATCTATGCTAGGCCTGTCACGATAACAAATTTTGCTGGAAATTAGAAATTATAAGAAATTATCGCAATAAACGATAATATTGTCGATCTGAGACCATTTTCATCTAGAATAATGATAATGGCATAATAATGCACATACACCTTTCAAAATTCAATAAACGTTTATTTCCAAAGACTATTTAACACTGAAAATGGAAAACATTTTAAATATCCACAATAACAATGAACAAAACAACCAAAAACAATAAAAGCAATGGACTCTCAGTCTCTGTTAACAAAAAATGCACTTGAATAAATACCAAAAACAATAAATAAAATGGATGTAAACAAAATTGCACTTCAAAAAATATTAAACAATAGGCTCAACATGCATTCCATAACAGGCAAAACTGCCTGTTAGGACCTTTGTAAACAAACAAACAAAAAAGCCTCAAGCCATATGCAAAAAGCTTTTGCAAAATATCTTCTCCAGCAAAAAAAGTGAATTGCAGTCTATGTACACCAATGATGAGAGAGAGAGATAGAGATTTGATGGCAGATTCCGTGCAAGAAATACCAACATGTTGACTTTGTGTGGCTTAAGGCAGGATCTCTCAGGAGTAGCAATGTTGCCAGCTGTGCTGAACATTCTCTCAGAGCTGGTGCTTGTAGCACAAATGCACATGTATTTTTGGGCCAACTTGGCCATCAAAGGATATCTTCTTTGATTGTCATGCCACCACACCAAGGGATCACAAGATGCATCAATTGCATCCTCTTGGAGGAACTTAGTCAGCTCCATATCAGCCTGTACTCTTTTTGGAAATGCAGCCTGGGCCTGACTGAGATTACGAGCTCTTCTGTTTTGAAGAAGGTCACTCAGCCTCTTCTTCTTGGTGAGTGCGGCAGCAGTAGGTTCATCCTCGTTTCCTCCAGTGGCTTTGCTGCAGCTCTCACCACTTGTACCTTCTCCACTTTCTTCTGGTCCTAAGTCCAGTAGCTCTTGCACAAGCTGATGTTTGACATCATCCAATGCACCTGCCTCCTCCATGCTGCCACGATACCTTGGATCCAAGATGGTTGCCTTTCTAAGTAGGACGTTGAATGCAGGTGAGCTGTATTTTTCAGTCAGTACCCTGCACATGTTTTGTTTAATACTGGCTGTCAGTGCAGTGTCATCAGGGCCTGGAGAGAGAAGGTCGTCTTTAATCAGTTCCAACACAGGCTTAACCGAGGAGACCGTGACGTATTTTTCCCCTGAGAGGATGTCTGTGAAGTCAGCCAGTGGTTTCATTGCTGCGTTGATAGACTCCAACACAGCAACATCCTGCCAGGTTGGGTTGAGGTGGCTATGTTTTTTGTCTTCAACCAGGACACGTCTTATGGCTGGGAGTTGCTCCAGCACCCTCTCTACCATCTTCTGCTTAGTGCCCCATCGTGTGACAACATGCTGTGTGAAAGATAATATTGTTCTTGTTCATTAGTTTGTCTATCAACATTCTTAAATAAAATAACTTCTTTTTACATGTCCATTATTTTTATTAATGCTCATATTGACCATTTAACCGTTAAACGAAAGTAAACATTTTGACCGATTATAATACTATGTTAAAGGTGCTCTAGGCTACTTTTTAACCTTAACTGAACAGCTTCGAAGTCAGTGGAATGGTTATATTACTTATTTCGGGTTGAATGGTGGTGGTTTCGCACCCCCCTGGTGCCCGAGAGCGGAAAAAACTCACTTGCAACTTTGGGACGCGGGTCGGTGTCAGGAAGTATCGTGTGATATCAGGTCTCGCGATGTAACGAATTGCTTGACGGCACTGCACACGTACACGCCCCTATTCAAGCACCGGCGGGCTAGCTATAAGCAAAGGGCAACGATAGATTGAGTTATGGCTGAGGCTGAGCCTGTAAAAAAGAAGCAGAAAGCTAGGAAATCTTTGTCGGAGGACCAACGAAAGAGGAAACGGGAGACTGACCGAGCAAGAAGTCAGACTCGAGTAAATATATCGGACCGGCTTTTTCAGAATGGTGAGAACTGAGAGAAACAGAAGCCTGCAAAACGGATGCTGATCCTGCTGTTGCACTTGTAAGTTAAGTATCTTTGGAATAAACTGTGTTTAATATTTAAATTTCAAGTAATTGTGACCTCAGGATGTTTGCTATTGTCTGTAAAGGTTTTTATTATGATCGCTGTCTGTTAGGGGCTTACTAGTAACGTTACGCTAGATACTATAACTTTGATGTTAGCATTGTCATTAGCAAACACGTTTGATTTCTGTAGTTGTGTGGCCGTTCCTCTGTCGGTTTTATTTGTGTAACTTACACTTTTATTTTATGTCACTAAGTCAACGCGTCTGATAGTAGGCAATATCAGACGCGCAAAATGTTGCACATATCATGATCCAGCTAGAAAAAACGTTCTGATGTTTTCTTAGACAAGCAAAGGTAAACCATCATTCTACCAGATGAACTTATAGACCTTGCTAATATAACTTTAGACAAATATTAGCCTCCGATATATATATATTTTTTATGCTCATGCCCATTCTCCCAAAAACAAACAAACAAACAAACACGAAAGCAGTAGTTCGCCTCGTTCATATCGTTCGTTCCCGGTAAAAATACTAGTATGCATGACAACACAATAAATAAAAAAATCGCCATCAGTTGGAAAGAAAGTATTGCTTTACTTGCCTCGGTAGACATAACTGGTTTTGAAATAGCCGGTTCCTCTGCTCAGCTAGGTTGACAGCTGATCAGCTGGGTTGCTCGTGGCGAGGGGGGAGGAACAACAGTTCGTTTTTACGACAGAGTGTTTGAAAGCATTATACTACCAGACACTAGGGGGAGCTCGTAGAGAAAAAACACTCAGACTTGCATAGTGTCCCTTTAAAGGTTTTTTTTTTTTTTTTTTTTTGCATGGTAATATATATATATATATATATATATATATATATATATATATATACAGGGTGGGCCATTTATATGGATACACCGTAATAACATGGGAATGGTTGGTGATATTAAAGTCCTGTTTGTCCGACTTCTAAATGGCCACCATGGTCACCACCCATCTGGAGTTTGCCCCCTCACATATACTAATGTGCCACAAACAGGACTTTAATATCACCAACCATTCCCATGTTATTACGGTGTATCCATATAAATGGCCCACCCTGTATATATATATATATATATATATATATATATATATATATATATATATATATATATATATATATATATCGTTTTTTTTTCAATAAAAACCAGACAAGCTGTGGATTAAGGTAGGCCTGCTATTTTTATTTGATGAAAAAAATGCCGTTTTTTTTCAAAGCTTCAAATTGATTCAGTGTTTTTCTTTTTGTCATCATAATTTGTTAATTATTTAAGTTAATAAAATATATTTATTGTAGGCCTGTCTTATGTTTTTTATTTATATTATTTTATAGGTTTTTTTTCTGTTGTCACTGTCAGAAATGCTGCAGGTGCGTGAATTTTATGTGAATCCAGGTTCTGTTGTTGATCTGTTCTGCATGTTTGCACGTTAAAATAAACCCGTGATTTTTATTTTTAACGGATCACAGACACGTGTCAATTTTATTTTTTACTTAATGCCAATTCAATATTATAATCTTATAATATTAACGGATAAAAATCGGATAACGAGCGGCGGTTGTCGGTCGGGAAAATGAACCGAAATGAGCATATTATATAAATATTTTATCTATGAATTAAACACCACTCACCAGTATTAGACTGTGTTGGGGGAGATTAGCCTCACTCTGTGCCTTCCTCAGGTCTCTCCTCTTAAGCCAGCTCAGGTTGAATGTGTTGACCAAACCTTTACAGAGTCCCATGGCACGCGCTGACCGATCTTTGTTGCTGTCCAGACCATGGGACACAGCGAGATGGAGGTTGTGACCAAAGCAATTGAGCCATGGCCAGCCAAGATCCCTTATTGCAGCAACAATGTTAGCACCATTATCTGTAGTGATGCAAACTAGTTTGTGCTTATCCAGTCCCCAATTTGCTACAGCAGACTTCAGGTTTTCTCCAAGGGTGTCAGTAGTATGGTTATCTGGGACATACCTGGTCTCTAAACACTTGGAGTGCAGGCTCCAGTCAGCACTTATATAGTGTATAGTCAAGCTCATATAGGGGGTCATGTTTGAACTTGACCACATATCCGTAGTGGCAGAGAAAAATTGGATGTCTTTGATCTCGTTTAGTATGTCATCTTTAATGCTGTTGTACAGTTGTGGTATTGCCGTTTGTGACACGTATGTTCTCCCAGGCAATTCATACTGGCTGTCAAATGTTTGCAGCATTCGTCGAAATGCCGGCTTTTCGACGATACTAAAGGGCAGCATCTCTTTAGCAATCAAGCGAACTACACTGTCGGTGAGTGCACACCATTTTGCACTGTCCTGTTTGTACTTTGTTTGTCGACTAAATGCCCCAGTTATGGTGCACTGTCGGGAAGACGAAGACGGCCCGTCTGTTGTAGCTTTTTTTTTTCCCAACTGGGAAAACTGCAACGGATGATTGTGTTTTAGGTGCATGTGCATGTTTGTTGTGTTACCGGTTTTAGTCGATACTGTTTTACAACAAATGCGACATACCGGCTCGCTCAGGTTAAGTGGTTCACCACGGTCATTCGGTTTGAATCCGAAGTGCTCCCAAACTGCAGCTGTCGCGTTTGGCTTTGAAACCAATTCCATGTCACAACTTGCGTCTCGTCTTTTCGCTCTTCTCGGCAGTCGCCTCAAGCACTCCCGCCTTCCCACACAAAGTCCATGTGACTGACAAGCGCCGCCTCCCCACACAAATGCAACTGACAAGAGGGTTCACTTCTCCTACGCTAAGGAAACGAGAGTTGTCATTCAGTCGCGGATAACAAACAAGTATGCAAATGAATTTATCGCGGCCGGAAAAATTATCGAGGTCATTTTTTTTTATCGTGCGATTAATCGATTTATCGACTATCGCGACAGGCCTAATCTATGCAAAATAATCCTTGAAATATTTCTCATTTAAGGCCATTCCTGTTTGGAATATGTGAGTATTGTCAACAATAAGCAGAAACATTCTGCATTTCCATTTTGTAGTGTGGATCATTCATTGTGACATTTTAACTTATTCTAATGTTTAAGAATCTGTTATCTGCTTGACAAATAATTTATGCAACTGCCCACTGACATGCTTTTAAAGCTATTGTTATCCTATTTTTTGGCATTCAAACACCTTAAAATCCACAAATGTAGGGCAGAGAAATCCAAATTTACCCTCCCCTGATGTTTCGAGCTCAGCCCCTGATGTTTTTAAAACCTAGAAACGCCCCTGCAAATGCATACAGTACCAGTCAAAAGTTTGGAAACACTACTATTTTTAATGCTTTTGAAAGAAGTCTCTTATGCTCATCAAGCCTGCAGTTAAAAAAAACAAAAACAAAAACAAAAAAAAACAGTAATATTATGAAATATTATTACAATTTAAAATAATGGTTCTCTTTTTTAATATATTTTAAAATGTAATTTATTTGTGTGATGCAAAGCTGAATTTTCATCAGCAAGTACTTTGGTGTCTTATGATCCTTCAGAAATCATTCTAATATGATGATTTGATACTCAGTTATTATCAATGATGGAAACAGTTGTGCTGTTTAAAGGAGAAGTTCACTTTTAAAATGAAAATTCTGTCATCATATACTCACCCTCATGTTGTTTCAAAGCTGTATGAATTTCTTTCTTATGTTGAACAGAAAGGAAGATATTTAGAAGAATATCAGTAACCAGACAGTTTTTGGGTCCCAATGACTTCCATAGTATATTTTTTTCCTACTATGGAAGTCATTGGGACCCAAAAACTGTCTGGTTACTGATATTCTTCTAAATATCTTCCTTTCTGTTCAACATAAGAAAGAAATTCATACAGCTTTGAAACAACATGAGGGTGAGTATATGATGACAGAATTTTCATTTTAAAAGTGAACTTCTCCTTTAATATATTTTTTTGGAATACTTTTTTCAGGATTCATTGATGAGTAAAACGTTAACAGCATTTATTCATAAAAACAGCATTTATTCAAAATAAAAACATTTCTAACAATAGAAATCGTTACCATCACCTTTTATCAATTTAACGCATTCTTGTTGAATTAAAGTACTAATTTCTTTTAAAAAAAATAGTTATTGTTCCCAAACTTTTGAACGGTAGTGTATATTGTTACAAAAGATTTATATTCTAAATAAATACAGTTCTTTTTAACTTTTTATTCATCAAATAATCCTGAAAAAAGTATCTCAGGTTATAAAAAAATATTAAGCAGCACAACTGTTTCCAACATTGATCATAAATCATCATATTAGAATGATTTCTGAAGGATCATAAGACACCATAGACTGGAGTACTTGCTGATGAAAATTCAGCTTTGCATCACAAAAATAAATTACATTTTAAAGTATATTAAAAAAGAGAACCATTATTTTAAATTGTAATAATATTTCATAATATTACTGTTTTTTTTGTTTTTTTTTTGTTTTTAACTGCAGGCTTGATGAGCATAAGAGACTTCTTTCAAAAACATTAAAAATAGTAGTGTTTCCAAACTTTTGACTGGTACTGTATATAGTATTTGTAACTTAAATAAGTAATAATCAAATAAAGAGACCATTTTTTTTTACAATATGTTAAGGAGTTGTAACATTTTAGTCTTACGTGACCCTCAGTGAAAATGAGTTTGACACCCCTGGTGTAAATGCTACAAAAACTCAAGCCAAACATGCATAAAAACACTACTTTTATTCCTTTTAATTATACAAATGTCTCATTAAAATGTCTACAAATGTTTAAAACTGATCAGAGATCAGGCAAAACCCATAGACACTTGTTCAATGGTTCACCGCATGATGGGTTCACAGAGATCATTGACATTTTGAAACGGTTATGAGGCAACAAAGCCTCATTTACTGAAATCACGTGACTTTCACAGGTTGATACACGCTCTGAACCACTGATTTGAAACAAAAGATTCATAAAGGTGTCTTAGCTTCGTGAAGAAGTGTTTTGAGATCGCCCATCACTACTTTCAGACATGATTAGCAAGTTGTTTGCATAAAATAGTCCATTGAAACTCACTTGATTTAATTTTTCTTTTAGACCTGATGGACGTGAACAAGAAAGGAAAAACAGAAGCCAAAAAATCTGTCTCCTGCCCTCAGTGTAAAAAACGCTTCACATGTAAATCAATTCTGAAGATTCACATGAGAGTTCACACTGGGAAGAAGCGGCTCAGGCTTTCGCTCTGAAATCACATTTGCTTCTCATTCTGAAGAAAGATCATTTAACTGTGATCAGTGCGGTAAACAGTTTCATTGAGCTTCAGTCCTGAAGTAACACCTGAAGATTCACACAAAGGAGAAGATTCATTCGTAATATTACAGCAGAAAAGACACGGCTGTGTGTGTTTCAGTGCAGAAGTCCTTTACTACAGAAGAGGAACTGAAAGAGCACCAGAAAATTCACACTGGAGAAGAAGGCCATAACACTTTTAAGAGAGACATGAATCTGATATTTGTATTTTTTTCATTCTTTGTTTTTTCTTTGTTTTTGAACATCTAGTTCAGTGGTTTTCAAACTTTTTCAAGAGCGACCCCTTTTATTTTATTTTTTTGTTAATTGACGCAACCCATAGGCCTATATTACCCATAGGCCTATTTGAAAGTGCTCTGTTGTGCACAGCTGGCACAAAAATTCAGCTCTGATGATGCACGTACAGTGGCTGATCCGTGATGTGATCGCAATGCAAAGTTGATTCTGCACTCTTTTGATCTAGCTAAAGCTACAGGGATGCTAATTAACCGGTTAACCATTAACCATTGTAACCATTTTAACCAATTAATAGCCTACTATCGTTTGCTGTATGCTTAAAAAAATCACTAAAAATATTCCACAACAAATCCTTTAAATTTAATGATAATCAGAACAGAACAAGAATGAAAAAAAATCTATAAACAAGCCAAAACAAAATAATTTAAAGCGAAAGCGGCGTTGGGCTTACTTAACTCTCTCATTCGAATACATTTTTTTTTCCATATTCGCGATTTATTTGGATGCTAAACTATTACTTATTATAGGCTTCTAAGAAAAAAATAAAATGATTATCCCCCAAATTTTAAATATGTATTAGGCTTAAAAAAATATAACTTTTAATTTAAGTGAACTTAAAACAAACTTTGCATAAAACCATTATAAATGTCATATTTACCTGTGCCTTTCCTGTCTAACAGGTATAAATATACAGAAATTGAATAAGGTTATCAAAACATTCCGCACTGCATAAATTATAAACTAAATATAGATAAATCCTTATTAAAGCTACAAGCATTCTTTAGTCAAGAGTAGTAATTGTCTCTGTTTTCTTTGTCCTTTGGTTAACTTTACTGACAGAGAGAATTACTCCACTACTGCCACTTTAGGACCAGCCGCTGCTGACGATCTCACGCATCCCATTCTCACTATTACTTTCATTTAAGATTTTATTTAACTCATTTAAGACTGTTCTTGTGAGGATACTCGACAAAGCGGACATTTATAAATGGACAACTATAACCGTCGGTCTTACGGTTATATACTAACCATCACACCCCTAGTCTTACTTAATTTTTGTATTTACCTTGTCTTATTTTATCAACATCTCAATTTTATTGTCCATTTTCTTATTTTCTGCAGATTCTGCTTGAATCAGGAATAATTTTAATTCTGAAAATCATGAAGTATCCTGATAGTATTGCTTTTTGAGCTTTCCATGTTTTAAATTCCTCAATATATCTTTTGCCTAATAAATGATATTTCACCTAATAGACACTAAAAAGACATTACAGTTGCATATGATCACTTAAATTCACATGATTTTATTTAATTCCAATGAAATGCTCCACTGCTTCTCATACAGGTCACTTTACTTAAATTAAAATTTGTTAAATAAATCTTGGAGTCAGATCTTAGTTTCAGTAGTCACGTCATAGCAATAACTAAATCAGCAGACTATCATCTCAAAAATATTACAATAAATAGATGCTTTGTTCCCAGTCAAAACATAGAGAAACTTGTTCATGCTTTCATCACCAGCATGGTGGATTATTGTAATGGACTCCTCACCGATGTGTTCAACAAGTGTATGCAAAACATAGATAAGCTAATAAAACATCATGGTTTCCCTTGAGAGGGAACATGATTCATGTTATTTTTTATTTCTTATGCACATGCTGTAATAATTTTATGATTATTTTAAATACTTTTCTGTGTAAACCATTGAGAATGAAATGTGCAATATAAATAAACTTGCCTTGCCTAAAATTATGGGGTAACGTAGCACTGTTTTACTTGGTTAAAACAATACTGAATACATTTGAGTGTGTTGAAAGATGTTTTGTTACTCTGTGCGTTCGCTTGGCAGCTGCTAGAAGACATCTGTTGAACATCACAACAAGCTAGACTTATATTTGAATATCATATTAATAAAAGATGGATGACCAGGTCTCCAAACACCATCAAGCAGAACTCATGATATTCATAACACATCTCTATTTTATTAAGCAGATATTTGAACTGAGAAACTAGAAAACATATCCAAACAGAATATTCGTAACAAATCCTGCAAGTTGTTGGCACTTGCTCTATTTTGTGCCAGCCTTTAATACGAGAAAAAAAAACAAAAAAAAAAAACACTTAAAATACCACATAAACAACAAAAACTGGCCAATGTACACAAGTCAGAGTCGCCAGCAGAGCAGCGCTGTCAAAATATCAAGGCAAATTTGAATTCTCTATTAATTCATCTATTTTTTAATCTACAGATTAAAATCTTCAGATATACAGTGATTTCAGGATTTGTGATTTGTTTATTTCAACACTTATGAATTGTCATTTGCACTGTCTCAGTGCATTGTTGTTCTCCATGTTTTTGTTGCATTACATATGAATAGATTGAAAACATTTCTATAAGCAATCAATGCCAATAAAAAAAGAAAATTCTTTAAACTTTTCCTTATGAACAACATAGGTGAAGAAGAAAGCATCAGTGCTTTAGTTTAGACTCTTTAGCCATCTGCTACGTCTTTTAACTCTGACTAGATCTATTAGGATTTCATCAGTCATGATCAGATGCTCTTCTTCACATAGAGACTCTTCTACTAAGCCTCATCCAGTTTGTTTTTCTGAATCTTCTGAATGCATTTCTCTGCTTCGACACATCATTAAAGTGCATCCCTTCCAACATCATCTCTATTTTACTAAGCAGATATTTGAACTGAGAAACTGGGAAACTTATCCAGACAGAATAATATATATATATATTTTTTTTTTTTTATGAATGATTGAAGATCTTGATCACCATTCTGTAGAAACGGTTTTATATTCCTCCTTTAGCTGATCTTTGAATGTCAAGAGGATCATGGTCTCCAAACACTTCTTTAAGCTGTATTTTTCTCCTCAGTGAATCGACCCACTTTAATGATGATTAAGAAAAAGACTGTGGTCCAATCTCATTTCAAATTCATTTTAGATTGAATCTGTTTTACATGTTCAAGCACACTTAAAGTAAATCAGTATTAATCTAGAGTTCTCTCAAAGGTCATTCCATCACAAGTAGTCCACATATTGCAAAGTTGAGTGTGTGAAAGATCATTGCTTAAAAGATCATGTGCTCCAAAGATCAGTTTTTGTTTCAAGGAGCTACAATGATCTTGAGCTGAGCTATTGAGGTTTGTGTAAATAGAGTATAAACAAAGTTTGTGGTTCACCATGATTAGAACTGGTTTCTACCAGGGATTTTTGTTCTCCATTTCTGTCACCTGATAGAGTTTGTGTTTCTTGAACTTTCAAGTGAATTGAGCTTGAAATATTTCAATTGAGCTTTGTAGTTGAATCAAATTTGTTTCAGCAAAATCTCAATTTGTCTCATATTTAATAAAGTTTGCATCCTTACATTATTTTCACTTTAAAATTATGAAGTTGCTTTGATTGTATAAAGCGCTATAAAAATAAAGGTGAAAAAAAATGATACAAAGATGGCTGCTATGGTCAAACTAAGTGAAAAAAAGTTGTTTGTATTACCAATGCATAAAGATTGAGCTAAAAAATGGTGAAGTAACCTTCACTGAACCACTTGAGATTTATTGATGCTCTAGCATATTGTGTCTGATCCATGTGGTTTTTCACTGAATCACACACATCCTCTCTGTGAATGCAAGTATAACTGCCCTAAAACCACCGGTTGCTTTGTGCTCAGATTCCTTTGCGGCACTCGCTCCCTCTTCACTGGTCAGGGTCTTCTCCAAGAGTCGCAGATTTCTTTCATAAAAAGATTGCTCAGCTTCTTGTCGTGACTGGTCAACTAAATTCCAGTATAGTTTCTTCCATTCTGTTTTAGAGAGCTGTTTGTGCTGCTGTTTGTGCTGCTTCACTTTCTCATCTAGTTTCTGTTTCTGAATCTTCTGAATGCATTTCTCAGTTTCATCAAACATGTCACTTGTAAAGTGCGCCCCACCATTTTCTTCCATTATCTTCTCTATTTTACAGATCAGATCTTTGATCTGTGTGGAACTGGCAGACTCGTTGTCCAGACAGAAGAATCGATTTCCACAACTGTCAACAAGTTTTTTGAGATCTGGATCACCTTCCTCTAGATATTGCTCAATGGTTTTCTTTTGCTTCTCTAATTGATCTTTGTAAGTAAAGAGGATCATGGTGTATTTTAGTATATGTTCTCCAAATACTTCTTTGAGATGTTGCACTGTGTTTTTCTCCTCCTCAGTGAATCGACCCACTCTAATGACGATAAGAAAAGCATGTGGTCCTGGAGAAGCGTATGTTACACATTTAACTATTTCAGTTTTAATTTGCTCTTTACTGAGTTCAGTATCATAAAGTCCTGGTGTGTCGATCACCGAGATCTTTTTGCCAAACCTCACTGTAGTTTCTGACTGACACTGTTTTGTCTCAGACTTTGAACCGGCTGTAGATTTGAACACGTTTCTGCCGATGATGGTGTTTCCAGTGGCACTTTTCCCACATCCAGTTTTTCCCAGCAGAACCAGCCTGATCTGGTCTTTCCTTTCAGAAAACACATCAATCCCATCTGGACCTTCAGCTGCAGACTTTCCTGAAACTATAGATCAAACAAATCAGTAAAAAAACCACTTCAGGGATTATTTCCATATGACCAGTGCAGCAAACTACAGATGGACACTTATTGGACATATCACTATATATATTTATTATTAGAATCATTAACAATGGCAAATATATATATATACAGTAGCAAAAAAAAAGTATGTGAACCCCTTGGAATGAACTGGTTTTCTGCAGGAATTTGGGATAACAATAGACAAACTGATAACACACATAAAAGTACAATTTTTTGTACCTTTTTGAACAGACCAATTTAACAATCACAGTGCTGGAGGAAAACGTAAGTGAACCCTTGGAGTTAATAGCTGTTTGAACCTCATTTGACAGGAATGACTTCAAGGAAGCACTTTTGGTAGCTCTGGATCAGACCTGCACAATGTTCACGTGGAGTCTTTGAGCATTCCTTTTCACAAAATGTTCTGCATTTTCTGTTTCTGAAGCCAGTCTGTGGTGGATTTACTTCACTGTGAAGGGTCATTGTCCTGCAGCATCACCAAACTTCTACAAAGCTTCAGCTGATGGACAGCCACCTTGACATTATCCTGTAGGATATTTTGATAAACTTGGGAATTCATTTTCCCTTAATGATGGCAAGTGGTCCAGGCCCTGAGGCAGAGAAGAAAGCCCAAATCATGATGTTCCCTCCAACCATACTTAACCATTGGGATGATGTTTTGATGTTGGAAAACTGTGACTTTTTGTGGCGTACATGCTAATATTCTTCCTGAACAATTCAACTTCAGTTTCATCAGTACATAAAACTTTTCCCAGTAGCAATGCAGTTTGCCAAGTTGCTTTTTGGCAGCATGCCAAACTAGCCAAATATAAAAAATAAAAGGATTTAAATGTAAAATATTAATATTGTGTACATAAAGATATGGTGGAATCCGGCTTGTCCCGTAGATGGTCTGGTCCCGTAGATAGTCATCTTGGCTGGGCGCCCACTTCTCTAGGAACAGTACTAAACTGTCTCCATTTATAGACAGTTTGTCTAACTGTCGACTGATGGATCCCTAAACACTTTGAGATTGCCATGCATCCCTTTCCAGCCTTATGGAGATCAACTACTCTTGCACGTATGTTTTTCACAGAGCTCCTTTTTGTGAGGCATGGTTCACATCAGTTGATGCTTATGAACATCAATCTTAAAATGTTTGAGTGTCTTTTATCAATCAAAGTAACTCTAAACCACACATTCAAACTCATTTTATTAATTGGACTCCAAGTGTGCAAGCTACTGTCTCCAATTAGCTTTCGTTGAAGTAATTAGTCTATGGTTTTACTTACTTTTTCCTACAGCACTGTGAGTCCCCGTTTACACGTACATGGTTATTTTGAAAAACTGAGACATTTCCTTTTGTTTGTTCCCTACATGCAAATGGAGAATTCGCCTCTGAAAACAATTCTTTCCAAAAACTCGGCCAGAGTGGAGATTTTGGAAAACTTTGTTTGCATGTAAACTGAAAGTTTTAGGCAGCCGACGTCACAGTATGCGACAAAACTTGCACCTGCGTCAAAAGTGCGACCTTGTTCAAAAGAGAAAGAGGAAGTGATTCATTGCTTTTTTGGGATTCTGATTGGCTACCGTGGGCTTGAGCTTCTCATTACACTGCCACCTACAGGTTTGGCATGCTCTTGACGGCATATATACACGGGTTCGTGTAAATGAAAACTTTTCTGAAAACTGACAGATGTGCAAAATTTTATTTTAGAAAACGGAGAGGGTGAAATGTCCGTTCATGAAAATAGCCGGCCACGTGTAAAGCCTAAATGTTTAATGGGTCTGTTCAATAAACAATTTTATAATTGTTATCATTTTAAACACATTGTGTTTGTCTATTGTTGTGTCTTAGATCCGATCACATTTTATGGCAAACTATTGCAGAAAATCAGTTCATTCAAAAGGGTTCACACACTTTTTCTTGCTACTTAGAGTAAAAGTATATTCTCCAATGAAAGGTTAGAATTTTTTTTTTTTTGCAGATTTATTTTCACAGCCTTATTTGATCATATTTACCAAGGGGGTAACACTTTAGAATACTGTATCTTACTTACTGCATAACTAATAAGTAATTATTAAAGAACTAATAGGTAATTATTCATTAACTACTTCTTCAC
Source organism: Squalius cephalus (assembly GCF_949319135.1). Classification (NCBI taxonomy): domain Eukaryota; kingdom Metazoa; phylum Chordata; class Actinopteri; order Cypriniformes; family Leuciscidae; genus Squalius; species Squalius cephalus. The sequence continues at coordinate 17,121,787 of NC_137122.1, forward strand.
TACTGTTAACTACTAAGGAAGATGTGTTAACTAATCAGTATGTAATATATTTTTATGATTGTGTTAAGTAACAGTTAGTTAATCAATAAATAATGAATTCTGTCATAACTCTTGAAGAACTACTACTAACTAGATGTACCGCATCGCGGTACAAAATATGACCGCCGCTCAGGCCTGCACTGGCTTTCCACAAAAATAAATGACGTGGAGTAATTTGGCTGTATTGCGTGTTTATGTATATACCTATAAAAAGTAATAGTATGTGCATGTCTGTGTGTGTGTGTGTGTGTGTGTGTGTGTGTGTGTGTTTGTGTATGTGTGTGTCTGTGTGTGTGTGTGTGTGTCTGTGCGTGTATGTATGTGTGTCTGTGCATGTGGATTTGTATGTGTGTGTATGGGTGTGTGTCTGTGCGTGTGGATGTCAGTGTGTGTGCATGCTTGCATTTGTTTGTATTCCTGCATGTGTGTGTGTGACAGTATCATCCTAAACCAGCAACCCTTCGCTCAACAGCACCATCTACAGGCCGATGAGTGTACAGTCACTAAATGTGCACATAAATGAATTTATTTTATACCCCCCCATGGATGAAATTCTACAAAACTTAGCAGAGGATACCCCCAGAGGATGTCAAGTTAATCATACACATGAAATATGATGCAGTTCTGAACATCTCCACTGAAGATAGGGGCGATTAAAGCAGAATAATATTGCATTTTCATTTTTTATGGGAGGGGCGCAAATCACAAATGACTGATTATGGGCCCCCGGGGACCAAACTAAATTTTTCCGTAAAAGTCTAGTAGACCAACATACCATAAAAAATTCTTCATCCTCGGTGCCACGGTTCAGGTAGTTATTTAGGAAAAACTGCATTTTTTTGGGTTTGGGGGGGCCCAGCGCGGGGGGGGGGGAGTGGCCCCCGGGGACCAAACGAAATTTTTCCTTAGAAGTCTAGAGGGGCTGCATGCCCACCAAATTTCATGTTCCCCGGTGCTTCGGTGTCCCTGGTATCGTTGACGAAAAATTTACGGGGGCCCCAGCGCGGGGGGGGGGGGGGAGTGGCCCCCGGGGACCAAACGAAATTTTTCCGTAAAAGTCTAGTAGACCAACATACCATAAAAATTTCTTCATCCTCGGTGCCACGGTTCAGGTAGTTATTTAGGAAAAACTGAATTTTTTTGGGTTTGGGGGGGCCCAGCACGGGGGGGGAGTGGCCCCTGGGGACCAAACGAAATTTTTCCTTAGAAGTCTAGTGGGGCTACATGCCCACCAAATTTCATGTTCCCCGGTGCTTCGGTGTCCCTGGTATCGTTGACGAAAAATTTACGGGGGCCCCAGCGCGGGGGAGGAAGTGGCCCCCGGGGACCAAACGAAATTTTTCCGTAAAAGTCTAGTAGACCAACATACCATAAACATTTCTTCATCCTCGGTGCCACGGTTCAGGTAGTTATTTAGGAAAAACTGCATTTTTTTTGGGTTTGGGGGGGCCCAGCGTGGGGGGGGGGAGTGGCCCCCGGGGACCAAACGAAATTTTTCCTTAGAAGTCTAGTGGGGCTACATGCCCACCAAATTTCATGTTCCCCGGTGCTTCGGTGTCCCTGGTATCGTTGACGAAAAATTTACGGGGGCCCCAGCGCGGGGGGGGGGGGAAGTGGCCCCCGTGGACCAAACGAAATGTTTCCGTAAAAGTCTAGTAGACCAACATACCATAAAAATTTCTTAATCCTCGGTGCCACGGTTCAGGTAGTTATTTAGGAAAAACTGCATTTTTTTGGGTTTGGGGGGGCCCAGCGCGGGGGGGGGGAGTGGCCCCCGGGGACCAAACGAAATTTTTCCTTAGAAGTCTAGTGGGGCTACATGCCCACCAAATTTCATTTTCCCCGGTGCTTCGGTGTCCCTGGTATCGTTGACGAAAAATTTACGGGGGCCCCAGCGCGGGGGGGGGAGTGGCCCCCGGAGACCAAACGAAATTTTTCTGTAAAAGTCTAGTAGACCAACATACCATATAAATTTCTTCATCCTCGGTGCCACGGTTCAGGTAGTTATTTAGGAAAAACTGCATTTTTTTGGGTTTGGGGGGGCCCAGCGCGGGGGGGGAGTGGCCCCCGGGGACCAAACGAAATTTTTCCTTAGAAGTCTAGTGGGGCTACATGCCCACCAAATTTCATGTTCCCCGGTGCTTCGGTGTCCCTGGTATCGTTGACGAAAAATTTACGGGGGCCCCAGCGCGGGGGGGGAAGTGGCCCCCGGGGACCAAACGAAATTTTTCTGTAAAAGTCTAGTAGACCAACATACCATAAAAATTTCTTCATCCTCGGTGCCACGGTTCAGGTAGTTATTTAGGAAAAACTGCATTTTTTGGGGGTTTGGGGGGGCCCAGCGCGGGGTGGGGAGTGGCCCCCGGGGACAAAACTAATTTTTTCCTTAGAAGTCTAGTGGGGCTACATGCCCACCAAATTTCATGTTCCCCGGTGCTTCGGTGTCCCTGGTATCGTTGACGAAAAATTTACGGGGGCCCCAGCGCGGGGGGAGAAGTGGCCCCCGGGGACCAAACGAAATTTTTCTGTAAAAGTCTAGTAGACCAACATACCATAAAAATTTCTTCATCCTCGGTGCCACGGTTCAGGTAGTTATTTAGGAAAAACTGCATTTTTTGGGGTTTGGGGGGGCCCAGCGCGGGGGGGGAGTGGCCCCCGGGGACCAAACGAAATTTTTCCTTAGAAGTCTAGTGGGGCTACATGCCCACCAAATTTCATGTTCCCCGGTGCTTCGGTGTCCCTGGTATCGTTGACGAAAAATTCAGTAAGGTGACGGGAAAAAAAAAACAAAAAAACTTTGACAATCCCTATATGACCGCTTTCGCTAGCTACGCTAGCGGCGGTCATAATTATCTACTAATTAAGGTTCAAGAAAAATAACTAAGAAGTAACTACTAATGAACAGTCATACAAAACTAACCTCAGATTAGTTTTTATATTTTATATACAGTACTGTGTGTGTCTGTTTTCCTCAGCATAGAATGCCATTGAGTAAATTCATGTTTGAGGCAATGACTGAGGGAAACTGAAAATATAGGGAACTTATTAGTAATTCATAAATAATTATCAAATAATTCTGCAGGAATTACTTAGAACCTGGAACAGTATTCTAAAGTGAGAATATAGGGAACTCATTAGTAATTAATAAATAATTATCAAATAATTATCCAGGAATTAGGCTACTTATGACCTGAAACAGTATTCTAAAGTGAACATATAAGGAAATTAATTGGTAATTAACAAATAATTATTAGATAATTCTTCAGGAATTACTTGGAACCTGGAACAGTATTCTAAAGTGAGAATATAATGAACTCATTAGTAATTAATAAATAATTATCAAATAATTATCCAGGAATTAGGCTACTTATAACCTGGAACAGTATTCTAAAGTGAGAATATAGGAAACTCATTAGTAATTAATACAGAATTACCACATACTTCTGACTCAAATCAAACTTACTGTAAAAAACACATTATTAACGGTATTATCTAAACCTTTGTAAAATAGATTATCATACATTATGATACATTTTGCTAATTAAATAAAAAGTTTGCTTATTTGCAGATCAATATATAGCCTAGTAAATGTCTGCACTTATCTTTCTTATTAGTGCTGAAGAATGACTAAAACTGGCTAGAAAATAAAATAAAAAACATTGATCAGTGCTTTTTACTTTTCAAGTAATTACCTTTGTACTTTTACTAAGGTACTTTTGAAAATGAATAGGCCAATAGTTTATCATTTTACTGGAGTAATATTTTATTGGGTTATCTGTACTTTTACTCAAGTACTTGATTTGTGTACTTCATCCACCACTCCACTGCTAAAATAAAACGGTTTATTGTAGTAATCACTGTGTATGACTGTTCATTAGTAGTTACTTCTTAGTTATTTTTCTTGCACATTAATTAATAGATAATTAATAATAGTTCTTCAAGAGTTATGACATAATTCATTTGTTATTGATTAACTAAATGAAACTTAACACAATCATACAATTCTATTACATACTAATTAGTTAACACATCTTCCTTAGTAGTTAACAGTAGTGACTTAAGTGTTAATAAATAATTACCTATTAGTTCCTCAATAATTCCTTATTAGTTATGCAGTAAGTAAGATACAGTATTCTAAAGTGTTACCACCAAGGGTTTGAATAATGTTGGGCTTAACTGTATATGCATGACTTACAGTTGACAGGAAAACCTCTTTTGCTGTCTCTCCTTTTCATTTGTTCCATGGTAAATTTCCCTTTATTCTTCATCATCATTCGTTCAATCTTCTGCAGTAGTTCTTGTATCTGACTCTCTGATTTACTCTTGTTATTGAAACAGTGAAACCTTCCTCCACATTCAGTCACCAGTTTCTGGAGATCTGCATGATCTTTGCTTTGAAGATATTCCTCAATGGTCTGTGGTTCATCCAGATCCTCCAGTTCATCTCCACGTGTGAAAAGGACCATCATGTACTTCTGAACTTCAGGACCAAATAAACCTTTAATATAATCCAGGATCTCTTCCTCATTTTGCACAGGTTCCTCTAGAGGAACGGTGATCAGAACTGCACTGAGACCTTCTGAACATAGTTTGATCAGCTCTTCTTTCAGTTCCTCCTGCTTCTCTTCATTCAGATCTGGATCCAGTGGATCTGGAGAAATAATCACACACACCTGCTTCTCTCCGATCTGTGTTTCACCCTCACAAACTTCAGACTCATGCTTCTTTACTTTAAACTTCTTTTCTCCCAGTATAGTGTTTCCAGATGAGCTTGCCCCAGAACCATATCTGCCCATCAGAAGAATCCGGACCACTGGATCATCTGAACTGGAGCAGATCTCTGACATCCTTGAATTAAATGTATAGAAGTTATTTTTTATTTATTTATGCTGGGTTGTTTTAATTTAACTCAGCTGCTGGGTCAATTTTACTGACAGTACCAACGTCTACATGTATAACACTAATACATACGACAGAACCGTGGAGTTAATTCATTTGAAATGCATAAAATGTGTAGGCCTAAATAAAATAGACCATGAACATTATTTGATATTTTTTTAGCTTTGGCTATTTGACCATCAGTCGGCTGGTGCCTATCGATTCCAGACCTGCTATCGCAATGCAAATAAAAATTATATCTGTTGCATCAAATGATAGCTTCCATGTGCAGGACTCTTCATGCATTTTAAATGACGTTATGTTTTATAATTTTATATATACAACTAATAAATGTATTACTATTTTTTTTATATCTTTCGAGTTTGGATTTAATTTTTCATGAAAGATATAGCTTCATTTATTGAAACAGATGTAGACCTAACTTCATGTTATTTGTGTGTTTTACTTGTCGTTTTATTAGTCGACAGCAATGGTACAGAGCTATATCCTAACCCAAACATCTTAGATACAGAATTTCAGTGTTTTTACCATGAACACAGAACACAAGTTAGCATAACAGCAGCACCTCTGACCACTTGCTCACTCACACTAATAACACTAATAAACAGAGTTACATAATGGAGATACAATGCTGCAATGGCAGCAACAGTGTGAGTGCATTTCATTCGATCGATTATTATTGTATTATTTATTATTATAAAAACCTAGCTGGGTAATATGGCCAAAAACATCACCTCAATATTTTTTTCAAAAATCATACAATATCGATATCACAATATTCAGTTACCATTAATGGGGAGGGAAAATCTTTCAACACGTTTGTTAGAACTTGAGAATAAATGTAAACAATTTGTTTGTTCACAATTAAACTCCACAGAGTTGCTACTTTTTAATTTAGGGCCCTATAAAATCAATTGTATTTTCCTCTAAATTCTGTGTTATAATTTTTAAGTTTTTCCATACTAGTGTGGTAATAACAAATATCTTTTAACGCTAAACATTGGTTAGTGAGACGTCTACATAAGTTACACATTTTGTACAATCTTGTACAGTTTTATTAAACAAAAACAAGAACTGTGAAATTACACAGATTTCTGCAGCAACTCTTTGTCGTACTTGCACAGAAAAAAAAAACTGATTCCATGTTCGTCGTCAGAATTAATCTTTACGGCCGGTGAAAAAACTGAAATTTATGCAGTCCTACAATAAAATAATTACCTTAAATATTGACTTAAATTTAATGTTTTTTTTTTTTCAGCTAACCTACTCTGAGATAAAAGTTCTACTTTGTACAAACGTAAAAAAAAAAAAATGGTTTGTTACAGCCAAATGTATTAGTTTTTCGATAGAAATATTTATTTTCTGAAGACAAAATACTTCCGTATAAAGTAAAAAGATGATTTATACCATACTTAATCAATACATTTTCTTTATACACAAACCAAAATGGTTATTAATGTAGGTCAATATGATTTTTATTTTTATTTTTTGCTTTATTGGGGGGGGGGGGGGGGCAGTATTGCAGCAACAAACACAGTCCTTAAGTCCATGTGGAGAGATTTCTTACCTGAAGGTGCAAAGGTCCAACTTTTTATTTGAAGGTTGAAGATCGATCTTTAGTGAATGCGACTCCAGACAGATCACAAGAATAATGCTTCTTAGAAAACAAAAACAGCACAAAACGTTAATAAAGCATACTCTTTAAATGAAACACGTAGAGGATTTAGTCAAAAGAAAAACGTTGAGGACAGTAGCAGCAGTGTTAAGCTGTACTTACACTTCAAATGCTCCTCCTACAGTTAGTTTACCTGTTCTGTCTGTTACCTGTGAGAGACGGAGCCTGATTGGTGCACAACACTCAATAAACATGATCCAGACACTGACCGATGACCCTCATGAGCAAATGATTATCTAATGCTGTATTACAGATGTATTACAGTAACATAAACAGATTGATAAAGCCTCTAAGAAAGTGTCTTGAAGGCGTTCAAGAAAGTCAGTTCACTTCAGCAGCTGTTTGATTCTCACACAGAGAAAAAGAAGCAAAAACGAAACTCGTCATACATGTCAAAGTGTTAAACTTTAAAAGTGTTAAACTAAAAGTGTTAGAATGGAATATGAATTTAAAAAGCTCATAATTCAAATGTGAAAAAGTATAAAAATAGCAATAACTATTTTCACTTTCACAAGTTGTAAAGCTAATTCCTGATATCTGTAAATGTATTTCAGCATGTTTAATTAGGTATTCCTGATATCTAGAAAAAGGTGTTAGATAAAGAAGAGTAATTGTTACTATCGTTACAAACACTGATCACCATAATGGTAAGTTGTAAGTGGCCATGGCTGCATCACAAATGTTTCCACGCCAGCTGTGATGGCACAAAAATACAATTAAAACTTAATTTTGGAAAAATACGTTGTATTACAAATCTCTATATTAACTGGATTTCTATTAATGCAATACAGTGAATGACAGCCATCTGTGGTTTTCTAGTGGATTACATTATTGGCAGTTTAGTTTTAGTGATTAATTTAAATATCATACACTCTCAGAAATAGGGGTACAGCAGGAGTCCATTTCTGTCCCCCAAGGTACATATGTGTACCTTTTTGAGGCTCAAAAAGGTACATATATGTCCCCAAGCATTAAAAGGTACAAATATACTGTTTCTTTTAAAGGTTAAGGTACAATATCAAAAGACAGCCTCTGCTAAGTAATTTTATTTTATTTTTTGTAAAAAAAAAAGTTTTTTTTAAAGGTTTTAATGATACCTTAATCGGTAGATTTTAACTTATCACTATATTTGAGTAGCCTTGAAATAAAGGAAATAAAAGTTGTGTAAGTCAATTTACTGATATTAAATCATTATAACATAGCACAAACTCCAGTGTTAAATGAACTTTCCTGGGAGTTTATTTGGCTCCAGACTCAAGAGTGTTAAAGTTTTAAAATATGAATGTTAAATTAACAATCAAGAGTGTTAAAGTTAATGAGCTAACTAAGTGATTCATTGAGTGATGATTGAGCAATATTGAAGACACCTGATGTTAACAAGCAGAATCACTGAAGGAGAAAATATATTTTTAATTAAGACACCGTTATGGTGATTAGTGTTTGCTTTAGTTGGGTCTTTTGACCCTTAAACTGTTAACATTAGGTTTTGTTTTGCTGTTGTATCTGAGTTATAACGGCTAGATGAACAAAGAGAAAAGTTGATCAGGTGGTGTTGGTTATGTTTTGACATAATCATAATTTGACCTGAATCACTGAACTCATTTAAAGTCTAATCTCTGACTTAAATGTTTATTGTTGATCACAGCATCACTGTGATTCCACAGCATAAGATCCAGAATTTATGAAATAATCTAAAGGATTTCTTAAAAGTTGATCTGATAAAACAAATATTTCTTTTAGGCACACACAGACATCAATAATCAGTGTATGAATCTCAACAATGGTGACAAACAGAATATTCAATTAGGGAAAGGAAATTAGTAAGACAATTCAGATCATAATTTATTCATACCGCAATGCATGATGGGAGCCATGAATGAGTTTTGATTGGTGGCACCCAGAATGCACTGCAACATGCTTTTATTATTGTCACCATTGTTGAGATTCATAGGCTGATTATTGATGTCAGTGTGTCTACATAAAGGACTTTTTAATGTCTTTTGATCAGAACAACTTTTACAAATATTTAGTTTATATTGAAAATGCTGAAAATCTTTTGCTGTAGAATCACAGTGATGCCGTAATCAACAATAAACATTTAAGTCTGAGATTAGATTCTAAATGAGTTCAGTGATTCAGGTCAAATTATGATGATGTCAAAACATAACCAGCACCATCTGATGAACTTTTCTCTTTGTTCATCTGGCAGTTATAACTCAGATACAACAGCCAAACAAAATCTAAAGTTAATGATTTAAGGGTCAAGAGCCCAACTAAAGCAAACACTTATCTCCATAAAGGTGTCTTAAAAAAATCAATTTTCTCCTTCCGTGATTCTGCTTGTTAACATCAGGTGTCTTCAATAATGCTCAATCATCACTCAATGAATCACTTAATTATATCATTAACTTTAACACTCTTGAGTCTGGAGTCATATAGGAGAGTTCAATTAACACTGGAGTTTTTGCTGTTGGACCTCAAGGTACATATATGTAACTTTTTGAGGATCAAAAAGCATTAAAAGTTACATATATGTACCGTTTCTTTTAAAGGTTAAGGTACAATATTGTACCCTTGAGGGTACAGCCCCAGTGATAAGCCATTGTACCCCTAAAGGTACAATTATGTACTTTATTTTCTGAGAGTGTATGTAGAGCCAGCCCTGATTGGCTGCTTGAATCTCAATTTAAAAGAACGTCCAGTTCGCGGCCTTTCTTTCTTTTGGCCATCGGTGGAGAAGAAGTCATAGCACGGTTACTCACAGGGCTTTCAACCGAGGAGGTCCTTCAGAAAATATCAGAAGCAGTCATAGAAGTAACCGACGTCGAGATATATATCATTGTTGTCAACGATTGTACCCTTTCAAAGCCAATTTTGTACCATTTTTGAAGGGTCCATTTTTGTATTGTTAAATAAAGGTACAAAATTGTCACCACAGGTACAAGACTGGTCTCTTAAGGTACAAATCACAAGGGTACAAATATGTACCCTATGCCAAGGGTACAATATTGTACCCTTGAGGGTACAGCCCCAGTGACAAGCCATTGTACCCCTAAAGGTACAATTATGTACTTTATTTTCTGAGAGTGTAACATAGTTGTCTTCATCTCCAAAACATTATTTTTGTCTTAAATTTCATGATTAACTCAGACAGGTTCAGTGCTGACTCGGTTTACATTAGTTCTTTTTTGTGAATTGGAATGTGTGTAAAGGATTGTGGGTGTCTGAAGGACAAAAAGGATACACTTGATGGCATCAAATAAGCTCAATGAAGCCACTTGGAGATCTGGACTGCATCTCTGACAGAAAGTGAGTTGAAGTCTTGTATTTTACACACACACACACACACACACACACACACAAACACACATTTATGTCTAAATTTAAGATTTATGTATTTGAATTGCATATAAAATTTGCATCGATTTGGATTACACAGTTTTAACATAAACAAATTAAAGGAGAACTTGGTAACATTTTTAACTTAATAAAACTGTCTAGAAATCATTTGAGTTTTCATTTGAGTTTGCGCAAGTGAGTTTTTTACGACCGTGTCGTGAAATATTCGCCCCCCCCACAGCTGTAGGGGGAGCTCGTGGGGAAACACGTGACAACAAAAGGGAAAATCAGCGAAGAAGTGACTAGAGTTCGCTAGAGTTGCAGAGTTCTCCTTTAATAAACTGAATATTGTTCAGTCATACATAAATGAAACAGGTAAGATTTATATAATTGTATTAATAAACTGAATGTGATTTAATTGTCTGTGATACGTAAATTAACCCTCTGGATATTTTTTTTCTTTATCGGAATGGTACGGAACTTGGAAAAGGTTTTGGCACTTGCTGTGCGAACACACACACACACACACACACACACAAAAACATGGGACATGATTCGAACAGGTGGTTCTGAAAAAAATAGTTGCACTTTGTGCTCCTTGCAATCAAAATGAGCGCACTGGAAATAAATGGGAGATGAATTTAATCTAGTGGAAGCGTTTGGTACTGCAGCCAAACAACATCTCATTGAAAGCTCATTTTTCGAGATATCGAGCTCAAATTTTTATCACAACTTGTTAAGATTTATGGCTTTGATTTTCTCACAGTTTTAGAGTAAAACATGTTTTTGAAAATTTATATTTCATCTAAAAATTTTAAATAGTATTTTTGCACATTTTTCATTACAATAAACCTAAAATTCTGTCATTTTAAGTTCACTTTTTAAAACTTGTTTCACTTCAGCAAAAATCTGCCAAGTGTTGTCTTTGAAAAGAGATCAAACTTAAGTCTATGCTCTAAAGCATTCAAGATATAAGATAGTTAAAAGTAAATAAAAGGATTATAAAAAACAAGATATGAACTAGTTATAGTTTAATAGTCAAAAAGAAAAATACTAAAAGGAAGCCTTATTTACTTATTGAAAAGTATTTGCCAAGAGATGTAAAAGAAAGAAAAGAAGAAACAAAGGCACAAAAATAAATAAAAGCATATGAAAGAATATTAAACATGGCACAAATTCAAGATATATTTAAAGTTTTCTTACATTGACATTTTATTTAAGCACAAATTAAATTATTGTTCAAAGATGTTAAAGGCCCCCTGAAATCAAAATGTAAGTTTTTTAGCTTTTAGTATGAATATGTTAGGCTTAAGGTTATGAATAAGCTGGTGTGTTTCAAACCAATGACAAAATTCACATTTAGGAGATATAAGCATTCAAAACATACAGTCCCTCACTTCCGCTTAAATTTTTATAGAGAGCCTAAGTCCCTCCCCTTCCGGTGGACCACCATGGGACCTTATTTCGGAAAAATATTGTATGGTAGTCAATGGCGAGAGACAACAAATATTTTGATCTCGTTTGAATTGTGCCCTGATTTACACATATGATGTTTGTCAATTTAAAAGATACATTTTAAAGTCAAGAAAGTCGCAGTTTGATGTAAAACTGTTGAGGTATAAGACTGTGAAAATACGTAATTACAAAGACTACAAACCCAAAAGGCGCACATGCGACGTCATACCTTTTCTCTCAATGAATGAAGCTAACTTTACTGAAGCTATAACATCTGTCATTTTTTCTATAGTCTTACGTTATAATCGTAACGTTGTGCCGTCATGCCTGAGTGTTTTGTACCAGACTGCACACATACGAGCAACATCAAATGCTCTCTAGAATGTAAAGCTCCGCCCTCTATACTGTAAACACCGCCTGGCCAAAGCAACCATCGTTGACACTTCGCGGAGCAATATGGGTTAAAGCCAGGGATGATATTGTCCTGACCACTTTTTGAAACATCTTGCGGCACGGATTTACATAATACAAATAAATAAAACATCTCCACCTAACTAGCAGGTCATTCCTTTCGTTCATTTGAAAAATAAGAGGTGTTCTAGCACTGAGATCTGTTTTTTTTTTTTTTATCAAACAGTAGCTGCGTTTCCATTACCCTTCAAATTGCGCAAATTGAAATTGCGAATTGAAAATACACCCAATGGAAACACGTCAATTTCGCAAAAACTCCCATTTATTGCAAAAAAAGTTTTTACACTCGCATGAGGTGCTTTTCAGGCAATTTGAAAAAGAAATATTTTGCAAAACTGGTATTTCGCATTTACAGGTCACCTGATGTAGATGACACGGTGTGTTTGGACAGAATACGAGACAGAGTTATTTATTAAATTCATAAAAGACAGAAGAATTACAGGAATAATGGATCCGAAACCTCAAAGAAATGTCACAATCAAGACCTCGAAGCAGAAATGAGGGAGAAACACCCAGAAACACCTCATATGTGTCGCTCTCAAGTATAAGGGTCTTTCCTTGCCATTAATGCTTGGAAAACACACACACACGGCTCCTTCCATTAATAATAATGGCCAGTGCAGAGGCTGAGATAAACATAAACCTACCAACGTCCGTTGCTATGATTTTTTTAAATTACTTATTGGCGAGAGGAACAAACTAAGTTTTAGTCTGTAACAACAATGAGAAGGAACCAACCACCGACTCATCTTCTTTTTGAATATTAATTCAAATTCTCTGCTTCTCGATGAATGAGGGGGGGGGGAAGACTTGTTCAGAACGTCTCATGATCCTCATCCATCTTGTCATCGGGGCCAGGCGCCAACCAGCCGGGCTGTTTAAAACTGACCCCCAGCACTAACGAAATAACTGGTCAATACTATCTTTGTTGCCGAAATTACTGATTGGTTAAGAGAAAGACAGAGACCAAGGTCTCACACAAGAGTCCTCACGAACCAGAGCCATAAATCACCCAGTCTCCAGAAAGTCTGCTTACCAAAGACTTTTATTGGTTAACTTAAGGAAGAACTGGTCAACGTTTGATAGTTTTGCAAGACGAATCGGTTTAGAGATGATTACTGCTCAGGGCCCTAACAAGAGGTCACATGACCCCTGTGGCTAACAGACCCCATCTTGGTCCCATGAGAGAGACAAACAGATTTCAGCAGGAAATACCCATGACCTCAGGGTGTTTCCAAGCCCATACACTTTACACACCAAAAGACTTTTACATATCAAAATCCATAAAACTCATTCAAGAACAATTTTCAATGGACTTATAAAAACATCATACATCATTCTATGTGTTTCTACGATATATGTGTCCATTTAATATGCGTTAATCCCATGTAAGTCATTTAATGGTTATAACTGTTAGATGTTTTGAATGAAAGTGTGTTGTGTTTCATACCAGTATGATCGTATGCTCGTGATTCAAAAGATGGTTTGAATGATATCTGTGTAATATGTTTTGATCTTCTTTTAATTAGAAAGCATGTCTAAACTGTGGCCTCTATTCTCTCTGCTAGAACACACCCCAGATAATGCATGATTTACGATGAGGAAAACAAAGGCAGTGTCTAATTGGTCCGATCTCTTCAAGAGGGGGGACAAACTTTTAGGTTAAAACCCTTAGACCCAAAAACTCTAAGCTCTCTCTAAGCTCTCTCTCTCGCTGCTCTCGAAGCTCTCTCTGTGCTCTCGAAGCTCTCTCTGTGCTCTCGCTCTCTAAGTTCCGGCAGAAGCCTAATCATGTAACAAACGCGCAGACCGAGGAACCCAAATTAAGATCAGAAGAACGGGTTCAACAGCTTTATTCAAGCCATCTTACTACTCTAGTCTAAATCTTCTTTCCTTTTCTAAGTTTTACTTTATTTTCCGTTGTGAGTCTCGGTTCTAAGTTAAGTTTTGCGACAAGATTCCGACCACGTTTCTTCTGCAAAGCCAGCTTCAGACAAAGACTTTCAATTCATCCGCCAGCACAACACGTGACTGGAACGCCGCAGACCCAGGCACAAGGAGACCACAGCCGACGAACGAACCCGGGGAAACCCTCTGTTACGCAACGAAGGGAATTCCCAAAAAGGAACGCAAAGACAAGCAAGTACCTCCAGACTAAAAGCTGCACTGGTGTATTTACATAAATTTAATAACCTGTCTAAGAAACGATAGAAGGGTTAAATTAATGATTGATGGTTCGTTCCAGGTCATGTCTAAGTGCATATGGAATCGTGAGATTTCATCCTTTCACTCTTAAACCCACTCTTTCCTCACTCTCTTCCTTTCTGCAACTCGTATGAATGTGTGTGTGTGTGTGTGTGTGTGTGTGTTTGTGTTAGAGATTAGCTGTATGTGTTAGTATATAATCAATAAAGTATTGTTTGTATTTGAAAAGATATTGCTTGTGTATGTGCTTATCAAATTTATTATCTTGAACTTCGATCAAAAGTTACCTATGCTTTTACCCTATTTCTTAATTTACTGTTAGGGGGTTATTCTTTCTTGGCCAGGAAGATATTATATTTCCTAGAGTTAATAATTGTTTATGCCTTCTGTTCATTGGATGAACTGATAAATGATCATATTATTGATTCTGTTACAGTAAATTTTGAAAATAATTAAATTATTAATTATTGATCACAATTAGTTATGAATAATAATTAATTATATTTATACGTGGGCGTATAAACGCTACATTATTTATGGTGGAGAGAATGCGGGAAGTTTAACCTAAATTGTAAGCATATACAGTACGAAGTAATTTATATTTTCATTTTCATGCGGATGAGAGATCCGAACCTCTGAGAGTCTGTGTATGACGTATGCAGCGCGCGCCGCGCGCTCTGTTTGAATGGATGTCTGCTGCTTGAGCTGTTACTCTAGCCTAGTCTGCCTCCCTTCCCGTGTTATTTTATTTTAAACTGCAGTAATATAACCCAAGATATAAAATCTCACACAATGATAAGGTAAGGATTGAGCGTGTCCCTCAATCTCTGAAATACTTTGATTATAGCTTACTGACGTCTGCGTGTTCCAGCGTCTTTCAAAGCTGTAACTTATGTGTGTTTGTATCAGTCAGAGAGCTGAATGAAATTAAAACTGCAGTAATTAAAATAACCATGTAAAGGACGGACGAGCGTGTCCCTCGTCTAACGTGAACGTTAGTCCTTATTTATCTGATCGTCACTCAGTGCGTGTTCCACTGGGACGAATATTCTCCTCACAGATTAGTCTTTATTTATCAGGTTGTCCGTGCGTGTCCCACGGCAATTCCCGTGATAAACTATAAGCTTATCTGTGTCTGTTCAATTAATTCTCGTGTAAACACTGCGTATGTCCGAGTGTAGTTGAATAGGAATTATTTAAAGTTGTATTCAAGTAAAGCTTGACGTTGAAACTCAACCAACAGTTAAAAACCCTGTTGTCTTCGTGTGCTCAGATAAAATTGCACAGAGACGATCTACAGAGATCGCTATAATTGTTCCATCTATTACAGCACAAAGCTGCCCTTTAAAGTTAATCTCACTCCTAACAAACTGAGTGAAGCCCCACGTCGTAAAAACAGCTACGAGTGGTGTCCCATTTGTACAGTTTGAAATGCGCCGTCATTTCACATAATATTATCAACTGTACGTGCATATTTCTTTGAACATTGTTGAAATGCGCCGACATTTCATGTAGCATGCATTACTGTTTACAAACTGCAATTCACTGTTTGCCCACTATCGTTTGTTTTGTCGCCATAGTTACAATCGTGACACGGAAGTCTTAACCAACGCTTCCGGGTGAACTCTGACCAACGCCACAGTGTAAACAAACTGAAACAAAACCCATTTGTGGCTAAGCTAAGCTAAAGCTAAGCTAAGTAGTTGTTTACATTGAGGCCTAACCTATGCTAAAGCCTTAAGCATTATTTACGGTTATCATTAATATTAACATCAGTGGTTAAATGCAGGGTCTGTTTGAACAACGTTAAAGTGATTTAACCATTTAACACCTTGATTGTTACACCTGTTGGTCTTTTCTTCCTTCCTATTTTACCTGTCTCATATTTTGCTTACCTGCATTTTACTTGAAAAAGAAAATACTGGTTTATGATTATTAATTGTCAAATTCTAATTTGATTTAAAAAGGGAAATACTAAATTTAAATTTAAATTCTATTTTTCTAAACAGGTAATTTCTAATGATTTCTAGATTATAATGATTCTAGATGATTTCTAATGATTCTAGATAATAATTCTAATGTCGTAATTTTCATAATTTCTAAATTTCTCTTTTAGATTTAATCACTTCAGGTGAATAAGTTTTGAACTTTGAAAGTTAAGTAAACTTATTCAACCAACATTTCCCTATTACAAATATTGTTAGTCTCATACTTGCTCATTTATTGTTATTGCGTTGTATCCCCCGTTTCTCCTTTCTTTCTGTTACGGTTATAAACTTAACCAGTCTATTTGATTTACTCATTTACCTCTTTATTTAATTTCCCTTTTTCTTATTTTGTCCAGTACATTTTTACTTTCTTTCATCTTTATTACCTTTTTCTTTTGTTTTCTTTTACTCTAGCTTGGGAGTGAAACACCTGAGCCTCAATAGGAGACATTGGCATCTCACTACAAGTTTAAAATAAATCAGAGATAACCCTCTCTTACAAAGTTTTATTTTTGAATGTTTAGTTGTTGGCAACTATCAATTCTATACTCGTAGTTCGACAAAGGCTCCAGAGCCATTTGTGGATCCAATCTCCTTCCCTCCTTTCCTTCTTACATCCTTCCTGTTCTGTCCTGCTTTCCCATCCTTCACATTTGTAGGAAACAAACCTGGAAGAACCATCAATCGAGTCTAAAGAAAGAAAAAGATAATCTTCCCAAAGAAAACAATTATTAGGTATTTGATTTGTAATCAAACCCTCTCTTGTTCTCCATACTCTCTCTGTCTTTGTAAACACAATTTACAATTTAACATCTTGTCCAAGATCAATTAACAGAGACAAGTGTTGAGCAACCGTCGCCTTCATAGCATCCCAGCTGTAAGCGGTCCAAATGACGGTGTGTGGTGTCAATCCTGTAAAACTCGGAAAAAGGTATCAGCATTATTATTGTATTAATTTTCCTTGTAAACATAAACAATAATATTGTTTACCTTTCTGGAAACAGATTCTCACCGATAGGAAGCATTTACGAGAAAAATAATATTTCTCCCACTTAAGAATTTTCTTTCTTGTTTTAGTGAAATTGGTTTTAACCTCTCTCTCTTTTTCCCTTACTCAGTGAGTGACATAGTCCTCACAGCACGAGTTTGAACCAGCTTTTCATTGATAGAAAATATTTATAAAAAAAATATTTCTCCCATTGAAAAAAAAAAAAACATTTCAATTGAGATTTGTTTTAACCTTTTTCTCTCTTTCCCTCACTTAGTTGAGTGACAAAGTTTCCACATCACTAACCTACCTGTCTACACTGAGACCAACACTTAGACATTACAACACTTCACTATTGTTGTACAGTCACTTAGACAACATTTAGCTGTTCAACCACATAGGCTTACACCCCACACAGATCTGTGTCAGTCTCTTCACCCCAGCGTGCCAACATGCCGTGGACGACGAACCCCACTGACGTGGACGCCTGGCTCAGAGGCATCACAGACTGCCTCACACCAAAGACAATTGAACTGTTATTATTTTTAATAATAATCATAATTCTGAGAAGACTCCTGACACATGATTCAAGCCAGAATCAGAACCACAACCACGTGGAACTAACCAAGATCATCTGTTCCCTAAGCAATGCCTTCACAGCCCAGCTGACACTAAGCGACAAGCACATCACCCACCTTCAGGAGGAGCTGACACGTGCTCAAAGCCGCATAGACAAGCTGGAAGTGAAAGTCCAGGACGACTTCAAGCGTCAGACCACTGAGTTCCTGAGAGAGCTGATGCACACTCAACACTGCACAGACCAGCTCAAAGCGAAAGCTCAAGTGCCTGACGAAGTGGAGCAAGAAACAAAGAAACAAGTTGACAAGCTCCAAGAAGCCTTTGCAGTCACTGAACGTGACAAACAAGAATTAAAGACTGTCCAGAAGCACCTGGCAAACCAACTCCAGTCTGCTGAACATCAGCTAGAGAAAGCTAAAGCTGATATTAAAGATAAGAACTCTGAAATTAATGCTCTGAAAGACCACCTGGAAAGGTGCAGTGCTGACATTGACCATCTGACCCAACAGCGAGATGACGCCAACAACGAGCTCTACGCGGTCAGAGATGAACTCCGGCATGTTTTCAAACAGAAACCAGAGCCAAGAAGGGAGAGACCTCCCTCAGCATCACCACTGCTGAGCAGAACAGAGTCCTCCATCCAAGAACTGGCATACAGAGAAAGAAGTGAATGGCCACAACCCAAAACGTCACAGGCCTTCACCACAGAACCGTTCACTGCCAACAAGCAACGAGAGCTCATCCAGATAGACTCCAAAGCTGCACAGGGGATGACCTTTAAAGATCTCAACCAGCTGGTTAAGAATATCACTCAGTTCAACCCGAACTCCACGGAATGCCCGGACATCCAGTCCCACATCCGAGATATCAACTTCCACCTAGAGGTGAGACCACATGTGACTGACAGAGACAGGTTCTACCTCCTCAGATCGACATCCAGTTCAGAGGTACGAAGCTTCCTAGACCGACAACCTGCTCATGTCAAGTCAAATTACCAGCTACTATGTGAGACACTGATAAAAGAATTCACAGGCCCAGAGTTGGAACACGGTGTGTTAATCGCCTTCGAAACCAAACAAGGTCGACACGAAACTCCCCAAGCCTACTACCACCGTTTTCGACAAGCCTTCTTTGGTGCACATAACTCACCTGAACATGAAGAGGATGTGAATTTCAAAAACCTCTTTCTGAGAAACCTGCACCCTGGATTAAGTCATCATCTTGGTCTCGAGGCCTGCGCAAACACAATGACAATTCAGCAGCTACGTGACCTGACACACAAGGCCCACATCAAACAGAAGATGTCCTCAAAGAAAGGTTGGAAAACATCCACAGTTTCCAACTCCTTCAGCCAAGACACAAGCCTTGCACTGGAAGACAACCAGTGGCATGACAACACCACAGTCCTTCGCAAGAAGCACAGAGAACGTGACTCCCATGCTGATGACAGATACCCCACCAACCGCATGGAAAAGCCATGGGACCAGCCACGCTTCTCAGGAAACCCACCTCGGCACCACTCAGTTAAGCACAGCACTGAGTATGCCCAAGAACAAGACAGTTTAACCTCAGAAGACATGGAGCAACTAATGAGGCGACTGGAAGTGTTCCTAGAAAACAGGCTGAACACGGAAGACCACCGATTCATCTAATACACCTTCATAATGAAGATGACAACCACTTGTTCTACAACAACACAGAACAAAGTGGTCTCTCACCGTCAACCACTGACAAACACCCAGGGGTACCAGAAAACACCATCCTGGCTACCCATCACTCATAAAGAAACCACCAAACGAGCTCCAAACTCAAGAACCATGTGTGTGCTACAGCAACAACAGTTAAGCACAGAAGGTCTGAAAGTCTGTCACAACCAGAAGGCATCATCGGAGGAATGCAACAACGGAGACTAAGTTTCGCACTACAGCTTCACGCATCCATGCCAAACTGCCTCCCAATGTCTGCCAGAGAACTTCCTGCCTTACTGGATTGACCCCAGCAGATCACAGAAGATCCCTTTTCCAAGGCAAAGAGGCAACACGCTCATCAAAGCTCAGCCATCAAGCAAAGGGGGGGAGCAAAACAGACTGAAACAGATCTGACCATACATACATACATACATACATACATACATACATGTACTACTCAACACCCCTAACATACTCACTAACATACAGAAGTTAACCACCTCGGCCATGCAAAACATGTTTCCCCCCACAGATAGAAACTAACTTCAGAAACTAGCTTAACAACTTAGCTAGGAAACATGGTAACTACCCATCCAACAAGTACACCTGAGAACACCTCTCATTACATCATGATCCCTGACACCTTAGCTGTGCAACAGTAGTTACAAGTCATATCCGGAGGAACACTCAACTGCTTTGTTTTGTTTTACCTCTTCCTTCCTTCCTTTCCTTCTTTTATTAGGTAAAAGGCCTGTCCACCCCATAAGGGTCAAGGTCACAATAATAGGATTGACACACCACGCCTAATATTTGTAAGTCACCTTAAAACGAATGTGAGCCAGAGAACTCCCTGCATCATTCGTATCACAAATTGAAAGGTAAATTGGTCCAAGCCTAGAACAATTTAGAAGAGAAAAAAAAACAAACAAATCAAATTTAGTCACAAAATTGATTAATCACCGTCCCAAAACAAATTAGGATAACGGTCCTAAAATTGAACCAAACTTTATTCAACGTGATTAACTATATTGAGAGAGTGAACCTGTTTATGCCTAGGTAATCTAATGCCCTGCACCAGTAAAGTGACCAGTCATGGAGGTGTTGTCTTGTTGTTTGCTGTTTGTGTTTGCTTCCTCTACCCATTTCTCCAGCGTTCACCGATGTCTTCTACTCAACACATCGTCGACCGAAGGGGGGATATGTAACAACAATGAGAAGGAACCAACCACCGACTCATCTTCTTTTTGAATATTAATTCAAATTCTCTGCTTCTCGATGAATGAGGGGGGGGGGGGAGACTTGTTCAGAACGTCTCATGATCCTCATCCATCTTGTCATCGGGGCCAGGCGCCAACCAGTCGGGCTGTTTAAAACTGACCCCCAGCACTAACGAAATAACTGGTCAATACTATCTTTGTTGCCGAAATTACTGATTGGTTAAGAGAAAGACAGAGACCAAGGTCTCACACAAGAGTCCTCACGAACCAGAGCCATAAATCACCCAGTCTCCAGAAAGTCTGCTTACCAAAGACTTTTATTGGTTAACTTAAGGAAGAACTGGTCAACGTTTGATAGTTTTGCAAGACGAATCGGTTTAGAGATGATTACTGCTCAGGGCCCTAACAAGAGTTCACATGACCCCTGTGGCTAACAGACCCCATCTTGGTCCCATGAGAGAGACAAACAGATTTCAGCAGGAAATACCCATGACCTCAGGGTGTTTCCAAGCCCATACACTTTACACACCAAAAGACTTTTACATATCAAAATCCATAAAACTCATTCAAGAACAATTTTCAATGGACTTATAAAAACATCATACATCATTCTATGTGTTTCTACGATATACAGATGTGGCCTTTAAAAATGCGCGTCTCAGAGAAAAGAATGCCACGAGCACTTCCGAAATTCTGCGGGATCGTGCAGAAGGGGGATTAGGTGTTGGACGCAGGAAATACTAAAACCTGTAGATGGCAGTCGTGTTTCATGTGGCCATACTGAGTTGACGAAGTATGACGAATACAATGTTTTCTTTTGCCAGTTCCATAAACAGTCACATATTCTTCATAAAAATCCGACTCAAACGTGCATCATTTGTCTTATTTTTTTTTCTGTGTACTTACAGTAGAAGAGACGTGATGTAGGCTATGATAACTGAGTCTTATAACACAATAATTTGCGAAGACCTTTAAAGAGACCGAGATCATTTGCGCAATATCATTATCTAATTTTACATTTAGTTCATTTTTGCATTTTAACGTTTTAAATAGTTTTAACATGGTTTTAATGCGCTTTTCTGCATTACACACAGTACTTTTTATACTATCATGTTTCCCTTATAGGCGTCGATTTCGGTGGGGACGGTGGGTACGCACCCACCAGATTTCGTCATGAGTCATTTTGTACCCACCACTTATTTCAGTCCATATTAATTTGACTTTTGGTTCGATTTTTTTTTACCGTTTTCAGTGGTTATGAGGAGCTTAATTAATATAACCTGAGATGTGCGTTATATCGCTTTTTGATCATTCTTTGTGTTGTCGAATTTTGACACAGTTTCATTATTTGTTCATAATAATTTGATTCATAATTATGTCATTTTTTTCTAAAAGTAAAAAAAAAACAAAGTTTTTTCTAAAAGCAATATTCTAAAGAGATACAAAGACATTGTACGTGTACCCACCAGATTTCGTCATGAGTCATTTTGTACCCACCACTTTTAACTTCCGTTGACCGTTTTCAGTGGTTATGAGGAGCAATATGAGAGAAAAAATTTGTAATCATTGTCTGACACAACAAAAACAAATTATAATATTCATTTTATTTTAATTTTCGTGTTCGCATTTATGAGGGAAAAAACAACGTGTCAGTTTACGGTTATGGACGTGAGCGCTCTAAAAGCGGCAATAAAAGTCTGCTTTAAAACTTTCACAGAGACCTCAAACAGAACAGCTGCCTTTCTTTAAATCGAATTTCGTTTTGTATTAATTATATCTTAATTTTAATCAATGTTTCGTGAACCAATTGCCTGGATTTAAGAAGTAAATATAGCAGACAATCACGACATTGGAGGCGCTGGCGATATCTCATAAATGAACCGAAACTCAGCGTGTAATGCACATTCACATTTACAGTGTATTTAGACACATTTAGACGCATTCATAATCATTACTTTTACCGGTTCTTTGTGGCAAGCTTTATGCGTGCGGTCGTGCGCTTGAGTGCGGCTATATTACGTAAACGCTCATCCATATGATATAAGTAGGCTAATTAAATTAATATAAAGGGGCGATTTGTCCACGAATTACTTAAATGAACAACTAGCCTATACTAGTCGACTAGAAAAAAAAAACTTTTAGTCGAAAGCAGCCCGTATTCCACATATTTTCGAACCAGGCAACAGGACATCTGTGTTGAGCGAGCGACCCTGCGGAATGAACGAGCAGAGCGGAATATACAGAAATGCGCTCTCCACTCACGAGCTCTGATCGGAACAAACCCGAACCTCACTGTCTGCTGAACTTGCAGAATCATCAAAATATAATATTTTCTAAAGAAGAATTTTAAAACTTTATTGGTGGTAGTTGAGAAGAATTCCTCTTTCCATATCTAAATCACTTCGAGTGCAATATAAATGTATCATATTGTTATTCTTATTATATAAGAATAATACGTATTTTTTACAACATTTTTAACATATAGAGAATATAAGTTTAGCGTGTTGTGTGTATTTCCTAATTATAAGCTTTTGGTGAAATTGCAACAAAACTAAAAGAGTAAAAGTGCATAAAACATAAAAACATGGCGTTGTCTCAAGAAATATCTGCGTACACACTAAACCACTGAAACCGACTCAAAACGATGTAGCCTAGTATACATACCAGACCAGGCACTGTAATTCTGCCACAGACATACACTAAAAACGGAGAAGACTTAAAGCATGCGCATAAACCTTGCGCGCTATACAACAATAATATTAGGCACAGTAGCTTCTTTTTTTTTTTTCTTTTTTTTTTATCAAGAACTTTGTTGAACAATATGAACAACCATAAATGGTCTGGTACAAAATATGAGTCACGATATTCGATAGTTAACGGATGCATAAAGCTTGCCACAAAGAACTGGCAAAAGTAATCATGTGTCACATATAGCAAGGAGACATTTTAATTGTTTACTAATCAACTAGTGTTTTATGTGTCAGTCAAAGATGTTGACAATGCTGACTCGTCATCTTCGCAGATATTGTGAACGTGCCTAGAGAGAAATGCACACTTACATAAGAGAGTTATCTGTTTCTTTTCGTTTTGAATTGTTTTGTTTAAAAGTGGACATTTCAAGCTTTCTAGATACATTTCTGAGTTTCGGTTCATTTATGAGACGAGCTCAGTTCACGAGCAATGCAAGTTATATCGCGCCGGTGCCTCCATTTCCTGATTAAATCGTCTTAAATGCGTCTCCGTGTGGACAGAAACCAATGTAATCTTCCTGATTTAATCACGTAAAACACAAGTCTAAACACAAGCACCACTCTTCTGAATGATGGTAACCACAAACCTCCAAGAGTTTGTAAACCAATTGTTTGTAAAACATAGCCTATTTAATATTTACAAATTCAAAAAAAAAAAAAAAAAAAATGTTTTACAGTGTATAAATAAAACGACATTAAGAAAGTTATTTCCAAAATGTAATTAATTGCACAGTCTTTGTTTTAGCTGCTTGTTTTAGCTGCTACCAATTGCACAGAGTCAAGAAATTACAACCACCCACCCCCCAGGTCTGCCGATTCAACCCCCAATGCTAATCGATCTCCTCTCAGGGAATCAAAAGAAAACCGGTTTTTCCAGTTTTCACCAGCGTGTGGGCAGGGTTTTAATCCCTTGCAGTTCCTTTGTTTAAATGCTATTTAAGCAAATATACTAGCTTTAAGTTATTTCAAATTAATGTTTATAGCTTAATTTGTTGATATCGCGTAACTTAATTTGACATATGTTGATATAACCAACTGACATTGTAGATTCCATTGCATGCCAGGAAGAGGCTTATGCTTTGTTTTAAGTAATGAGCATTTACTGTAATATAGCCACACCAAGCGCACGACCGCACGCATAAAGCTTGCCACAAAGAACCGGTAAAAGTAATGATTATGAATGCGTCTAAATGTGTCTAAATACACTGTAAATGTGAATGTGCATTACACGCTGAGTTTCGGTTCATTTATGAGATATCGCCAGCGCCTCCAATGTCGTGATTGTCTGCTATATTTACTTCTTAAATCCAGGCAATTGGTTCACGAAACATTGATTAAAATTAAGACATAATTAATACAAAACGAAATTCGATTTAAAGAAAGGCAGCTGTTCTGTTTGAGGTCTCTGTGAAAGTTTTAATGCAGATTTTTATTGCCGCTTTTAGAGCGCTCACGTCCATAACCGTAAACTGACACGTTGTTTTTTCCCCTCATAAATGCGAACACGAAAATTAAAATAAAATGAATATTATAATTTTTTTTGTTGTGTCAGACAATGATTACAAAAATGTTCTCTCATATTGCTCCTCATAACCACTGAAAACGGTCAACGGAAGTTAAAAGTGGTGGGTACAAAATGACTCATGACGAAATCTGGTGGTTACACGTACACTGTCTTTGTATCTCTTTAGAATATTGCTTTTAGAAAAACTTTTAGTTTTTTTACTTTTACTTTTAGAAAAAAAAAACGACATAATTATGAATCAAATTATTATGAACAAGTAATGAAACTGTGTCAAAATTCGACAACACAAATAATGATCAAAAAGCGATATAACGCACATCTCAGGTTAAATTAATTATATAAAAAAACGGAACATTTTGTAAAAGCAAAACTGAACAAAATGCATACTTAAAATAATTGTATTAGGCTATGTGTTACCGAATATTTAATACCACTTCCCCATAATGTTGTAATTATTTTTTTAAAACAACATCTGTCAAACTGTCAATCAGATACCTCTTATCTGGTCATTTTTATTTTATTTTAGAAGTCATAACTGTTGATCACCCTTTGTATGGAATTTGTGAATATGAATATTTAGAAGATTTACAAACTGTCGGCAAGACCTCAAACCAACCCCGGACATTCTGAGACTAACGTGGAAAAATCTTTATGCATTAAGACAGTTCAATTAAAATATTTATTAATAATGTAATGGCAAATCAGATGCGCCCAAAATATAAATGCTACGCGTTGAGCTGCAACATTACCTCACAAGAAATATCTGCACAAGAACAATCACACAAGAAATATCTGCACGAATTAAGAATCTGGGTAAGTCGCATTATTTAATTGCATTATGTTAGGATGATTTTGTGTCTATATATATATAAAAAATACTGCTGGGTTTTTACAGGCAGAGTCACGTGTATTATGCTCACACTAAATTCTCTGTTGCACTTATATAAATGCGCATTGCATGCACAATCATCTTAATAGTTGTACAAAAAAGTTATGCGCTGGCAAGAACGTCACTTTGCTGTTTTAATAAAAGCAATGTTAAATATTCTGCATGCACTCATCTCCTGGAAACCACAGCAATGACAAAGCATATAAAAATTCGTAAACGTTGTCCAATACCCCTTCTTGTCTTAATGAACCTTTTGCATTTACAAATATTTTTAAATCTCTGTATAATACAGTAGCCTACTGTAAATATTTGTGCCTATTACTATTTATAATTTATATTTTATTGTGGATGTTTTCTCACAATCATGACGTAATGTGAAGTAAAAAAAAAATCTAATGTAAAGTTGTTTTTTATGCGCCACCTGGTGGATATTCTGTGAAGCGAAACACATTGAGGTATTTTTTAAGTAGGCCCCCCTGAAAGCACTTGCAGAATTCTGCGAGACTCTACGAGACGAATTGCCGAATGCCGCGGGAGAAAACGCGCGTTTTTAAAGGCCAGATCTGTATGTGTCCATTTAATATGCGTTAATCCCATGTAAGTCATTTAATGGTTATAACTGTTAGATGTTTTGAATGAAAGTGTGTTGTGTTTCATACCAGTATGATCGTATGCTCGTGATTCAAAAGATGGTTTGAATGATATCTGTGTAATATGTTTTGATCTTCTTTTAATTAGAAAGCATGTCTAAACTGTGGCCTCTATTCTCTCTGCTAGAACACACACCCCAGATAATGCATGATTTACGATGAGGAAAACAAAGGCAGTGTCTAATTGGTCCGATCTCTTCAAGAGGGGGGACAAACTTTTAGGTTAAAACCCTTAGACCCAAAAACTCTAAGCTCTCTCTAAGCTCTCTCTCTCGCTGCTCTCGAAGCTCTCTCTGTGCTCTCGCTCTCTAAGTTCCGGCAGAAGCCTAACCATGTAACAAACGCGCAGACCGAGGAACCCAAATTAAGATCAGAAGAACGGGTTCAACAGCTTTATTCAAGCCATCTTACTACTCTAGTCTAAATCTTCTTTCCTTTTCTAAGTTTTACTTTATTTTCCGTTGTGAGTCTCGGTTCTAAGTTAAGTTTTGCGACAAGATTCCGACCACGTTTCTTCTGCAAAGCCAGCTTCAGACAAAGACTTTCAATTCATCCGCCAGCACAACACGTGACTGGAACGCCGCAGACCCAGGCACAAGGAGACCACAGCCGACGAACGAACCCGGGGAAACCCTCTGTTACGCAACGAAGGGAATTCCCAAAAAGGAACGCAAAGACAAGCAAGTACCTCCAGACTAAAAGCTGCACTGGTGTATTTACATAAATTTAATAACCTGTCTAAGAAACGATAGAAGGGTTAAATTAATGATTGATGGTTCGTTCCAGGTCATGTCTAAGTGCATATGGAATCGTGAGATTTCATCCTTTCACTCTTAAACCCACTCTTTCCTCACTCTCTTCCTTTCTGCAACTCGTATGAATGTGTGTGTGTGTGTGTGTGTGTGTGTGTGTGTTTGTGTTAGAGATTAGCTGTATGTGTTAGTATATAATCAATAAAGTATTGTTTGTATTTGAAAAGATATTGCTTGTGTATGTGCTTATCAAATTTATTGTCTTGAACTTCGATCAAAAGTTACCTATGCTTTTACCCTATTTCTTAATTTACTGTTAGGGGGTTATTCTTTCTTGGCCAGGAAGATATTATATTTCCTAGAGTTAATAATTGTTTATGCCTTCTGTTCATTGGATGAACTGATAAATGATCATATTATTGATTCTGTTACAGTAAATTTTGAAAATAATTAAATTATTAATTATTGATCATAATTAGTTATGAATAATAATTAATTATATTTATACGTGGGCGTATAAACGCTACAAGTCGCATAACATCGGTTAATGGAAACGCCGTCATTTCGCAATAGTTTTTTGTTGACATTTAGAAAAAAATCGCAAAAGTTTTGCCCAAATCTTCACTCGAACGTGCGCTTCAATCTATCGCCATTACGGAGACTCTATAGCCTGGTTCCGCCCTCCTGCATACTTCCGCTCAATTTTATTTTATTTTAATTGTATTCTTTGGTTTTCTCCGGCCAAATTCTTGGCGGCCCAATCAGCGAACAGAGGGAGTGGCTGAGAACGATGACGTTGATGTTGTGCGTTAGTTTGAGTTTTAGGGTTACGTCACGACCAAAGGTTAGCGATAGGTTATGGCAGATCCAGAGTGACTCTGGGCAGATCCAATAGTTAATCAATTATTAAATGCTGGTATCCAAAACATTTAATTCAATTCAAGTATTATATTAGATACATTTTACAACTTCAATGCACACGTATAATAAGCCTAGTAATAAGTAGACATTTAAAATACATAAGTAACTGATATCATAGTTTAACACAGATAAAATCATATTTAAGGCTTGCTTTACGTGTTGCTCGACGAGGATTTCTTAATCGTTGAGACTTTCAATCCTGAGGAGACAAAATGCCGCGATGCTCCCGCCGCGGAGTGAAGAAGAGGTGGAGTTACGAGGATTCTCAGACAGTTGAAGTGTCCAATGGAGTTAAGAGATTTGCTCTCTAGCTATTTTCAACACTTTAGATAATTGAATAATTTGTAAAAAATAACAGAACCACGTGGGGACTGACCAATAGCATCGATTTGTGAAAAAATATGAAATTGACAAAATTTGGACATGCAAGGTTTCCGCCTGACAGCGACGATATATATTTATTTATATGTATATACTTACAGAAACGATTTTTGAACAACATTGGGAGCTGTTCTCATTCCGACACAAACCACACTATACATCGATTGAGAGTGACGTCACTTGCAGAGGAAGCGCTGGTGTCTGAGCGTGCAGGTCTGAGAGTGCAACTGCAGCCAGACCCTTCTCGATGAAACTGATGAATTCTTGCGAACGGATTTTTGATATCTTGAACGGTTTGGCCGTGGCGAGGAAACAAATTTATGGCGAATAATGGGACACAGGAAGTGTGGTATAACTTCAGCATACATTAACTGATCTTGATGAAACTTCAGCAGTGTGTTCGTTGTAAGAGGCCGATCACATGGATGCAACTATTGTGAGTCAAAGTTATAGGACCACCAGCTGGTAGCAGGAAGTGTGTCACTTTCAAAATGTTTTTGACAAAAGTGGGGGGGGGGGGGGTTTGCTATGGCGAGGGATTAAAGTAATGTCAAAAAAGGAATCAGAAAATTCCTCATATCTTCTTAAAATTTAATTATACACTATTTATTTTTAGATAAAATTATAAAAATATCAGAACTAAACCCAGTTTTGGGTTTATTCAGTTTTTTCAATTCAAGAATTATGTACAAGTTTAAAAACAGCCGGAATGTGTTATTTAGTAAAAAAAAAAAAAAAAAGTCATACATAGGGCTATACTGCTCTCAAATCAGGTAGGCCCATTGTATATTGTATTTATATATAAATATATTAGCGATGTGACAGAATTTTTTCCCACCAGTTAATCGATGTGTGACACCACGGCGGGGGCTTTTAAATCGTTAACTTAAATGTTAAAGTGAAATACGGATGTCCAGTAGGAATGAACTAAAAAACATTCACTCTGTTCGTTCCTCGCTGTGGACGCGTTATTGATATATATAGCCGTGAGCATTTTAGTTTCATTTTAAAAATAGCGCCATTTCAGGGGTGGGATTGCTTGAATGTTTTTTTTTTTTACAAAAGCACAATGTTGTGTTTTATTGCAAGTGTACATAAATATAAGTAAACACATTGCAGTTTAAATGATGTCCTGTATGAACAAAATGACGGAGTAGCCTATGTTTTTATGTTTCCACTGTTTGATCGCGCCCGCGCCTCTCTCTCTCTCTCTCTCTCTCTCTCTCACACACACACACACACACACACACACACAACCACAACAACATATTGTGCATTTCAGCATTGCAATCTTGACATCGCAGCCTGTTCATTGTAGCCTTAATAAAGTATGATAATAAAATAGTCAACCTAACATATACAAATTACACTGCTGTTTAAATAGTCAGTAGTACAAATTACAATTCATACTATTCACAGTGATCACTGCTCCACTGTGATGTTTCCAAGCACATTTTTTGCGCATGTTAAGAGGATAATTTTTCCCTTCAATATTGGAACATGAGTGAAGTACAAAGCCTATAATAAACAATAGCTTAGCATCCAACAAATTTAATTATATATATATATATATATATATATATATTTTTTTTTTTTTTTTTTTTTTTAAGTGTGTTGTATATCGGCTTGGGCCCGCACTCGCTGTAGAATTTTTTATTCTAAAAAATAAATAAATAAAATGTTTTAACAACAACACAAATGCCTTTAAAAATGTTGAAACTTCAAAGTCAAAAGATGTGAAATTACATTTCATTGCACCATGAGAAAGTGCAGTGAAATCCAGTGAGAGCTTGAGGTTACGTCAGCACGCTGACGTTGCGTAAACAATGCGTTACATCACGTCTCTCAAACAGAAAGGGTTTTCCTGTACAAGCCCGCAGACCATCTCCCAGTTTGGAACGTTTCGATCGAAAATACCTTGGAATCAGGTAATTATTTTGACCCGTGGGATTGCTTTAATTTATACGAACTTGCCAATAGCATTTCTTAATAGATTGCACGGAAGTTTGTGTGCTTTTTGCGTTGATGTTTAAGCTAAAGACTGTTAAAGAGTAAACTATAACTATGCTACATGTAATTTTTACCTTTGTCATTTCTAATGGCAAAATTATTTACTTTTAAAAGTATTTTTGATGAATTAAAGTAGACCAGATAAGTTATTTAGCGTGATAGCCAGTACGAAAGTGAAAGTGGGAAACCCCATACATACATATAGCCTACTTCGATTTTGCTTTCCATACTTCCGAATAAATCAAAGACACTGCACCATGTCCCTGCAACAATTTCTCGAGCGACAGTGTAGAAAACTACTGCTTGTATACAAAGATGAAGAATCAAATGTGGACCTATATTTTTGTGATATTTTTTACTCTGCAGAGTAAATGCTCAGCTTGCAAATGGCTCGGCCAATACAGGAGGATAAGCAACGATTCTCTGACTCTCCTTAGGGAAATGGTAAGTAGCTACACTTTAAATCTTTATGCTTTATTTGTGAATTTTTGAATAGAACAGTGACAATGCCGCTAATTCTACATTAGACTGTTGCGCACAGCTCTGCAGCTTTCCTTTCCTTTCAATGATTTGTGCAACAGATTTGTTACTTTTTTTCTTAGAAGTATCCAATTGTTAACTCAACACCTTACAGAATCATTTACAACTATTTGGAATACTATGCAATGTTTTCCTATTGTGGGATGCTGTCACTGATTCGCCTTTTACACTCCACTGTAAAAGTGTTTCATCATTATGTTACATCTTTGCTTCTATCCTTAATTTTTGTCACAACAATTTCTGTTGTTTACACTATATTTGATAAGTTTCTATTTCTACATGCTCTAATCTTCATTCGTAATTCAATGTGGTTGCCAAAGTGCAATGCACTAACCACTGCGGGTTGGCACCACTTTTATTTTATAAAAAATTTAAGGCAGCAACTCAAGTTTTCGTTTTTGTAAATTGATGTCTGTAACAGCAATGTCAAATATTCAGCATGTTACATATCAAAAAATACTAATTGTAATCTTTCTTATAGGGTGGAAACTATTATGATTTTAGGGAGCCATTTCCAGGGCAACTGTACAACTGGATAGACAACGCTAAGGTTTGCAGAACTTTTCTCCTTATTTAACAGCACTTGAACAGAGTGCAAACATTTCATTCCCTAAATAACACTTAAGTTATCAGAGAACATCTTGCATACTGTGTTCATAATCTGAAGGACCCAGTTACCCACACAGGCATTATGTCTCGTTACAGGTGGAGAACCAGCTGAAGTTTCTTGTCCTGACCTTAGACCATATCATCCACCTCATGGATGCCAGGGAGAACATGATTGCAGTGCAATGGAACAAAAATACTTTAGAACTTTTCCTAGCTGACCTGAACAGGCAGTCGTCGGAACTTAAAGAATGTGTAAGTCTTGTGTTTTTTCAGAATACCATTCTATGAATTGCATATTATCCTACATATTTAATCGAAGAGAACACTTTATTTTGATGGCCGCTTTAACACATTGTGTTGACTCAACACGATCTCATGAAAGTGCGTATCTATAGCACAAATGATATTTCTCGTGTCATTTATACGCCAAAATGAGTTTTTGCATTCTAATGATACTCACTGTAAACCCCTTGGGTAGGATTAGGGATGAGGAGGGCGTGCATATTACACGCCATAAAGTGCGTATCATATGCACGTGAAAACTGCGTATCATATGTACACAAAAACTCATTTTGGCGTATAAATGATACGAGAAATATAATTCGTGCTATAGATATGCACTTTCATGAGATCGGGCTCATTGACTATAAGTAGCGTTGCACCTACATTTCTACTAACTCTCATTAGAGTGTTAGTAGAGCATTAGTAGACTGGTGGTAAGTTGGCATATACTTGCAAAGTTACTGATAGTCAGTTGAATGTCTGTTGGAGGAGCATCACAATAAAGAGTTAGCAGATGTAAAGCAATGAGTCGAATAAGGGGAGTTAGGGACCATCAAAATAAAGTGTTACCGATTATCATAATAGTAATAGACCACAAACTTAGAATGAATTACACTCAACCATTTAACATATTGCATTAATCTTACAAATGTTGATGACGTTCGGCTGAAAAGGCTGAATGAATGAGAGCCTAACTATTCAGTGTTTGAATGAGATTTAGAGACGGTCAAATACATATGATTAGAAGTATATAGACGCTGTAGAAGATTTTTCATCATGTTAACTTTGTCATTAATGTTATTTTTGCTAATTGTTTATGTTTTGTTGATTTTTTGTCAGGTGGCTCGAGACCCCCATCCATCACATAAGGAGTCCTACGAGAGAAAGATAAAAAGTCACTTCAGGAAGTTAGAGAAGATTCTAAAGAAAGAAGTAAGTTTGATCGCATATTATATTATAAGAGGCATATCATATTTGCTCAATGTAAATGTTACTTTGTAAAGAGTAAAAGGAATGATTTTCTTCCATATAAAATGTAGTCTGTTGTACTCAGCTAAAGTTGTTCCTCTTGTGTTTTCAGAAATATAGCGCCCAGGCATGGGAGAAGATCCGGAGAGCTGTGAAACATCACCTTCAGAGGATGGACATCATCGCAAGCAATGCCATGTCCTTTCTAAAAGTTTAACAGATGATCAGATATAATGACTGAAGAATGCCTTGTGATACAGTGGTGTTGGAGTGTTGAAAAGTTACTGCTAACAATGCCTTACAAACAAAAACTGAAAAAATTGAATGTAACAAATCTATTTATTTATTTACATGATTGTATTTCATTGCAATGAATGTAGCCTAGAGTTGTACGTTTTGCCTAATGGCTGGTGTTTTAATATAGAGTACACCTTGTGTTTTTCCTATGAAAACTTGAAGTAATCGGATCAAGCAGGCTAATTATTTTTCTTACCTATGAAATTCCTGTGAAAATTTTAGTTTTTTTAATTTATTTTTATTTTGGTGCAAATAGGCCTCTGTGCCTAAACGATACTCAGATGTTTTGCTAAATGTGAACAAATGTTAAAAAAGAAACAAGCAAGCTATGCAATCCAGTATTTATTTACTGTCAGATAGTTGTTATGTGTTTGTGATCGTTTATGGTATTTATTATACTTAATTTAATTTACATTGTGCAATTTTTGTATCCCAGGATATTTGCTGTTTTCATTTGTACTGTTATTTATATTTATTTATTTGATCTGTTTGCTCTCAAAATGTTTTTGTACTTTTGAAGTTATTTATTTATTTTATCTGTTTGCTCACAACATTTTTGTACTTTCAAATAAAAAATAAGTTATTGAAACTAATGTTTCTTTCATTTGGTTTACTAAATTGAACTGTCACACACCAGTATAAGTATAGACGGCTGACAACTCCTTACTTGTCCTATACTTTTCTAGTATGGTTCTTCAGAGATTGAAAATGTACTTTGAGGTATTTAAAAAGTTTTGCCTATATTGTTGTTCCCATAAAGTCCTTCAAAATAACTATACACATAAATCGGTACAGACATTATAAATTCGAGCAAATTAGTAATCATTTACATATATGGCATCAAAATGCAAACCCATTTTTTTATTCTAATTTCCAGACATTTGTATAATGCAAATGCTTTGTCTATAATGCAAACGTTTCACTATAATGGACATAGGAGAGAGGTGAAGAAATTGCGTTTGCAACATATTAGGGCTCTTCTCGTAGGGGGGCGGCAAAGTCATTCCGGGCGCCAAACAAACATTCTTCTGTGAAACACAAAATAATATATTTCTTCTTGTTTTTTTTTTTGTTTTTTTGCTTATGAGTGTCAAAAACAACCGAGGCATCTACAATAAAGTCATACCGGTTTTGGAATGCAATAAGTAACTGATTACAGAGTTTACATTTTTGAATAAATTCGAACTGTTGTCGGGTAGCCTAGTTCCATTTTTATGCGACTGCATAGGCTACCCAGCAAGCAATTTTGCGTCTAAAAGACGTCTAATAGCCTTCAAAACACAGCCCAGACGTCTAGGCTAAAACAAGGCTAAATGTGGGCTGTCAGTGAAAATCTAATAGACGTCTAATAGCCCAAGAATAAGAGGTCTAACCATAGCCCAAGAATAGACTAGTCATCAATTAGACGGCTATTGAACGACTACATATATACGTATAATAGACAGGCAATATGGGTCTAGGCTAAAACAAGGCTGATTTTGGGCTGTCAGTGAAAATCTAATAGACGTCTAACCATAGCCCAAGAATAGACTAGTCATCAATTAGATGGCTATTAAACGACTACATATACATAATAGACAACAAAATGATGGCTAAAGGATTCTTTTCACTTAAATATAACAGGTTCTCATAAATGACAATCCATCCAAACAAATTAAATATAAAGGTTTTATTTAGAAAAAAAAAAAAAACATTAACAACTTTCAAAAAGATTAAAACATAAAAATGACCAAAGTAAATATTAAAAATAATTTAGATATGGAAAAAATATATTTTTTTAAATATTTAAAAATATATATATATGGAACATCAACAACTTAAGATAATAAAATATAAAACTCTGTTGCTGCTGGGAAGTTGGTCGTCACAGCATCTGCCAAATAAGAAAAAAAATAATTTGCACAAGAAAAGCATTGTTGACAATATCTCCTGAAATGAGGAGCAGATCCCGCTGAGGAGTGAGGTAGGCTGTTATCTTTTCTCAAGAGTTAGTGGAATAACGTTAGTGTAGGCCTATGTAAACCGCAAAAAGATGAATCGCGTTTCTATAATATGAATCGTGTTTCTGTGAGATGAATGAAGGGTACATATTTGTAAAGACTGTTTAGCCTAAATATGAATCGCGCATCTGTGTGTGAAAGAATAAACTGCTTTGTTATAGCCTACTGAGATGAGTAAAAATCGACTGAAATATGTTGAATTAAAATGTATTTGTATAAGCAATGTATTAAACTGCGAATTAACATTTATATGCCCTAATATTTCATAAAAAAAAAAAGTTACAGTCAGGCGAAGTATGAAAGACAACATTTTGTTGACTAGATTTGGGTACAGTTTTTACTGTAGAATATACTGCATTATCAAATAAGCTTTTGTTTAGCAATTTCTGCTCATATCTATCTATCTATCTATCTATCTATCTATCTAAATATATATATATATATATTTATATATATATATATATATATATATATATATATATATATATTAGAGGTGGGCATAGATTAATTTTTTTTATCTAGATTAATCTAGATTAATTTTGAAATTAATCTAGATTAATCTAGATTAAAATGGCTCATTTGAATTCTGCCGAAGGCATTCAGAGTATGTGTGCTACCCAAATAATGACTATAAAAGTAAGTCTTTGAGAACGGGTTTCTCAAGCCAGGTGGCGCATTAGACCAGGTGCTCATCTCCTGTTTCCAAAATGCATCACAAACTGCTTGAGAAAGCTGTTCTACTCATAGACTGTAAAAGGTTACTACTGTACTGTTACCGTCCGTAGGCAACATTAGGTAGGCCTATGTTATTATCAACTACTATAGGCTATCAATTAGGGATGGGCGATATGGCCTAAAATACATATTGTGATATACATTGCAGCCTCTTGCGATAACGATATTATAATAAAACCATTTCAGAACAGGTTACACAGACCCTGCTAAACAACTGCTAAATGTTTTTTGTTTTTGTTTTTTTTTTGAAAGGGTGTATGTAGTTTTGAGAACATATATTGTGCAAAACTGTAAGTATACAACATAATTTTGCAGATAAATAAAATTTAAGTACACTAGCTGCAGAGACTAAGTAGGTCTAATGTTTATTATGGCTTGGAGCTTATGAAACCCCACATTTAAAATTAGAATATTGTCTAACTGATGTCTTTTCAGTTAAAAAGAAACACAACAACGATTCTTAAAATCGGGCGCTTTTAATAAAAAGAGATTATGTGCTACACCACTCACTAAGATATATTGGGAATAATACGCGCACGCTGGTATTCAGTGATATGTTTCGTTTTGAATTTGAGGTGGTAGAACGGATTAGTCGTGTGTTAACTTACCGAACTGTTACACCACACAGTCTACGTCGGACGGCTTAAATACAAACCAAGTCCAAATAATGGATGTTGCACGGATCTTTTACACCAGCTTTCACTTTCAGCCGTGTTTACTTAAGATGACGACGAATATGATGCGTTGCAGCCGGGTGTTCCTCGCGGCCGCGGGTAGATTGCGTCATCATAGCTTGTGTAGCTTGAGCCAGCTCCCAACGCTCCCAACCCAACTTGGAGAATAGATTAACGGCGATATTTTTTTTATCGCGCGATAAGAGTCTCGCGTTAACGCAGCGCGTTAACGCCGATAACGGCCCACCACTAATATATATATATATATGTGTGTGTGTATATATATAAAATACTATTTTTGTCAAAAATAAAGTCATAGACTAAGATGTTAGATGTTCCAATGTTGGCTATATTCAAACTAATGAATACATATGATAAAATGTAGGCCTATAATCTTTTTTTTTTTTTTACAAAGAAAGAGTACACTTGAAATATTGTTGAAATTGTAATTATTGTTGTAATTGTAACCTTTTAATAAAATAGCAAAACATATTTACAAGATAGATGTAAGCAAAATCTTAAATGGTCAATATAAGTCTTCTTCTAAATATATCTTTTGTCCTTGCATTGTGGCTCAGTCAGTGTCACACCTGAATGAATGGCTCATTACACATAATGGGTGGGACATTGTATTCTCAGGTGTAAACTACTCCTCCTTCATGCCTCCCTCGCATATTGGCTTTCCAAGCAAAACCTGTCTTACACCATTTAAATCAATGTATTTTTTTTTTGTGAACAATAAAGCAAGACTATTTTCACATAATTTTGAAGCCAGAACTCGAAGCGAAAACATCCATTAGTCAAAAGTCTTGTGGACACATATTTAACCCATTTAATCCCACCGGTCACAATAGTGACCGTAAAAAAATGTTTCATTTCTAAGGCTATAAAAATGTTACTGAATGATCTATCAATGCATTTCCAGCAGATATTGAAATAATAAAGGGTCTCAATGAAATATGTGCAGTGTCGCATGTTTACTGTAAATTGTCACATGACCAGAGCTGTTTACTTCCTGTTTGCGCCAAGAGAAGAGGATGGCAGCAAGAAAGCTCCCAAAGAAAAGGTTATTAAAGTATGTTAACATAAAGATAGGACATAGATTTTTGGTACACATCATGTTTAAGGTGTCTAGTATTGATATATGCATTTGCAATTACTCAACTTTGTTTAATGTGGTCATAGAACTCACAAACATGTCAACGGCAACAATAGTGACCGGTGGGATAACCCATTGTATCTACATGCTAATACACATAGGCTAACTGTTCTACCTTACTTTCTGCTGCTACCTAACTTTCTACCTAATTTTACACACAGACACTATCCCGTGGCCTCGAGACACTATCCCGTGGCCTCGAGACACTATACCGTGGCCTCGAGACACTATCCCGCTATCCCGTGGCCTCGAGACACTATCCCGTGGCCTCGAGACACTATCCCGTGGCCCGAGACACTATCCCGTGGCCTCGAGACACTATCCCGTGGCCTCGAGACACTATCCCGTGGCCTCCAGACACTATCCCGTGGCCTCCAGACACTGTCCCGTGGCCTCCAGACACTGTCCCGTGGCCTCCAGACACTATCCCGTGGCCTCCAGACACTATCCCGTGGCCTGCAAACACTATCCCGTGGCCTGCAGACACTATCCCGTGGCCTGCAGACACTATCCCGTGGCCTCCAGACACTATCCCGTGGCCTCCAGACACTATCCCGTGGCCTGCAGACGCCTGCAGACACTATCCCGTGGCCTCCAGACACTATCCCGTGGCCTCCAGACACTATCCCGTGGCCTCCAGACACTATCCCGTGGCCTGCAGACACTATCCCGTGGCCTGCAGACACTATCCCGTGGCCTCCAGACACTATCCCGTGGCCTCCAGACACTATCCCGTGGCCTCCAGACACTATCCCGTGGCCTGCAGACGCCTGCAGACACTATCCCGGGGCCTCCAGACACTATCCCGTGGCCTCCAGACACTATCCCGTGGCCTCCAGACACTATCCCGTGGCCTCCAGACACTATCCCGAGGCCTCCAGACACTATCCCGTGGCCTCCAGACACTATCCCGTGGCCTCCAGACACTATCCCGTGGCCTCCAGACACTGTCCCGTGGCCTCCAGACACTATCCCGTGGCCTCCAGACACTATCCCGTGGCCTCCAGACACTATCCCATGGCCTCCAGACACTATCCCGAGGCCTCCAGACACTATCCCGAGGCCTCCAGACACTATCCCGTGGCCTCCAGACACTATCCCGTGGCCTCCAGACACTATCCCGTGGCCTCGATACACTATCCCGTGGCCTCGATACACTGTCCCGTGGCTTCCAGACACTATCCCGTGGCCTCCAGACACTATCCCGTGGCCTCGAGACACTATCCCGTGGCCTCGAGACACATCCCGTGGCCTCCAGACACTATCCCGTGGCCTCGAGATACTATCCCGTGGCCTCGAGATACTATCCCGTGGCCTCGAGATAGTATCCCGTGGCCTCCAGACACTATCCCGTGGCCTCGATACACTATCCTGTGGCCTCGATACACTATCCCGTGGCCTCCAGATAGTATCCCGTGGCCTCCAGATAGTACCCGTGGCCTCAAGATACCATCTCGTGACCTCAAGATACAATCCCGTGGCCTCGAGATACTATCCCGTGGCCTCGAGATAGTATCCCGTGGCCTCCAGATAGTATCCCGTGGCCTCAAGATACTATCCCGTGGCCTCCAGATAGAATCCCGTGGCCTCCAGATAGTACCCGTGGCCTCAAGATACCATCTCGTGACCTCAAGATACAATCCCGTGGCCTCGAGATACTATCCCGTGGCCTCGAGATAGTATCCCGTGGCCTCCAGATAGTATCCCGTGGCCTCCAGATAGTATCCCGTGGCCTCAAGATACCATCTCGTGACCTCAAGATACTATCCTGTGGCCTCAAGATACTATCCCGTGGCCTCAAGGATTTTATAAGGATTTTATACACTCTTATGCACGCGCGCGCACACACAAACACACACACAAACAAACAAACACACACACACACACACACACACACACACACACACACACACACACACACACACACACACACACACACCACACACACACACACAAACACACACACACACACACACACACACACACACACAAACACACTGCACAGGTCAAATAGACCTATATTCACTCTGTCCAATGGTTGATACAACACAGTATCCCACCGGTCACAATTGTGACCGATCATAAAACACACTTTTTCACACACTTTTCCATGAAAATTTAAAAAAATTATGATTGATTGTTTCAAAGGGATACTAATGACACATGATTTGGATATTTTTGTGTCTGAGAAAAATTTGGGATTAAATGGGTTAATGTGTTTTGTGGTCTTATTTCAGCAACTTTCATTTGTATTTTTTCCAATAACCACGCATAAACATTATTCTCTTAAAAATACAAACATCTACATACACGTTGCTCGCATACACCTGAACCCCATAGAGCACGTTTGGGACCAGCTGAAGCAGAATACCATAGCAAGTGCTTGGAAGCACTTCGGCGCAGTAATATCTTCACTCGTGAAAAATCCTCTCACCGGCCCCCGCTCCCTCTAGTGAAGATATTACTGCGCCGAAGTCGAAGTGCTTCAAAGCACTTGCTATGGTATGCCGCCATACAATATAGTTATCCATTTTACACGCTTAGAAAAGCGCAATGTTTTGTTTTGTGTCACCGTCCTAGGTCGAGTTACACTACGCGAGTAACTGTATTTAAACTGTAACTGTTTGGTAGCTTCTCTGCTTGGCCCATATTGAATGAACTGGGCTAAGCTAAGTGCTAACAAAGTTTCGCCGCAAGACAGAGCGATTTAGTGCACGCACTGAGACGAGAGAGGTATGTATAAACTCGTCTTAGTTAAGGGAATAACATAGTTTAATATGAAAAAACGGTGGAGTATCCCTTTAACATATTATGGTTATTTGCCTGTAGAGGTTTGTAACGATAGGTTATTTATTTAATTATTTTGTTATTATAGATGATTTATCCATGTTATATTGTGAGAAAGCATGTTAAATGAGAAAATTGTGAGAAATAACAGTATTGTCTTCGAATAGAGCTGTTTTACAGGCTTTTATCATCTATCCTGACACAAATAATGTGTTTCTAACAGCAAACACTCAGAATAAAGTGAGATGATCTGCTGATGATCCTGAATTACTTGTTGAATGAGTGTTGATAGTCTGAGGCTCATCAATATTAACAGATCTGCTGAAAACACTCTTTATTTCATGACAATAGTTCCTGTTTTCACCTCATTTATTATGCTGATGTCTTCAGATCTCCTGTAAATTGACACTTAAAGCTCATTTCATTGGTGTCAACAGACGTTGGTTAATATAAGTAAGCCTATGTTTATTTCTGTTTATGCTTTCAACTGTTTTTCTTATCATTATTTATATTTGGAAGAATTTACATTATTATATTCTGTTGTCCATGAGCATAAAAACAAACTCAGTAAAGATATATTTTTGATTTTGGCAGATCAACTCCTCCCACTGTAATTCATCATCAGTGAAGCTCTTCCCACTGTAATTCTCCAATAAATTCTGGAATATTCCCATCAGCTACAAGTGAAGACGAGCACAATGCATCAGGAAGAGCTAAAATCTGCAAAGACTGAGTTTATTAAAGAGGACAGTGA
Source organism: Squalius cephalus (assembly GCF_949319135.1). NCBI lineage: Eukaryota > Metazoa > Chordata > Actinopteri > Cypriniformes > Leuciscidae > Squalius > Squalius cephalus. Next base: position 17,163,014 of record NC_137122.1, read on the forward strand.
GAACATGAGTGATCCAGAACCCTGCAGAATGAAACACACTGAAGATCCTGAAGAACAAAGAGGTTGGTGTTTATTCTTCATTCATTCATGATGCTGAAGAACATTCATGTTAGAAACATTCAAGCACTTCTTCACATTTAGATAAACAGTTTAACTATGAAATGGCTGCAAAAAAATCTTTTTTCTTTTTTCTTTATACAAATGGTCAGTAAAGGGAGGTTGCATATTGATTGTCAATATCAGGTCAAACTAAATAAAAATATTTTAACTGTTTTATTTTACATTTTTTTATTATTTGTGGTTTACACTGTTATTTGTAACAGTGTTACCAGAATTTTTATCTGAATTTTGTGCGTATTTTTTACAAACGTGATAAATAATAATCATTCTGAAATGTACAAATGATCTTGTGTTTCTTGTGTCCCACTTTTGTTTAATTCATTTTTATGTTTAATTCATTTATAAAAATATAAATGATTGTAATATTTTATTGCAGTTGTCTGTTAAATGTGATTTTTTTTATCTCCATTCACATATTTCCCTCTTTGAATTATTTTGATTATTTAGAAAATTTGAAAATGAGTTTATCTTTGATGTCAGACCTGATGGAAGTGAAGGAGGAGAGTGAAGAACTGAGTGAAGTGAAGGAGGAACATCATGTCAAACCTGGAGGAAAACCTTTGAGTCGCTCAAAGACTAAAAATACATTTTTAAAGAAAAGAAGAGCCAAGAAATCTTTCATCTGCACTCAGTGTGGAAAGAGTTTCACAACCAAACAACGTCTTGAGATTCACATGAGAGTTCACACCGGAGAGAGAAGCCACATGTGTGCAATCTTTGTGGGAAGAGTTTCAGTCAATCATCACACCTTGATGTTCACATGATAATTCACACCGGAGAGAAGCTGTTCATGTGTGAACAGTGTGAAAAGAGATTCACAGACAAAAAATCTCTTAAGATTCACATGAGAATTCACACCGGAGAGAAGCCGTTCACATGCAATCAATGTGGGAATAGTTTCAGTCAATCATCATCCCTTAATGTTCACATGAAGATCCACACCGGAGAGAAGCCGCTCACATGTGATCAGTGCAGCAAAACATTACTTAGGGCATCAAACCTGAAGAGACACCTGACAGTTCATATGAAGGAGAAGCCACATTCATGTTCTGTGTGTGGAAAGAGTTTTTCAGTGCTGCACACTTTACAAACACATCAGAAAATACACACTTATGTGAGAGAGTACATGTGCTTTGAGTGTGAGAAGACTTTTACTACATCAAAAAGTTTAAAACAACACGAGAGAATTCACACTGGAGAAAAACCTTACAAGTGTTCACACTGTGACAAGAGATTCAGTCAGTCATCATCTCTGAAAAGACATGAGATGATCCACACTGGAGAGAAGCCGCACACGTGTGATCAATGTGGAAAGAGTTTCTCTATTAAAACTCACCTGAAGCTACATATGAAGATCCATCCAGTGGAGAAACCACATCAACACAGTCTGAGATCACAGTAAGTAGTTCATCTTTATGTGCTGAGAAACAAAAGCTGCTTTTCCACCTTCGGAAAAGGTTCCAGTTGTGTTTCCACTTGAGCCTTACACTTTCTCTGATTCCACACAATTACAAACCGTTCTCGGCACACTTGGCTAACCGTGCCGAACAAAATATCTAATATTTTGCCAATAGAAAATATCTAATATTTTGATGTCTTTAACATGTCTTTCGCAGTTTGATACACGCTCTGAACCACTGATTTGAAACAAAATATTCATAAAGGTGTCTGAGCTTCGTGAAGAAGTGTTTAGAAATTGCCCACCACACATGATTAGCAAGTTGTTTGCATAAAATAGTCCATTAAAACTCACTTGATTTAATTTTTCTTTTAGACCTGATGGATGTGAACAAGAAAGGAAAAACAGAGGCCAAAAAATCTGTCTCCTGCCCTCAGTGTAAGAAACGCTTCACATGTAAATCAAGTCCAAAGATTCACATGAGAGTTCACACTGGGAAGAAGCGGCTCAGGCTTTCACTCTGAAATCACATCAGCTTCTCATTCTGAAGAAAGACCATTTAACTGTGATCAGTGCGGTAAACAGTTTCATTGAGCTTCAGTCCTGAAGAAACACCTGAAGATTCAAACAAAGGAGAAGATTCATTAGTAATATTACAGCAGAAAAGACACAGCGGTGTGTGTTTCAGTGCTGAAGTCCTTTACTACAGAAGATGAACTGAAAGACCACCAGAAAATTCACACTGGAGAAGAAGGCCATAACACTTTTAAGAGAGATGTGCATCTGATATTATTTTTTAACTTGTTTCTAAATTGTTTTTCATTTGAACATCTAGTTTCTCTTCCACTTCTACTTTCCATACAAACACAAGATATACTTTCATGTATCTTTGAAACTGGACACTTCTCTTCTCTTCTTCTCTTGAGATGCTTTGGCTCCAGTGGGGATTTCTTTAAGACTGCAAGGGAAGCTCGGCTTCCCCTATAATGTCAAAAAAATTAATGGTCAAATATGTACTATTGTGTTAACATTTTATTGACTAAAAATGCGTTAGAAAACGTTAATCTCAAAGACGAGTTCGTTCAGAATCAGCTACATACAGCAGGTCGGCTGACTCGATCTCCTTCTCATACATTCGCGTAGCGACACAGACAGTGCATTTCCCTGTTGAAGCCCAGCGTCCATTGACTTCAATGGGGCTGCTTTGAACAGTTTTTTTCAGCGCTTCGAAACTAGACGGTCATTGGATAAATGCTGCGATTATGTCCCGCCCACGGACGCTCAGCGTCTCTGGGGGTGAATGAGGAGTGGGCTGGCCCGGACTCCGGGCTTACGCGTGATGATTGGAGGGGCTGCATCTCCTTTTGATTGACAGCGATTTCATACAATAAAAAGTCGCTGCCGCTGAAGCTATTCGAGCTCAGTCCCATCGCGGATTTTTCAAGTGATAGTCAAAAGATAAACTGCTGCTACCTCTTTCTTGGTATTTGCTTGTCGAAATTGCTAGCCATTTTTCATAATACATTTCACACAATTATACATTTATACCTTTATTATATTATTACTTATCCTATTATTTTTTTATAATATTATTAGTAATAATTAAAACAATAATTATTAAAATAATTAACAATAGCCTATATATTATTAGTACTATTATTATTATACTTTATTATATTGTTATTTATACCTTTATTATATTATTACATTTATACAATTATACCTAACTCTGCTGGCCATTGAGAGGACACACTGGTCAAGTCACTGGAAAAGACACCTAGTTGGAACGATATAGGGTCACAGAGCATTTTCTTGAAAAGGAACATTGGGCAGAATTTACGTATAAATAAATGGACAATTTTTATGATGTAGGCCGAAAATGAGCTTCCCCTCTTTGAAAGACCAGCAGCCGCCACTGTTTGGCTCTTATGAGTCAGTAAAGAGAGATATCTGTCTCATTCCCTTTTAATGTTTGTATTTGCTTCATGTAATTATTAATTAAACTATTGACTCATTTTTATCAACATCTCATTGTTATTGTCCATTTACTTATTTTCTGCAGATTCTGCTTGAATCAGGAATAATTTTGGTTCTGAAAGGCTGGTGGTGGTGGTGTAATGGTGTGGGGGATGTTTTCTTGGCACACTTTAGGCCCCTTAGTGCCAATTGTGCATCGTTTAAATGCCACGGCCTACCTGAGCATTGTTTCTGACCATGTCCATCCCTTTATGACCACCATGTACCCATCCTCTGATGGCTGCTTCCAGCAGGATAATGCACCATGTCACAAAACTCAAATCATTTCAAATTGGTTTCTTGAACATGACAATGAGTTCACTGTACTAAAATGGCCCCCACAGTCACCAGATCTCAACCCAATAGAGCATATTTGGGATGTGGTGGAACGGGAGCTTCGTGCCCTGGATGTGCATCCCACAAATCTCCATCAACTGCAAGATGCTATCCTATCAATATGGGCCAACATTTCTAAAGAATGCTTTCAGCACCTTGTTGAATCAATGCCACGTAGAATTAAGGCAGTTCTGAAGGCGAAAGGGGGTCAAACAGAGTTTTAGTATGATGTTCCTAATAATCCTTTTGATTTAGTCTGAGTGAGGTCGATAAAGATCTGCAGTGAACCAAAGACAGTCTCAAAAACGCGGTTTGAAATCGCTGGTGTTTCTGACGTCACAAACCACCTTAAAGACACATCTTACGATGTCAGAAAGATCCGGGAGGCCCTCCCGGAGAGATACCGTAAATACCTGATCTTCCTACACAGCTTCTCTGGCTGCGATACCGTATCAGCAATTTCTGGGTTTAGCTCACCAAGCTCTGCAAGACTGACAAAGCAGAGGGGTCCATGGATGTGTTCAATGACATCAGAGCCAAGAAAAGTGACATCATCAAAGCTGGGTGCGAACTGTTCAAGCTCACATTCTGTGGAAATCCACCTGAAGATTTGGAAGACTTAAGATTTGATATCATCAGCAAGCGGGCCGTAGCCGGGAGCATCAAACCTGAGAAACTGCCTCCGACTACAGGAGCTCCAGCACAGCACTCTCTGCGGGCATATCTCCAGACCAGAGATCGGCTACTGCTACAAAGTCCATCACTGGATGTCCTTGAGTATGTTTCATGGAAACAAGGAGAACAAGGTTATGCACCAGTCCCTACAACAGATCCCATTGCACTGCACTACCTTCTGAAGTTTGTCAGCTGCAACTGTGCAGGGGACTGTGACACTCTCAGGTGCTGCTGTAAAAAGCAAGGCGTCAAGCGTATTTCTGTTTGTGGGAACTGTCATGGTAACTCTTGCCAGAACATCAACCAGCCAGATGATAACAGGAGTGAGGGAGATGCAGGGGAGTTGGATGAGGTTTGTTAAATTTTAAACTGATTTAGTAAGTTTTGTTTTGTAATTGTTCAATAAAACCATTTTTATGTGGTTTTTGTATGGACTTTGAGTCATTTTTACTCAAAACTAATGACTGGGATAGATTCAGCACCCCTAAAAAACCCTAGTTAGACATCTCAAAAGGTAATATTGAAAAAAGTATTTTTTCAACTTTGATTGCCTCTCCAGGCTTTTCCCTGAGGATTTGGCTGTGGATAAATTGGGAGGTGTTACTAGACACCTATAGGAACACATGGTAAAAAAAGCTATTGGTAAGAATTTTTTTTGCAGATTGGGAAAAAAAATGCCTAACTTTCCCCTTACAGATACTGATAAATACTTTACATTGATTGATTGAACTAATAATGAGACACATTTTACTATAGCCTACATAAATGTATCTGGTAAATATACAGTTTGACAAGGAAAGCATCAACTTGCTTTGTGCTGCTATTTTTTTTTTAAGGTTTTTTGATCATTGTCAGTTTCTGTACTACGAAACCTGTAACATGTTTTATTTACATAACTTTATTACAAGGAATGCATAACTATATGTGTTAATTATGGTGTTGTTATTTAACTGAGTGTCATTATTGCTTTTGTATTGTTGTTTTATACAGATAGTGGATAAACATGAGATATAATTAATTTGCGGTACCGGTATATCAACCGGGCAATCTTTGGTATCTTATTAATCTATTACTTGTTCCAGAGCAAATCGACTTTGGTTAAGGGGAAAATTAGGTTTCATAACTTTATATTTAGGACATATTTCACTTAAATCCAGTATTTTAATGTGAGAAAAACTAGCACTTTGTGCAAACGAGCACTTTTATTTTTTTTTAAAAAGGACATGCAATTACCACTATAACCAGTAGATGGCGGCAGAGGAGCACTTATTGGCTTATTAGCCATTTCCACTCCCTATATGGGAAAAAAATAAGTCATTAAGTCTCATGCAGAACAAAGCCTTTTCTTCAAATTGTGCCTGAATTACACATTTACGTTTTCCCTATAAAAGTGAGGTTTTATACTGTTGTTAATAAAAGTTAATTGTATCTATATCAACAAACAAACAAACAAGTATTAGTAACTGCACTTATTAATGCAAAACAATAGTAATTTTATGATTAAATGAACTTTATGATAGTTTTCCCCCCAGCGCCATCTAATCAGCTGCTGGCACCACCATCTGTAGAACTGAGTGGCACCAGTGCTACTGCTCTCAGATGTTAGTCTGGAGTCCTTTGCTGAAAATACTCTTTATTTTATGACAAAAGTTCCTCTTTTTTATCTCATTTATTATGCAAATGTCTTCTGATCTCCTGTAAATTTCCACTTAAAGCTCATTTCTTTGGTGTCAATAGACTGAGGGTATTTGTTGGTGCTTTCAACTGTTTTTCTTTCCATTATTTTTTTTTACAAGAATTGACTTTATTTTTTATATTTTGTTGTCCATCAGTATAAAAAGAAACTTAGTAACTGATATATTTTTTGGATTTTGTCAGATCATCTCATTTCATCATCACTGAAGCTCCTCCCATAACTATCACATCATCATATCAGCTCCTCCCACATCAGTCACTCCGTCAGTGAAGCTCCTCTCAAAGCAATTCTCCAATAAATGCTGGAACATTCGACACACTGAAGATCCTGAAGAACAAAGAGGTTGGTGTTTATTCTTCATTCATGCATGATGCTGAAGAACATTCATGTTAGAAACATTCAAGCACTTCATCACTTTTAAATAAACAGTTCAACTATAAAAATGGGTACAAAATGTTCTTGTTTGTTTGTTTTCAACAAATGCTCAGTAAAGGGAGGCTTGAGAATCTTTCATCTTGATTGTCAACATCAGGTCAAACTAAATATTATTTTAGCTGATTCATTTTAAATTTTACAAACAGTTGTTTAAACCACTTGTAAGATTTTCGGTCCCAATGAACAATGACCCATCGCTGAGGGAGAAAGTTTCTCAACTTTATTGGCACTTTGTCTCAGTATGAAAGTTGCACAGAGTTAACCAATAAGAATACAAGCCTTCCATCATATAGGAATACAATACATAGAATAATAAGTCCATATATGGTCAGTTTCTGGGTTATCTTGGCTGTCGATGTACTTGTGGTAAACTAGCCTATACTGAATACCATTCCCCTGCTCCCACATCCTGGCCTAGAGATCCATGATATAGGAAACATTCCCTTACATAATGAGGAACAGATGTTTCCAGTGCCTTCTGCTTCATGCTACCATACTAGAATTCTTTCTCCACTATAATGCAGAAGTTTGACCATTAAAAAAGACATGTTGATCTGCTTTATCAATTCAGAAATGTTTTCTGAAAACACATGCATTTGCTGTAAAAGAAGCAACTTAAAAGTCAAAGGTCAAGAGCCCAACTAAAGCCCAACTAAAGCAAACGCTGATCACCATAATGGCGAATCAATCATTAACATCTAAACCTCTTAATTCTCACAATAACTTGTGTAGACGTCTGACAGAAATAAAGTCAGTCTGGTCAGTAATAAGTGAAGCTGGTAATGCTGTTTGTGGAGTTGTTTAATCCTCCTCTGCTGAGATCTTCACAGATTGAATGTCTTCTTTTCTCATCAGTGGGTTTAGTCTAAGATGTGTCTGAAGGAAGTTGTAGTTTGTGTCCTTATTTCTCCTTATTACCATTTCAGTGCTTGTTCACAGCATGTTTTTGAATGATTGAAAGGATGTTTCAGAAACATCATACCTTTAAATAGCTTTATATGCACATTAAAGAAATGTTACAAATCAATGTTCCTAGAATGTTGAATTGTTAATCAAAATTAAGTTAAAAGAACTTTTCAGGAATATCATACCAACAAAAATCTTATGTGATTCTACATGCGATAAAATTAATTATAGGCTTGTTTAAGATGCGCCTTGCCTTGCCTGAAATGTATGCGAGAGTAGGAGCGGCTGCAGTGAGAGGAGGAATGAAAAAAGTGCAGGCAGGCCAGACAGTTCTCTCTTCTCGCAGTGGATCTGACACTGACATGAGATCAAAGATGGATATCGCGGGATTCACGCTCATGCACAGTGTTGCTAATACACTGGATGTAATTTAAGTTCTGTTTCTTTTATATGAAAATATGAACAAGACACCCAAAGTACTTTAATTCCATTCCAAATACATGTTTATCTATAATTTTTTCTTTAATACAGACACATTTTTTTTTTTGTTTTTTTTTTATTTATTTATTTATTTATTTTTATAAAAATTAAATTGCATAACCCAAAGAGATCACACTGTCCGATAGTTTGGGAATATTCACACATAACGTATACTCATAAAACATGATATCAGAGTTTTAAAATCAAACATTTTAAAAGAGAACAATACATCACGGTTGTTTAAACCAATGAGCATTAAGCTATGTCGTTTCCCATCGTGCTTTTGATCAGCGCAGTCAGTGGAGAGCAACTGCGCTCGACTGCAGAATCCGACAGGTGCGCCTTGCGCTTGCAAGAGTTTTTTTGAAATGCGTCAGCAAGACATCAGAGCAAGGCGGACCGCACTAGGACACATTTCTAACTGGCATGCATCTCGCGCTGATCACCGTTGATCGGTTCTGCGCAGATTTTGCTCATCTCAAACAAGCCTAAAGTTTATGGATGAGTGAATACATTGATGTTTTTATCATGACTGTGGTATGAAGATTGCTAATAAGAGAGTATCAGCGCCATACGCGAGCCTTATATTGGGGGGGAGGGGGGAGGGGGGAGGGCCTTGTTGTTGTCTTCGCTCAATTTTTGTCAGTTTCAAAGTAAACAATTGAAGAGTTCAGATGCAAAAGCCTCTAAGTGTCATCTGAAAATTTCTTCTAGAATAATCATTTTTATCAAGCTTGTATATTTAAGTTAATTAATTTCACTTAAATGGCAATGAAAATGACCTATTAATTGTCATTTAAGTGAAATTACTTAACTTAAATATACGAGTTTGATCAAAATGATCATTCTAGAAGAGAATTTCAGATGGCACTTAGAGGCTTTTGCATCTGAACTCTTCAATTATTTTAAATTTAGAATTTGATCCATTTTGTGAATGACACAACCTAAATTGACTTACCATGTAAGTGAGAGGAGTTTCACATTTGTTAGTTGGAACTGTGATTCTTAATCTGTCTTAACCTTTCTGGGAAAACAGGTGGAGGTAAGCAAACCACAGTGAGAATAATGGAACTGTAATTCTTAAAGGCACAATATGTAACATTTTTGCTTTAAAAATAGCAAAAATCACTATATCTGTTATTTTAGTTGTGTACTTACATTATCCCGACTGTTTCCAACAACTTTCAAACCAGGAAAAATGTGTAATTTAATTCGAGAAACATCCCGTTTCTTTATTTCCGTTTTGTCGCCGTCAATGGCGTCATATCCGCGTTGTCCCTGGTTTCCGCTCGTACTGCCATAGCAACCAGAGCTATGAACCAGAGCCCTCTGATAGTAACCAAGGCGACAGACGTGGACTACTGTGTAGTTCGCAATGTCTTGCACGCTGTTGTTGTTTCGTTCAAACATTATGGACCATGGCAAGCAGACTTTGGATAAAAAAGGAGAACTAAAACGAGAATCAATATCAGCGCGGTGTTTTCGAGATGCCAAGAGCTCCCATAGACAGTATATAAATGAGAGCTCCACGTTCGAGACTTCGACCGCTCCTACATGTACTTATTAAACAGGTGAGCACATTTACATAAAACTGATCAATGTTATAAAGTTCAACAATGATAAAATGTTAGAATATGATCTGTATGTTATTCTAATGTTGATCTAGTTTACTGTTAATCTCATACAGACAAACTAACACATACATTTCAACACATTCAAATGTAGTTTAGTTGTGATAGTGTAATGGTAGATCAAGTGAAACAGCGCTGCGTTACCTCACAAGTTTAATTTGTCTAATAAACTGACCTGTGAGTAGTAATTCTGCGTGTAGTTCGATAGAATGAAATGTCCATATTCCTTTTATATCTGCGGGAGCTCGCGTCGCGTGTGGAGCTGATAGCTGTCTCTTAGCAATCCCGAACTGCTTCATATCACAGTCATGATAAAAACATCGATGTATGTATTCAGTCATCCATAAACATTATTAGATCGGCCGGCTTGACGTTGACGACAAGATCCATTATTCTTAGCAAATGTTGCGTCATCAAACTACGCCTTTGTTATTGTAAATAGGTTAGCGACCCCTAGTGGCGAAAAATTCCATACTGTCCGTTTAACCTGTCTTAATCTGTCTGGGAAAGAATACTCATTCTTTTCTTAACTCTTCGGAGTCTTGGGCTATTTTGGCCGTTTTTGAGTACTTTTTATTTTTTTTATTTTGCGACATAAATGTTTACCATACCAATGTTTGGTATCATTTTTTTCAGCACAACATCACCTAGACAATTAGTTTTTCACTTTTATGTACTGTATCAACATACTGGACCCAAAAAAAAAATCACACAAAAAACACAAAATCCGAATAGAAAAATTATAGTTTTTTTCCTACAAAAAACACAAACATGCTTAATTTGTGTCAAAATTGCACATTAGTCACACAGAAATAAAGTGGTTTACCGTTTATGACGTTTGTGAACGTTCACAAAAGAAAGAGGACACACAATTATTCAGTCGCGTCTGTTTCTGTTTATTTGGTAGCCTAGTTACAGGACATTTACATCACATTTAGAAAGAATGATAATTTCTACAAATATGCCACCAAAAATTTGACCTGAGGAGCTTTAGCACTCTCTCCCGGATACAGTTATATTTAAAAGAAAATAGTACAGTATAAAGAGATAAAATAAAACAGGATTAAGATAACTTAAATGATTTGTCTGATTTCTTCAAGCGTTCATATTTACCATGTTTACTATGGTAATGTAGCCTGGATGCCAGCCGAACTTAGCCCCGCCCACAAAATTTTTAGGTCGGGAAGTTCGGTCTGGACTCGATCCATTGAGGAGCTATTATGCCCGAACAAAAATTGTTCGGACCAATCAAATTGCCAGGGCGGGCTTTATACGATGATGGACAGATGAGCAACGGTAACGTAATCATCCACGTCACCAACGAGCGCTTGGGTTGAATATGTTTACAACAAAGATGACTGCCACTGGAGAATTGTTATTTCACGAGTTCACACTTACAAATAAGTCAGATAGAATAAATGCATATTTGGCGTCCGAAGAGAGGTTCCGGGCTCGGTATATTCGGCCCGAACCCAAAGTACTCCCCCCGTATTCCAGGCTGTGGAAGAACAGGCCAAGAGTGAGTGGAGGGATGATGAAAACTGTTAAGGAATGTTAGGTGAGTTGACAGAGTGAATAATATGCTTCCTCTCATGCTGATAGTGTAGACTAGACGATCATTGTTTGATGACAAGTTGATTGGATTGATTATTTGAACGTGCTCCTGCCGAACTTTGTTTATGAAACATCATGTGTTGATTCCGCCATCGCGTCTGTTATAGATGATATCGACAGCGCATTCATTTTAAAAGAGGAACAGAGAACCGCGATCAAGGCATTTGTCGATCGGAAACATGAATGAAAAACATACGTCACTTACTCCGTTGCTCTGATTGGTTGTAGGCAGAGCCGTTGACTATCCAATTGAGTGCAGAGGCATTTTCCTTCCTGGTTCGGTTGAAACACACCCCATAATCACAGCCCAATGGAGCAGTATCAGATTCACATTCTGACTAGAATCTGAGTATGACGACGTCAGGCTAATGGTAATGGTTAGCGCGCATAGTTTTTTGCAACGGGTATAAATATTCCTACCTTATACGGTGATCAGAATCCACATCGGATCACAAACAGAAGGCGTTATGTTAGCTGACAGAATTATCTGGCGCGAAACCAGGCATGCGCAGAAAGACGTACACTCAAAGTAATCGGATCAGCTCGTTTACATGGTGTAATCTTTCGTTTGATCGGTTCATGAAAAGGTTTATTCCACCCCCTTCAATCCGACTGAAATTTCAATCGGTTTGAGCATTTTTATTCCTATTGAGGTGTTGACATGGAGCATTTTCATTCTGATTGGACTTTTAAACTGGTTATAATCGGAATACAATGCTACATGTAAACGGGGCTACTGATAGACAATCAGACCAGAACAATACATACAGAATGAACAGACAAACCTGCAAACCGTGACAGTCTGATAACCACCGTTATAACATAACCTCTTAAAATCTTCTAAAGCCAAGCGTACCTCAGGTTCATATTCTTTGTCTTCATGGATTAACCTGTCAATTAACTCTATTAGTTTCTGAGCCTTAAATTAACAGGTCTTTTCACTCTTTCAGACTCGTTTTCAACATTAGACAGGTTTTGATTTGACTCATTAAACCCTTTAGCATTCATAGATCTTTCATTGTCCGTTTTGCAAACAATTGTGAACCAACATACAATTCAAACACACAGACAATGTTCGTAGGTCTTTGGCAACCAGAATTGCATTGGAATTACACAATTGTGTGCACACAATATCACATGGCCATGTTAATGCTGCAACAATGTAGGCTACTTACAGTCCAGTCGATAGGCCCTTTAACATCTAGATGAGCGTGCAGCGTAAATCCAACGATGAAACCAACAAGGGGGAAAAATATAATCCAAAACGAATCCACTGAGTCAAATCCAAAGCTTGAATCCAGACAGGCGTCTTGATGAGACGATCCTTACGTGCAGCGACACAAAGACTTTATCCAAACATCCTCCCTATGTCCGTTGAAACAAACTTGTTGACTTTTACTTCATATGATCTCCTTTATCCAGTGAAGCACAGTTTTTTTTGTTTTATGTAATGGCTTTCCAATGCCGTTGCCGTTGACAATAGGAGTTAGTAAGTTTAGAACGCATACAAACAGAGTCCATGCAGATGGATGTAGATACAAACAAATGTCTGTCTTTATTGCTTGTGCTCCATTAAACATGATCTTAAAACTTCGTGTGGCCTTTCCTTGGTCACACATACACACAAAGCCATAACTAAATCACAAACTAAAATCCACCTTGCGAGCTACTCTACCATGCGGTCAAAAAACTGTGCACTTCCCAATTACCAATGCACATACTTGTTGCTCAGGTGCTCTAATTATACACAGCCACAGCAACACCCAGTGGACAAACATGGCTCCTACATACTGATCAATATCTTATTTGATCAAAAGGATTGTAGTATTTTATAGCAGTTGTCCATTACATCAGAGCTCACTTTTATGTCCTTTCACTTCATATTCCTCCATTTGAATTGTTTTGATGTACTGAAAATTAAATTAATCTTTTTTTTTCTTTCATTTCAGACCTGATGGAAGTGAAGGAGGAGAGTGAAGAACTGAGTGAAGTGAAGGAGGAACATCATGTCAAACCTGGAGAAAAACCTTTGAGTCGCTCAAAGACTAAAAATACATTTAAAAAAAAAAAAGGGCCAAGAAATCTTTCACCTGCACTCAGTGTGGAAAGAGTTTCACAACCAAACACAGTCTAGAGTGTCACATGAGGATTCACACCGGAGAGATGCCATTCTCATGTGATCAATGTGGAAAGAGTTTCACAAAATCATCAAGACTTGATGTTCACATGAGAGTTCACACTGAAGAGAAGCCATTTACCTGCAATCAGTGCGGGAAGAGTTTCACACAAAAAATACACCTTAAGGTTCACATGAGGATCCACACTGGAGAGAAGCCGTACGCATGCGATTTATGTGGGAAGAGTTACACAAATTCATCACACCTTAAGAGTCACATGATGATCCACACTGGAGAAAAGCCGTTTATGTGTGATCAGTGTGAAATGAGATTCTCAAACAAACGCAGTCTTGATCATCACCTGAGAGTTCACACTGGAGAGAGACCGTTCACATGTGATCAGTGTGAGAAGAGCTTCATGTATTCTGAGAAACTTAAAAGACACATGAAAATCCACACTGGAGAGAAGCCGTACAAATGTGATCAATGTGGGAAGAGTTTCAGGGAATCAGCAGATTTTAAGAAACACATGAGGATCCACACCGGAGAGAAGCCGTTCACATGCGATAAATGTGGGAAGAGTTTCAGGGATTCAGGATACTTTAAGAGTCACATGAGAATCCACACCGGAGAGAAGGCTTTCATGTGTGATCAGTGTGAAAAGAGATTCTCCCACAAACAAAATCTTAAGCTTCACATGAGGATTCACACTGGAGAGAGACCGTTCACATGTGATCAGTGTGGGAAGAGTTTCACAAAAAAATCATGGCTTGAGCTTCACATGAGAATTCACACTGGAGAGAAGCCGTTCATGTGTGATCAGTGTGAAAAGAGATTCGCTTGGAGAGAAAGTCTTAATGCTCACATGAGGATCCACACCGGAGAGAAGCCGTACACATGTGATCATTGCGGCAAAACATTTATTGTGTCATCAGCCCTGAAGACACACCTGATGGTTCATACGAAGGAGAAGCCACATTCATGTTCTGAATGTGGAAAGAGTTTTTCATGGCTGCAAAGTTTACAAACACATCAGAAAATTCATACTGGTGTGAGAGAGTACATGTGCTTTGAGTGTGAAAAGACTTTTATTACATCATCAAGTTTAAAAAAACACCAGAGAATTCACACTGGAGAAAAACCTCTGAAGTGTTCACACTGTGACAAGAGATTCATTTGGTCATCAGAACTGATAAAACATGAGAGGATCCACAGCAGAGAGAAGCTGCACACGTGTGATCAGTGTAGAAAGAGTTTCTCTTTTAAAAGTCATCTGAAGAAACACATGAAGATCCATACAGTGGAGAAACCAGTTAGTTTCCTAACACCCACTGATAAGTGACACGACAGATTGTAGGGGTGGGCATTCAGACGATTTTATATTGTGATCTTGAAGACAAACTACTTATCAATTGAATCATCGAGATTGTGATCTTTTATGTCTTTGTGAAATGTTAAAACTAGTGTAATCACCATGGGAAAATCTCAGAGTAAAACTGAGAGTTTTGAAAAATATAATACACCAGTGTTTTGCCAGATGAGAAGTTTATCTATATATCATCTTGTTACTCCTTTAATTCCTTTTATCATATCTTTTTTTAATTCCCTTTATAATTGTTTTTATTTTCCTTGCTTTTATTTTGTGATTATGGCAATACAAAGTGCTTAACACAGAAAGGAATTACAATAGTGCAGGAAGTGTGCTATATAAATAAATTCACCTTGCCTACAGTAATGACTGCCTACTAGATGATTGTGATGACTGACCAAATTATACCATGTGTCTCTATCATGTGTCTTTCATGCGTGCTGACGTATTTGAAAAACAATTCAACACCAGCCAGCAATAAGGCTGTGACAGGTATTGAATTTTAGTAGTGGGAGAAGTAACTCGATTTACTCACTGCCGTGACCCTCCTGACGTCATGTGTGTGTATTATGTTGCTTGCTTCCTGATATCATGCGCGCAAATGCATTTAACCTATATTTGTATTAATTAACCAGATTGGATTGTGTTGTTAATAGGCACTTACTTAACGCTAAAAAATGTTTTGTTCCTCTAACAAGTGCTTTTGAACTTCTTTTTGATCTGAATGGTATTCGGAAAACAATTGTCCCAGAGTCTAGAACGCAACCTCCATTTTTAAAATACCGCAGAAAACTACTTTTAAACAGGAAATGACAGAATATTTACCTACATTTTTACACCTGGTCTCTTCGCACGGGGATATTAGCTGCATGAGGTCATTTTTCCAGACCTTTTTTCTGAAGGTAAAAATCGCCGTTACCTTTACTGACAATGTCTGTAAAGATTCTGAGATGGCACATTCGGACGGGACTAAAATCACTGAGAATCTACTAGTCCTGACTCCTGTCCGAATAGGGCTTTTGACACCAGAACTCTCACATATATTGTCAAGTCTCTCTGCAACCAGCAACATATTACCTTTTTAGTTTTATCTAACCTTGGTTGAAAATTGTAAAGACGACGTTCGGAACATAAACTAGTTCTAGAATCCTGGAAGATTGCTTTCATAAATAATGTCTCCCAACACACGTATTATTTAGAATAATGAAAATGTACTGTGTGGTAAAAGATCACTCTTTTCAAGGAATGGGTACACTGAACAAAATGATTCGTTGAATTTACTACATTTTTTTATCGTAAGTGGTTCCACACAATTGATTTTAGCTACATTTAAATAAATGCATTAAGTTGAACTTAATAAATTTTAGTTCAACTTAATGCATTTGTTTAAATGTAGCTAAAATCAATTGTGTGGAACCACTTACGATAAAACAATTTAGTAAATTCAACGAATCATTTTTTTTCAGTGTAGATCAAAATATTATTTTTGTTTCTGATTTGTTCAGTGCTCAAGGAGATCTTCTTTCTTCTTCTGCTTTTATGTCTTTGAAAGGCGCTGCAATTTCAGTGAGAGTTTTTAATAAAGTGTCATTTAAGATACAACTGTTTAAACAATTATATTCCTAAACTTACAATCAATGGTGTTAATGTATTAGATAAAACATGCAACAACTTCTTTATTAGAAATGCTCTTTCTTCAACTCCAAGAACCGCCGCTAAAGCACGATCTAAATGGAGTATCTGTTATCCAAACTCTGATTTGAATAGCTTATGACTTTTCCTCAAAAACGTTTTCCATTTCAAAATTGTTCATAGATATTACCCTTGAAATTTAATTTTGAGCAGATGTTCTGAGAATGTATCTTATTTATGTTCCTTTTGCAATACTGAAGAATAATAAATTCTACATTTGTATTATCAGTGCCCATTCTCTTAATCCTTTTGGTCAGAAGTTTTCTTGTTAGTTTTCTGCTGTTGTAACAAATTGGTAAAAATGTCAGAATCTATAATTTTTTGTTGTCAGATTTTCATTCTAAGGATTACTTTGTCTTCTGGGTAAGTTTCATCTTTACAAAGCCAAAACCATTCAATGTGATCCTGATTTTACAATATTCTAATCTGGTATAAATTCCCTTTTTATTTCCTTTAAGAAAATGTCAACACCTTTAAACTCAAAGGTTTCAAAAACATATAATATCCTTGAGTCTGTAAGGGACCTTTCATTTTTCATATTGACGAAATGTAATATAAGAATTCCTGTAGCTCAAACAGTAGAACGCCAAGGTAATGAGTTTGATTCCCAGGGAAAGAAAGAACTGATATGAATGTAAATGTGTACCTTGAAATGCAATGCAAGTCGCTTTGGATAAAAGTGTCTGCCAAATGCATAAATGTAAATATTGTATTGATTTGTGTTGCCTAATTTATTCTCTTATGATGTCTGAATACATCCCCCTTGTTGTTTTTCTTTTTCTCACTGTTAATGTCTGTAACCTTTCATTTGCAATTGAAAAATAAATAAGAGTCTAAAGTATAAAGGAAAAAAACTAGAATAAGTGATCAACTGTCAGCATATAAAGGTGAACTGATGGCTATTCTGCTAGCAATACAAATAATCAAGGAAATAGAAAAACAAAATGCCAAGCAAGTAGATGACAAAATGGTAGAAATTGAACTACCATAGTTTAAGAGAAATACAATCAGTGATAAAAGAGAAAGTGATTAAAAAGTGGCAACAGTTTGGGATAATGAGACTAAAGAAGACATTTATATGCAATACAAAAGAAAGTGGGAAAAGGTAGAAAGAGTGGGGGAAATAGGGGGGCGAACATATAATTATAAGATTAAGGATGGGACATACAGGTTTGAATACAACATTACATCTAATATCTAAACATCCAACGGGAATGTGTGAGAAATGTGGACAGAGTGAAACTGTATAACGTGATCATAAATTGTAAGGATTATGATGAATAAAGAGAAGTGCTAAGAGAAGAAATATGGGAGAATGAAGGAAAAGAGTTAACATTAAAGAATATATTAGACTCAGATATAGGAAATGGTACGGTAAAGGTGTTGTTTCACTTTCTGAATAACACAGGATTAATTAAGAGAATGTAGGAGAAGTGTATATATTAGAGAGGTAGAGGGTGCGGATAAGATGATGATATACTGTGGGTAAAGGAAAGAATATCTGAAGGAAAACAAGGATATAGTGAATTATTGGGAGTTAAAAGGGTGGAAACTGGAGGAGCTGAACACGCAGCGCCAGTATTTTTTTATTATTATTATTTGTAGTGGGGATGGTTAGAAAGTGTTCAGATGAATATGAAAATGTTTCTGAGCCAAACTACCTGATGATGGCAGTAATGCACTGTTTAGAGCGGTTGCCAATAAAAGACAGAAGAAGAAGAAGAGTCTTCCGAGAAGAGCAGTTCACAGTATTTCTCATATTTACACAACCATCATCACACACTTCCCACTGAAATCAACATTTAGTGCAGCAGCAGCGAGCATGAGGAGAATATGTGGAGTTCATTCAGACCTGAGCGATTTTGTGTTTGTTTGTGTGATTGTCTCGATGGGAATCGATCTCAAGTGTTGCTGTTGCCATTTTATTTATACTTAAATTTTAGTCTGAAGTCCTGTGCACATATTTTGTCAAAAGTTTCAGTTTTTTACCCAATTTATTATGCTGATGTCTTCTGATCTCCGGTACATTTCCACGTAAAGCTCATTTCATTGGTGTGAACACACTGAGGTATTTGTTGGTGCTTTTGTTGGGGAATTTCTTTTGTCTCATGCTAAAGTATGTATACTATAATGCCAAGCAGAAACTAGGTCACAGGGTTTGTGAGAATGGAAAGTACCCTGAGAAATCTGTACATTTATCTTATGGGAAAATGTGTATGGTGAACAGCAGGGACGGTACTGAAAAACATGTTACAAGATGTTTTTTTTTAAAAAATGGGATGGTCAGAGATTCTCCACCAATAGAAAGAAGGCCTCGGGGAGAATGTTTTAATGATGGCGACATCCCGAGGAGGAGCAAAAAGGAAAAGATAAATGTACAGATGCCCATTGGGTATCTAGCGATAAGAAAAAGGAGGCTGAAGACTGACCATTGCAAATCAGATGAACAAGTCAGATGAAATTCTTCTGAGACCTGGAACTTCGACTCTGAGATTTTTTTTTTTTTGGACGAATTGAGATTACATTATTTATATTGTTCTCCTGAAATATAAAAGCAAACTTATATTTTTGATTTTGTCCGATCAGCTCACTGCATTTTATCATCAGTGTGGAATGCTGGAATATTCCCATCGGCTACAAGTGAAGACGAGCATCAGAGCATCAGGAAGAGCTGAAATCTGCAAAGACTGAGTTTATTAAAGAGGACAGTGAGAACATGAGTGATCCAGAACCCTGCAGAATGAAACACACTGAAGATCCTGAAGAACAAAGAGGTTGGTGTTTATTCTTCATTCATTCATGATGCTGAAGAACATTCATGTTAGAAACATTCAAGCACTTCTTCACATTTAGAACAGTTAAACAAAAGAATGAGTACAAAATGTCGTGTTTGTCTGTTTTCAACAAATGATCAGTAAAGTGAGATTTGAGAAACTTTCATCTCGGTTGTCAACATCATTTGAAACTAATTATTTGAGCTTTTTCATTTTACATGTATTTTATATCTGCTTCTCAAATTTTTTGCAACTGTTACCAACATTTTGGACATTTCTCAAAATAGTTTACAACAATGTAATTTGTTATTTTTTTAACAATAAACTCGAAAACACCAAGCTGTATCATGAACAAGTAAATTAACTTTTCAAAATGTCCGACAGGGATGTAAAGATAACTTAAATAAAACCTTGGGTCGAATGTATAAAGCCACTCAGAGTAAATTTTTTGGACGGGTCGTGGGAGTGGGGGTGTTTTATTAAAGGAACACTCCACCGTTTTTTGAAATAGGGCTTATTCACCTTCTTTCCTACATTTAGATAGGTGGGCAAATGCATTTTTGTCTCAGTGCATTCATTGTTTTAGTTTGACAGGGTCGGCACTAGCTTAGCTTAGCATAATGAATGGAATCCTTTGTTGCCAGCTAGCATGTCCTGAGTAAAAGTGATATAAAAAATTTAAAAAACCCACCTAATTACTTCTTGTGGCCTGCGTATTCACAACAAGTACAAATAGCGATGCAGATTAACACTAGGCGATTTCCTATGCAGATATTGACTTGGGACTATATTAGGGGGAAGCACAGGCGAAGCACTGCTACTTGGGCGCAGAGATATCACGCCCAAGTAGCAGTGCTTCGCCTGTGCTTCCCCCTAATATAGTCCTTAATATATAAATCAATATCTGCCTAGGAAATTGCCTAGTGTTAATCTGCATCACTATTTGTACTTGCTGTGAATACGCAGGCCGCAAGAAGTAATTAGGTGGGTTTTTTAAATTTTTTATATCACTTTTACTCAGGACATGCTAGCTGGCAACAAAGGATTCCATTCATTATGCTAAGCTAAGCTAGCGCCGACCCTGTCAAACTAAAACAATGCATGCACTGAGACAAAAATGCATTTGCCCACCTATCTAAATGTAGGAAAGAAGGTGAATAAGCCCTATTTCAAAAAACGGTGGAGTGTTCCTTTAATAATATTATTATAATTGTTTTTGTTATTAATAATTGCTCAAATACAAAGCATTTATTCAATTTCCGCATGTGCGTGTGTTTGTGTGTGTGTGTGAGAGAGAGAGAGAGAGAGAGAGAGAGAGAGAGAGAGAGAGAGAGAGAGAGAGAGAGAGAGAGAGAGAGAGAGATTATGACTGGTGTTGTTTATTGTAAGTGTTTGTTGCCTTTTTGGACTTGTTGCCTTCCACCTGCACTGTCTCTTCCTCTGTCTCCTCCTCTAATGGGCCTTCACTTTCGCCACCTTCTCTGGGTCAGCATCCTTAAACCTGGCCTTTTTAGGGGACTTTCCTCTCAGGGCAAATGAGAGGATGCTTAATTGCTTTTTACCTGATATCTTTGAAAGACAGATGCAATGATTAATGCATCCATGGCCAGGATATAATTATGAAATATGACATGATTTTAAAAGTGACCTATAACATCGACTATGCAATACACTTTAATTTATTTAGTGCTAATAAAACAATTAAGCCTATTTGGAGAGAGAGATGTTTATAATGTGACGATATGTCAATCATCGTGTGATAACGAAAATATGACTAGGCCTAGACTACTTCTGAGCAAGTGTTGTCAGTGAACAGGCTGTAAATATGTTGGCTAAGTTACAGACACTCATGAAAAACTGATGCTGATTATCTGGGGAAACATTCTCTAACAGCGGTCAAGTTGTCACTGTTTGTGTCAAACGAGTTGTGAATTTGTTGTAACATTAAAACAGTTATTTTCTGCTATGTTCTGATTGGCTATTGTGTAGCCACTTTATTTTTTTTGATTGGCTGATAAGTGGCAGGCTCGACTAAGAATTCCAGGGAAGACGCGCTTGATTCCTGCTGGTTTCATACTAGTGAGAGCGGCGCGGCCAGAGAAATTGTGGGCACTGCGGCATATTAAATATATTATAAATAGTTTTTCTGCGTGAGAAATACAATGTGTGGTGGGAGTGCGTGACAAAAGACCGAAATGAGTGACTGTCACGCTCAATGCGTGACACTTGAGAGCCCTGGATTACACTTTGTTTACTTTAGTTGCCATATTACCTGAACAGTAATGTTAATAGACCTTCCTGAAATTAAACTATTTCTTTTGTATTTTTGTTTTATTGTATATTTATTGATTTTATTTGACCATTTGATTGTTCTTGTTTTTGTTCTTATTGTATCTGATCTTATAACAGAGGAACTACATTGTTTGGTGGATCGAAGTATAATATTTGTACTAATATGTTTACATTTAGTTTTATTTTATGAAACCTTGCTATGTATATGGTATAACCGTTTTTAAAAGCAAAAAGCCCCGTGAAGCCATGATTTATTAGCTGTTATAAATTCACTGTAAACCACAACTTTACTGGGCTTACTGCTTTAGTGTAAATATGTTAGCCTTACTAATGTCTATAAGCTAGTGTGCACCAAAACAATGATAAAATTTGCATTTAGAAGATATGAGCATTCAGTTCTCTCACTTCCGCCAATATGTGAGACAAAGAGAGACTCAAGAAGAAGTGTCAACATGTAGAAACAACAGGACATTTCTAAATGGTTAGTTGGTGAATTTATGTAGCTTATGTGTAGTTATCTTCAAGTCACTGATTAGCATATTCTGTCATGATAATCTATAAATCGCGTTTCCGGGGGCGGCGTTTATGTACATTTTAGTGTTTGTGATGTCACTAACCCATAAGGAATGTTGTGTAGTCCCTACCAGCCATTTGCTGTAGTCCTTAAAAAACGATTTCTGTAAAAGCAAATATCTCCCTTTACTTTGAACTTTGCTGATGTTGTTTATGCTCAAACAGCGACATTACACACTAACTTAAAGGTATAGTGGAGGATCTTTCCGAATTTTAGATAAGACCCGCCCTCTCCACTTTTTGAATAAGTTTGATTGATTCACCAGAATGATTGACAATTAGGAGGACCAATAGTATAGGTGATCCACCCGGAAGTAAAAAATCCTCCATTATACCTTTAAGTTAAAAAAGTGGAATCATAATCATCCACCCCTTTAAAAAAACAATTTGTCCAGTGGAGAAGATTGAGAAAAACTTTCTATGAAATGTATTTTACAATATTTTATTTATTTTTTCAAAAACAAGGGGAGGATAGAGGCTAACACATGATTTGTATCAATGTAATGTGTCGGCACATCCATATTTCATATTTTCCTAATAGTTTGTACCGTTAAACATGGTATCACGTGGATGAATGATCATATCATATGCAAATGTGTGCAGATGAGGATATGCATAGTAAAACTAGGCGTTGTAAGCTCCATATATGGTTATTTTGGGGAGGAGACGCGTCATCATCATCATTTCTCTTCATCCCCTATGGGACATAAGGCTTCAATGAGCACTCTCCATTGTATTCGGTCCCTGGCAGCATGTTGGGCCTCTCCCCATGACAGGTTCATTTGTTCCAGCTCTTGTGTCACAGTTCTGCGCCAGGTGGTTTTGGGTCTCCCTGGTTTTCTTTTACCAGGTGGTGTCCATCTTAGGGCAACTTTTGTGATGCTGTCCTGCTCCATCCTTAACACGTGTCCTAGCCATCTCAAGCGTCTTCGTGTAATCTCCTTGGTGATACTCCAGCTTCCCGTTTTCTTGTACAATTCATTGTTTGAGATCTTATTAGGCCAAAATATCTGGCATATTCGTCGGAGGCATCCATTATGGAACACTTCCATTCTCCTCATGTCAGTTTTGATAACTGGCCAGCTCTCTGAACCGTACAGCAGAACAGACTTTACATTACAGTTATATAGGATCATCTTCGTTTTAAGGCTGTATTGTTTTGATCTCCATATTGAGCGGAGTTGGGAGAAGGCACCCTGAGCCTTTCCGAGCCTTGCTTTAATATCTTTAGATGCCCCACTGTCCTTACTGATGAGACTGCCCAGATAGGTGAAATTTTCCACACACTCAAGTGGTTCCTCATTAACAAGGATGGGTGCTGTGGGGATGGAGTTGACACACATCACTTGTGTTTTGGAGGTGTTAATACTGAGCCCAACTTGTCTGGCAAAGTTGTTCAGCCTATCAGTTTTAGCCTGCATGTTGTATTGGTTGGTTGATAGGAGAGCAAGATCGTCAGCGAAGTCAAGATCTTCCAGCTGGGAGAGCAGAGTCCACTGGATGCCTCTGGGTCTGTCTGCTATGGTGTTAGTTGTGATCCAGTCTATGGCGACCAGGAAGAGGATAGATGATGCACCCTTGTCTCACTCCGGACTGCACAGGAAACCACTCAGAGAGGTGATTTCCCATAATGACACTACACTTAAAATGTTCATAGAATGTTTTTATGATTGAGATGATCTTTGATGGTATTCCATAGGATTGCAGTATCTTCCAGAGGGTGTGTCGATGGACACTGTCGAAGGCCTTCCTAAAGTCCACAAAGTTGATGTAGAGGGGTGTATTCCATTCCAAGCACTGCTCTATGATGTTACGCAAAGCAAATATCTGGTCCATACATCCTCTTCCCTTCCTGAAGCCTGCTTGCTCCTGTCTAATTCTGGTGTCAATGGCTGTCTCCATGCGGTTGAGAAGGACTCTGCAGAACACCTTGCTTGGGATAGACAGAAGAGTAATTCCACGCCAGTTGTCACAGTTCTTAATGTTGCCTTTCTTGGGGACTTTGACAATGAGGCCTTTGGACGCGTGTGCGCACTTTATTCCACTGACTGGGATTTATAAAGGGAATCTTGTGCAGGTTCTGGCGTACAAAAGGTTTTATAAGTCTGAATATTTTCTGGCATACACCATTTTTGGTTTTCGGGCGCACAATCACTTTTAGTAAGGATCCTACACACAGTTTTATAAACTAGATGTACCGCATGGCGGTACAAAATATGACCACCGCTCAGGCCTGCACTGGCTTTCCACAAAAATAAATGACGTGGAGCAATTTGGCTGTATTGCGTGTTTATGTATATACCTAAAAAAAGTAGTAGTATGTGCATGTCTGTCTGTGTGTGTGTGTATGTGTGTGTGTTTGTGTATGTGTGTGTCTGTGCGTGTATGTATGCGTGCGTACATGTGTGTGCGCGTGTGTGTTTGTGTGTGTGTGTCTGTGCATGTGGATTTGTATGTGTGTGTATGGGTGTGTGTCTGTGCGTGTGGATGTCAGTGTGTGTGCATGCTTGCGTTTGTTTGTATTCCTGCATGTCTGTGTGTGACAGTATCATCCTAAACCAGCAACCCTTCGCTCAACACCACCATCTACAGGCCGATAAGTGTACAGTCACTAAATGTGCACATAAATGAATTTATTTTATACCCCCCCATGGATGAAATTCTACGAAACTTAGCATACCCCCAGAGGATGTCAAGTTAATCATACACATGAAATATGGTGCAGTTCTGAACATCTCAACTGAAGATAGGGGTGATTAAAGCAGAATAATATTGCATTTTCATTTTTTATGGGAAGGGGCGCAAATCACAAATGAGTGATTATGGGCTAGGTTGATGTGGGCCCTTAAGACCAACATACCATAAAAATTTCTTCTTCCTCGGTGCCACGGTTCAGGTAGTTATTTAGGAAAAACTGCATTTTTTGGGTTTGGGGGGGCCCAGCGCTGGGGGGGGTGGGGGGGGGGGGAGTGGCCCCTGGGGACCAAACGAAATTTTTCCGTAAAAGTCTAGTGGGGCTACATGCCCACCAAATTTCATGTTCCCCGGTGTTTCGGTGTCCCTGGTATCGTTGACGAAAAATTCACGGGGGGCCCAGCGCGGGGGGGGGGAGTGGCCCCCGGGGACCAAACGAAAATTGTCCGTAAAAGTCTAGTGGGGCTACATGCCCACCAAATTTCATGTTCCCCGGTGTTTCGGTGTCCCTGGTATCGTTGACGGAAAATTCAGTAGATGACGGGAAAAAAAAAACAAACTTTGACAGTCCCTATATGACTGCTTTCGCTAGCTACGCTAGCGGCGGTCATAATGATACCCCAGGTCTAAATCGTCTTCTAATCATGCATTATCTGTGGTGTTTTACCTTCCAGCTCTAGCAGAGAGAACAGTTTAGACATGATTCATATTATAAGAATACGATACATTTCTCACAGATTTCAATTGAGCCATCTTCTGAATTATGAGCATACTATCATACTGATATGAAACAAGAAACACTTTCAGTATGCCATGTAATAGTTATAACAATTGCTTGACTTCACATACTGTATATACTGTAGGTTGTAGACATGATATAGAATTATGCAGCGTGGTGGCAAACAAAATTATATCACTAAATAAGAGACACACATTTTCCACTTTGATGTTTACTTTCTTGCAAGAAAAGGCCAGCAGTCGTACAGTCACACAGAGTGATTATAGAGTGTGACGGTGAAGGGAGGGCATCCTTACTTTTTTATAGTCTTGACTCCCAGAATGTTATCTTTCTAGGCCAAGGATGGTATTTCAACCATACGTGGAACGTTCTTGTTCATCATTGTATCCTTGAGTGGAGGCACTCTTGTCACGACCAACACTGTTTAACCATTCCAATACCATATTAGAATAAGGTTTGTATTTGCACTTTTACTGTCATATGATGGTCACACACATCTTAAAGTCTGAATCTCAGTGGGTTTTAAGAGATTTCAACCATTTGGTAAGAGGGGTCTGGAGGCCTGTTTTATCTGTGGTGGGATCAAACAACCTATGCTGTTATCATGGTTGGGCTCAAGCTGTGCCATCTCTTATCCAATCCATCTTTTCCAAACTACCTAACATTGGCAATGTTTCTCCTTTAGCTAGGCTCATCTCTTTGAAGCTTGCATGGCCTTAAAATAGTTAGCTAGGGGGGTTGTTAGTTAGCTCTGACTGACTGAAGCCCACTTCATTTATGGTCCTAGATTGTTGATTTAGGATCTGGAGTGTGGAATTATGTTTGAACGAATTATTCAAACATAATTTAAGTATTAAGAATTCAAGTTAATTTTCTCAGTGTAAGTTGTCACATGGAAAACAATTTAGTTCAATTAAGTAACAATTTATTGTTATTCTAATTTGTTTCCGAAATGTGATTCTTTGACCAAATTCTGTGATTAAATTTGCTCAAAATAGTTCAAACTCAGTTACTCTGGAAACTTATGCTGGGAAACTAACCTGGTCCGGGGCAGGCTAACGGTTAGGCTGAGCCTGAGTTGATGCTTAACCAGAATACCTTTAACACTGACTGGCTGGGAATGTGATGATATTACGGCTGACTTTCTAGCATGCTGCCATTTTATTTCATGTAACCACTATCAGTCCAAAAATGAAATTAAATGCATTTTAAAAATAAATGTAATACATTCTAACATACAAAAATAGTAACAAATGTAAAGAAGTAAAGTTACATTTGTTTAGTTGGTGTGATTTTTAAATAAAGCACTCACAGTCCCGCAGATTATGTGCATTGCACTTTGATTTTTTTTGCCAGCGGAACATTTATTAATCATTATTAATATCAGCAAAGCATCGGTTTGCCGCTCTGTACGAATTGAGTAACTGTCTTTAAAAAAAATACTCAATGTGTTCATCACCTTCCCTGGCCACAGAGCGATTCGTACCATTAAACAGGCCTTTTATGGAATCGCTGGTAAGTTCAAGTAATAACTATATAGAAAATGGAAATATTTATTGACTGTTAATGTTAGACATGGCAATTGAAAGACAAAAGAATCATTCAAACATAATTTATTTAAGTATTAAGAGTTCAAGTTCATTTTCTCAATATAAGTTATCTTTTGTAGCCTTTTGTAGCTTTCCCAAATGTTATCGGTGCTCTGCACTGTGACTGCACCCACGCCAAAAGACTCAAGGACAGGGTTAGGAACTGTGAGTTTAAACCCTGAAATACAAGACAAGGCTGGTGGCCAGTATTACCATTTCGGGTAATAATTATGATATTTTTCGTTTCCCCAAAAAAACTCTATTTAGATGATTTCACAGTTTTGCTGGGAGACGAGAGATAAGCATGCCTGCCTTATCTCTTGACTCCCTATAAGGAGCCCCAGGCTGAGGCACATGAGGCCGTTGTTGAGGACAATGAAACAGGCAGGGTTATAAGAGACAGTTATGCCAATTATTATTTTGGTTAATACAGTCCAAGCCATGTTAAGTTTTCACTTTCCCCAGGCACAATTAGATTTTTTTTCGTTTTTTATTCAGGTTGAAGCTGCCAGTTGGGGGTTAAAACATACAATTAAATGTTGTCAAAAAACAAAAAGGTCATGTGTCATTGTTTTATAGATATTCTCTTGCTGTTGGATTTCCAGCTTCATCTTTCTTATCTTGAGTTTTTTATATTGTATGTCAGTATCTAAAGCCCTAGATTCCCTTTATGGTCTCTGGGTTCTGTAGGAACATAAATATAAGTTATTCGTTTGAGTGCTCTTGGCACTTTTTTGTAATTTCTTAATAGCCTACTCATTTGGTCACATGTGGACTGAGAGGGCGCTAGAAGGGTGTCAGCATCCTGCAGCCAATAATAATAATAATAATAATAATAATAGGGGGAATACACACTATTAGCACCTCACAGGTAGGCTTTTAAATATATATTGTGCAAATCTGTGCCTACCTCAGACCTCGTTGAACAGACTGACACAGTCTCCTCATCCTCCTCAACTGTGGATGGGCCTTCAACCGGAAATTAATAATTAATAATCACCACTCAAGCTGGCTATGCTTGAGTACTTACATAGACTATACTTACCATCCTGAACAATATTTTTAAATTTTATTTTCATCTGCTGCCATGTTTGTTTTTTTCTTCACTTAAGTTGGTGCTGTAAAAGTTAGTCATTATTCACACACCACACACACACACACACACACACACACACACACACACACACACACACACACACACACACTTTTCAATGTATTGTGACGAATATTGAATTTAACTTTAATAAAATAAAGTAATGTACATTTTAAATTAGTTGCTACTTGCGCATTGAGACGATCAGCAATTTGGATCAAATATTTGGAGCCTAATTTAGGCGCATCAGGGAGATCGCGTTTCACTTTAACTTTTGGGTTCATGTCTTCGTGATCATCCTATACAGAGTCTACTCTGCAATATGCACTTATTTAAATTAGGATATTTTACATTAATTTTACGGGTTTTGTATGGCAGCCATTGCTGACAGTCATTTGACTGTTTTTTTTATGGGATTTTTTTACAGTGAAGGTGTTTGAAGGAAATAGCTGTAAAATAGCAGTGTTTTTCTGTAAAACATTTAAGGAAAATTTCTGTAAAAGTTTTTTTGCACTTCATTTAAATAAGGATATTTTACTTTATTTTTATGGTTTTTGTTTGGCAGCCGTAGCTGACAGTCATTGACCGGAATTTTGTAGGGGAGTGAATCTGCATAGAATTTAATAAACAAATTACAAGCATAAAGATAAAATTGAAATAATCAATGCATTGTTTTTCAGATAAATTTGACCATATTCAGAAAAATGTCAAATAAGTCTTCACTGTATAAATGAAATATAACTAATATAATTAATACAATTTATTTTGGTTAACGCTACAAAAGTCATTTTCTCTTTTGTTGATTGAACACCATTGGTGACACACACTGTTGTGGGTACATTAGGCTGCTGTCCCTTTAAGACAAATGTACAGACCTTATATAAATGACACGCATCTGTTTTCTTTCTCAGTTGTTTATCTCTAGTGTTCCACTAATCTGCTGCACAGCATTAACCAGACAGACTCCAGACAATGCCTTTGAAAACTGTTTTTATGGAATAGGAGCATGGCAAAGATGACATGAATCAATACATATTTTTTCTCCAACATGACTGGTTCTTTATATGTATAATTCAGCAAACCCTTCTGTTACTAGGTAAAAGCAAATCTGGATTTCTTGATTACTTCAGCTTGTTACTCAAAGTCATGGGATTTTATATTTAGACATCTTTCTAGTTTCATTTCCCCTTTGTCATATTCAGACATGATTCAGACATACTTTGGCCTGTGTTGGAGACATTTAGTTTTCAAAAGCATTCATGTTTATTCTGCAAGAAAAAGAAATGTTAGTTGGGATTAGTTGTTTAATTCCAAATCAAGATCAATGTACCTCATTCATGGAAAGATACTTATTTGATCAAAATGATTGTAGTATTTTATAGCAGTTGTCTATTACATCAGAGCTCACTTTTATTTCCTGTCACTTCATATTTCTCTTTTTTAATTATTTTGATTTACTGACAATGAAATTAATCTTTTTTTTCTCTCTTTCATTTCAGACTTGATGGAAGATAACGAGGAGAGTGAAGAACTGAGTGAAGTGGAGGAGGAATACCATGTAAGACCTGGAGTAAAACCTTTGAGTTGCTCAAAGACTAAAAAGACATTTTTAAAGAAAAGAAGAGCCAAGAAATCTACAACCTGCACTCAGTGTGGAAAGAGTATCACAACCAAACATCTTGATGTTCACATGAGAGTTCACACCGGAGAGAAGCCGTTCTCATGTGATCAATGTGGAAAGAGTTTCACACAAAAACCAAATCTTAAAATACATATGAAAACCCACACCGGAGAGAAGACGCATGAATGTGATCAATGTGGGACAAGCTTCAAACTAAAATTATATCTTAAGGAACACATGAGGATCCACACCAGAGAGAAGCCGTTCACATGTGATCAGTGTGGGAAGAGTTTTCCATACAAACGAAGTCTTTATGTTCACATGAGAGTTCACGCTGAAGTGAAGCCGTTCACCTGCGATCAGTGTGAGAAGAGTTTCACACAAAAAATACACCTTAAGGTTCACATGAGGATCCACACTGGAGAGAAGCCGTACGCATGCGATAAATGTGAGAAGAGATTCACAAATTCATCACACCTTAAGAGTCACATGATGATCCACACTGGAGAAAAGCCGTTTATGTGTGATCAGTGTGAAAAAAGATTCTCAAACAAACGCAGTCTTGATCATCACCTGAGAGTTCACACTGGAGAGAGACCGTTCACATGCGATCAGTGTGAGAAGAGCTTCACGGATTCTAATAAACTTAAAAGACACATGAAAATCCACACTGGAGAGAAGCCGTACGAATGTGATCAATGTGGGAAGAGTTTCACGGAATCAACAAACCTTAAGAGTCACATGACGATCCACACCGGAGAGAAGCCGTTCACATGCGATAAATGTGGGAAGAGTTTCAGGGATTCAGGACACCTTAAGAGTCACATGAGAATCCACACCGGAGAAAAGGCTTTCATGTGTGATCAGTGTGAAAAGAGATTCTCAAACAAACAAAATCTTAAGCTTCACATGAGAATTCACACTGGAGAAAGACCGTTCACATGTGATCAGTGTGGGAAGAGCTTCACACAAAAATCATGGCTTGAGCTTCACATGAGAGTTCATACTGGAGAGAAGCCGTTCATGTGTGAACAGTGTGAAAAGAGATTCACTCACAGACAAAATCTTAATGCTCACATGAGGATCCACACTGGAGAGAAGCCGTTCACATGTGATCATTGCGGCAAAAAATGTATTGGATCATCAAACCTGAAGAAACACCTGACAGTTCATACAAAGGAGAAGCGATATTCATGTTCTGTCTGTGGAAAGAGTTTTTCATGGCTGCAAAGTTTTCAAAGACATGAGAAAATTCATACTGGTGTGAGAGAGTACATGTGCTTTGAGTGTGAGAAGACTTTTATTTCAGCGAGCTGCTTAAAACTGCACCAGAGGATTCACACTGGAGAAAAACCTTTCAAGTGTTCACACTGTGACAAGAGATTCAGTCTGTCAACACATCTGAAAAGACATGAGAGGATCCACACTGGAAAAAAAAACTTAAAAGTGTTCATACTGTGATAAGATTTAATCATTTAATAAATCTGAAAACACATGAGAGGATCACACTGGAGAAAAACCTTACAAGAAATGCATGAAGATCCATGTAGTGGAGAAACCAGATTTTGTGTTATAAGATTTTTTGGGATCGCCCACCCTAGTTCATTATTTATTAACTGCTGTTCACACCAACATGAATAATCTGAATTAAAATTCAATCTGATTGTCACATAAGATTTGTCTGTTCAAACCAATGCTAAAAAAAAAAAAAAAAACAGCAGTAAATGGATATTCTCTTGACAGTAGATGGAGTGCAACTTTATGTTTCTGACAGCCGCTTCACAGAGAAGACCATCAAACAGTATTTTGTCATATTTTTGTATTTGCTATGGTGCTTATCAAGAATACAGAGACGATGAGCTCCACACACTCGAACAGCTTCACCTGAATACTAATCCAGCACACCTGAACCCGTTCATCAGCACACAGTTCATTAGTAGTCACGTCTCACTTCACAATCATCTGGTCTTGTTGTTCAATACTGGTCAACTTACCCGGCTCCTTACCTGTTCATGTCATGTTTGAGACTGCTCACCTTCTTCAACCTCCATCATCCGTCGTCCTTCAGATCATCCGATCATCTTCAACCATCACAATCTCAGCACCTGCAATACAAAGAGACAGTTACTAGCCAGCTAAGTTTATTCAACTGATCTTTATTCAGAACACTCACCTGTTGGTTTTACTCGATCTGACAGATGACAGGGACGCTTCCAGATTATTCCTTCTTCAATTTTTACTTGGGCTGAAACAATACACCAACGATTTGGTTCGTAACGCGAATTTTGACCCATGATTCGATACAAACCTTGACTCTTTTTTTTGATTGAAAAAATCTCGTTTTCGGTGGCGACGCGTTTATGTAACATGTAATGGCGTCGCCAATAATGCACCTAAAAGCAATCACAAAGAACCGGCAAAATTAATGATTATGAATATGTCACATATAGCAAGAAGACATTTTAATTGTTTATTAATAAACAAGTGTTTTCTGTGTCAGTGTCGGCTGCAAAGATGAAGTTGACGATGCTGACTCGCGACCTTCGCAGTAGTGAACGCGCCAGATAGAAATGCACATTTCATACGGATTACATTAGCAGAGAGCAGTCTGTTTTCTTTCGTTTTGAATTGTTCTGATTAAAAGTAGACATTTCAAGCTTTCTGTAGATATATTTTTCAGGTCTGTGAGGCAAGTAGGCTACCTTACGCTGAGTTTTGGTTTATGAGCTCCAATTCACGCGCCGGCGCCTCCTTGTCCTGATTATATTGTCTGCTCTATTTACTTCTTTATTAAATCCATGGAATTGATTGATGAAACATTTATTAAAATTAAGATACAATTAATACAAAACGAAATTCCGTTTAAAGAAAGCCTTTTTAAAGGCTTTGTGCTTTCTGTTTGAGGTCTCTGTGAAAGTTTTAAAGCAGTCTTTTAGTGCCGCTTTCAGAGTGGTCACGTCCGTAACATTGTTTTTTCCTCATAAATGCGAACACGAAAAATAAAATAAAATGATTATTTTATGTTCTGTGGAGAGCCAACCCTTTTTCATCCGGTGTGCAGTGTGATTCAAAAAATTACAAAAACATATTTTGCCACTGTCATGTGTATTTCCTCATATTAAATATAAAACGCATGATATTTTTCTAATGTTTGGACTCCTTTATTAAGGCAGTATGGGGACATAAACAGACGTTTCAATATATTGGTATTAAATGCATTTTCTGATCATTTATTTTTCAAGTTTTTACTGCAAATGTCACGTCCATAACGCTGGAATTGCCCAATGTGTCGCGATTCTGCCTTCTCACACCGTGACACAGGTTCGTGGATCTGAGTGTCGTGATTTCGGTTTCATTGTGCGTACATGACAGTTTTCATCACAAGAATAGTATGCTTGACGTCTGATTTAACCTTGCCACTCAGCTCGCACATGTAGGATTATCCATGAACAAGCCCATTTAATGAACACAACACCACATTCCACAGTTCAGAGAGATTTGATTTGAGATTTGACATTATTTTAGTGAAAAACCATTTGAATGTCATAAAACACATCTATGGTGCCGAGATGGCTAAAGGAGACGTCTTCCCTCATACCTGCCTAATCTTAAACCAGCTATGCAAGGAGAGCGCTGCTCAACGTAATGTTCTCTTTGTTCCCCAAACATGAGACCAAATGGTGAAGAAACCCTGGGTTGACCCCAATGCATAAATCCCCACATTCTTATCAGGAAAAAAAAGGTTTGCGAAGACAGTCACATGGCGAGAAATCACCACTGACTTTAACCAGTGACATCTCACTTCCTCCCGGACACCTCCTCTCTCTAGCTGTATATTTCAGAGATCTCTCCTCCTAAAACCAACAGAGACTGAAATTAACCCACTCGTGGCTTTTAACAAACAACGGTCTCAAAATTGCTGCCAATAAGATGAATTGATCACCAGTATTTTTGTAATTGATTCACAAAGTTTTTTCTGTGTTAAACATTTAACACATTTAAATTCGTATTAACTTCTACCCTTCTGCTATGCACCATATTTACACTCTGAAAGTTGGTTTATTAAAGTGGTTAACTAAACTCTTAGAAGTTTGGGCGCACACAATCACGTGGACTGTGACAAAACTCTAAACACATTCTCACTCACTAAAACACATTTTGCTCTGTGATTCACTTATGTTTCAAAACACTAAACACAGGCAGGCAAAAGTTAAACACAACTACAACACATTTGTCATCGTTTACACACAACGACTTAATTGTTCACACTTATTTCTAATGATGTGATCAAATCAACTGTACATTATACAAGTCAGTTCAGAGCCAAAACTGACTCAATGTTGCACTGAATAGATGGACACAATATAAGAAGGAGAGGAGAAAGAGTGTGTGTATATATATATATGTTACGACTGCTCCGAGACACGAAGGTTGAGGATCCAAATGCAGCTGTATTAAGGGGTAATCCAAAGACGAAATCCAATAAACAGGCAATGGGTCAAAACACAAGTAGACAGTCCAAACAAAACAAAACAAAACAGGCAGGGGTCAGAGGCAAGAGAGTAATCCACAGAACAGGCAAGAAATCCAAAAACCAAGAGACAAGGAAACCAGGGAAAACGCTCAGAAGTGCAGTGCAACAACATACAAAACTTTGCAGTGAGTGAATGAGTGAACATGGTATAAATAGGCTGAGGCTAACAGGGTGATGAGACACAGGTGAATGCAATCAGAGATGATGAGTCCGGGCAGTGAGTTATGGGAAATGTAGTTTGTGAGGGATTGATAATAGTCTGATGTGAAGCGCCCTCTGGAGGCTCTCAAGGGCACTTCAGCTGGTGACCGTTACAGTATAAGAGGTGGTGAACAAGGAGGACGTTTTTTTACTGTAACCTTTCAGGCTTTTGCAGTTGGGTCACTGTATTTTCACTCTATGCAAGTGCTGAATATTGTATAGTATTGAATATCTGTATATTCAGCACTTGCATAGAGTGAAAATACAGTGACCCAACTGTACTGTACTTGCAGTGCGTACAGTAGCCTATACATTTTTTCACATTACTACACTAAGTTGTCATTACTTTACTTTTTTACGTAATTGCAAAATTAGTTTACTTTGTCACAATATACTTTTTTCCAGTAACTGTATACTCTGCACTCTGTTCTCCATTTTTTGGATGTAGTGTCTAATGAATGATCTATAGTGTTTATAATATTGACTGATGTATGATCTGAAATCATTGTTTGAGCACAGATAAAATAGTTTTTTAGGCAATTGTTTGATTTTGAGGTTAAAAAGGTTTTCTGAATGTGGTTTGAAAATTTGGTTTTGTGTTTAAGGTTTTGAGAAAGTGAGTGATGGTTTCAAGAAATGTGTTTTAGCAATGGAGAAAAACTAAGTAAATAAACAAAGGTTGAACTGCTAATATACTGACTCTCTCAGGTTGCGGTCAAAGTAATCGTGTCTAACGCTTGACATCTGGGTCTCATTCATCACCCGTTAATATCATAAATTTTCCCTTTCACGGTTTGAATGAATGTTTGTGTGTTTTTCGTTTGATTAGTTTGTGTGTATTAGAGTGCTTCAATAAAGTCTTGCTTGAAGTGTCTTGTGCTGTGTGCTTACAAGTTACTGCCTTAAACTGTAGATTTTGTTACCTTGCTTATATTCCGTGATCATTTTATGATATTATTACCGTAGGCCACGGGATAATATTCTGTCCAGAATTGATAAAATACTCTAATCTCAATTTATCGTGGATGAATATTTGATAAAGTGTTACATAATAATTCTGAATCATTTGCATAATTATTTGGTTCTTATTCACTGTAATTCAATCACATTTGAGTTATATTTATCTGAGTTCCCTTACACATGTTAAATCGCTTGACAAACTAAAAGACGTAAATGACATTTGTATGTATTCTAAATAAAAGACACAGGTTGTACTGAATGTCAGCTTGCTTATTTTGCTAATTTCTTTTTGATCTTTACTTTTGTAAAAATTATTTTATGTTATTTTTTTGTTATGTTATACATATTAATAAAAAAATTAATTATTATATAATTCTATTTATTGTTTATTTATATTTATGTGGGGTCAAAGGCCCACCATAACACTTCATAATTTTAGAAGATTTTTAAACAAACAAACAAACCACTTTTATAATTTATTTTCACACAAAATATGTTGCCTCATCAATGTTCAATAAAAACATTTTGTATTTCTGCAATAAAATGTAGTTTTTCCACTACTAGTATGAGCTGATGTGCCTTTAACCCTATTGTACCCTAATCTCTTTTTTGAATTTTGAGTTTTTAATTTTTTTGTGTCAAATATGCTAACTTTATGTTATATTTAACATAGTTATTAAAGAATTTATTTCTTATTATTATTATTATTTGAATTGCTGTTATTGACTCATTCAATTATTTGTATGTGTGTTTGACTTTTTGAATTTCATAAAATAAAATAAAACGCTCTATTATTGGCTCATTCAATGGCTTTCAATGCAATGCATTTGTGTGTGTTCAGGTGACAGACATAAGAAAAGTAGCAAAAAAACGTAGGCAAACTCTCCAGTCCAGTGTGTGGCAGTAAGTCACAATGTTTTGTCTGCCGACCGCCATTAAACCTCAGAGGAAGAAGGTTTGATGCGACGCGCCAATAAATCCATAGAAGAAGAAGAAGAAGAAGGTTTGTTTTCATCTTAATCTCTGCTGATTTGTTGTGCTACTGGCATGATACAAACTGTTATAACTGTACATTAAGTCTATAAAAAGATACCAAATTTGAGTCGGGTCAGTAAATGACTGTAATATTCTCATCCTCATAGCCGTAAATAGAAGTTTTGAATCGAGCAGGAATATCTGGAGTTGCTGCAACTGAACTGAGGAGAAGATGGTGTTTGTCAAAGAGGAGAATGAGGAGGACTCGAGTGAACCAGAACCCTGGAGGATAAAACACGAGGAAAATGCAGGTTGGTGTCTTTTCTAGATTTTTTCTGTAATGACTGTTGTGGTACTTTAGCTAACAGAGCTTTAGACACGAGGTATCCACGGAAAAAGTTCTTACTAGAACCAGGTTGTATCATATCATATCAAAGCTTTATTAAGGACACACATGGTCCAAAACTCTAAGTAACAAAACACAAAAAATAGCAGACAAATACGCGAAAAAAAGAAAAGAAAAACACAATATCATGTTAACGTTACATATAGGCTAAAACGCCAATGGTTCCACATACTGGAGGAGAATCTGACTGAAACAAAACATTTTACTGAAAAAGCCAGAATTCTCACTAAATATTTTGGAAGTCCTCTGTTGTGTAACTTATAAAAATATTTTTTTCAGGATTTACCCGATCAAAGGCATCAATAAAACACATACAAATTGTATAATAGGCCTAGGCCTACCTGTTGTACAAATCTAGAATCTTGTTAGTAAAGTCTAGAAAAGCAAAAATACACATATCTGCGCCATATTGGTTATAAACTAATTATCCATGCTATTTATTTTGCTAGCTTTGTCTTTAATAATAGGCACTAACATCACAGATAAAATAGAATATAACCATATTAGCCTGTTTTGTCAACACTGCATTGGCTCCCTATTAAACATCATATACATTTTAATATCTTACTAATTTCTTACAATGCACTAAATGGTTTTGAATGGAGCAGAAAGGATATTTATAAATATCCTTTTCCTATTTAGCACCTAAACTCTGTAATGGTCTTCCTAACATGGTTTGGGAAGCAGACACTGTCAGTTTAAATCTAGACTAAAAACACATCTCATAATAAACTCTTTATAATTGTTGTGAAATTGCTATTTTATTTTGCACCGGTGTTTCGGAGCTACTGGGGATCAGATAGTTTTACCTGGATTTCCAGCAGATGTTAGACGGCAAAAGATTTGTCACAGCAAATTTTTCACTGAGCAGATTTAAAAGCTTTCCACATTATTGGTAAATGTTTGTATCATATTAGGGCTGTATTGTTTCCTCTGTCTCTGTTCCTCTGTATGTTTCAGACGCCTTTAAGGGAAGTTTTAATTTTGTGACACACAGACCACGCCCACATTATTTTGTTTCATATTTGTTTAAATGAAATTCGTATCTGATGACAATTGTTAGTACATTAAATAAAGTATGCTATTTAACATTGTCTTTGCAGTGCGCGTGTATTCGCAGATTATTTTTAAGATGCCAATCTGTGGCTTTATTTAAAATGAGCAGCAAAACTGCTGTGGTTAAAGGGACATGTCAAGCATTTATTTATTATTGATTTTAATGTTGCTGAGGAATGAGTTGATAAAGCATGAAGCGTGCAAGACACTCCATAAATGTTCCTAAAGAGTGGTGAAAAGTG
The DNA here is from genome assembly GCF_949319135.1 of Squalius cephalus. Taxonomy (NCBI): domain Eukaryota; kingdom Metazoa; phylum Chordata; class Actinopteri; order Cypriniformes; family Leuciscidae; genus Squalius; species Squalius cephalus. Next base: position 17,201,249 of record NC_137122.1, read on the forward strand.
ATAAGCCATAGCTATGCCTATGCAAATGTCATTTTAGAATTAGTGACATACAGTGAATTACCCACAGCTTTTATGTTCAACAAGCATATTCATTACAGGTAATGGAGTGATAAAGAATGGTATGCTGCTCTCCATCTAATGTAATCGTAATATTAGTGAATAAATGTCGCAGTTGTATGTATTAATACCTTTTTTGGTAAGACCAATTTAACACACCATAACCCTTCATTGTGAAATTTTCACATCTCCTCTTTATATAATATCAGGATATTGGTTATCCTTCAAAAAGTTTTTGATCTGTCTAACTTTAATTTCATCCATTTGCTTTTGCAGTATATGACACCAGTTACAATAATGACACTTCATATATTTATTTTATAGACATTTAATCTGTTCCTAGACGACAACAATGAAAGTAGGGCTGAACGATTAATCGCACTTTACATGTAATCGCACTTAAATTGAGTAGGGCTGTCGCGGTGAAGGATTTTCCCTTGCGGTAATTATGAGTGGCTCAATAGCGCGATATGCGGTTTTACCGCATTTATTAATTTATTTTGATTTATTTGTTGCTATATAAATAAGTGTTACGATGTGGTCAGCATGCACAAAAACGAGTACATTTTCAGTAACCAATAAACCGAAACTAAACAGCGTATCTGCGCATTGAAAGCCTGTCACTCAGCGCGCAGTTGTTGGCAACGGACTGTCTTTGAGTGAGTCATAAACCATTCATTCAACAACACGTTCAAAAACGCTGATTGATTCATTAAAAGATAGTAATGAAACAAGGTTAATTATTTTTAACTTTGAGCTCCACAAGGCTCAGCTGACCAGCAATGCGTTGCATAGGTAACGCTGAAGCTTCACTTAATAGAAACAAATGGCATTGATGCAATGCGTGACTCACTGAGTTTTGTTTCCCGCGACCGCGAGTTCCTCGCGCTGTGGATGCTGACCAGCGCTGTCGCTGATGCCATTCATGGTAAATACCCTTTATTTTAAACGTTAAAAGGATGACAGGACAAATATTTAACTTTCCTTATACACGGCAACCTTTTCACGAATATGACTTGACCTCAAAGACAGACGCAGGTAATCGCACGCGCTCAGTCGATCTCTCTCATTCACTGTCTGTTTAGGCTTACGTGCAAATCCACGAAGCCTCACAAATCACCATGATAAAACCATGATCACCACGTCTTATTATCATTATTAACTTATTTAACATTCAATACAGATGCACGAAGTTCAAAACAAGAAGGGTATAGCCTTATGAAAAAAGAAAACGCGAATATCGCGGTTGCTGCGGTTACTTGAATTCCTCTGCGGTTGGCTTGTCAGTAGCGCGGTACTGCGATATTGCGGTTATCGCGACAGCCCTAAAATTGAGATGGCTTATCACGTTTTTAAAATCGCAAAGGCTGCGATTTTTTAAAAAAAAAAATTTTTTTATGTGCAGCTTGTCATTGATGTTCGGCTCTGTAAACGCTGCTCCATCTGAAAGCACTTTGAGTTTGAGTCACTTATAACTTGCATTTGAAAAAGCAACACGCGTCAAACATCTTTCCAAAACATGAGAAGCATTTATGAACCTCTTGTCCAATAACAGTCAACATTTATTAACATGCATTTACTCCAAACTCACTTCATAATGACAGTTGAGCTCATCCTTCTGTGAGATAATGTGCCTTCATACACAGAATAAAGGCCTGTTCACACCGGGATGAATTTGCATGTTCACTCGGCTCATCGTCAGCGAAAATCGCTTGGGTGTGAACACAAAAAACGCGTTGAAAAACGCTGGCGAATAACGCGCGCCGATATTCGTCCCGGTGTGTAGGGCCCTTAAAGGTGCCGTAGAATGGATTATTTTATTATTTTATAATGTTTCCTGGGGTGCCCTTATAATGTTAGTATGTTTTTTTAGATCAAAATTTGTTATAATTTAGAAATAAAAGGCATATTTCCTAGCCTGATTTCATCCATTGATTTGAACACTCTGTTTGAGGGGGCGTGTCTGCTGTGAGACTTCAATGTCTCTGCTGTGATTGGCTGACATGCTTGCATATGAAATATCTGGCATTACATGTAGAGCTATCTGGAAAACTTTTACTATTACAGCTTTTATACGTTTTTACTATTACAGCTATCGGGATTAACGAATCATGAGAAGTTTAAGTATTTAGATCTATTCCCATCACATAAAAGGTTGCAGTGATGAGCATTGAGCAGATGACAGCCTGTTGATCGCGTGAATGAAGATCTTATCACTGCAACGCGATCTACTGATGCATAAACAGTGTTGAACGACTTTGAGAGAAAGATTATCTGTCTGAACTTGAACAATTACACATCAGAAATTCACATAACCCACTGGTTCTCCAGAGGCTCGGATGAAGGAACTAAAAAAATACTTTTGTGTTCATTTGTACATCCAAACACTGAGCAACTGCCATGCTTCGTTCGTTCGTTTGCAAGCCACGATGTCTCTCGAAGAAAAAACAATATCGCGCTGGATCTAGATAACACAGTGTAAATTATCGTTAATAAAATCACTACTTACCGCTTGCGGGAATATAACGTTAGTTGAAATTGCCCCCTTCGTCCGTTTGAGACGCCGAGAGAAGCCTGGCTGCTTGATATATGTTCCAGGTTAGAAAAACAGTCCGTGGTGAAATGGACAGAGCAACTAACAACTTCGAATTAAACTGTAGCGGTATCAGATTATAGATAGATCTGCCATTTTCCCTATGATCCTCCTCCTGCTTGTTTCTTCACCTGCAGAACTTCTGATGATTCGGCTGCGCAGTTCCGCCTGGCACTGAGCATGGGCTGGCATATGCAAATTTTTAGAGGCGTACATATTAATGATCCCAACTGTTGCGTCACAGTTGGTGTTATGTGGAGATTCGCCTGTTTTTCAGGGGTGTTTTTCAAAAACGAGATTTAAATAAGAAAGAGAAAACTATGGTGTTTGAGACTCACTGTATGTCATGTCCATGTACTGAACTCTTGTTATTTAACTATGCCAAGATAAATTCAATTTCACATTCTAGGGCACCTTAAGGCAGTCGTGTATTTATAAATCATGTTTAATCAAAGCATTTCAATCTTCTGTTTATTCAGCTACAGCGATAGGGATTTCCTGGAATGATGCGCGTTATTGTACTTCTGCGGCGGGCATATTTATCGTGTTTGCATAAGAGCGCCCTCTGGCGTTCAAATGGGGCAGTATTTACTACCAATCAGCCGCACTCCACTGACAAGCTGCGCATAAAATAAACGCTGCCTTTGCCAAATCGCGTGCGGTTTTATTGCAATTAATCGTTCAGCCCTAAATGAAAGCACATGTGATGACAAAGGAAAGATAATATAAAGATTAGATGTGTTTGCTGTATGGTTTGAGGCCTTAGACTATCTATCATGTAATAGAGCAGCAATAGAGAAAGATACAGGCACACTGGGTTCCCGCTTGTTCTGTAAACATTTGAGAAAGTTACTGTTATCATAGCGGGGACCCGACACATATCACTGAGAGCTGGTATCAGTTGTTTTTGGTTTACCTCGAGCAGATGGAGGAGGGTGTGGGCCCTGGCGTTGAGGCAGAGGCCAAAGAGCTCTCACAGGAGGGGGAGGGCGAGCTGGGCCCGCAGGCTTTGGTGCGGGTGGAAGCGGTGCCTGACGTTTTTTGGTTGGTATCTGGGGGCTTGCAGCAAAAGAGTGGGATAGTTTGGTTCCAGCATACACCAGTTCTTCCATTTTCTGTGAGAAGCACAGAAGTGGAGATGCTGGAGAGAGGGATAGCGTGTCTGGTGAAAGAGGCTGTTGTTCAGGTGTTATCGGAGGCTGTAATATGCTGTCCTGGCTGCGATGTTTTTTTTCCCAGGATGGTAGGGGAAGACTCATGAATATTCATTAGGGAAGTCATCCCTGATTGGTGGGCAGGGCTCAGCTGAGATTGTGTCCGTGAGCAGAGGTTGTTGTGGCGGAGTGGTGGTGTTATCATTGTCCTTGTGTGATATGTCAACCGCATGTCCATTCAGGTGCTGAATTGAAGTCCCCTGTGTTCATTTATACTCTGTCCAGGTGTGTGTGCTGTTCAGATTTAGTGGATTGGCACACAAATCATTGTCATTTCGGTGCATCCCTAGAAATTATAGATTTAGACATCGGTCTAGTTTAATTTTAATTTCCCCTTTGTCAAACTCCGACATGATTTAGACACACTTTGGGCTGTGGTGGCGACATTTGCACAGCAGTGCACAGATCGTGGCCGTCTCAAGTAGGCTAAATGGGTTCGTGAATTAGGCTAGTCGCCTTATGAACGTGGGACTTGAGGGAGTTAACACTGTACACAATACCCCCAACCTCACACCAAATGTCAGACCCTGTAGATAGGCTAGCCTAGAGTGACCATATTTTAGTTTTCAGAAAAGAGGACTGGGGTGTGGTTAAGGGATGGGGACGTGGTTGGGGGTGAATACATCAAAAAATACTTGACAAATGCATTCACAACCTTGCCACCATGTTATTGTACTTTAATACATAAAGTAATACATCCTTTCCATTCAATGTTTGGCCCGCAACAATAGAATACTATAAAAAATAAAATAAAAAAAAGTTTAGCTTTTAACACCTTTTACATGACACTATTTATTTTCATGGCCATAGGTTAAAAATCTAAAATAAAAAATCTACTACACTATTTCAGTAAAAAAAAAAAAAAAAAAAGTCAATCCTCCTGATGTTCTCTTGTAGCCTATACTTTCTTTAGCTTCTAGGTCTCTAGCACCTTTATTTGACTTTTATTTTACTCGATCCAATCACTTTGATGAATAAAAATAAAATTAAAACAAGCATGTAACGATTACAAACAGAGGGAAAATAGCGGAGTAAAAGTACTGATACATCACTTAATGTACTCAAGTAAAAGTACACATTTTTTAAACTACCCAAAAAAAGTTACGTTTCTGATAAAAACTACTTAATTACTGTAATGTGAGTATTTGTAATTTGTTACTTCGCACCCCTGATTGTTGAATTCAAATCAAGATAAATGTACCTCATTCATGGAAAGATACTTATTTGATCTAAATGATTGTAGTATTTTATAACAGTTGTCTACTCTACACTGTATATATAAAAAAATAAAAATTAAAAAAAAACTTGTTTTTACAGAAAAGCGCTGACAAGCTGTGGTTACCAGAGAATTCCTGTAAAAAATACAGCAGCACCGTAGATAACTTTACGGACGAAATATGCAAATTGATTTACAGTGAATGACATGACGGCTGAATCACATTAAAAAACTGTTAAGTCTACAAAAAAAGTGTTTATTTTGCTTAGCTGTGTTGTATATAAATAGACCATTTCCTAGGCCTATATTTTTTACATGTAGGCTAATAATTGCTTATTGTGCATAATAAATTATAAAATTAACAGGGAAATATCAAACAAAAAGCTAATTTAAACTGGTAAAAAAACAGTAAAACTTTGCATTTTAAATGGAGATGTTCTACATAAAATCTATTCATAATATGCTGTATTTTTATGGTTTAATAGTTAAGTTATATTGTGGTAAATCTCAAGTACATCTTGAGAAAAGACAAGAGAGAAAATATCACTTTTGCAAAATTTATTTAACAGCCATCAAAATAGTTGTAAACAACTTGATGCATTTTTTTCAAACAAGGTTTGAAAAAACAAAGTTTTTTTAACAAAGTTTAAGTGCCAGGCGCACAACAACAACCCAGTTCACAACAACAACCCACACTCTCCCTGTCTGGAATGTTCTACAGTATGTTATAAAACAATTGGATGAATTTTTTTCAATGTAGGTATACAACAAGCAAAGAAGCTACAAGTTCTTTTAAGTTGCTCAAGCAAGTGGTGAAATATTTTACCATGTACTTATTAAAATCGCATAGCCTACATTTTAAATTAAAACTTAAAATTGACAAAAACAGCAGACTCATACCCTTTCTTTTACATAATTTAAATCTTTATACAATAAATCTTGCATGTCACAAATAACTTGTTTTTCCACCTCCACGAATGAGACAAGTGTTCATTATGTTGTCTTGTTGAAGTAAATAGTTTTTTCCCTTCATTTACCCCGGTCTTAACGTCTCAGCATTGCGAATTTTCTTTGTACACATAGCCTACACTCTTTAATAGACTGCACGTTTAAACACAATTTAAACAGCGTTAGCCTATTATTCAATGCATAACTTCTACTTGTATTAAGTTGCTCAAGCAAGTGGTCAAATATTTAACCATGTAGGCCTTATATTAGGCTAAATCGCAAACATTTTGAATTAAAACTTTAAAATTGACAAAAACAGCCGACTCTCATGCCTTTTCTTTTTCATTTAAATTTTAATACAATAAATCTTGCATGTCACAAATAACTTTTTTCCACCTCCACGAATGAGACAAGTGTTGTTCATTATGTCGCCATGTTGAGGTAAATTGTAGTTTTCCTTGCTTTACCCCGGTCTTAAAGTGAAAAAAGAAGTATTTAATTAAATACATTTAGGGTGAGATTACTACATTTTATTGAATTAATCGCATTTATGGTGAAATTACTATATTTTCAGTTCAATCTGTGTTCATTTTGACCACGAAACATGCGCTGTCACTTTAATTCAGCGTCTGCAGCACAGCAGAAATAGACTCTGTGCGGAAAACGATCGCGACACTGCTGTATACGCACCGCAACTGGAACGGATCGACGGACTGCAGCCGCGTGCAGTGTGAAAGCTCTAACCTGTTAACATGGATATTAAGAAAAAAATACGCACTGCAAATGGAGTATGTGTGAAACGGGCGTGAGGAGCATGAGTCAAACTGAAAAAAATAAAACCAAAGTTTTTCTGAGGTAATGTGTTATGTAATATTGTTAAATGGATTTCATAAAATTGGAATCGAAAAAGGGATCATTCAGGAAGCGGTATCGAAATCAAAGTATCGGTATACCAATATATGGGTAATATATTAATTAGAGGTGGGCATAGATTAATTTTTTTAATCTAGATTAATCTAGATTAATTTTGAACTTAATCTAGATTAATCTAGATTAAAATGGCTCATTTGAATTCTGCCGAAGGCATTCAGAATATGTGTGCTACCCAAATAATGACTATAAAAGTAAGTCTTTGAGAACGGGTTTCTCAAACAAGGTGGCGCATTAGACCAGGGGCTCATCTCCTGTTTCCAAAATGCATCACAAACTGCTTGAGAAAGCTGTTCTACTGATAGACTGTAAAAGGTTACTACTGTACTGTTACCGTCCGGCAACATTATAGGCCTATGTTATTATCAACTACTAGGCTATAGGCTGTCAATTAGGAATAGGCGATATGGCCTAAAATCCATATTGTGATATACATTGCAGCCTATTGCGATAACGATTATAATAAAACCATTTCAGAACAGGTTACACAGACCCTGCTAAACAACTGCTAAATGTTTTTGTTTTTTTGAAAGGGTGTATGTAGTTTTGAGAACATATATTGTGCAAAACTGTAAGTATGCAACATAATTTTGCAGATAAATAAAATAGTACACTAGCTGCAGAGACTTAAGTAGGTCTAATGTTTATTATGGCTTGGAGCTTATGAAACCCCAAATTTAAAATTAGAATATTGTCTAACTGATGTCTTTTAAGTTAAAAAGAAACACAACAACGATTCTTAAAATCGGGGGCAGACAGAGATGATGTGCTACACCACTAAGATATATTGGGAATAATACACGTGCGCTGGTATTCAGTGATATGTTTCGTTTTGAATTTGAGGTGGTAGAACGGATTAGTCGTGTGTTAACTTACCGAACTGTTACCCCACACACTCGTCGGACGGCTTAAATCCGAACCAAGTCCAAATAATGGATGTTGCACGGATCTTTTTCACCAGCTTTCACTTTCAGCCGTGTTTACTTAAGATGACGACGAATATGATGCGTTGCAGCCGGGTGTTCCTCGCGGCCGCGGGTAGATTGCGTCATCATAGCTTGTGTAGTATAGAGCAGCTCCCAACCCAACTTGGAGAATAGATTAACGGCGATATTTTTTTTATCGTGCGATAAGAGTCTCGCGTTAACGCAGCACGTTAACGCCGATAACGGCCCACCACTAATATTAATATATACCAATATAAATGCCCTTCTCTCTATATAATTTGTCTGTTATGATGTTGATTTGTGAGAAAATTAGTGTGCAGGTTTGAAATAAACATCATCATCATCATTTCATAAAATGTAAGATACAGTCACAGGCCTATTTAGGAAATGTGTTTAATATAGTCTGTTATTAATTACCCTAGTGGGAGTATGATTTATTTACTCAATTAGCTTGTCCGAAAATGCACGTGCTTATCTGCAAAAAGGTTCACATACACTAGATTGCAGCCTAGGCTACTGTTAATGTAAATATAACGTTAGTCGTTTGTTTTTAAAGTCTACATTAGAGAACTGCGCGGGACGGATTTCTCCCTTAATAATTCTAAAAAGCTGACATCTCAGTTCATCGCGATCTCACAAATCTCTGTTATTACAAATGAAACTGGCTGCACAATTAATCTTTCATAATATCTACACTTCGTTTGCTATAATCAGATGATTTGCCAGTGTGCAGAATTCAGCACTGAACAAAAAAGTCAATTTTGAGCGGTGAAGGGATTCTATGCATCTGATTTGCATTCAAGAAATCAACACATCTGTCTGTGATTGGCTACATTGTTCAACGCTGCAAACATGTTATAAATAGATAGAGACTCTGGCCTGTAAATCGTTTCTATTTTGTCTGTTATTGTTGCTTTTGTGCAACAGATGAATGACAATTTGTTTGTTTATAGATTTTCAATTTATAGATAATTCTATTTTGCGGGAGTCTCGCGAATCGTTTTATTCTCCCGCAACCAGCACACACACACACGGGTGCATTACCGCCCGCGCCCGCACTCGGCCATCAGATCCATATTTCCGCGCCGCACTCTGTTGCGTTTGGTCCCGCGGGAGTGCAGGTCTCCAGTCTACATGTGCATACACAACTTTTAAAAACCGTAGTTTAAAGTATTCCCATACTTTGGATGATCGTGGTCTGTCATTTTCACCATGAAGCAGAAGCCGCCATTACTCGATATTTAAACGTAAATAATTAATGTGACGCGTCGACACATTTCATGCGTGTCGACGTATTTTCATAGTCGACGTAATCGATGACGTCGACGCGTCGTTGCGTCCCTAATCTGGATTTCTTGATTATTTCAGCTTGTTACTCAAAGCCATGGGATTATATATTTAGACATCTGTCTAGTTTAATTTCCCCTTTGTCATATTCAGAAATGATTCAGACACACTTTGTCCTGTGTTGGAGACATTTAGTTTTCATTCATCAAGCATTAATGTTAATTCTGCAAGAAAAATAAAGTTTAGTTGATTAGTTGTTAAATTCCAAATCAAGATCAATGTACCTCATTCATGCAAAGATACTTATTTGATCAAAAGGATTGTAGTATTTTATAGCAGTTGTCTATTACATCAGAGCTGTAATGTTTATGTCCTTTCACTTCATATTTCTCTATTTGAATTATTTTGATTTACTGAAAATGAAATGAATCTTTTTTTCTCTTTCATTTCAGACCTGAGTGAAGTGAAGGAGGAGAGTAAAGAACTGAGTAAAGAACTGAGTGAAGTGAAGGAGGAGAGTAAAGAACTGAGTGAAGTGAAGGAGGAGAGTGAAGAACTGAGTGAAGAACTGAGTGAAGTGAAGGAGGAACATGTCAAACCTGGAGAAAAACCTTTGAGTCGCTCAAAGACTAAAAATAAATTTTTAAAGAAAAGAAGAGCCAAGAAATCCACAACCTGCACTCAGTGTGGAAAGAGTTTTACAAACAATCATCTTGATGTTCACATGAGAGTTCATACCGGAGAGAAGCCGTTCTCATGTGATCAATGTGGAAAGAGTTTCGCACAAAAAATACACCTTAAGGTTCACATGAGGATCCACACTGGAGAGAAGCCGTACGTATGCGCTCAATGTGGGAAGAGTTTCACAAATTCATCACACCTTAAGAGTCACATGAGGATCTACACAGGAAAGAAGCCGTTCACATGTGATCAGTGTGGAAAAACATTTCTTAGGTCTTCAAACCTAAAGGAACACCTGACAGTTCATACCAAGGAGAAGCGACATTCATGTTCTGTGTGTGGAAAGAGTTTTTCACAGCTGCAAAGTTTACATGCACATCAGAAAATTCACACTGATGTGAGAGAGTACGTGTGCTTTGAGTGTGAGAAGACTTTTACTACATCAAAAAGTTTAGAACAACACGAGAGAATTCACACTGGAGAAAAACCTTACAAGTGTTCACACTGTGACAAGAGATTCAATACTTCATCAAATCTGAAAAGACATGAGAGGATCCACACTGGAGAAAAACCTTACAAGTGTTCACACTGTGACAAGAGATTCAGTCGATCAGAACATCTGAAAGCCCATGAGAGGATCCAAAGAAGCGAGAAGCCATACACGTGTGATCAGTGTGGAAAGAGTTTCTCTATTAAAAGTCACCTGAAGCGACACAAGAAAATCCATGCAGTTGAAGGGAGTGGATTGGAATCCACTGCTGCTTCAATGTATATGTAATGAGTGATTATAATCAAGGTATTAATCAATGTTTTCCTTCTAAGTATCACATGGGTTGAATAACTTCTCTGAAGATTTTATTTTGTTATAAAAGTTACCCGTGTGATTACTGAAATGTTCTTTTCGTGTATTCTTTAATTTCAGTATTTGATATCTGGATGCAGCTTGCTTATTTATCCCGGCTTCTAGAAATGAAATGGGGACATGTTTTGTGTTTGAGAAAGGTCTTCAACATGTTAAAACATATAGGGGTCATTGAAGTCTAGTCATACTTTGCACGTGACGTCACAAGTACTGCCTGGCGGGCAAGAACGTCGTTCTCCAGCAACGAAACCCAGTAAACTAATCAAGGATCTTGCCAGGACGTCTTTGTTGTGCGATTGGATGCACTAACCGCAGATGAGATAAACAACCTTCACAGTATACACGTCTGTGCAGTGATCATTCCATCACTCCATCAAAGGTCATTTCAATATTTGTTTGAATACAATGGGTGTATGAATGATCATGTAATCGTGTCTTTAAGTTACCATGTAGTTTCGTCAATCAACACCACCAGCTGGTTCGGCGAGTCAGCTGTTTGTGTTATGAGTCTAAGTTAGGCTAACTACGTTCACACCGCCGCCGGCGAGAGCCGCAAAATTCATTCAAAATGAATGATTTCCGGACACTTTGATGCTCTCGCCGGTGGCGGTGTGAACGAACCGTCAGCTGTCGTCTTGCTAACAACAACAAAAGTGTGTGATAGGTTGTTTTGAGGTTTGCGATATCTATGGTTTTCAATGAGAACCAGAGATGACCCAACAGTAGAGCTAGATTATTTACGGAGGAATTATTACTGCTCGATTATCGTGAAAAAACCTTGTCTGCTTTACACAATTTAGCTAACTTGGAGTTAATCCTAGGCCATAGTTATGCAGCTAGCTCGCTAAGAGACTTGATAGCTACTAGAAAGACCTGGAACTACAGGACTCTACCTTGAAAATACCCGTTTGTTGCCCGCCAGGTATCCATGGTAGTCACGTGACTGCAAAGTATGAATAGTTTAAGGGACCATTTGTCAGTTAAAGCCTATATTTTCCATTTAGACTAAAGTGTCCTATCCTGAGAGAAAGAACTTGTTATCTTAATGTTTTGAGACGAGACTCCTGTTTATAGTTAGAGCCTGGCCAAATCCAACCTTGGAAAAGATGTGTGTCGGTGTGTGTTAGTCTTCTTGGTTACAGGTTAAGGAACCACTGGCATTGTTGGAGATTGACTGAGTTGTTGTTTGGGACATGCTGGCACCCAACAATGCAAATCTGTGACTTGGAAGGTCACGACATGCCTAACTTCAGGGTCCGAGTGTCTGCTGCTTAATCTATGGAGATATGCTTCAGTCTATATGTATATGTGTGGAAAATTACTATGTTTATCAATTTCTTGGCCAATGAGAATCATTCAACCTGTAAGCAATGACGTAGCTTAGACCTGGTCTAAGAAATGGTATAACTGCTGTGATCTTTGTAACTGTAAGCGGGGCGGCCTACGAACTCCTGTGTGAGTCTTGAAGCTGACTTCTGCTGATGAAACTGCAAACTATTTTCAGTAAAACTTTTCTTAAATTTTTTATAATTCTGACTCCGGGTCTTCTTTCAAACATCAGGGGCCTCATTTATAAACGTTGCGTACGCATAAAAGAAGGCGTATGCCGCTCTCTACGCAATAATTGGTATTTATAAAAAGCAAACTTGACGGGAAAATCTGCGGTCCTTCACGCAAACTCTGACCCAGGCGTACGCACAAAAAACGGGTGAAATGAGAAATGGCGACACTGTCGGCAGATGGAAGAAACACGTGAAAGTGTGTGAAACTGTAGACCGTTGTGTAAAAGAAATGGCAATACTGCCTCTCTTAAATAACATTAAGACTTCATAAAGCAAGTCTTACAATTAACAGCCTACACGAACACCCGTTTGATCGATCTGCAGTGTAAAACAAACAAAATCAAACGAAGATTACAACAGAAATGCAAATTAACGCATATTTGCAAAAAGAAAAGTGAAATATGTTCTACAATAATATTGGCATGTTATGCAATTCATCCTCATAACACGTCTGTAGCTTGTCAGATGCAATCAAATAGATGGTAATAAAATGCCATGATGCCATCACAATGCGCTAGACGCTTTTTCGCAGCGACTTTGATGTCCGACCATTTCTTTTTTATTTCGGCCACGGTCCGAGGTTGTGAGGCTGCAGCATCAACGCGCTGTGTAATCTGCAACCTTTTGCCACTCAAGTGCCTTTTTGGCATTAGTAATGCCCACACTGTGCCCTCCAAACAACATTTTACTCCTCTTTTCCACCTCGCCAATGATAATTTCTACTTCACATTGAGTGAAGTTACGTTACGTTTCTTGGTTTTTCTCTCTTTGGTTTCTTGGTGTTTGCCATGATTTCGCAATCAATGAATATTAACGTGTGGGCGTTGCACAAACTATTTATTTATTTTATTTATTTTCTTCATTTGTCTTTATTTATTATATTTGCAATGAACATTTAGTTACATTTCCCTCATTAAAAATGGGTGTCTCAACTGTACCATAGTACTGTCTCAACTGTCCTGTACATAGGTACAGTTGAGACAGAGTTGACACAATAAGCACCTTATGTTTATTTGCTAATTATGGAAAATATAAACTACTTATGGGTATTATTAATTGATAATATATTAGTCTACAAGCTAATGTAATGTCATGTGGCATTTCATGTGAAAATTCAATTCTTTTCAGTATGTATTTTTGTGTGAAAAATCAAAACTCAAAAAGTATCTCAACTGTACACAGTCTACCCCTATAGAAAGAGTGGGGGAAATAGGGGGGACGAACATATAATTACAAGATTAAGGATGGGACATACAGGTTTGAATACAACATTACATCTAATAGGCTATCTAAACATCCAACGGGAATGTGTGAGAAATGTGGACAGAGTGAAACTGTATAACGTGATCATAAATTGTAAGGATTATGATGATTAAAGAGAAGTGCTAAGAGAAGAAATATGGGAGAATGAAGGAAAAGAGTTAACATTAAAGAATATATTAGACTCAGATATAGGAAATGGTACGGTAAAGGTGTTGTTTCACTTTCTGAATAACACAGGATTAATTAAGAGAATGTAGGAGAAGTGTATATATTAGAGAGGTAGAGGGTGCGGATAAGATGATGATATACTGTGGGTAAAGGAAAGAATATCTGAAGGAAAACAAGGATATAGTGAATTATTGGGAGTTAAAAGGGTGGAAACTGGAGGAGCTGAACACGCAGCGCCAGTATTTTATTATTATTATTATTTGTAGTGGGGATGGTTAGAAAGTGTTCAGATTAATATGAAAATGTTTCTGAGCCAAACTACCTGATGATGGCAGTAATGCACTGTTTAGAGCGGTTGCCAATACAAGACAGAAGAAGAAGAAGAGTCTTCCGGTGCTGCTTTCCAGTCCAAAATCATAGATATCATATGTCCAAAATTGTCATGCCCTTCACTCGCTAACTTCCCTCCGTCTCGTTCACTCGGATGTACGTCATTGCTTACGTTGCACGAGTGCCCAGTACTGGCGGAAACTGCAATGGGCTGAACTGGAACGCCCTAAGCCCTTGATCACTTGGAATCAGCTGTGGAGTTGATTTATTTACTTTTTTTTTTCCTTTAAGAGTTTGTTTAATGCAGCATCCAACTGTTTATATGTGTGTTTGGGTTGTTTTAGATAAAAAATATATAATTAATATATCCTAGAGTAGCCTAGTTGTTTGTTGTGCTGGTGATTAGACAATATCTGTGGTGACGTCACAATCGTACTGCATTGTGGGACATATAGGTGCCTGAAGTGTACATTTGAAGTAGACTCGCTCCCTCGGTCAAAATCGAGGGAACGAGGGTCTGTCCATATAAACTTCACGAAGTGGAACGCACTTCAAAATGGCGGCAGGGATTCCCCCGAGGGGAAGTGCTTAGGGAAGTTCGCAAGTGCTTGTCTAAAAGTGGACTGGAACGCAGCACTAGAAGAGCAGTTCACAGTATTTCTCATATTTACACAACCATCATCACACACTGTTCTGGCGTCTTCCCACTGAAATCAACATTTAGTGCAGCAGCAGCGAGCATGAGGAGAATATGTGGAGTTCATTCAGACCTGAGCGATTTTGTGTTTGGTTGTGTGATTGTCTCGATGGGAATCGATCTCAAGTGTTGCTGTTGCCATTTTATTTATACTTAAATCTTAGTCTGAAGTCCTGTGCTGTATATTTTGTCAAAAGTTTCAGTTTTTTACCCAATTTATTATGCTGATGTCTTCTGATCTCCGGTACATTTCCACATAAAGCTCATTTCATTGGTGTCAACACACTGAGGTATTTGTTGGTGCTTTTGTTGGGGAATTTCTTTTGTCTCATGCTAAAGTATGTATACTATAATGCCAAGCAGAAACTAGGTCACAGGGTTTGTGAGAATGGAAAGTACCCTGAGAAATCTGTACATTTATCTTATGGGAAAATGTGTATGGTGAACAGCAGGAAAAGTACTGAAAAACATGTTACAAGATGTTTTTTTTTTTAAATGGTGTGGTCAGAGATTCTCCACCAATAGAAAGAAGGCCTCGGGGAGAATGTTTTAATGATGGCAACATCCCGAGGAGGAGCAAAAAGGAAAAGATAAATGTACTTATCTAGCGATAAGAAAAAGAAGGCTGAAGACTGACCATTGCAAGTCAGATGAACAAGTCAGATGAAATTCTTCTGAGACCTGGAACTTCGACTCTGAGATTTTTTTTTTTGGACGAATTGAGATTACATTATTTATATTGTTCTCCAGAAATATAAAAGCAAACTTATATTTTTGATTTTGTCCGATCAGCTCCTCTCACTGCATTTTATCATCAGTGTGGAATGCTGGAATATTCCCATCGGCTACAAGTGAAGACGAGCATCAGAGCATCAGGAAGAGCTGAAATCTGCAAAGACTGAGTTTATTAAAGAGGACAGTGAGAACATGAGTGATCCAGAACCCTGCAGAATGAAACACACTGAAGATCCTGAAGAACAAAGAGGTTGGTGTTTATTCTTCATTCATTCATGATGCTGAAGAACATTCATGTTAGAAACATTCAAGCACTTCATCACTTTTACATAAACTAAGAAATGAGTACAAAATGTAGTTGTTTGTCTGTTTTCAACAAATGATCAGTAAAGGGAGATTTGAGAAACTTTCATCTTGGTATCACTAAGTATTTTAGCTTTTTCATTTTTCATTTATTTAATATTTGCTTCTCAATTTTTTGCAACTGTTACCAAAATTTTGGACATTTCTCAATATAGTTTACAACAATGTAATTTATTTTTTTAACAATAACTCGAAAACACCAAACTGTATCATGAACAAGTAAATGAACTTTTAAAAATGTCCGACAGGGATGTAAGGATAACTTAAATAAAACCTTGGGCCGAATGTATAAAGCCACTCAGAGTAAAATAGTTTAGTCTTAACTAGTAATGGCTGATGGGTACCGAAACCTGCTAGTAAATGCGACCTGGGACTAAATTATTAAAGACTGCAGTTTCGATAAGCTCTGACATTACCGGTTCTGCGCTTGGTACTAGAGAAAGAAAAAAAAAAGAGACACATATTATTTATCATTGCTATATAGGCGTTATATTGCCTGCCGTTTCTATATGCGATAAAATAAAATCATTTGTCTGTGATCCATTTGTGCTATTTTCAGAGAGAGAGCGAGAGAGAGCGAGAGAGAGAGATATCAATCACGTGGAGTTACAGCGCGCACAACATGAAAGCCCTGCTTAATAAGTGACGATAGCCGAGAGAACTAACATTCAAATGTCTGGTTACACTTTAAGCCTGTGATATTAATCTCTTTTTATTTTTAAAAAAAATTGTGGTTTCCAAAGATTATAAAAAAGATATTTTAGGTAAAACTAATTATGCAGTCTTTACTGTTGCTAAATTGTGGGATGTTTAATTATAAAAAAAAGCACTATAATACTTTTCCGTTCTTCGTTTAGGTACAGTATAAAGCTAAGATAGAAATATGTGAGCATCGATATACTCTTATTGAACACCTGACGATTGCAATTACACTTTATTTGTTTACTTTAGTTGGCCATATTACCTGAAGAGTAATGTTAATAGATCTTCCTGAAATTAAACTGTATTTCTTTTGTATTTTTGTTTTATTGTTTGAATTTATTTGACCATGTGGTTGTTCTTGTTTTTGTTCTTATTGTATCTGATCTTATAACAGAGGAACTACATTGTTTGGCGGAAGTATAATATTTTTACTAATATGGTTAAATTTTATTTGTTTTATTTTATGAAACCTTGTTATGGTATAACCGTTTTATAAAAGCAAAAAGCCCCGTGAAGCCATGGTTTATTAGCTGTTATAAATTCACTGTAAGCAACAGGATATTTCTGAATGGTTAGTTGATGAATTTATGTAGCTTATGTGTAGTTATCTTCAAGTCATTAATTAGCATATTCTGTCATGATAATCTATAAATCGTGTTCAGGGGGCGGGGTTTATGTAAATTTTAGTGTTTGTGATGTCACTAACCCGGGAGGAATGTCGTGTAGTCCCTACCAGAAGTTTGTTGTAGTCCTTAAAAAGCTATTTCTTTAAAAGCAAATATCTCCCTTTACTTTGAACTTTGAGCGTCGTGACTTTGCTGATGTTGTTTATGCTCAAACAGCAACATTACACACTAACTAAAGTTAATAAAGTGAAATTATATAATGTAATGTGTTGGCACATCCGTATTTCATATTTTCTTAATAGTTTGTACCGTTAAACATGGTATCACGTGGATGAATGATCATATGCAAATGATATGCAGATGAGGATCTGTATAGTAAAACTAGGCGTTGTAAGCTCCATATATGGTTATTTTGGGGAGGAGACGCATGTGCGCACAATGTTCTGCTGACTGGGATTTATAAAGGGAATCTTGTGCAGGTTCTGGCGTACAAACGGTTTTATATTTTTTTGTTGTTCGCCATTTTTGGTTTTCGGGCACACGGTCACTTTTAGTAAGGATCCTACACACAGTTTTATAAATGATACCCCAGGTCTGAATCGTCTAGATCATGCATTATCTGTGGTGTTTTACCTTCCAGCTCTAGCAGAGAGAACAGTTTAGACATGATTCATATTATAAGAATACGATACATTTCTCACAGATTTCAATTGAGCCATCTTCTGAATTATGAGCATACTATCATACTGATATGAAACAAGAAACACTTTCAGTATGCCATGTAATAGTTATAACAATTGCTTGACTTCACATACTGTATATACTGTAGGTTGTAGACATGATATAGAATTATGCAGCGTGGTGGCAAACACAATTATATCACTAAATAAGAGACACACATTTTCCAATAGTCTTTGATGTTTACTTTCTTGCAAGAAAAGGCCAGCAGTCGTACAGTCACACAGAGTGATTATAGAGTGTGACGGTGAAGGGAGGGCATCCTTACTTTTTTATAGTCTTGACTCCCAGAATGTTATCTTTCTAGGCCAATGATGGTACTTTCAACCATAAGTGGAACATGCTTGACTTGTTCATCATATTGTATCCTTGAGTGGAGGCACTCTTGTCACGACCAACACTGTTTAACCATTCCAATACCATATTAGAATAAGGTTTGTATTTGCACTTTTACTGTCATATGATGGTCACACACATCTTTAAGTCTGAATCTCAGTGGGTTTTAAGAGATTTCAACCATGTGGTCAGAGGGGTCTGGAGGCCTGTTTTATCTGTGGTGGGATCAAACAACCTATGCTGTTATCATGGTCGGGCTCAAGCTGTGTCATCTCTTATCCAATCCGTCTTTTCCAAACTACCTAACACTGGCAACGTTTCTCATTTAGCTAGGCTCATCTCTTTGAAACTTGCATGGCCTTAAAATAGTTAGCTAGGGGGGTTGTTAGTTAGCTCTGACTGACTGGAGCCCACTTCATTTATGGTCCTAGATTGTTGATTTAGGATCTGGAGTGTGGAATTATGTTTCAATGAATTATTCAAAGATAATTTATTTAAGTATTAAGAATTCAAGTTAATTTTCTCAGTGTAAGTTGTCACATGGAAAACAATTTAGTTCAATTTAGTAACAATTTATTGTTATTCTAATTTGTTTCCGAAATGTGATTCTTTGACCAAATTCTGTGTTTAAACTTGTTCAAAATAGTTCAAACTCAGTTACTCTGGAAACTTATGCTGGGAAACTAACCTGGTCCGGGGCAGGCTAACGGTTAGGCTAAGCCTGAGTTGATGCTTAACCAGAATACCTTTAACACTGACTGGCTGGGAATGTGATGATATTACGGCTGACTTTCTAGCATGCTGCCATTTAATTTCATGTAACCACCATCAGTCCAAAAATGAAATAAAATGCACTTTAAAAATAAATGTAATAAATTCTAACATACAAAAATAGTAACAAATGTAAAGAAGTAAAGTTACATTTGTTTAGTTAGTGTGATTTTTAAATAAAGCGCTCATAGTCCCGCAGATTATGTGCATTGCAATTTGCTTTTTTTGCCAGCAGAACATTTATTAATCATTATTAATATCAGCAAAACATCGGTTTGCCGCTCTGTACGAATTGAGTACCTGTCTTTAAAAAAAATACTCTGTGTTCATCGCCTTCCCTGGCCACAGAGCGATTCGTACCATTAAACAGGCCTTTTATAGCCTGGCAAGCAAGACCTACATCAAGATGTTGGGTCTGGCAACTCACCATAGACACGGCTCAATCCGAGGGGTGGGATAAACGGCTGTCTTTCAAATTCCCTCTGCACGCAATAGGACAGCGCTTCAACCAACCAGAGCATTTTCCCAACAGCGGAGCTAACGTTAGTTGATAGATTCAACTTTTTCCATATCTGGCCGGCAAAACTACGAACACATCTTCCTTTTTTAAGAATGACTTAAGTGCCGTTCTTTGCTCTTTTCTCAAAGAAAAACTTAACTCCAAGTCCTCCAGAGTCACGGACAAAGCCGATTCGAAAGACTGTTCTCCAGCAGCCGTCATTCTTTGTTTTGAAGTAGCAGGAAACCGTTACAACTCTGTCGTCATTATGTTAAGCCCGCCCCGCCTACTCTATACACGACGTGATTGGCCTGACCCAATTTAGGTTTTTGCAGCTAGAAGGTCTATGGAAAGTTGCTAGACTGCCCTGGAAGCAAAATACATTTTGCTGCCGCTAGGGTGCGTCTAGATTTCTAGGCTAGGCCTTTTATGGAATCGCTGGTAAGTTCAGAAAATAACTATATAGAAAATGGAAATATTTATTGACTGTTAATGTTAGACATGGCAATTGAAAGACAAAATAATTATTCAAACATATTTAAGTATTAAGAGTTCAAGTTCATTTTCTCAATATAAGTTATCTTTTGTAGCCTTTTGTAGCTTTCCCAAATGTTATCGGTGCTCTGCACTGTGACTGCACCCACGCCAAATGACTCAAGGACAGGGTTAGGAACTGTGAGTTTGAACCCTGAAATACAAGACAAGGCTGGTGGCCAGTATTACCATTTTGGAGTAATAATTATGATATTTTTCGTTTCCGCAAATCCATGTACAGGTACAGTCCCACTTAGACGACATTGTCGGCTACTACTGTAGAACTGATTGTTCTGTACAATAAGCTGGGCACCAGTGCTCTGTTCGTTACAAATGCAGTAACAATCCTCATCTTATATCTATGTAAGTCCAGTGTAGTGACCTACATTTGTAATTATTTAGATGATCTGTGATGCAGATTGCATCATCATAAATGTAGAGGCAAAATGGCCTGGCTCAGTGCATGATTCCAGGATCTTCAGGGCTTCTTCTCTTTCCCACCAACTGGCACAAGGTATGTTAGTCAATTAACATATGGCAAAAACTACAGCTTTAAAATACCTTCACCAATTTCAATGTAAAAAAACAACAAAAAAACTCTAATCAGGTGATTTCACAGGAGTTTTGCTGGGAGACGAGGGATATGCATGCCTGCCTTATCTCTTGACTCCCTATCAGGAGCCCCAGGCTGAGGCACATGAGGCCATTGTTGAGGACAATGAAACAGGCAGGGTTATAAGAGACAGTTATGCCAATTATTATTTTGGTTAATACAGTCCAAACCATGTTTAAGTTTTCACTTTTCCCAGGCACAATTCGTTTTTTTTTTTTTTTTTTTTAATTCAGGTTGAAGCTGCCAGTTGGGGGTTAAAACATACAATTAAATGTTGTCAAAAAACAAAAAGGTCATGTGTCATTGTTTTATAGATATTCTCTTGCTGTTGTATTTCCAGCTTCATATTTCTTATAGTTTTTTATATTGTATGTCAGTATCTATAGCCCTAGATTCCCTTTATGGTCTCTGGCTTCTGTAGGAACATAAATACAAGTTATTCGTTTGAGTGCTCTTGGCACTTTTTTGTAATTTCTTAACAGCCTACTCACTTGGTCACATGTGGACTGAGAGGGCGCTAGAAGGGTGTCAGCATCCTGCAGCCAATAATAATAATAATAATAATAGGAGAAATATACACTATTAGCACCTCACAGGTAGGCTTTTAAATATATATTGTGCAAATCTGTGCCTACCTCAGGCCTCAGGACTGTGGATGGGCCTTCAACCGGAAACCATTAATTAAACTCAGTTTAATAATCACCATTTGACAATAAATCAGTGCTTTAAACTGTCATACTTGCAGCTTGCTGCTACAATTAATAAACATCATGAGACTGGACAGTTGTAACATCAAGCTGGCTATGCTTAAAGGGATAGTTCACCCAAAAATGAAAATTCTGTCATCATTTACTCACCCTCAAGTTGTTTCAAACCTGTATGAATTTCTTTTTTCTGCTGAACACAAAAGATATTTTGAAAAACGTCTGTAACCAAACAGTTGATGGACCCCATTGACTTCCATAGTATTTTTTTTTTCCTACTATGGAAGTCAGTGGGGTCCCTATATTATATTCCCCTAATAGGGCTGGAAGATATTGGAAAACTTACCTTGCGATAATATTTTCTACGATGTATATATGACGCTATAAAAACAATTTCACCAGATGATTTGAATGGCTCTATTTGAAAATAATTAATTATTCTAGAATAATTTGAGGAATTTTGTTGGGGTGTGAATCTGCATAGAATTTAATAAACAAATTACAAGCATAAAGATAAAATTGAAATCAATGCATTGTTTTTCAGATAAATCTTACCATATTCAGATAAATGGAAAATAAGTCTTCACTGTATAAATTAAATATAACTAATAGAATTAATACAATTAATTTTGGTTAACGCTACAAAAGTAATTTTCTCTTTTGTTGATTGAACACCATTGGTGAGACACACTGTTGTGGGTACATTAGGTTGCTGTCCCTTTTAGACTCCAGATAATGCCTTTGAATACAGTTTTTATAGAATAGGAGCATGGCAAAGGTGACATGAATCAATACATAATTTTTCTCCAACATGATTGGTTCTTTATATGTATAATTCAGCAAATCCTTCTGTTACTAGGTAAAAGCAAATCTGGATTTCTTGATTACTTCAGCTTGTTACTCAAAGTCATGGGATTTTATATTAAGACATCTTTCTAGTTTAATTTCCCCTTTGTCATATTCAGACATGATTAAGACATACTTTGGCCCATGTTGGAGACATTTAGTTTTCAAAAGCATTAATGTTAATTCTGCAAGAAAAAGAAATGTTAGTTGGGATTAGTTGTTTAATTCCTAATCAAGATCAATGTACCTCATTCATGGAAAGATACTCATTTGATCAAAATGATTGTAGTATTTTATAGCAGTTGTCTATTACATCAGAGCTCACTTTTATGTCCTGTCACTTCATATTTCTCTATTTTAATTATTTTGATGTACTGAAAATGAAATGAATCTTTTTTTTCTCTTTCATTTCAAGAAAGCGAGGAGAGTGAAGAACTGAGTGAAGTGGAGGATGAGGAACATCATGTCAGACCTGGAGAAAATCCTTTGAGTCGCTCAAAGACTAAAAAGACATTTTTAAAGAAAAGAAGAGCCAAGAAATCTACAACCTGCACTCAGTGTGGAAAAAGTATCTCAACCAAACATCTTGATGTTCACATGAGAGTTCACACCGGAGAGAAGCCGTTCTCATGTGATCAATGTGGAAAGAGTTTCACACAAAAACAAAATCTTAATACACACATGAAAACCCACACCGGAGAGAAGCCGTATGAATGTGATCATTGTGGGACAAGCTTCAAACTAAAATTACATCTTAATGAACACATGAGGATCCACATCGGAGATAAGCCGTTCACATGTGATCAGTGTGGGAAGAGTTTTCCATACAAACGAAGTCTTGATGTTCACATGAGAGTTCACGCTGAAGTGAAGCCGTTCACCTGCGATCAGTGCGAGAAGAGTTTCACACAAAAAATGCACCTTAAGGTTCACATGAGGATCCACACTGGAGAGAAGCCGTACGCATGCGATAAATGTGAGAAGAGATTCAGGGATTCAGGATACTTTAAGAGTCACATGAGAATCCACATCAGAGAAAAGGCTTTCATGTGTGATCAGTGTGAAAAGAGATTCTCAAACAAACAATATCTTAAGCTTCACATGAGAGTTCACACTGGAGAGAGACCGTTCACATGTGATCAGTGTGAAAAGAGCTTCATGGAGTCTAATAAACTTAAAAGACACATGAAAATCCACACTGGAGAGAAGCCGTACGCATGTGATCAATGTGGGAAGAGTTTCACGGAATCAACAAATCTTAAGAGTCACATGATGATCCACACCGGAGAGAAGCCGTTCACATGCGATAAATGTGGGAAGAGTTTCAGGGATTCAGGATACCTTAAGAGTCACATGAGAATCCACACCGGAGAAAAGGCTTTCATGTGTGATCAGTGTGAAAAGAGATTCTCAAACAAACAAAGTCTTAAGCTTCACATGAGAGTTCACACTGGAGAAAGACCGTTCACATGTGATCAGTGTGGGAAGAGTTTCTCAAACAAACAAAATCTTAAGCTTCACATGAGGATTCACACTGGAGAGAGACCGTTCACATGTGATCAGTGTGGGAATAGTTTTGCACAAAAATCATGGCTTGAGCTTCACATGAGAGTTCATACTGGAGAGAAGCCGTTCATGTGTGATCAGTGTGAAAAGAGATTCACTCGGAGACAAAGTCTTAATGCTCACATGAGGATCCACACCGGAGAGAAGCCGTTCACATGTGATCATTGTGGAAAAACATTTATTGGGTTATCAGACCTGAAGAAACACCTGACAGTTCATACAAAGGAGAAGCGATATTCATGTTCTGTATGTGGAAAGAGTTTTTCATGGCTGCAAACTTTACAAAGACATCAGAAAATTCATACTGGTGTGAGAGAGTACATGTGCTTTGAGTGTGAGAAGACTTTTATTACAGCTGAACATTTAAAAAACCACCAGAGAATTCACACTGGAGAAAAACCTTACAAGTGTTCACACTGTGACAAGAGATTCAGTCAGTTAGCATATCTAAAAATACATGAGAGGATCCACACTGGAGAAAAACCTTACAAGTGTTCACACTGTGACAAGAGATTTAGTCGATCATCACATCTGAAATCACATGAGAGGATCCACAGCAGAGAGAAGAGATCACACGTGTGATCAGAGTGGAAAGAGTTTTTTCTATTAAACGCTACCTGGAGAAATGCATGAAGATCCATGCAGTGGAGAAACCAGATTTTGTGTTATAAGATTTCTTGGGATGATCGCCCACCCTAGTTCGTTATTTATTAACTGCTGTTCACACCAACATGAATGATCTGAATTAAAATTCAATCTGATTGTCACATAAGATTTGTCTGTTCAAACCAATGCTAAAAAAAAAAAACTGCAGTAAATGGATATTCACTCTCTTGACAGTAGGTGGCGCTCATGGAAAAGCAAAAATTTAGTGCAACTTTAAGTTTCTGACACCCGCTTCACAGAGAAGAACATCAAACAAACAGTATTTTGTCATATTTTTGTATTTGCTATAGTGCTTATCAAGAATACAGAGACGATGAGCTCCACACACTCGAACAGCTTCACCTGAATACTAATCCAGCACACCTGAACCGGTTCATCAGCACACAGTTCATTAGTAGTCACGTCTCACTTCACAATCATCTGGTCTTGTTGTTCAATTCTGGTCAACTTACCCGGCTCCTTACCTGTTCATCTCACGTTTGAGACTGCTCACCTTCTTCATCCTCCATCATCCTTTGCCCTTCAGATCATCCGATCATCTTCAACCATCGCGATCTCAGCACCTGCAATACAAAGAGACAATTACTAGCCAGCTTTCTGTGAATTGCATTACCGGTGTTGTTTCCTTCTGTCCGCTGACAGATGACAGAGACGCTTCCAGATTATTCCTCCTTCAATTTTCATTTACGCAAGGTACAGTATGACATCTTCCCCCATACCTGCCTAATCTAGCCGGATCCAGGCCTTATCCAGATCTGACGAAGGACCTTCGCCTGGACCGATGACAACGCAGTGCTGAAGTGCCAACTAGTCTCTCCCTATGGAGGATCCCTTTACCACTCTACAGATAAAGCATTGTCGGGAAAATTCGTTTCGCGTTCCTACCCCGAAGTGACAAAATAAAATAAAATTCTGTATCAAAATTTATAAGGAAAGACAAGTACTTTGTTTAGGCTTGGTCTGTAGGGAATTTCAAACCTGCGTACATATATTCAAACGCACATAACTATAGAACCAGTTCTAAATGCGCATGTGAACGCCATCAGCGTTTATCACAGGTTCACATTTAAAGTCTGTGTAGAGAGAATGGTGTCGTCTTAGCGGCCCCTAATTTAATAACAAATGATTGTTGCGACGGAAGCGAATCAATCAAAAATAACTTTAGCTGGAAAATAACTTTATTAAAGAACCGCTATAAAGCCAAAACAATCTCTGTTACCTTAAATTATACGCTTATTTCTGTAAAGCTGCTTTGAAACAATCTACATTGTTAAAAGCGCTATATAAATGAAGATGAGGATGACTTGACTTGACTAATCTGCGATGTTAGGAGAGCACTGCTCAATGAAAAATATTTCTCTTTGTTCCCCAAACGTAAGACCAAATGGCCAATAAACCCTGGGTTGACCCCAATGCAGAAATCCCCACATTCTTGTCAGGAAAAGAAGGTTTGCGAAGACGGATCCATGGCCCGAAATCACCACTGACTTTAACCAGTGACATCTCACTTCCTCCCAGACACCTCCTCTCTCTAGCTGTATATTCCAGAGATCTCTCCTCCTAAAACCAACAGAGACTGAAATTAACCCACTCGTGGCTTTTAACAAACAACGGTCTCAAAATTGCTGCCAATAAGCTGAATTGATCACCAGTATTTTTGTAATTGTTTCAGAGTTTTTTCTGTGTGTTAAACATTTAACACATTTAAATTCTTATTAACTTCTACCCCAGCTATGGTAAATATGTTATTTTGTACCTACTTGATGGGTAAATGATTTCTAGAGTTTTGATAAAGTATTTGTGTAGGATGCTCTGAAAGTTGGTTTATTAAAGTGGTTAACTAAACTCTTAGAAGTTTGGGCACACACAATCATATGTGGACATTATTACGTGCAAGACCAAGAGAACCGGGACAATATCTGATTGGGCGACACACTCGGAAGGACGGGTCGGATGGACACGCTTATAACCCAATGACAAGCTGTTTTGCTTTGCTTTTTAACTTGGTTTTTGCAAAGCCAACCATCCATTCACCACTGAGTGCTGTCTCCTAATTCTTGCCTAACTGGTGCAAATCTTATTACAGTTTTTCTGAATTGCTAAAACACTAAACCACATTCCCCGAACCAAATTCTCAATAGCCTAAACATATTTGTCAAATAAATCACTCTTACTGTAAAACATAAACGTTAAAACACTGTTTGCAAATCTCATGCACTCTTTTTGCAAAACTCTAAACACATTCTCACTCACTAAAACACATTTTGCTCTGTAATTCAAAACGCTAAACACAGGCAGGCAAAAGTTAAACACAACTACAACACATTTGTCATCGTTTATACACAACGACTCAAAATTGTTCACACTTATTTCTAATGATGTGATCAAATCAACTGTAGGCTACATTATACAAGTCAGTTCAGAGTGCCAAAACTGACTCAAAATGTTGCACTGAATGGATGGACACAATATAAGAAGGAGAGGAGGAAGAGTATGTGTATAAGAGGTGGTGAACAAGGAGGACGTTTTTTACTGTAACCTTTTAGGCTTTTGCAGTTGGGTCACTGTATTTTCACTCTATGCAAGTGCTGAATATACAGACATTCAATACTATACAATATCCAGCACAATATTGTACTTGCAGTGCGTACAGTAGCCTATACATTTTTTTTTTTCACATTACTACACTAAGTTGTCATTACTTTACTTTTTTACGTAATTGCAAAATTAGTTTACTTTGTCACAATATACTTTTTTTCCAGTAACTGTATACTCTGGATTCTGTTCTCCATTTTTTGATGTAGTGTCTAATGAATGATCTGTAGTGTTTATAATATTGACTGATGTATGATCTGAAATCATTGTTTGAGCACAGATAAATAGTTTTTGAAGTAAATGAACAAAGCTTGAATTGCTAGTATATTGACTCTCTCAGGTTGCGGTCAAAGTAATCGTGTCTAACGCTTGACATCTGGGTCTCATTCATCCTCCATTAATATCATCACTTTTCCCTGTCACTGTTTGAATGAATGTTTGTGTTTTTCGTTTGATTAGTTTGTGTGTATTAGAGTTCTTCAATAAAGTCTTGCTTGATTTTACATACAAGTGTCTTGTGCTGTGTGCTTACAAGTTACTGCCTTAAACTGTAGATTTTGTTACCTTGCTTATATTCCGTGATCATAATTTTATGATATTATTACCGTAGGCCAAGGGATAATATTCTGTCCAGAATTGATAAAATACTCTAATCTCAATTTAGCGTGGATGAATATTTGATAAAGTGTTAAATAATAATTCTGAATCATTTGCATAATTATTTGGTTCTTATTCACTGTAATTCAATCACATTTGAGTTATATTTATCTGAGTTCCCTTACACGTTAAATCACTTGACAAACTAAAAGACGTAAATGACATTTGTATGTATTCTAAATAAAAGACAGGTTGTACTGAATGTCAGCTTGCTTATTTTGCTCATTACTTTTTGATCTTTACTTTTGTAAAAATAATTTTATGTTATAATGAATTTTATTATTATTTAATTCTATTTATTGTTTATTTATATTTATGGGGGTCAAAGGCCCACCATAACACTTCATAATTTTAGAAGATTTTTAAACAAACAAACAAACAAACAAACAAACCACTTTTATAATTTATTTTCACACAAAATCTGTTGCTCCATCAATGTTAAATAAAAACATTTGTATTTCTGCAATAAAATTGAGTTTTTTCACTATGAGCTGATGTGCCTTTAACCCTATTGTACCCTAATCTTTTTTTTTTTTTAATTTTCAGTTTTTAATTTTTTTGTGTAAAATCTGCTAATTTTTATGTTATATTTAACATAGTTAAAAGTATTCATGAAATGTTCATTCCAGTAAGTTGAAGCAGCCAAAACCTCACAAGTTGGCATTACTTTGGTCACATCTAAAAACTATTAGGCTACATGAAATATCAATAGCCACTATACTAGGCTGTAGCACTCAGTGGCTGTATATAGGCATAACTCAAAAGAATATAAAACGGGTAGGAATAAAAAATAAACCTCACAATAACTCAATAAAAGTAAATTGTAACAAACAGATAAGAATAAACAATGTACAATGATGGCATCAACAAATCTTGCAGTAGGACTTTTATCTGACTTTGATGTGTGTGTGTGTGTGTGTGTGTGTGTGTGTGTGTGTGTGTGTGTGTGTGTGTAGTGTTGCTTTCGTCAACGAAAATTATGACGAAATATTTTGTCGTCAACGAACCGTTATCACCTGACGAAAACGAGACGAGACTATAGACGTAAATGCATGGTCATGTGACGATGACTAAAATACATGTATAATGCAATATCGTTGACGAATAAAAACGAGACTAAATGTGGTTTACAAAATAAAAACTATGCTAAAATGTCTCTTCATTTTCGTTGACCAAAACGAGACGAGACGAAATGTTATAACGTCACGACGAATGAGAAAGTTGTGCGTGAACCCATAGCTTTGTCGGCTTTAAATTCTGTTTTGCGATCTGGTCACCCGATTATCAGCGAATTTAACAATATTACTCCATTAGTTATTCTATTAAAATGTCTCATTGATATATTTGACACATTCATAATCATTACTTTTGCCGGTTCTTTGTGACAGCTGTTATTGGAAGCGTCTCTGGTCGCGTCACCGCATCAGCGCCAGAACATGGAGATTTTATTTTAGAGAATAATCGCACAACCTATTCGATATTCTTTAATTAAATAAACTAATCGAATATCCAAAAATCGTGAATCCCTGCATGGAATCTCTTGTTTCTTTTCCCAAATCTTCACTCACGTCTCACGCGTTTTCTAAAGGGATAAACGTTTCTTTGGTTCGCTTTTAATTAGGCCTATTATATTCGTATTCTTTACTGTGGTAAAGTAGAAAAACGCTGTAGGACAGATAGCCTACATTTGTACTTGCATGTCAAATTCTTTTTAACACAGTTTGTGCTTGTTATATTAGACATAGGGCGCGTCAAGTTTGGTTGTAAAGCGCGTTTCACACGCGCGGGTGATTTTTAGTTTCACTAAATATTTCACTCAGCCTAAATATTTCGCCCCCCTTGTGGAGGATAAAATTCGCTCTTCAGACAAATTTACAAGTAGAAAACACTAAGATAGTGTTTTGCACTGGCTGATTAGGAATTTTTTTTTTTTTTTAATTGCTTTTATTGACTCATTCAATTATATGTAGCCTATGTGTGTTTGACTTTTTGAATTTCATAGAAAAAAAAACGCTTTATTATTGGCTCATTCAATGGCTTTCAATGCAATGCATTTGTGTGTGTTCAGGTGGCAGACTTAGGAAAAGCAGCAAAAAAACTTAAAAAAAACGCTCAGTTACAAAATGATTTTGACCACATTTCACTCTCCAGTCCAGTGTGTGGCGGTAAGTCAGAATCTTTTGTCTGCCGACCGCCATTAAACCTCAGAGGAAGAAGGTTTGTTTTCATCTTAATCTCTGCTGATGATTTGTTGTGCTACTGGCATGATACAAACTGTTATAACTGTACGTTAAGTCTATTAAAAAAAAGATGCCAATTTTGAGTCGGGTCAGTAAATTACTGTAATATTCTCATCCTCATAGCCGTAAATCGAAGTTTTGAATCGAGCAGGAATATCTGGAGTTGCTGCAACTGAACTGAGGAGAAGATGGTGTTTGTCAAAGAGGAGAATGAGGAGGACTCGAGTGAACCAGAACCCTGGAGGATAAAACACGAGGACAAAGCAGGTTGGTGTCTTTTCTAGATTTTTTCTGTAATGACTGTTGTGGTACTTTAGCTAACAGAGCTTTTAGACACGAGGTATCCACGGAAAAAGTTCTTACTAGAACCAGGTTGTATCATATCATGGTCCAAAACACTAACAGTAACAACACAAAAAAATAACAGACAAATACACGAAAAAAAGAAAAGAAAAACACAATATCATGTTACATACAGGCTAAAACGCCAATGGTTCCACATACTGGAGGAGAATCTGACTGAAACAAAACATTTTACTAAAAAAGCCAGAATTCTCACTAGATATTTTGGAAGTCCTAGCTCTGTTGTGTAACTTATAAAATATTTTTTTCATGATTTACCCGATCAAAGGCGTTAGAGGTGTCAATAAATCACATACAAATATTGTATAATTATGCCTGTTGTACTAATCTAGAATCTTGATAGAAAAGTCTAGAAAAGCAAAAATACATATGCGCCATGTTGGTTATAAACTAATTATCCATGCTATATATTTTGCTAGCTTTGTCTTTAATAATAGGCACTAACATCACAGATAAAATAGAATATAACCATATTAGCCTGTTTTGTCAACACTGCATTGGCTCCCTATAAACACTGTATACATTTTAATATCTTATTAATTTCTTACAATGCACTAAATGGTTTTGAATGGAGCAGAAAGGATATTTATAAATATCCTTTTCCTATTTAGCACCTAAACTCTGGAACAGTCTTCCTAACATGCTTCGGGAAGCAGACACTGTCAGTTTAAATCTAGACTAAAAACTCATCTCATTAAAAACTCTTTATAATTGTTGTGAATAGTGTTGTCACGATACCAAAATTATTGTTTCGATACTGATACCAAGTCAAGAATTGCGATTTCGATACTTTTCCTGAAAAGGGAGAAACACTCTCACATATGATTGCTGTGCTTTATTTTAAAACCGGGACAACATTCTAATCATATAACACACTAATAAATGAACATATGAACAGCAGTTATTAAACATTTGAACAAAATATGAAATATCTAAATCAGAGATGTCCCAATACCACTTTTTCCAGACCGAGTCCGATACCGATACTTTCCTTTTTGGTACTCGCCGATACCGTAACCCAGTGGTTCCCAATCCTGGTCCTGGGGACCCACAGCTCTGCACATTTTATATTTCTCCTTTATCTGACACACCCAGTTCAGTTCATAGAGCTCTTTCCTAACGAGATGATGATCTGAATCAGGTGTGTTAAATGAGGGAGACATACAAACTGTGCAGAGCTGTGGGTCCCCAGGACCAGGATTGGGAACCACTGCCGTAACCGATACCTGTATTTTTAATTTTCAATTCATTTTTAATTCATGCATTTGTAATTTTTAAATGTATTGGTATAGAAACCAAAAGAATATCAATCATATTAGTTGTTTATTAAATTTAAACTTAATTTGTTCATCAAATATATATTTAATGCACTGCATATTCATTATGTATAAATTATAGATAGATATTTACACGAGTACATGAGGTCAGTATCGGCCCGATACTGGTATCTGTATCGGTGCATCCCTAATCAAAATATAAAAAATAAATTAGAGCAATGACATTCAAGGTAAAAAATAAATAAATTTAGCAGCATTATCTCAGTTATCATAAGAGTTACCGGTAATAACTTTATCTTGATTCTGAACTTTGAATAAAAATATGAACAGCGATTATATTAAACAATGTTTAATATTGGTAACATATGATAAGCCTCATTGGTGATATATTTGACATAGAGTTGTGGAAGGCCTATACTTCATGTTAAACATAAATATATAGCAGCAAAGACGTCGGCAGTGTTGACGGCAAAAGAGGCTACAGAATATTTCCTTCTGTATTGACAGGTGCAGTATTTGAAAATCGATAATATTTTTTAAAATTACATTTATATCTGCATTTATGTCAAAACCTAGAGACTTTCAAACATCAAAATGTCATTTATTAATATGTATTCGTGTCAAAATGACATAGAAACACGCTACGCAGCTGAGACGCTCACGCCACGCATCCAGTGTGTCGCCGGCCTTACAAATCTGTAACGCGGTCATTCTTAGAAATATCGATAGCCTACTAATAAATTTAGGAATCGTGACGTTTTTAATTTCTGAGAATCGCAATACTTTTGAAGTATCGGTGCACCGTGCAACACTAGTTGTGAGGTTGCTATTTTATTTTGCATTTTATTTTTAGTTTGCATGAGAGTGCCCTCTGGCGTTCAAATGGGGCAGTATTTACTACCAATCAGCCGCACTCCACTGACAAGCTGTGCACAAAATAATCGCAGCCTTTGCCAAATCGCGTGCGGTTTTATTGCGATTAATCGTTCAGCCCTAAATGAAAGCACATGTGATGACAAAGGAAAGATAATATAAAGATTAGATGTGTTTGCTGTATGGTTTGAGGCCTTAGACTTTCTATCATGTAATAGAACATCAATAGAGAAAGATACAGTCACACTGGGTTCCCGCTTGTTCTGTAAACATTTGAGAAAGTTACTGTTATCATAGCGGTGACCCAACACATACCACTGAGAGCTGGTATCAGTTGTTTTTGGTTTACCTCGAGCAGATGGAGGAGGGTGTGGGCTGTGGGTCCTGGCGTTGTGGCAGAGGCCGAAGAGCTGGCTCAGTGGTGCTATCATTGTCCTTATGTGATTTGTCAACCACATGTCCATTCAGGTGCTGAAGTGAAGTCCTGTGTTCATTTATACTCTGTCCAGGTGTGTGTGTGCTGTTCAGATTTAGTGGATTGGCACACACTGCAGAAGGATGATTGAGGGAGAAGTAGAGAAGTAGATCCTTTAGCACTCTTGAACCAAGTTTGTTTGGATGGTGGCCATCTTGTTGAAACAGTTGTCTCTGACTCCAGAATAGATTGAAGTTGTCAATTAAGTCACACTTTTTTTGCAGCAATGTATTAAACCTAAGCAACCGTGAAAACCTGCTTGTTCCTTTTGCTGGTCAACTTGTGGTCCACTGATGAATGTTTTAGGGCTGGACCCGAATATTGTCTACACTGTAAATGTCTACACAGTTGTCTACACTGTAAAAAACAACTTGTTTTTACTGGAAAACGCTGGCAGCTGTGGTTACCAGAGAATTTCTGTAAAAAAATACAGCAGCACCGTAGATAACTTTACGGACAAAATATGTAAATTGATTTACAGTTAATAAAATGATGGCTGAATCACATTAAAAAACTGTTATGTCTACAAAAATTGTATTTATTTTGCATAACAGTGTTGCATATAAATAGTAATAGTAGTTTTTTACATGTAATAATTGCTTATTGTGCATCAATAAATGATAAAATTAACAGGGAAATATCTAATTTAAACTGTTCCCATAGACAAGATAGACAAGTTTTATACCATACTATGGAACATTCCCGCAAAGCAAGAACCTCTTCATGAAACAAGCAGGTGGCGGACCCTCTACCAGAAAAAGTTACATAGTGCACCTTTAAGACTTTAAAACACAAATTACATATTGTGCCTTAATAACCATAATACATATTAACAAAACAAAAACTAACAGTTTCTTCTCAAACAAACATTCAGAGTCGACAGAAAGAGTACATATTTAGGCTGAAAGCCACTTGTGATGGGAGAGTTACTTTATCAGGGTGAGGACTCGAGGGTTCAAGTTGAGGGGATGCTTGGAGTTTTTATTCTCTACTTTGGTTCCTTTTTCTGGGTTTATCGAGAAAAAACACCTGTAGAATAAACGCATATTAAGCATAAACGCAGAATACAAGAAACAAAAAAAATATATATATATCTTCCGCTTACCCGGGGCTGGGTCGCAGGGGCAGCAGTCCAAGCAGGGATGCCCAGACTTCCCTCTCCCTAGACACTTCCTCCAGCTCTTCCGGGGGGACACTGAGGCGTTCCCAGGCCAGCCGGGAGACATAGTCCCTCCAGCATGTCCTAGGTCTTCCCCGGGGTCTTCTCCCGGTGGGACATGCCTGGAACACCTTCCCGGGAAGGCGTCTAGGAGGCATCCAGAACAGATGCCCGAGCCACTTCGGCTGGCCCCTCTCGATGTGGAGGAGCAGCAGCTCTACTCTGAGCTCCTCCCGAGTGACCGAGCTTCTCACCCTATCTCTAAGGGATCACCCGGCCACCCTGCGGAGAAAGCTCATTTCGGCCACCTGTATCCGGGATCTTGTCCTTTCTTTCATAACCCACAGCTCATGACTATTGAGAGTAGGAACGTAGATTTGACCAGTAAATCGAGAGCTTCTCTTGCGTCTCAGCTCTTTCTTCACCACGACAGACTGGTAAATCGACCTCATTAATGACTGCAGTCAGATTGACCTGCGTTCACTCCGAAGGAATCACTCACATGACCTGTGCACTTGTAATGACACATCAAGGATGTTAAGAGGCTAAAAGCAGGTTTAAAACTTGCCCCGTTGAAGTCAACAGGGTGCAAATTTTAAAAAGAGGATAACACGGTGTAGGCAACACCGATTTTTGTCGTTGTTCTCTGTATTGACAGCACTCCAAATGTACAAAAAAATGAGCTCAATGTTAAAATTGACCGGAGTTCTCCTTTAACATGAGGCACAATGCAGAAATGGAGGAGATGTTTGTGTTGATAAGGTTCTGATCCAGACTCAGCATGTACCTTGTTGAGGAATAGCAGGACTGTCCTATGAACAAATTATTTAACAGGTTTAATAAGCTCTGCAATCACATAACAAATTACATACACAGTGCAATTATAAAAGAGAGATATGAAACAGACTTACCACACACAATAGCAGCGGCTGTCAGAGGCACTTGCTCCAGTTGTACCTCTTCTGCCAGTCATGTATCTTCTACATGGAATAACATGGACTCCTCCTCCTCATCAAAGTAGCTGAGCAGAAGCAGGAGCATCTCTATTACATCATCTGAACAGCCACTCTGCAGTCCCCTCATCTTCTGAAGCCTAGCATAATTCTGAATTAACTTCTTGTTCTTGTTGACACAAACTGTGGTCATGTAGTCGAGAACCCTTTTTCCTGTCAAATCCAAATTTCGTATGAATGTCTCTTTGAGGTCAATCCCAGTGAGTTCCTTGAAGTGGACTGACATGCCAAGTTCATCAAACCAAAACGGCCGCTCCTCTCTAAGGCATTTGATACTTTTTCCCTGGTTGACATGTTAACGCTCTGTGTAAAACATGGACTTCATTAGACATTTTACCTCCTCTGGATTGGTATCAGAGTGTTGGAACATCACCTTGAGTTTTTCCATCTTTTGCTGCTGGCTCTCTTGAGTTTCTTCAATGGGCAGAAATGTTACATTCCATTTAATGCATCCGTAAGTGTCCTGCATTGCTGCTGTCTCTTCTAATGGGATCTCGTCTGCCTAGTCTGAGACATCAGTCTGATGTTTTCTTTTT
This sequence comes from Squalius cephalus, assembly GCF_949319135.1. Lineage (NCBI taxonomy): Eukaryota > Metazoa > Chordata > Actinopteri > Cypriniformes > Leuciscidae > Squalius > Squalius cephalus. Next base: position 17,236,891 of record NC_137122.1, read on the forward strand.
CTTATTTTGGGTGTTGAAGTGCGCTTCACATTTTCAATTCTGTATTGCAACTGTTTAACAAGGGAATGGTAGCCTGTTTCAACAATATCACCCTCTATTACATCTTGGAGAAAATTGGGATATTTTGCCACCATTTTTGTTGTGACGTCAGTTGAATGCTTTTTACCTACATGAGGACATTTTTCCATCATCTCAGTCACAACAATCCAGACCATTTGCCGCCTCAGTTTTAAGTTTTGCCTCAGTCACCTTTTTCCCCTCTCCAAAGAATGCATCACTTCCTCAGGAAATTTACTCCATGTAACTTCAAAGTTGTCGTCCTACTGTGTGTCAAATCCTGGGCTGCTGGAGGAGGTTGATGACGAACTTCGGGGTGAAACAGAGAGCGATGACAGCTATTGGGTAGGTGAGGCTTCCACAGATGATACTGAGCTGTTCTCAGGAGTGTGGTCTTTAAATGACAAAAAAATAAGATTGATTCACACTGTACAATATTACACAATGTCTGCGTTTGATTTTGAATAGTTGTGTGGTGTTTTTACTTACAATTCCATTTCCAAACAAGCTTTCTGGCTTGAACAGGTCTTAATGCTGTCAACAAATCAGCCTCCGTTACAAAGCATAGATCACCATACGTCTCGACTCCAATGCACTGCAAGTGCTCTTCCAGGATGTTTTTGTTAACTGCCTGAAGTAGTGGTTGGACTTCCATGATGGCGACATCTAGTAAGGTTTGCACTGAGTCACTTAACAGAGCAGGGACATGCATCAGGTAACACTTATATTGTCAAACTGTTTACAGTGAGACGTAAGTGAGCTTTAATTGGACTTTATTTTGCCACGATACTGTGTTTTAGTGGAATGACTTGGTATCCATCAAGAATGTATGATACCAAAGGATAGAAATCGGCCAGGTCATTAATGTTGATACACTGGAACCCAAGACTGTCCTTTGTCACAGAATACAGATGGTATTCTGAGAGGAAGATGCCTTTGTGGATATCCATCAAAACATACACTGAAGTGTCATTTTGAATCAAGATGAGTAGAAGTTCACCAAACTCCATATACTCATCATTTCTGTACACAAGAAACTATCCTTTTTTATATGCAGTGCCCTTGTCTGTGGTAACTGTGGTATTAGTTTCTGAAAAGGCTAACTCCCTGACTGCATGTTTAATAGTGTTACTGTAGAGGTTGTGATATACCCCACAGCTGTCCTTCACTTGCAGTAGTTTACTGCATTCTTGCCCAGCTAAAATATATGCCTGGTATATCTGATGACACTCTGACAAAGTTTGACAAATGTTTTTGAAGTATCTGGCACATCTTTTAAAATAACTGTGTTTACTTTCAAACCTAAGCGTCCATAACTTTATCAATGGACCAATTTTTAAGAAAATTCTTTCTCAACTCCAAATATTCTTGGATCAAAATGTCAAGATATGCTATCTGGGACAACGAAATGTTCTGAGCACAAATAAGATCCACAATGTCTTTTAGCTGGAGAGCTGAGTGCCATACTTCATCCTCATGGTTTTGCACTTTGTCACCAATCAAAACTGGTAGCAATCTCAAAAGGTTCCAGTTTTGAACTGTCAGCTTGCCCTGATAACTTGGCTCCGTCAGGGTTGACAGCATATGGCTTTGTGAGTGCTTCAGATCCTTTGGGAGCGGGAGACCAGGCTGGGATATGCGAAAAGACTCAAGGGTATTAAAAATAGAGTTTACCTTTATTCCTCTGACGCCTTGGATGTTTTCAGCCTGGAGATTAGCAACAGCTGCGTCATATGTCTCTGGGTGCGTGTAGGACCACAGATATTCGGATCAGTCTCAAACTCACTTCTTGTGATTTCACAGTACCTGCAAATATAATGAGAGCGGCTGAGGTTCTCTGTAAACTCACCTATGCAATGAGAACCCAAGTTATCCCCAGAAATGCAGTAAAGACCCCTTTTACTGTTTCTCCATCTACATTTATTCCATCTGTCTCCAAGGATTTCAGATCTGCCAACAACTCTGAGAAAACTTTGGCTACTCCAAAACGCTTAAGGTCATTCTCATCTCAACACACAACAAGGCTTAAAACATATTATCAGTATTTGAACGCAAATGAATGGGTAAATTTGATAATGAAAGAGACTGCAAGAACTTTGTGTCTTTTTAGCAGAACCCAGGGGATTCACAATTTCAAATTAATCTTGGTACAAAATCAGTTTGAGGCTTTCAGGGTTTTCATTAAAGAACTGGTGACATTTGAAATGGTGTCCATCATATAAATCCGTAAAAACCTCTAGGCTACATCAGGATCTCCAAACTGTTGTGACTGTGTATTCCTCCCTAAATGTGACTGTAAAAAGCACTTCAGAGTTTCTGCCACTGGTATGTAGTAATCACATTTTTGCGTCATATTTTCATCCATTCCCAATGCCACATTTTGAGGGGTTCTGTGTATTTAAACATTTTTGTGAATGTCTGATTTCTGGAGTGTGTTGTTCTTAATTGTCCCTGATGACAGGCAGAGAACAAATATGACTCTTTAATGCAGTCACAGATTTTAGTGACTGCTTCATCTGATAGGCTTATATCATGTTTTTTTTAAAGAACTTACTTTAGTTATTGTATAGGCTTGACCTAACTCATGCACATTTTGCATTTCCTCAACAATAGTCTGTATAGTAGAGGCAGGAGTAAGCAGCTGTCCTTGCAGTTTAAGGTAAAAGAGACACACGTTTCTGAGATAAGACTGACTATCATTCTCTGGCATATCACTGGCTGCACTAGCTGTTACTTATTGCCTTAACCACTTATTGGACATATCACAGACCTGCCCTCTCCAATATGATAATTTAAGTGAGACACTAGCTCTTTCACCGTGTGAAAATGGCGGGCACATAATGAAACTGCGCATTTTAAATCTGCAACAACAGCTATAGGAGCAGTTTGCGGTGTAGGTGCATTGTGCACACGATAAAAATGGCCCTTGAAAGCGGAGTAAGTGGTTTGACTACAGTTGGTGGCGCCAACACATTTGAAAAGACAACGGGCTCATTCCTATGCACTCTGCAATGTAGTTCATAGCCTCTTAATGTATCCAATTTCTTTTTACAAAAGGTAAATCAGGGCCCGTATTCATAAAGAATCTTAATGCAAAGAGTAGCTCCTAGTGACAAAATTCTAAGAAAATTCTTAGAAATGTGGGCATTTACTCTTAAAATTAAAGAAAAAATCCTAGTAAAGAAAAAAGTAATTCAGAAAGCAACCCTTAAAATAGGTCTTAAGGTCAAAATTGTTAGGAGCACGGACAAGGACTTTTAAGAAGCTTAAGAGTTTCTTTAGCAGAGGAGAAAATTGCAGAAAGATGAAGAGGGAGAAGAAATGTGTTGCAGACAATGGATGTTAATAAGTTAATAAGACGCTATAGATTAGATCGTGCAGGGATCATGTTGTGACAGATCTAAGGCTACGTTCACACTGCAGGGCTTAATGCTCAATTCCGATTTTTTGAAAAAATTCGATTTTTTTGCAAGGCCGTTCACATTTCCAATTAAATGCGACCTTTTGTGATCTCCTGTGTGAACGTGAAATGACCCAGAAGTGACCCGCATGCGCAGAAGAGTACTCAACGGTCAACGACGTCACTTGTTGTTTGCGGAAGTAGCTAAACTTTAACCAGAGCCCGTCTCTGCTTTAACTAACTGTGATTCTCTCACTCACACACACACACACACACACACACACGAGCGCACGCAGCGACCGTTACACAAGAGCCAGACAGCAGCCGCTGACCATCAGATTCAGCACAAATAAGTTAACATAACGTATTTATAATGGCCGTGGGCTTTTTTTTTTTTTTTTTTAATTAACGGGCTCGTCGAGGTCGACCCGTTCGGCAGATTTACCTCAGCTCGACAAATATGCAGTCCGTTTTCAAACCGACGACTACTTCAATGCAGAATTACGTTTTTCGCGTATCAATGACGTGCGGGTCGGATACATGCGACCTGGCCGTTCAGACTGAAGTCGCATTTCAAAAGATCGGATATGTATCGGATTTGGGACCACATACCCAAGTGGCCTGGGTCGCATTTGAAAAGATCGGATCTGTGTCGTTCAGACTATCATGAAAAGATCAGATACAGGTCGCATAGGGGCAAAAAAATCGGAATTGGGTCGTTTCAGCCTGCAGTGTGAACGTAGCCTTAGAGACACGCTAATATCTCCAACACAGCGCAGAAATGCCATAGCGTCTGAAATGAAAGTAATCACTACATTACGATATTTGGCAACTGGGAAAATTCCATGTTTTATACATTAAAACCAGCATTCAAACCATCACTTAAATAGACATGCCAACAATCAGTGTAATTGGAAAGAGTGGAACAATTTTTATCATTCTAAGCCAAGCAAATACCTTATAGGAAATTAACAGCATGGTAAATAAAAAGAAAGGATGTATATATATAATGTGTGTGTGAGAACAGTCAAATAGGAAAAATTATACGCATAATTTCAAAGTGAAGTCTTAGAATAGACCGTATACTTAAAATCACTTTTTTTCCCCTTCTTGGACAACCAACCAATCACAGTCTTCAAAAGATTGTGTCATACATAGCAACGGGGTCAACCCCACCTCCTTACTAAGATAAAAGTTTTTGTATTTTCCTTACTCAGAGTTGGTCTCAGTCTCAGATCGGTCCCGAATTGCTCTTAAGCTAAGACTCCTACGTAAAAGTTTTTAAGCTAAATTAAGAGGATTCTTAGAATCTTTATGAATACGGGCCCAGGTGATCATTTTTAGGATTTCAAATGTTTAACTGTGCTTTTCAGCAGAAGTTATCACACATTAATCTAGCTAGCCAGCTAATGTTACTGGTCTTATATATCAACTAGTGCTTACACCATGTGCTTTCAGCACACATTTTTGTTTGGGCTAAATGTGAAGCTTACCATGCAAACTTTCAGTTTTCCGATTGAACAGCAGTAGACCCTCCAAAAAACTTGAGTTAAAATCGTAGATTTGTCCTAAAAACTTTTAAAATGACAAAGTGGTCCGAAGATTTCTGCTGTGACTCTGTTTTCTCTCTAGCAAGCCACTCTGGCTCGCTCGTTTTTGACGTCAGCCAGCCACAGCCGTCAACAAGGAGCTCCTGCTTCTCCCGCACCTCCCATCATTATCCAATCAGAGACTAGCTTCATCTGCGCTCTATGAAATTAAAAATAAGGCGGACTCAGTGCAAAATGGGTGGTGGCGCAATGGATAAGACACATGCCTTTGGTGTGAGAGACCCGGGTTCGAATCCACTGTGAGACACCAATGTGTCCCTGAGCAAGACACTTAACCCCTAGTTGCTCCAGAGGCGTGCGACCTCTGACATATATAGCAATTGTAAGTCGCTTTGGATAAAAGCGTCAGCTAAATGAATAAATGTAAATGTAAAAATGAGAGAGGACAAGTACAAGTCTGTGGTTAGAGGAGGCACTATTAGGTTGTTTAGCCTGTGATAATGATACATTGCTCAAATTATTATTTATTTTATAAATAGAAATAGAAAACAAGTAGGCTAAGTATTACATGGATTATGGTTAGGACTGAACAGAAATGATACTTTGCACAAACCTCAATAATTTTAATTCCTTATACATACACATACTCTATAAATACAGTATTCTACAAATGTGACCCTGGATCACAGAACCAGTCACGAGTCGCACGGGTATATTTGTGGCAATAGCCAACAATACAGTGTATGGGTCAAAATGATCGATTTTTCTTTTATGCCAAAAATCATTAGGATATTAAGTAAAGATCATGTTCCATGAAGATATTTTTTGTAAATTGTCTACTGTAAATATATAAAAACATTTATTTTTGTGAGTGAATGCAGCACAATATAGGCTACAATTATAATAACATTGTTTTTAGAATTTAGGCTATTTGTAGCATATTGTAGAGTGTGTGTGTGTGTGTGTAAGAAATTAAAATTATTGATATGCAAAGTAATACTTCTGTTCAGTAATCCTTGTATGCCTTATGTTTATTTTAGTCTTTACATTTTAATGTAACACTTAGCCTACTGGTTTCCATTAATGTATGGTTTGTTAGGATAGGACAATATTTGGCAAACTATTTGAAAAACTGGATTTTGTTTTTGTTACCAATATTTGTAGTATTAACACATACATTTGATTATAATCACATGTTGTTGTAAATTTAACAAAAGATCCTGTTTAATAGTTTAAAAAAGTTGTGTATAAATCACTGTGATTTATACAAAAAATATATACGTTTTGGGGTTTACAATACTTTTCTGTAGGGATTTTACATAGTATTTCTGTAAGTTTCACAGTAATTTTTTACAGAGCTCACTTTTATCCTTTCACTTCATATTTCTCTGTTTGAATTATTTTGATGTACTGAAAATTAAATTAATATTTTTCTTTCATGTCAGACCTGATGGAAGTGAAGGAGGAGAGTGAAGAACTGAGTGAAGTGGAGGAGAAACATCATGTCAAACCTGGAGGAAAACCTTTAAGTCGCTCAAAGACTAAAAAGACATTTTTAAAGAAAAGAAGAGCCAAGAAATCTTTCACCTGCACTCAGTGTGGAAAGAGTTTAACACGCAAAGATGGTCTTGAGCTTCACATGAGAGTTCATACTGGAGAGAAGCCTTTCTCATGTGATCAATGTGGAAAGAGTTTCACACAAATACCAAATCTTAAAATACACATGAAAACCCACACCGGAGAGAAGCCGCATGAATGTGATCAATGTGGGACAAGTTTCACAGTAAAAGTACATCTTAAGGAACACATGAGGATCCACACCAGAGAGAAGCCGTTCACATGTGATCAGTGTGGGAAGAGTTTTTCATACAAACGAAGTCTTTATGTTCACATGAGAGTTCACGCTGAAGTGAAGCCGTTCACCTGCGATCAGTGCGGAAAGAGTTTCACACAAAAAATACACCTCAAGGTTCACATGAGGATCCACACTGGAGAGAAGCCGTACGCATGCGATAAATGTGAGAAGAGATTCACAAATTCATCACACCTTAGGAATCACATGATGATCCACACTGGAGAAAAGCCGTTTATGTGTGATCAGTGTGAAAAAAGATTCTCAAACAAACGCAGTCTTGATCATCACCTGAGAGTTCACACTGGAGAGAGACCGTTCACATGTGATCAGTGTGAGAAGAGTTTCATGGATTCTAATAAACTTAAAAGACACATGAAAATCCACACTGGAGAGAAGCCGTACGAATGTGATCAATGTGGGAAGAGTTTCACGGAATTAGCAAACCTTAAGAGTCACATGATGATCCACACCGGAGAGAAGCCATTCACATGCAATAAATGTGGGAAGAGTTTCAGGGATTCAGGACACCTTAAGAAACACATGAGAATCCACACCGGAGAGAAGGCTTTCATGTGTGATCAGTGTGAAAAGAGATTCTCAAACAAACAAAATCTTAAGCTTCACATGAGAATTCACACTGGAGAGAGACCGTTCACATGTGATCAGTGTGGGAATAGTTTTGCACAAAAATCATGGCTTGAGCTTCACATGAGAGTTCATACTGGAGAGAAGCCATTCATGTGTGATCAGTGTGAAAAAAGATTCACTCACAGACAAAATCTTAATGCTCACATGAAGATCCACACTGGAGAGAAACCGTTCACATGTGATCATTGCAGCAAAACATTTATTGGATCATCAAACTTGAAGAAACACCTGACAGTTCATACAAAGGAGAAGCGATATTCATGTTCTGAATGTGGAAAGAGTTTTTCACTGCAGCAAAGTTTACAAAGACATGAGAAAATTCATACTGGTGTGAGAGAGTACATGTGCTTTGAGTGTGAGAAGACTTTTATTACAGCGAAATGTTTAAAACAACACGAGAGAATTCACACTGGAGAAAAACCTTACAAGTGTTCACACTGTGACAAGAGATTCAATCTGTCATCAACTCTGAAAGCGCATGAGAGGATCCACACTGGAGAGAAGCCGCACACGTGTGATCAGTGTGGAAAGAGTTTCTCTACTAAAACTCGCATGAAGATACACATGAAGATACATGCAGAGAGTGAAGTTTAACAGCAACTGTCAGAATAAATGTTCGGCTTGACTAGAAGAAATTGTGACAAATATATCACGATTGTACAGTAGAATGTAGCTATGTCTCAATGCAATAATAATAATAACATTAGAAATAATAATAAAATAATTTAACAGTAAACCTCTTGTGCAGCACTATGTTTGACAAAAAGTTTAATTTGATTAAAAAATAAATTCAATTAATGTTTTATGCCTTTGTGTGATTGAATTTCTGAAAAACAAAGCATTTCATATGGCCCTATTATTTTAACGCATGTGTGAAATTCAATTGTTTACCTAAGTTTACCTTTAATTAATGACATTTTAACAACTGAATCTTTAATGCAATATAGTGTTTTAAACTGTGCAAATAGGAAAGTCAATATGCTGTTCAAGTCTGAAAATTCTCTATAGCACTTCTAAAAATGAGGAAGATCGCCCACCCCTAGTTAATATTTATTTATCTCGATTTAGTTTTATTAACTCCTGTTAACACCAACAAGAATGATTGAAGTTGAAATTCAGTCTGATTTTCATGTGATTTTTTTCTGTCAAGACCAATTCAAAAAAACAACAAAAAAAACACAGTAATTGTATATTCCCTCTCTTGACAGTAGATGGCGCTACTAGAAATACAGTGCAACTTTGTTTCTGACACCCGCTTTACAGAGAGGAACATCAAACAGTATTTTTTCATATTTTTGTATTTGCTATGGTGCTTATCAAGAATACAGAGACAATGTCACGGATGCAATACCATCATCAACACCAGACCCTTCAGCTTTACGCACTCGATCAGCTTCACCTGAATACTAATCCAGCGCACCTGGGTAGGGTTGCACCAGTCGTTCGTACAGTAAGTTCTTTTTTAAATTGGAACTTTATGTCCACACTAGAGACTTAGTAACTACTAGCTAGTTTGTAACTAACTCTACTTTATTCCATTGCATCATTTGTTCGTAGGGCAGAACATAGCTAGTAGGTCGTAAGCTCTCCGTAAAGTAATGTGAAGTCGCATAATATGACATTTAGCCTCGATGATCCAATAGCAGCCTTCAAATACGTGAGCAGATGTTAGGTGTGTTCGACATAGACTGCGGCTGGATGTAACCGATCGGCGTGGCGTCGGTGCTGTATCAAGTCGGACAAAATTTCTAACCGGCATGCACTGCTTCAAGTCAGCCGCCGATCGGTCTGCGCAGAGCTGCCTGAAGTCGAACAAGCCTGTTGATCATGAATAGCATAAGTGTTTTTATATGTAAATAACATTCAGAAACTGTATGTGAAATTAAATTAATAAGGATCAATAAATAAATATTGATACAAAAAACATTAAAATTACGTTTATTGATTATGACTGATATTTGTCCATGCACAACATGTACCGATGCACACAGCGTCGCGCTGTTTAGGACGGGTTTGTGTTAAAGATAGCCACTAACAAGGTAATCTTTTCACATAATGTTCTCTCTCTTAAAATTTAAGCGAGTGTAAGGCCCAATCCCAATTCTATTTTATACCCCTTCGCCTACCCCTTACCCTTGCCCCTTGAAACAGAGTGGCAAGGCGTAGGGGTGAAAATATTCCCCTAAGAAATGGGACACCACTACTACACCATTACACGTCATTATACGTCGTCACTAGTGCCTACGTCACAGGAGATGCGCCAATGTGCATCACAAACACTTTCTTCTGAAGTTCGCAGAAAACAACGGAGATGACGATATCTTTGACGCCTAAGTATTTTTGGACTTCAGGAAACGTTACTCGTTGTCAGCGCGAAAACGAATGAGCCTCCGGGTTTCCTCAGGTGTCCCTGTTTGATAAAGAACATACAAGACTGGTTGATCATGTTGCAAAAAGCACAAAACTGTGTAAGCACTGTTCGTTTATATCGTGTTCACATATAACCACAAGAAAACAATGCATTCATAGCAGACGTACGGTAAAAAGATAAGCCAATTCCCTGCCGCAATTACATTCACCAGTTATCAGACATGTAAATATGTTGCGGGACTATATCGTTAATGAACTTCAACGATTTTTTAGCAAACGTTTCTTTGAAGAACACGACCGTAAATATGAACACAAGATTGAATGTGACATAAAGAAAATGATTATTGCCAGTCATGTTGCCTCTGTAACCTTGGGACATTTCTCATACCCCTTCGTTTGAATTGTGGTCCCTAAAAATCTTCGTTTCAAGGGCTATCTGGCACTTCCCCCTACCCCTAACCCTCCAACCAAAAGAGATTCGCGCAAAACGAAGGTGTAGGGGCAAGGGGTGAATTGGGATTGAGCCTAAATGTCAGCATTATCATATTCAGTATGTCTAAAGAATTGAAGTCTGTCAGGTAAAAGAAGAGCTTATTGATGCAGTTCAATCTGTCTGCTATTTTATTCCAACCGTTACTCCTGATCGGAGGCTGCCGTAAATATTTAGTTTATATGTAGAGTTACGCTTCAACTAAGTTTAATGGTGCAATGCAAAAATATTTAGAAGTGCGTAAGGCGTAACTTAGTGTCCATTTACGTCAAAACTAGGCTAAGTTGTAACTTAGGCACAGCTGGTGCAACCGGCCCCTGAACCAGTTCACCAGCACACAGTACAATCAAAGCCATTAGATGACAAGCCTGCAACCTTTAGTCAAAAAAGCATAATGGCTAATGCTAACACTGAGACACACTAGTAAATAAACAGTTTGTAGTTGGAAGCATGAAGCATATGTCCTGTGAAGCAAATGGTAGATGTGTCATTAGCTGCGTTTCCACTGTCGGGCCAGCGTGACCCAGTGCTTTTAAATATATATATATATATATATATATATATATGATCACTACTGAACTACTGAGTGGACCTGCAATGTGGGTGAAAATAACAGCGTTTTGACGGCATGGCGGCAACGACACTCTACTACCACAACGGCACTCTGCTACCACAACAACTCTTCTCCAAAGCAACATAAAATGGCCTTGCCCCCTTTATTTATTGTGTTCCCAGAGGAGGGGTTTATGTAAATGTTGGGGTTAGTGATGTCACTAACCCTGGAGGAATGTTGTGTAGTCCCTACCGGCCGTTTGCTGTAGTCCTTAGAAATGGATTTCTTTAAAAGCAAATATTTCCCTTTGTATTGAATTTTGAGCGTTGTAACTTTGCAGATGTTGTTTATGCTCAAACAGCAACATTACACACTAACTATAGTTAAAAAACTGAAATCACATTCAACCACCCCTTTAAATCTGCCTAAATACTACAAGAACAACATACACATATCAGAGGATCACAGTGTGTTCAACTGTTATCTATTACATTCATTAGAGCATCAAAGGAAACAACAGAAAAAAAGAGGAAAAAAAACTATACAGTGGTAAACTTACAAAAAACTAAAAAGAAAAGCATTCAAAAATTCTATACATCTATTTTGCTTGTTTCTTCTTTTTTGTGCTTCTTTTAGGGCCTCAATATAATGCTTAAAGGTGCATTAAGCAACTTTTCATGTTAAAAATACCCGTTTTCTAACCCATACATGCTTAAACAATTGCCTGATGGGCTGAATGAGCCCTTCTCTGATCACTGAGATTGTCTCTATAATCCTGTAAAGTAAAATAAATAAGAGGGATTCGGGCCGGAATTTTAGACTGGGCGTGACGTCATGCGCGTTCACGGCACGCTCACCTGGCTATGTCTGGCAGGTTTGTGTATTCGCCGCCATTCTCCGTAGAAGATGGATTCTAAGAGACCGGCTTGTAGTTCATTTCAAACACCAACGCAAACTCCACGTAAGATAAAAAAAAGAAAACTTTTGTCCATGAGCGTGCACACTTCTGGTTGCAGTTTCACTTGCCGCCAGAGGGGGGCATAGTTCTGCAAAAACTCAGAGACTTGCGCAATGCACCTTTAAGTTCAAGTTTAAATAATATAATGTTAGGTTTATTATTGGTCCATTTATGTTTGTGGTATTTTTCCATACATAATTATTAAGTTAATCACCAAATTTTGCTCAAAACTCTTATTTTTATACAACAAAATAATATCTTTACCAGACAGTCGAATATTTGATTTTGTGAATTGAAATATTAGATATTCAATATAAATCCAAAGCAATATATATTCATACAATTAATGTTTTATGGATTCTTCTTCTAAATTACAAAATTGTAGTCTCCATGTCTTTAAAAAAATCTCGAGACTACTCTTCTTACTAGATAAATCAAATGAATAGCCTTATATGTAACTTTATTGGTGAGACAGTATTTACTAAATATTCAACAATATTATTGATCTGCCTTACTTAAGGTGGACGATAACGCCAATTTCTTCTAGAAACAAACTTTGTTGCATTTAAGGTTGTCATTGTAAAGCTGCTTTGAAACAATCTGTATTGTAAAAAGCGCTATATAAATAAAGCTAACTTGATTTTATATCTCAAATGTATATTACATACTATAACGGCTTGCCACGTTCCCCTCTCGTTCCTCCTCAATACAGCGTCGTCGCAAGCGCGAGTCCTGAAAGCCATCACACAGTTTTCTGACGTTTTCCGACTGAAATTAACGTAGCGAGGAAAAATGTTGAGTTCATTCAGACTTGAGCGATTTTGTGTGCTTTTGTGTGTTTGTTTGTTCATTTGTCTCGATGTTTGGAGTGAGAACTGTCACTGAATGTCGAGTCAAAAGTCAAAGTTTGAGATCTGTGAGGAGAATTGATGGGAATTGATCTCAAGTATTGATGTTGCCGTTTTATTTCTACTCTTTCTTTTCAAATATTTGGCAGATCAAATTTGTTTGTTACTTTTAAATCTATACATAAATATGAATATAAATATACAGTTTGACACGGGAAACATTACATTATTGCTTTGTGCTGCTCTTTTTATTTTTAAAGGTTTTTGTTTTTTTGCCAAAAACACACCCTCAAGTAATGTTGCTATATCCGACTCACGCTGTCACAAGCCACGTTTCCATTACCCTTTAAATTGCGCAAATTGAAATTGCGAATTGAAAATATGCTCAATGCAAACGTCAATTTCGCAAAAACTCCCATTTATCGCAAAAAAAGATTTTACGCTCGCATGAGGCGGTTTTTCAGATTTTTCTAAACCTCAAAGAAATGCCACAATCAAGACCTCGGAGCAGAAACACATACACAGTAAGGGTCTTTCCTTGCCATTAATGCTTGGATAACACGCCTACGTCTCTTTCCATTAATAATAATACTAATAATGTCTAGTGCGGTGGCTGTGATACTGTATATATAAACCTACCAACGTCCGTTGGCATGATTTTTTGAGTGACTTATCGCGAGATGAAAAAAATGACGTTTTAGTTGCATAACATCGGTTAATGGAAACAATTCCATTTCGCAATAGTTTTTTATCGATATTTAGAAAAAATCGCAAAAGTTTTGTGCACATCTGTAATGGAAACGCACCTACAGTTGTGTTCTGTTTAGTTTGTTTTCATTGGACTTGTCTACCTGTCATCACGTCACGTGTTGTCTTCACTGTCATTATTAGTTCAGTTGTATCACCTGTGTCTAGTTAATCATCATCATCTACATCACCTGTGTTCAGTTAATCAGTGTTCATCTGTGTTAGTGGCCCTGTCCCAAATGACACCCTAAGCACTCGTGGTTTTCCTACGAGTCCGCACTTTCGTGACGTAATGCCGCTTTGACTGTCGGGAAGAAGTCTGCTGCAGAGTGTGTGCATCAGTGCGGGATCGGCAAAAGTGTGCATCGAGGGCGCATATCGACCGCAAAGGGGATGCTCACGAGCACCCTTCTGAGGCCTAAAATGACAAATGGGACACCCTACGGTCTCACGGACTTAACGGACACACGCACGTGGCAGCCATTGTAAGTGCACAAGGCCGAAAGTGCATATGAAGTGTGCCATTTGGGACAGGGCCAGTATTTAAGTTCCTTCAGTTCAGTCTTTGTCGTGTGATTATCCTGCCTGAACCCGTTAGAATTTCTATGTAGTAAAAGTTTGTGTTGGAGCCTTTTTGCCTTTGCCTTCTTCTGCCTGCACCACACCCTGACACACGCCACATGTGTTCTCACACAGTGAAAATACATCGCGGAACAAAGCAGTTACTTTTAGTATGAAACAGCTCAGCTTTTTTTTTTTTTTTTTTAATTAAGGAATTCAAAACAATAAATACACTGACTGTTTTGTGACTTTACTGTGAATAGCCTCAGTTCAAGTAGCATGTGAACTGATCGATCATCTCTTTTAGTTACAGCACATGAATATGAATCAGAGGGCATGTTGTTTAAGTGTGATGTTAAAAACCATGGGAAAATTAAGAGAAACCCTGGGTCTTGCGCTTTTCTCTTTTGAGGTTTTAAACTGTTTTTAAGCATAATTCTGTCAACTGTCAAATCGCCTGTCAATCAAACTTCGGCAAAACTCTAAAACCAAATATTACAATGCTAAAATTAAACATTACAAAGATTATTTGTGTTGGTAACAAACATTCCAGCCCGGAAACGCTCATTTCAAAGTAAAATAACTGGCTGTAGAATTTTTTCAGAGAAACGAGTATGTGAACTTAGCATTTTTCCTCAATATATGCAAACATATTATGGTATTTTTATGCTTTAGTAGAGTGAAAAAGCTACATACAGCACCTTTAAGTGTGGTATGTTTTTTTCTTTATAAACCACTTTCTTAATAAACTGTTCACAATAATAATTGAGGTGTTTTTCTTTATAAACCGCTTTCTTTTTCACAGACAATTGCAAATTTTATTGCATAATTCACAGGACAATTGCATATTTTACACAACACTATATTTCAATTAAATCCTGTACTAGAGTGCTGCTTGTAAGTGTGACTGAATTGTTAACTTGTGTTTATTTCCTATTGTCTTTTATAATGGCTATTGTTGTTCATTTAAATATTGTTGTTCAATAAATATTATATTATATAAATCATATGCTGTTTGTTTGGTATTAAGAAAGCATCGTGATATGGACTTTTTGGACTATTTTTAATGTGATTATTTGCAAGACAAAAAGTTTAAAGATGTAGAACAACACTTTGTGGCAAACAAGATAAAAAGTCACTTAATCTCATGCAAAACAAAAACATATCTTCAGATTGTGCCTGAATTACACAGAATATTTACATTTTCCCTATACAAGTGAGGTTTTTACATGTTACTGTTGTCAATAAATGTTCATTTTATCTGCATATCAATTCAAGCTCAGTGCTTTAATGTTAAATTTCCAATAAACAAACATATGGTATTATTAGTAACTATTAAATGCAATTATTAATGCAAAACAATAGTAAATCTATGATTTAATAAACTTCCATCAAATCAGCTACTGGCGCCACCATCTGTAGAACTGAGTGGCACCAGTGCTACTGCTCTCAGATTTTAGTCTGGAGTCCTGTGCTGAAAATACTCTGTTTTATGTCAAAACTCAAAAGATTTTGTTTTTACCTAATTTAGTATGCCGAAGTCTTCAGATCTCCTGTAAATTTCCACTTAAAGCTCATTTCATTGGTGTCAACAGACTGAGGTAATTGTTGGTGCTTTCAATTATTTTTCTTTCCATTTTTTATTTTTGCAAAACTTTATATTACATTATATTATTTATATTATGTTGTCAATTAGTATAAAAACAAACTTAGTAACTTATGTATTTTGATTTTGTCAGATCAGCTCCTCCCACTGCATTTCATCATCAGTGAAGCTCCTCCCACATTAGTCACATCATCATATCAGCTCCTCCCACATCAGTCACTCTGTCAGTGAAGCTCCTCTCAAAGCAATTCTCCAATAAATGCTGGAATATTCCCATCAGCTACAAGTGAAGACGAGCATCAGAGCATCAGGAAGAGCTGAAATCTGCAAAGACTGAGTTTATTAAAGAGGACAGTGAGAACATGAGTGATCCAGAACCCTGCAGAATGAAACACACTGAAGATCCTGAAGAACAAAGAGGTTGGTGTTTATTCTTCATTCATTCATGATGCTGAAGAACATTCATGTTAGAAAGACTCAAACACGTCATCATTTCTTTTGTGTGTGTGTGTATTTTATGGTAACAATTTAGAACACTGTTTCTTACTGCATAACTAATAAGGAATTATTGAATAAATAATAGGTAATTCTACATTAACTACTTTTCACCACTGTTTACTAAGTAAGATGTGTTAAATAATCAGTATGTATGACGGCTAAAAATGTACTGTTTATTGTTTTTTTTTGTATTATTTTTTTTTATTAATTTTCATAATAATTTTGTAATGTGTTTTGTGAAGTTAGACTATGCTTGTACATATGTGCTGATGAGATCTGGGATGAGCTATATTTTGCTTAGAGGTATGTGTGCAATGTAACACGATCACTGAGCAGAGATGTTCACTGATGATGATCCTTCAGTTGCTGTGTTCTTTTCAAGGAAAGGAATGTTTTTAGCACTAATGTATACACTGAGGGAGAGTGGATTGTACCATGTGTAAGCATGAGGTATACATTCCATTTTTAAACATAAACAAAATGTTTCGCTACCTTACAAGGAAGTTTAAGTCTCTCAGTGATGTATAAGCTCAATCTTACTGTACCACCACAGAGAAAAGTTTATTTTATTTATTTATTTTTTACAAATGGTCAGTAAAGGAAGGTTTTAGTAATCTGATTACGTAACTCAACTTACTTGTTATGAGTTACCCCAACACTGGCTATTATACACACATACCAGGGAGCGTTCTTTCCAAAGTTATGGACAAACGTTCAAGTAACATTAATTCAACTCTTTTATTGGCGTCCAGGGGCACCTGATGCCAGAACCACCCCACTCCCTCTGACAGGCCAGCTCATCTACACACCCCACTATCCCTGTGGTATATGTGCCTTCTAATGTCTAAGTGCATTAAAAGAGGTGCAGAGCAGGGGGGAGAACTTATTCAGGACTCCCCTCAGGCGCCGCCCTCGCTCTACCTATGGATTGATTGTGCTCTACCCCCTCTAATATGAGATGCATTAAAAATAGGTGGGGCGCACCCGTGCAGGTCCTCTTCTGGCCCTCCACAGAGCACCCCACCTGGCCCTATTCCTAGTTGATTTAGTTATTGTTTTCTTGAATGTGGGTGTGAGTGTTGGACATCTATCATGAGGAGCATTAAAAAGTGAGGTGTACAGTAAAGCCGCCCTGGCAGTCACAGGGGAAGAGGAGGGCTGCATTTGTGTTCTTTCTTGCAGTGAAATTCACTTGATCTTGTGTTTGATAGTAGTTTCAGTAGTTTTTTAACATACTTAAATATCAATCTAAATGTTGGTGTCAAAACATGGAAGTATTGTGTATTTTAAAGTTCATATCATGTTAGATAATTGTGTCATTGATCAAACATATTTAATAGTTCTCACTACAGAAACATGGGAGTTTTGCCTAAAATGTTTTTTAAAAAATAACTGGAAGATCAGTGTACCTCATTCATGGAAAGTTTCAGGGATGTACAATTCATTTATAAAAATACGTCAATTATTGTAATATTTTTTTAGCAGTTGTCAATCTCCATTCACTCCATATTTCTCTAAATTATTTTGCTAATTTAGAAAATTTGAAAATGAAAGTTTTTCTTTCATTTCAGACCTGATGGAAGAGAACGAGGAGAGTGAAGAACTGAGTGAAGTGGAGGAGGAACATCATGTCAAACCTGGAGAAAAAACTTTAAATCGCTCAAAGACTAAAAATACATTTTTAAAGAAAAGAAAAGACACGAAATCTACAACCTGCACTCAGTGTGGAAAGAGTTACACAACCAAACATAATCATGAGATTCACATGAGAGTTCACACTGGAGAGAAGCCGTTCACATGCCATCAATGTGGGAAGAGTTTCAGTCAATTATCATCCTTTAAAGGTCACATGAGGATCCACACCAGAGAGAAGCCCTTCCCATGTGATCAATGTGGGAAGAGTTTCACATACAAACAAAGTCTTGAGCATCACATGAGAGTTCATACTGGAGAGAAGCCGTTCACATGTGATCAGTGCAGCAAAACATTTCCCTGGGCATCAGTCCTGAAGAGACACCTGACAGTTCATATGAAGGAGAAGCCGCATTCATGCTCTGTATGTGGAAAGAGTTTTTCACTGCTGCAAAGTTTACATACACATCAGAAAATACATACTGGTGTGAGAGAGTACATGTGCTTTGAGTGTGAGAAGACTTTTATTACAGTTGACCAATTAAAACAACACCAGAGGATCCACACTGGAGAAAAACCTTACAAGTGTTCACACTGCGACAAGAGATTCAATCAGTCAGCAAATCAGAAAACACATGAGAGAATCCACACTGGAGAAAAGGCTTTCATGTGTGATCAGTGTGAAAAGAGATTCTCAAACAAACCAAGTCTTGAGCGTCACATGAGAATTCACACTGGAGAGAGACCATTCACATGTGATCAGTGTGGGAATAGTTTCACACAAAAACCAAGTCTTGAGCTTCACATGAGAGTTCATACTGGAGAGAAGCCGTTCATGTGTGATCAGTGTGAAAAGAGATTCTCTCGGAGACAAAATCTTAATGCTCACATGAGGATCCACACCGGAGAGAAGCCATACACATGTGATCATTGTGGCAAAACATTTCTTTGGGCATCAGCCCTGAAGTCACACTTGATGGTTCATACGAAGGAGAAGCCGCATTCATGTTCTGTATGTGGAAAGAGTTTCTCACTGCAGCAAACTTTACAAACACATCAGAAAATTCATACCAGTGTGAGAGAGTACATGTGCTTTGAGTGTGAGAAGACTTTTACTACATCAAAAAGTTTAAAACAACACGAGAGAATTCACACTGGAGAAAAACCTTATAAGTGTTCACACTGTGACAAGAGATTCAGTCTGTCATCAAATCTGATAAAACATGAGAGGATCCACAGCAGAGAGAAGCCGCACACGTGTGATCAGTGTGAAAAGAGTTTCTCTTTTAAAAGTCACCTGAAGATACACATGAAGATCCATGCAGTGGAGAAACCAATTAGTTTCCTAACAGCCATAAGTGACAGGACACATTGTAGGGGTGGGCGTTTTGACGATTTTATATTGTGATCTTGAAGACGAACTACTTTTCAGTTGAATCATTGAGATCGTGATCTTTTATGTCTATGTTATAACTACAGCAATGACTTTCTACTAGATGATTGTGATGACTGGCCAGATTATATCATGTGTCTCTATCATGTGTCTTTTCATGCATGTTGACGTATTTGAGAAACAATTCAACGCGAGCCAGCAAAAGAGCTGTGAAAGGAATTGAATTTTAGTTTAGTTATGATAACGTGATAAAATGCGGACGAAATTGCAGAATCCAGTCATAAAAACAAAATTTAATGTATAACCAGGAATGTCACGGAATCTATCAATTTTTTTGCAGAATAAATCAAAAGCAGGTCAGTATAGACTTCAATTAAATCAGATCACGATATAGACTAGTGTCTATAAATATTAAACCACAAAAGACTGTTAAATATAAATCCTGCATGTTCTGCGTGTTTTGTTTACCACACAAACACAAACACTGAAGCACTCGTGAAGTCTGAGAGCACTGTTCAAGTCTGAAAACTCTCTATAGCACTTCTAAAAATAACTATAATTATACTAAATAATTATACTAAATAATTAACTCCTGTTCACACCAACACGAATGATTGGAATGAAAATTCAGTGAGATGTGTCAGTTAAAGAATTAGTTCACTTTAAAATGAAAAAGCCCATGATTTACTCACCCTCAAGCCGTCCCATTAGGCTTGGAAGAGCCAGGACATTTATTGATATAACTCTGATTGTATTCGTCTGAAAGAAGAAAGTCATATACACCATATGACTTTCTTCTTTCAGACGAATACAATCAGAGTTATATCAATAAATGTCCTGGCTCTTCCAAGCCTAATGTTGGCAGTGCATTGCAACCAACAGATTGAAGCTCAACAATGTTACGGAATCTATAACATTTTTGAAGAATAAACTTGAATTGTAATGACTATTATACACAGTAAAATCCCTGGTGTTAAATTAACACCACTCAGTGTTTATATGGGAACCACCAGCAGGGTATTAAAAGTAACACTGAAGCAGTGTTAGAGTTAATTAGGTAATTAATTGAGTGTTGATTGAGCATTGAAGACACCTAATGATAACAAGCAGAATCACTGAAGAAAAGAGAAACACAAGAAGTACAACTGACTTCCGAAGATGAAATCCACTGAAGATAAAAGACGACATTAAATCTCTCAAGATCTCAGCAGAGGAGGATTAAACAATTCCACAAACAGCATTACCAGCTTCACTTATTGCCAACTAGTTATAGAGAATGAACAGAGTTTTAGATGTTTATGTTTTATTGGAAATAATAGGTTTTATAAACCTGGAGAAAAACCTTTGAGTCGCTCAAAGACTAAAAATACATTTTTAAAGAAAAGAAAAGACACGAAATCTACACCCTGCACTCAGTGTGGAAAGAGTTTCACAACCAAACATAATCTTGAGATTCACATGAGAGTTCACACTGGAGAGAAGCCGTTCACATGCCATCAATGTGGGAAGAGTTTCAGTCAATTATCATCCTTTAAAGGTCACATGAGGATCCACACCAGAGAGAAGCCGTTCCCATGTTATCAATGTGGGAAGAGCTTCACATACAAACAAACGGTTTAAATCTTTTAACAAAGATTAAAAAAAAAATTGATTGCTGCTGACACACAAGGATAACAACAATCAGCATATGAATCTCAACAATGGTGACAATCACAAATATGTAAATAAACATCAATTCAGAACATCACTGAAAAGCTACAAATTCACAACAAAAACAACAGCAAAAAATAAAAAGCAATTTTGAATCAAACAAAATTATAGGACAATTTAGCTGCATAATTTATTCATGTTGCAATGCATTCTGGGAGTTTAGTACTATGCTGGTACCCAGCATGCATTGCAGCAAAGTACTTTTGATTGTCACCATTGTTAAGATTCATACGCTGATTGTTGATGTCTGTGTGTGTCATCAAAAGCTGACTTTTTCGTGTTCATGTTTGTTAAAGTCTTCTAACTTATTGTTATAATATTGCTGGATCTCATGCTGCAATAACACAGGGTTTGTGTTGTGAAAAAAAATATTAATGTGACAACACAATTGTTAAATAATAAAAACCTCAGTGAATCAGGCTGTTTCATGATGATTATAAAACCATCAACAGGTAACCATCATCACCTGATCTCATTTCACTTTAGCTTTCTTTGCTGCTGTAAATGTGTTTGACAAACACACAAAAGACCAAAAAAGACGAAAAATATAATAAGAGTTAAGAGCCCAACTAATGGAAACACTAATCACTGTTATGGTGACTTCAAATGAAACACATTAGAGTTAAACCTCTGTTAATTCTCAATAAAACTTCTGTAGATGTCAGTCTGGTTAGTAATAAGTGAAGCTGGTAATGCTGTTTGTGGAGTTGTTTAATCCTCCTCTGCTGAGATCTTCACAGATTTAATGTCTTCTTTTCTCTTCAGTTGATTTCATCTGAGGCTGTGGCTGAAATTACTCCATATTTAATATATACAGATTTTGTGGCTGCGATAATGTCCAATTCTGGTTTATTTCTTTGCTCTTGGCTGACATGTGACATTGCTATGCAGAGGAGTAAAGTCCAGGTTCAGAAAGTAAAATTCTCCTCAGTATTTTGTTCCAATCACCTGGATTTGCTAATTCAGACAGGAGAGAGAACTAATTAGTGAAATCAGATGACTGAGTTTATGGGTGGAATAAACATATGGCAGGACTTTTACTCTTTGGCCCCTGGATTACCCACCTCTGCTAATATGTACCTTTGAGGGACTAATATGTAATCTTTAGGTTAGGGTGACCACCTGCTAATAAGCCCAAGGGGGGACAAGGGGTATGTTTCTGAGGGACAATGTGGGACACTGTCTGGCGCGGCGGTGCCCCACTGGCAGACTCACTGATAGTGGTTTACCCATTTCTAGCACATACCACCTTGCATAGTATTAATAATGCCCTATTCTCCTAAACGTGTAATTTTTGATGTATGCTCATGAATAGGCCAACCAATGTGTATTTTTTTCTAAATAAAGAATATTTTGAACATTCAATGAATTGACAGATGTACTTCTTCCACTACTATTTAATTTTATTTATTTTTCATTACAATTTATTTACTTTAAATAAATGAATACATTATAATATAAATTTATAGGATTAACAGGAATTGTAGTTGCTCAACACCACAGGAACAGTTAAAAAAAAAGTATTTTAAAAAAATACGATTGACCTCGTATTCCCCTCCCTCCATGTCCGATTGAGAAGGACGTTTTGCAAAGGTCACAAAAAGCCCTCTCGGTATCCCCCTCAACACCTTTCAGCCACAAATATTCATTTCCCCATTCTTGTTTCTTGTACTCACACCTTCTCTTTTTAATTGATGATGGCGTTGCCTCTCAGACAGTCTCTTTCTCGAATTTTTCGAATTGGAAAGCGCGCATTTAAAAGTTCCTTCCTTCCAAGTGTGTCTGGTATGCGCGTGCGTGCGCTGTTATGACAACAACGAAAAAGTTGACAACCTAGTCAGCAGTTCAACTGAGGGGTTTGTGTGGCAACAATAGCGTGCTGAAATGTCAAGTAATGTTCGTTTGTCTGCTTGGGGCTCGAGTATATAGAGCGACCAACTTTTTTTGAGCAAGCATAGATTATGCGTGACACGGTCTCAATTTGCGTGACGCGTGAATTGGGCTTCAAACGCTGTGCGCGCACGCGCTACGCGGGACGGGTGGTCACCCTACTTTAGGTACAAAAGTGTACCTTTTGAAAAGGTACCGCCACAGCGACAGCTTTTATACCTTTTTTTCAGAGAGTGTACAGAGCATATAGTAATACCACTAATCTATATAAAATGACTGGATAGCTCATGACGTCATAAATATTGAAGACATGGCACCGCCATATTGGTATTCCCTAGTGAGCTCACGCGTTCTATTGAATCAATAGGAAATTTTATGATTCCACTGTGAAAAAATTGCCTAATGAGACACCATTTTTAAATCTAAAGTCTCCCTATACATTTTTACAACGCAAACACCCTAAGCCTTTAAATGGGTATTTGTTTAAAGTCGGAAATTGTTCCTGCTTATTAAAAATTGCTTTGATAATGGGTAGAGGAGATTGGAGAGTGTCTGTCTAGGCTAACAGCAGGTGGCAGTAATGAAGAGTTTTTTGTTTTGTTATTTGCCCTTTGACTGAAGAAGAAGAAGCTTAACTCCTCGTTAAAAAACGCGTTTAAAATATAATAGGCCTATTTAATAAAAGACTAAAACGGCAATTTCTTTGCAAAAGGGATAAAACACTCGTACAGTGTTCTGTACGAGTGTTTTATCGACTAGTGTTCTGTACGAGAACACTAGTCGGCCTTCACTGAAGAGCTATCTTCACAGGTGAATAAAACAGTTTGATACTATTAATTAAATAGTGAATGCTATCAATGCTATCAATAGTATCAATGCAGTTTGATACTATTAATTAAATAGTGAATGCTATCCGCAAAAGCGGATTATTTGCTTTTGCGGTGCTAATTGCTGGGCCGAGAAAGCAACTGTGAATTAACTATATAAACCAGGGTAGATTCAGGACAGAGCCAGGACAAGCGCTCAGTCTGTGGAAATGGTCAGAATGCGCAGGTGGTCTTTCTGAATATCCAGTTCTCCTGTTGTTTCAGTTTACCATTTAAGTCAAGGGCTAACTATTTTCGATTCTGAAATAATTTTTCATTTTTACCTTCACATAAATCTGTATTTTATTGTATTTTATTTATACGCATTCGCATTCACCCTTCCTGTGCCCACCTGTAATTTATTTGATGGGACCTCTTTAGGCTGTTTGAGGTCAATGCATTAATAGGTCATAATTCATGATTATAAATGTTTTATTACTTAAAAAGTGCACAGGAAAGACAATCAAACATGTTGGGGTACTTTACAGCTCATAACTATGCATCATTAGCCTTAAAATGACATGTGTCTATAGATAGCTTACAGGGACCCTGTCAAATAAGTTACAGGTGGGCACAGGAAGGGCCCATCTGTAACTTATTTGATGGGATCTCTGTAGGCTGTCCGTGATCAACGCATTAATAGGTCATATTTCATAATTACAAATGTTTTATGGCTTAAATCATAGAGTACAGTGAATTTACCTTTTGTTTTGTTTTGTGAACTGGGCCACGTGCAGTCGAAGTGGCTCAGTCTCGTCTCTCTAGCGCCACCAGGCGCCGAGATATGGTAGTGCACCACCCTTATTTTTGCCCCTATTGAGCTCAAGTCTTGTGGGCATAGCAATTGGGCCGCATCTGGTCGATTGGACTTGGTCCCGTGTCTCTAACGCCACCAGGCGCCGAGATATGGCCGGGTGAGTTGTTGGAAAGATGCGGGTGAGTTGTTGGAAAGATACGGGTGAGTGGGCCCCCCCTGAGATGAGCCCCCCAATATCTCGAGTTCCATAGGTCCTAGGGAGCTGAAACTCGGTACGTGTACTAACTGGGCCACACGCAGTCGAATGGGCACAGTCTCGTCTCTCTAGCGCCATCAGGTGCCGAGATATGGTAGTGCACCACCCTTATTTTTGACCCTATTGAGCACAAGGCTGGTGGACATAGCAATTGGGCCGCATCTGGGGTGCGTTTCCCAAAAGCATCGTTGGCCAACTATGGTCGCAAGTTCATCGCAATGTCCATTGAACTCTATTGGTAACGACGGAACTTGCCACCATAGTTGGCCAACGATGCTTTCGGGAAACGCACCCCTGGTCGATTGGACTTGGTCCCGTCTCTCTAGTGCCACCAGGCACCGAGATATGGCCAGGTGAGTTGTTGGAAAGATATGGGTGAGTTGTTGGAAAGATATGGGTGAGTGGGCCCCCCCAGAGTTGAGCCCCCCATTATTTCGAGTTCCATAGGTCCTAGGGAGCTGAAACTCGGTACGTGTACTAACTGGGCCACATGCAGTCGAATGGGCTCAGTCTCGTCTCTCTAGCGCCACCAGGTGCCGAGATATGGTAGTGCACCACCCTTATTTTTGCCCCTAATGATATATTTGCCCCTATTGAAATTATCAGTCCAGAATACCCCCAAATTAAGCACATAACGGGGTACTACGGACCCCAGTCTTTGCATACCGTCTAAGAGGACCCTGAGGGGCCACAGGTTTCAAATTGGAGCCATTCGGCCCACAGGTCCACCTGTAACTTATTTGATGGGATCTTTGGTGTGAATTTCAAAGAGATTGAAGAAACTTGAAAATTCAACCCCTTGGAGAATTTTTCAGTCCATTTTTCAAGTTTCTCCAAATTCCCTTTTTCTATTCAAAAAAAAAAAAAATCTGAAAAAAAATATTCATGGAAAATTATCAGTTCAGAACATCCCCAACTCAGCAAATTAAGCACTTAATGGGGTACTACGGACCCCAGTCTTTGCATACCATCTAAGAGGACCCTGAGGGGCCACAGATTTCAAATTGGAGCCATTCGGAGCCATTGGGACCGTTCCGTGGGATGTTCACCAAACACCTGTGAAAATGAATGGGATAAGTTGCACGTGTCAGTGGCTCCCACCCGGCCCCATACCCGGGGGCCTGAGGGGCCCCAAACTCGACTAAAACTGTCACGTGGCCCTCTGCGACATAGCGAGCGGCCTAGGTCGAGAGATGCCAAGTTTATTTTTTGCTATTTTTTATGAATCTCTCTGTCTCACATTGATCTCTATGGGAACATGTGTCTGCTAGGATTAATGCAGCAGTTAGGGTAAGAGGGCCTAATAGGCTCAGGAAGCATCTAGAGCCACGAAACTCGGGGGCCCGAATCGGGGGCCCGTGACGGACGTCCGTGACAAATCTCAAGGTCCTGCGACCTTTTGACCCCTTTTGGCCCCTGTTTATTAGACGTCCCATGTGCAACTTATTCTACTATGCTGTTGGTGGCCAATTAGTGTGAAAAAAGGTCAAAGGGACACGGAACTCTGGACACCATCCCTGGGGCCTGTGACGAGATGCATAGGCTACGTCAGTTTCGTGACAATCGGACCTTTCTGTCCACCCTTCAAGAAGCACATGGTAAAATGAATGGTTGGCCTCTTGCACTCATAGACAGACATACCCTCTTGAAAGGTCACACTGAACCAAAGTGAGGAGAATTTTGCACAGCAAAAAGACACATTTGGAACCGATCTAGAACCCTGCGATCCAAGATCTAGAACCGGGGCCCCCTCGTTTACCACAATGCCAAATTTGGAGTTGCTGCAACCTTTCGAACCCTGTATTTCCGGCCGCCCACGTGCAACTTATTCAGTTCAAACTTCACAGGCGCTTCCAGGTCAAGGGGGTCTTTTTTGGCCAAACAAGCAGACACGTGGACACGGAACTCTAGAACCCGTCCCCGGGGCCCGTGACGGGACGTATGTGTCAATTTCTGGGCAATCGGACCACCGTCCACAAAGTACCTATGAAATCGCATTGAATAAGTTGCACGTGTCACTGGACCTCGTTCAGCCCCTGGAGGTGCTAGGGGCCCGAAACTTCATAGAAAGCTGTGTCACACGGCCCCCGAAAACATACATAGAGGGGAACGTCTACACACACACAAAAAAACTTGTTTCCCAATGTCCACAGACACCTGTGAAAATCAGTGGGTTAAGTTGTACGTGGGACGCTTTGCCGTTTGGCCCCCGGGGGCCCTGGCGGCCCCAAACTTCATCTGCCTGCAGTCACTGGGGCCCAGAAAGACCCTTGTGGATGGAGAAAGCTGAACCATGTGTGGATCAGGCCAAACCGCTGAAACACACACTTGGGAACAACGTAGAACCTTGAAACTAAGGATCTCGCCCTGGGGCCCACTGGGCTACCCTCATACCGATTTTCGACTTTTCGGCACAGAAATTAGAGATATGGTCACTTGAGAAAAAAACAGGTGGTTAGGGGTCAGAATATGCACTTCGTGAACGATGAGGAAGACTATGGTGAAGGTTAGGGGGCACAATAGGCATTTCGTGGCAATGAATAAGAGGATGATAAAAAATGATAAACCCCCCAACTTATCAAAATGAACTCAGGGATGATATTCCAAACTTTCATGAGTTCATGTTCTTTATCCATTTGTTCTTAAATACGCTATTAACAGTTTTAAAGTCAAGCACATTTAGACTTTTATCTTCAATTGGATTAA
Organism: Squalius cephalus; assembly: GCF_949319135.1. Lineage (NCBI taxonomy): Eukaryota > Metazoa > Chordata > Actinopteri > Cypriniformes > Leuciscidae > Squalius > Squalius cephalus. The sequence goes on from NC_137122.1 coordinate 17,264,242, forward strand.
TGTGGTCTGTTCTTACAAATGAAGTTGAACAAAATAGTATCCACCTCTTCTATTTTTGACAGATTGTGGAACATCTAATGCAAGAGCTGTATACACTTAGCGTCACAACCCTTCAGTTTTGGATAATAATATTCTTCCTTTTAATGATAGATCTCTCATTAACCATGAGTTCAATCAGGCCTATACAAATGCTTACTGGTTTTAAATGTTTTCGTTTGGGAATAAAGACTACATTTAATCCACAGCATGCACATCTCAACATTATCCTACTTTAGGATATTCAAAAACTCATTTGAAGATATGCGGAAATATTTTCCAGTGGAAGAATATGGATATAAGAATATAAAAAGCATATTTCTCAGATTTATATTTCGACTAGTCAAAATAACATTGTAGATATCTTCAATGCATATTATGACTAGTCATAATCACAATACGGTGAGTCAAAATTGGAATTAAGATATCTGGAATTTTAATTTTGACTAGTTAAAACTAAATTATGACTATAGTACATCCAGGCGTATTTAATGCTAAAACGGCTTGCCATACAAGTACAATTCAGATATCTTAAAATATAAATGTGACTAGTCGAAATATAAATCTGATAAATATGCTTTTTATATTCTTATATATATAATTAGAGATATATTAATTACCTTTGCTTATGTGTGACGTCAATTGAAGATATCTATGACGTCTTTACGGATATCTTCAATGGAGTTTTGTCTAGTCATAAAGTATTTTGAGATATCTAAAATCAGATTTCTTACAAGTGCAATTATAATTGCAGATATCTCTAAATATTATTCTGATTAGTAAACTAATAATTATGACTATTCAAAATACATTTATGACTATCCAAAATATATATTTATGGATAGTCAAAACATAGTTGTAGATGCTAAAATGGCTTGCCATCAGGGCCATGCACAGGGGGGTGGCCCGGTGGCTAGAGCCACTGCCCCTCTGCCCTCATCGACTGAGGTGCCCCTCTTCCCCACCCCCACCACTCCGCTCCGCTCAAAGCATTCCGCTGATTCCGCTAATCCGCTCCAGGTTTTCCCGCTCGCTCCGCAGCATCACTCACAGTATACGACAGTTCACGAAAGCTGCCGCATTAACAGGTAGGCTATGCAAGACAGTGGTTGAATGGGTTGAATTTGCGAAATTAGTCATGAAACACGTAGATCAGCGGCCCATTGGTTCCTTTCTTGATTGACACTGGGCTGGGCCAATCACAACTTTAAACGAGTGAGCGAGCGTGCAGCAGTGTCAGTGTGTATCTGTCAAAATAGTCAGCAAGATGGAGAAGAAACGCAAGGAATGTGCAGAGAAATAGCGTGAAACAATAGAAACAGGCCCTTAAAGCAGACAATGTGTCAAAATATACACTACCATTCAAAAGTGTGGGGTCAGTAAGATTTTTTAATGTTTTTTAAAAAAGTATCTTCTGCTCACAAAGGCTGCATTTATTTGATAAAAAACAAACAGTAATAGTGTGAAATATATACAATTTAAAATGTTTTCTATTTTAATATATTTTAAATTGTAATTTATTCCTGTGATCAAAGCTGAATGTTCAGCATCATTACTCCAGTCTTCAGTGTTACATGATCCTTCAGAAATCACTCTAATATGCTGATTTGATGCTCAAGAAACATTTATCATTATTATCAGTGTTGAAAACAGTTGTGTACAATTTTTTTTCAAAATTCTTTGATGAATAGAAAGTTCAAAAGAACAGCATTTATTTAAAATAGAAACTTTTCTAACATTAAACATGTCTTTACTGTAACTAATCAGTTTAACTCATCCTTGATGAATAAAAGTATTGATTTTTTTTTTTTTTTTTACCCCAAAAATAAAATTCAAATTCTTACTGACCCCAAACTTTTGAACGGTAGTGTTTAATGTTACAAAAGCTTTAGATTTCAGATAAATGCTGTTCTTTTGAACTTTTTATTCATCAAAGAATCCTGAAATAAAAATGTAAATAACTGTTTTCAACATTGATAATAATCATCATAAATGTTTCTTGAGCATCAAATCATCATGTTAGAGTGATTTCTGAAGGATCATGTGACACTGAAGACTGGAGTAATGATGCTCAAAAATTCAGCTTTGATCACAGGAATAAATTACACTTTACTGTATATTCACATAGAAACCAGCTGTTTTAAATTGGAATAATATTTCAGAATATTACTGTTTTGGTTTGCATTTTTAATCAAATAAATGCAGCCTTGGTGAGCAGAAGAGACTTCTTTTAAAAACATTAAAAATCTTACTGACCCCAAACTTTTGAATGTATGTTTTCTGCCCTTCGTCAGCTCCAGCGGCAGATGAGGATAGTGAGGAGGATCAGGAGAGAGATGAGAGAGTGTAGAACCTGCGGTAAGCAGAACTACTTTCAAAACACTTAGGCCATGTCATGAGTGTAGGAACCCATAACCCAGTTACAGATTATTTCCACATCTGCATTGTTGACGATTACCGCAATTCACTAGAAATTTAATGAGACGCGTTTGTAAACCATGTTTTCCGCCAAAATAAAAGCTTGATGCAGTTTGCGTCAAAATAAAAGATCATGTGCTTATCTCTTTCAAGTATAGAAATTGGTACAAAACCAATTATGAAAGTTTTCTTTATTGTTTTAGTACATTTGTTTCACAAAATATGCCTATTACTGTCATTGGATTAATATTATAACTATTATTATGTAGTAGTGTAATGTAAATAGACACTGTTACTAAAAGAGGTTTGAATATTTCTTTGTTTAATTTGCACACTGAATATGGGTTGGAGCTTTTAATTTTTAACTATCAAAGTGCACCAGATTGATGAATTTAACATTAAAATGCACAAAATTTTCTTAAGGGGAGGCATGCCCCCAAACCCCCCTAGAAGGGCCGAGGTCCACCCTCCACAGTTTTACCAAAAATCCTGTGAGAAACACTGGTATTGCTATGCCAATGCAGCTTATAGCTTGTTTTAGGCTTCATCACTGTATTAATAAATGTCAAATTTTTACTTATTTCATCTGTTAACTCTCACTCGTTCCTATACTCACTCATATAGTGGGCCAGTCTGGGCCAAAATGCCAGGGCCGATATTTTTTTTTTTGCCCCAGTCCAGCCCTGTGTACAACATATCCACATGCTTAGAATTAGCTGCTTGTCTAATCAAATTATTGTACTCTCGATCAGATCTAATACAAATAACTACATTTTCTGTTGTTGGCACACTTTGTAGTGTGCCAACCCCCCCCAAAAAAAACAAAATAGTGCCCCTTTTTTTGGTTTAGGCCACTGCCCCTTAAAATGTCTGTGCACGGCCCTGCTTGCCATACTATATCAGCTTGCCATATGTTCCCCTCTTGTTCCTCCCAGTGCAATACAGTGTCAGAAGCGCGAGTCCTGAAAGCTCTGAGGAGTAAAACGAGTCTCAGATACAAAACACAGAAGAAGAAGAAGAAGAAGAGTCTTCTGAGGTGAGGAGATCAGTTTACGCTATTTCTCATATTTACACAACCATCACATACTGTTCTGGCGTCTTTCTACTGAAATAAACATTTAGTGCAGCAGCAGCGAGCATGAGGAGAATATGTTGAGTTCATTCAGACCTGAGCGATTTTGTGAGCTTTTGTGTGATTGTCTCGATGTTTGTAGTGAGAACTGTTACTGAATGTCAAATCAAAAGTCAAAGTTTGAGATCTGTGAGGGGAATTGATGGGAATCGACTTCAAGTGTTGCTGTTGCCGTTTTATTTATATTCTTTTCACATATTTGGCAGATCAAATTTGTTTGTTACTTTACATTGTTAAAAAATGCTGTCTGGAAAATATACTGTTAAATACTATAATGAGCAACGTGAGACATTTTAAATATATAAATACATGTTAAAATAAATATACAGTTTGACATGGGAAACATTCAATTATTGCTTTGTGCTGCTCTTTATTTTTAACGGTTTTATGATCATTGTCAGTTTCTGTACTACAAAACTGTGCAGCATGTTCTATTTACATTACTTTATTACAATGAATGCAGGTATTAGAAACTAGAAGTATATTTAGATTCATATGTAGGCTATATTGTGTTGTAGTTATTTACACAGCAGGGAACCCGTGTCAGCTGCCAGAGTTTCTGCCCCAGGTGTCAGGTCTTTTCTGGCAGCTGACAGATGTCACGGGAGTTTGTCGCCGTTTCTGCTGTTTGCTCAGTAAAAACTACACTGTTTCAATTTGATGATGCATACTATATACCAGCAAGCAGATTAGACCAGAATATGAACCCAATGAGCTCAACTGTGTAAGCATTTTCCCATATAGAACATACACACACAAAAGGAGTGCCCAGCTGCCGATAGACAGTATTTACACACACACACACACACACACACACACACACACACACAGAGACACAGATGGTCACATCTCCTCTGATGTCTGATCTCCACACATACACACAGAACATTTTTATGTATTAATTTATTGTAACATTGTTTATCTTTGCTGTAAATGAAATTCTTATTCTAATTGTTAATTTAGTTTTGCTGACCTCAGGCAAAATCACTTCTGTTAGAAACAATTGCAGTTTGAAACAAATGCAATTTGTTGCTCCTTTTCCATTGAAAGGACAGTGGGGAAATGGTATTTTTCCATCCCAGTTTTTCTAGCTACTCTAGTCAGCTGCAGTCCTGGTGTCTCTCACAAGAAGGGGTTCCTCCAGTAAATATTAAAGTATGGTCAAAGTATTTCATGTTTACTGATGCTAATGCTTCAAACAGTGTAGTTTTTACTTAGCAAACAGCAGAAACATTGTCAAACTCCCGTGACACCAGAGATTGTGACAGCTGCCAGAGTATGTGTCAGGTGTCACGGTCTTCTCTGACAACTGCCAAGTGGCGTTGACCTGCTGCTGCATTTGCGCTGGCTCTCTCTGTGTCATTATTGTTTTTGTATTATTGTTGTTTTAATGTCACACTGAGATTACAGTATTAGCTTATCTTTCAATAGAGCACTTTCATAGGGCTGGGTAAGGGTATTGGCAAGGGCCTCACAATTCGATACATTTCGCGATACATGTGCCACGATACGATATATCATGATATATTGTGTTAGGGGTTAACAGTTTAGGACCCAAGGACCAGATGTTTGAAAGAAGACCCGGAGTCAGAATTATAAAAAAATTGAAGAAAAGTTTTACTGAAGATAGTTTGCAGTTTCATCAGCAGAAGTCAGCTTCTAGACTCACACAGGAGTTCATAGGCCGCCCCGCTTACAGTTACAAAGATCACAGCAGTTATACCATTTCCAAGGTATATTCCAGTAAATCTAACTGGGTACAGACATTGAATAATCAAATCTAAAATGCCAGTCTTCACTGTATAAATGAAATATAACTAATATAATGAATTAATACAATTTATCTTTATTAATGCTACAAAAGTGATTTTCTCTTTCTCTTTTGCTGATTGAACACCATTGGTGACACAAACTGTTGTGGGTACATTAGGCTGCTGTCCCTTTAAGGCGAATGCACAGACCTTATATAAATGACACGCAACCCTTTTCTTTCTCAATTGATTACAACACATAACCAACTGTGTTTACGAGGATACTCGGCGAGAAGGGCATTTTGACTTCATTTTGCGTGCACGTGTCCGTTTATGCTCAAAAAAAGGGAAGTAACTGAATTTGGCGTTCACATGCTGTTTAACAGTTTGGACTCTGTGTGTGCACACAGAAAACAGCGCGCAAGTTCTCTTGCACTTGATCAAGCCTAATCCGTACGGATCACGGATCAACTACGATCCCTGTACTTGACCTTGCACATCCTGCCATGTGACTATCGCGGATGCGCACATCACAATATCAGTGCTAAAACGATATATCGAGCAGTCCTTCTTGGGAATAAGATGTCTAGTGTTCCACTAACCAGGGATGCGTTTCCTGCGCAGACTCAAACTGAGCTTGACGATGTGGATGTGACGTGAGCAGCCTGTCTGACAGTTGTAAGTTTTCTAGTAGCTGTGCCAAGCGAAATCTGAACCATTCCCTTCCGAATCTCGCAGAGACGGAGAGTGTGAGTAGGAGCTGTCCATGAGCTAGGAGCAGGAGCAACGTCATGACTCTCTATGGGCTTCTCACTTGCTTTATCGGACTTTATGCCTCCACGTTCCCCCGATTGACTGCAAGCTTCTCTTCCTGTCTCTATGGTAATTTCCAGAGAGTCGCGTGGTTATGACGCAATCGTTAGCCTACTTTTACAAAAACTGCTTCTACGGGGCCATAACGTAAGATACAAGGTAATGGAGCCTTTTATACATTGTCGTATTTCTTTAGAAATAAATAATGGACAAATGGAGTCTTTAAACGCCTCAGATGTAAAGTTATTCGCTGTCAAAGTGACGCCAAAATGAATGGGAGTCAATGGGTTGCTAACAGCAGGTGAAGGCTTGTTAGCCAATGGCGGCTCCCGGGGGTGATACGGAAATTGAGCGCTCGATTACCACCCTGGTCACGACTGCTTCCCGAAACTGTATTGTCGCAAAGTGGTCGTTCAACCATGTTGGTTTATGACGTCACGCACGTGGTGGAGTAATAACTTCTTTTAATAAATCTGTTTAAGATCGAATTAACGCTAGATGTTTTGCTATAAATTACAGACATGACATCTGAGGACTATTTCTAATTTTTCTCAGTTATTTTGCTTTATTTCCAGATTCAGTCATAGGCTCGTTCTTACATGGTAGAGCAAGTTCGCACATTCGCACTCTTCAAAAACGGTGCTTTAAATCTCTTGACAAACTCAAAGACGTAAATTACATTTGTATGTATTCTAAATAAAAAACACAGATTGTACTGAATGTCAGCTTGCTTATTTTGCTCAAGATGAGGATTTATTAAGTCCACATGTCATGCAAACTAGTATCTCTTCTTCCACAGAGTAACCTCTCTAACTACACAACTTTGTGATGCTGTTTGCGAATGTTCGTTAGAACGATGGTTTCGGGAAACACTAACTCGTTGAACTATGCTGATAACGTCGGAACTTGCGACCATAGTTGGCTAATGATGCTTTCGGGAAATGCACTGTTGGTGCACAGTTTGAACTCATTAGGTTTCATCATCGTCTGCCTTTGTCACTCATTTGTTGTCACGGACACTAATTATGTTCAGCTTTGCACTCATCAATCGCTTTCGTTATCACCTGTATATATGTTCTGTTCTGTTTTAGTTCAGTGTTTGGTATTGTCTGTTGTGGATATGTTGTATGTTGTTCTGTTTGTTTGGATTACCTGTTGGATTCATTAAATATTACCTTATTGCCCTCATCATCTTCATCTTCATGTATGTTTATACAACCAGCCCATGACACAGACAGACTCCAGACAATGCCTTTGAATACAGTTTATAGAATAGGAGCATGGCAAAGGTGACATGAATCATTACATATTTTTTCTCCAATATGATTGGTTCTTTATATGTATAATTCAGCAAATCATTCTGTTACTCTGGGGTGCTTCTCAATATCCCTCCTCGTCTCCTTGCTCGTCGCTCCTCCGTCCTCCATCCTATGACCCGGAAACTGATCGAGCTCAGCCATCTTGAAGGACATCTCAATTCTCTAATTGCACCGCGAGGAGTCGAGGATCGAGGAGTGAGGAGCTTTCGGAGGAGTTATGAGCGAGGATACACAGGTGTATCCTATGCGGAAGAGTTTTATCGACTAAACATGATGCACATATCAATTCTCCTCCCCCTTCAGATCAGTCACAATAATTTTAATTTATACTTTACTTTTGCAGTTTATATAAACCACACATCTCACATATTTCAACTGGGTATCTTGCTTTATTATTATTTATTATGAATTTCTTAATAAACCAAACTTCAACAACATAAAGGCAGATACTTTGAGCTCTGCTGATGACGCTGTGAAGTGACGCTCAAGTGATCAAGTATTCCAATGTATAAAAAAGATTCATCCGATTTGTTCGTCCTCATTTTCTTTCCTTGCAGCGTTCCCTCACATCCTACAGGAGGTGGAGCTGAGACACGAGGAAAGGAAATGAGGATTGAGAAGCACCCCGGTAAATCCGGATTTCTTGATTATTTCAGCTTGTTAAGCAAGGTCATGGGATTATATATTTAGACACCTGTCTAATTTAATTTCACCTTTGTCATAATCAGACATGATTCAGACTAGGGGTTGCACAACTACTGATTTCTGCTAGTCGATTTCTTATCAAAACAATACTCGAGTTACTCGACTACTCGTGGTTCATGCTACTGTAAATGAAAAGACATGAAATAGCTAGATCTTATCAATAAACATTATAATTATGACATTTCATTTTTAAATTTTCATGTAACAGTCTAAAGCCAAATAAATAGCCGTTCTTGCCTTTCATTTCAGACGTCTGCTTCTAGGGGCCGTTCACATATCGCGTCTTTTTCGCACTCAAGTTCGTCATTTCAAATGTAGGCGCACGCTCATATGGAAGCAACGTGGTGCGCTAGTTTTTCCAGGCGGGGTTTTCCTTCTCATCTCCAGAAATATATCTAGTAGTAAAGCTAATGCAAGGGCTAGAAATCAATTAATCCTTTGCTGATACTTCTTCGTCGTAGTCATCATGGAGAGCGCAGTTCACGGTTGCATAGCAACGACAGACGCCATGGGAGCGCAAGCCCTTGTAGGAGACAGCGGCACAGCCACGCTTTCCACACGTTTTTAGACGCAATATGTGAACGGCCTCTTGCAGAGTTGGCCAAATACAATATTTTTGTCATCCTTTATGAAATACTTCCACACATCTGACGTGTGGTGTCTGTTGGTGACGTTCGCCATTTTTAATTAATTTATGGTTAATGGACGCTCGAGTAGTCGATTGTTTCTGACAGCGTCGACTAGTGGTTGAAGTAGTCGATCTATCGACTACTCGACTAGTCTATGCAAGCCCTAATTCAGACACACTTTGTCCTGTGTTGGAGACATTTAGTTTTCAAAAGCATTAATGTTTATTTTGCAAGAAAAAGAAAGTTTAGTTGATTAGTTGTTAAATTCCAAATTTACATTTACATTTTACATTTACATTTATGCATTTGGCAGACGCTTTTATCCAAAGCGACTTACATTGCATTATCCTATACATTTATACATAGGTATGTGCAATCCCCTGGGATCGAACCCACAACCTTGCGTTGTTAACGCAATGCTCTTACCACTGAGCTACAGGAAATCAAGATCAATGTACCTCATTCATGGAAAGATACTTATTTGATCAAAATCATTAGTATTTTATAGCAGTTGTCTATTACATCAGAGTTCTCTTAAGAGAGGTTCTCTCGTATTGCGTAAGTAGCTTACGCTGCGGGTAAAGTAATCTTTTCTCGAGATATGAAGCCAAAAAATTATCCTTAATTTTAAAATCTTGTCAACGCAGTGCAGCAGCAAGCAGACTGGTAAAAATCAGAGAAAGCAGCCCCCGAGCCTTCTTTTATACGCTAAGCCACGCCCCTTCTGACGGGCCGTGACGCGTGAAGCGCGTCGAGCGCGCTCATTGGGCATGACGTCACGCCAAGGGCTCAGCGATAGGCTGCTGCAGTTGCCGCAGGGCTGCCAATGAGCATGCTAGCATGCCTGCTCTAGGTCTGCTTGCTGCTGCACTGCGTTGACGATTTTAAAATTAAGGATAATTTTTTGGCTTCATATCTCGAGAAAAGATTACTTTACCCGCAGCGTAAGCTACTTACGCAATACTCGTTCCCTCTTCTAGAGAGAACAGAGGTTACGTTAGTAACCGATACGTTCACTTTTATGTCCTTTCAATTCATATTTCTCTATTTGAATTATGTTGATTTACAGAAAATGAAATTAATCTTTTTTTCTCTTTCATGTCAGACCTGATGGAAGTGAACGAGGAGAGTGAAGAACTGAGTGAAGTGGAGGAGGAACATCATGTCAAACCTGGAGAAAAACCTTTGAGTTGCTCAAAGACTAAAAAGACATTTTTAAAGAAAAAAAGAGCCAAGAAATCCACAACCTGCACTCAGTGTGGAAAAAGTATCACAACCACACATCTTGATGTTCACATGAGAGTTCATACCGGAGAGAAGCCGTTCTCATGTGATCAATGTGGAAAGAGTTTCACACAAAAACAAAATCTTAATACACACATGAAAACCCACACCAGAGAGAAGCCGCATGAATGTGATCAATGTGGGACAAGCTTCAAACTAAAATTACATCTTAAGGAACACATGAGGATCCACATCGGAGATAAGCCGTTCCCATGTGATCAGTGTGGGAAGAGTTTTCCATACAAACGAAGTCTTGATGTTCACATGAGAGTTCACGCTGAAGAGAAGCCGTTCACCTGCGATAAATGTGGTAAGAGTTTCACACAAAAAATACACCTTAAGGTTCACATGAGGATCCACACTGGAGAGAAGCCGTACGCATGCGATAAATGTGAGAAGAGATTCACGAATTCATCACACCTTAAGAGTCACATGATGATTCACACTGGAGAAAAGCCGTTTATGTGTGATCAGTGTGAAAAAAGATTCTCAAACAAACAAAATCTTGATCATCACCTAAGAGTTCATACAGGAGTGAGACCGTTCTCATGTGATCAGTGTGAGAAGAGTTTCGTGAATTCTAATAAACTTAAAAGACACATGAAAATCCACACTGGAGAGAAGCCGTACGAATGTGATCAATGTGGGAAGAGTTTCACGGAATCAGCAAATCTTAAGAGTCACATGATGATCCACACCGGAGAGAAGCCGTTCACATGCGATAAATGTGGGAAGAGTTTCAGGGATTCAGGATACCTTAAGAGTCACATGAGATCCCACACTGGAGAAAAGGCTTTCATGTGTGATCAGTGTGAAAAGAGATTCACAAACAAACAAAATCTTAAGCTTCACATGAGAATTCACACTGGAGAGAGACCATTCACATGTGATCAGTGTGGGAAGAGTTTCGCAGTAAAACCAAGTCTTGAGCTTCACATGAGAGTTCATACTGGAGAGAAGCCGTTCATGTGTGATCAGTGTGAAAAGAGATTCGCTCGGAGACAACATCTTAATGCTCACATGAGGATCCACACTGGAGAGAAGCCTTTCACATGTGATCATTGCAGCAAAGCATTTATTGTGTCATCAGCCCTGAAGAACCACCTGACAGTTCATACAAAGGAGAAGCCACATTCATGTTCTGAATGTGGAAAGAGTTTTTCATGGCTGCAAACTTTACAATCACATCAGAAAATTCATACTGGTGTGAGAGAGTACATGTGCTTTGAGTGTGAGAAGACTTTTATTTCAGCGAGCCATTTAAAACTGCACCAGAGAATTCACACTGGAGAAAAACCTTACAAGTGTTCACACTGTGACAAGAGATTCAGTGTGTCAGGACATCTGAAAAGACATGAGAGGATCCACACTGGAAAAAAAACTTAAAAGTGTTCATACTGTGATAAGATTTAATAATTTAATAAATCTGAAAACACATGAGAGGATCCACACTGGAGAAAAACCTTAAAAGTGGTCATACTGTGACAAGAGATTCAATCAGTCGCTATGTCTGAAATAAACATGAAATGATCCACAGCAGAGAGAAGCTGCACACGTGTGATCAGTGCGGAAAGAGTTTCTCAATTAAACACTACCTAGAGAAACGCATGAAGATCCATGCAGTGGAGAAACCACTTTTTGTCTTATAAGATCGTGATATGATTTCTAGGGAAGATCGCACGCTCCAAGTTCATTATTTATTAACTGTAATTTATTAACTGTTCACACCAACACAAATGATCGGAATTAAAATTCAATCTGATTTTCACATGAGATTTGTCTGTTCAGACCAATGCAAAAAAAAAAAAAAAAAAAAACAGCAGTAAATGCATATTCACTCTCTTGACAGTAGGTGGCGCTCATGGAAAAGCAGAAATTTAGTGCAACTTTAAGTTTCTGACACCCGCTTCACAGAGAAGAACATCAAACAGTATTTTGTCATATTTTTGTATTTGCTATAGTGCTTATCAAGAATACAGAGACGATGAGCTCCACACACTCGAACAGCTTCACCTGAATACTAATCCAGCACACCTGAACCCGTTCATCAGCACACAGTTCATAAGCAGTCACGTCTCACTTCACAATCATCTGGTCTTGTTGTTCAATTCTGGTCAACTTACCCAGCTCCTTACCTGTTCATCTCAAGTTTGAGACTGTTCACCTTCTTAATCCTCCATCATCCTTTGCCCTTCTCTTCAGATCATCTTCAACCATCACAATCTCAGCACCTGCAATACAAAGAGACAATTACTAGCCAGCATTTGAATAAAGTTTATTCAAATGGTCTTCATTCAGAACACTCACCTGTTGTTCTAGTCGATCTGTCACCTGTCAATAAACCTTTCTGTGAATTGTATTACCGGTGTTGTTTCCTTCTGTCCGCTGACAGATACGCTTCCAGATTATGTCGTCCAGCAGCTCGCACATGTAGGATTATCCATGAACAAGCCCATTTAATGAACACAACACCACATTCCACAGTTCAGAGAGATCCCCCACTGAACCATTTGAGAGTCATAAAACACATCTATGGTACCGAATTGGCTAAAGGAGACGTCTTCCCTCATACCTGCCTAATCTTAAACCAGCTATGCAAGGAGAGCGCTGCTCAACGTAATGTTCTCTTTGTTCCCCAAACGTAAGACCAAATGGCGAAGAAACCCTGGGTTGACCCCAATGCATAAATCCCCACATTCTTATCAGGAAAAGAAGGTTTGCGAAGACAATCCCATGGCGAGAAATCACCACTGACTTTAACCAGTGACAGCTCACTTCCTCCCAGACACCTCCTCTCTCTAGCTGTATATTTCAGAGATCTCTCCTCCTAAAACCAACAGAGACTGAAATTAACCCACTCGTGGTTTTTAACAAACAACGGTCTCAAAATTGAATGTTGTCAGGACTGGACCTGCTTTAGGGTTTTCCTCTTTGTCTGCAGAGATGACAGTGTCTGTGATGTGGACAAACTCTTCAGGACGGACCAACATGAAGACTTGATGCTGAAGCAGAATCAATCACTCACTGACATTGATTTGCAGTTGCACAACTCTTCTGAGTAATTTAGAGCTTTTTCTGTAACCTATTTGGCTTTTGCAGTTGGGTTACTGTATTTTCACTCTATGCAAGTGCTGAATATACAGACATTCAATACTATACTTGCAGTGCATACAGTAGCCTATACAATGTTTTCACATTACTAACGTAAAGCCTCTTTAACACAGCGTGTTGATCCTGGGAAATTGCTGTAAAATTGCTAGAGTGCCTTCTGTGTGAATGCAAACACGTCTCGGGATTGATGCCGGGATCGATGCCAGGATGGGGACCTAGTAACATTGCCTGGATCAGTTCTGGAACCGTAAAGGGATATTTTGTTGCTCTAAGAAGAAAGTTTGTGTTTGTCATCAACATAGAAAGAACGAAAAAAAATTCTGCAAACTAGAATGAAACAGACCAGAGACCGGAGCTCCTTACTATCCTTGCTGAAGCTGAGATCGTTCGCCAACTTTGCGGAGCGGTACACGATGCGTTTGTGTACGACCAAATGCGGGAAAAAATGCTCGAGTGTGGTTTCTCGAGATCGAAAGCGAAGATCATTAGTAAATTCAATTCAAGACGCAAAAAAATCCATTAAGTGCACGACTACAATGGAAAGAGCGGTAGTGGAAGGATTAGACTGGCCTTTCAACAACACATCGTGATGTCACGTGTCTTTACAGGATCTTTATGGGGTGTGTGTAAACTCACTCACAGATTCCGGAAAATCACTGGCAGTGTGAATGAACCAAAATCAAACCATCCTGGGACAAATCCCAGGACACATTATCTGTGTATTTTCTGGAATCTCCGTGTGAAAGGTGCTTAAGTTGTCATTACTATACTTTTTTTTTTAATTGCAAATTAGTTTACTTTGTTACAATATACTTTTTTTCTGTAACTGCATGCTCTGGATTCTGTTCTCCATTTTTTGATGTAGTGTCTAATGAATGATCTGTAGTGTTTATAATATTGACTGATGTGTGTATGATCTGAAATCATTCTTTAATTTTGAACACAGATAAAATAGTTTTTGAGGCAATTGCTTGATTTTGCCAGAAGAGTAATGTCGAGTTCAGACTGCACGATTTTAGCCCCGATTTTGGCTCGCCGACAGGTTTTGAGAAATTGCAGACAAATGCCCGAAATCATAGGCAAATCGGTGCTCGTTCACCCGAGTGACAATCATGCAGTGTGAATGAACAAAGACGCGATCTGAGAGAATCGCAGATGAAATATCTCCGACGTCCATGAGATATTTGGCATTTCAAAATCCTGCTGTGTGAAAAGTGTTCTGACTGAAAACTAGATCGGCGATGACCGACAGCCAATGAGAGAGCAAGATACAGAGCAGCGGGGAGTTCGGGGAGGAGTTATAGGCCACAATATCAGTATTTTAATAGATATATTTACAATTATATCAAACAGAAACAAACCACAAACATTTGCTTGACCAAAAGCAACAGCAGCACATTGCAAAATTATTTATTTACCCCCAACTCTCTTTGCAGAACACACAGTCCTTGCTCCCCTTGTCTTTCCAGCCATTTCCTCATGCATAATATGTTTTTCTTTTTCTCATTTTCACTGCAAATCAGTGCACTGACAAAATGTTTTATTAACAAGGTTCGGGAGGAACACGTTCTAATGATCAAACAATCACGTCATTCCAACCAGCTGTCAGCAATCAGTAATCAACAGGTCCACTCAACAGGTCCACTCAATCAGCATGATTAAAGGCCTATAAATACACACAGTCGACTCACCCATAATCCTCGACAGTTTTCAGCATCCTTCCACCACCCCATCTCCTTACACTTGCCTGGTTATCTTCCTAACCAAGAGATACGGGGGGAGTACTCTGGGTTCGGGCCCAATTTCCGAGCTCGGAGCCCTCCCCCGGACAGCACGCCAAATACGTTTATACCATGGGCTGTTTAAATACTCGATTCTGATTGGCTGGAAGGTGTGCAGTAAAACCGTTTAATGCACAGGTAGTTCCAGTCAGTTTGATTACAGTTCGAAATTAATCCGCTACATTGGTAACCATAGTAACACAGATACACTTGCAAGCAGAGTGAGAGACGCATATGAAAACGTTTAGGTAGGCTTAAGCAACGAGGGGACTGTAAGTTAGCTGCTAGACTTTAAAGAAGAGATCGACGCACACATGTAACGTTAACTCGTGCACGCATCTCTCTCTCTCTCTCTCTCTCTCTCTCTCTCTCTCTGTTCCTTCTCCTTCAGTTCTCTGTCTCTCTCTTTTAATAATGAATTTAAATAAATGTGAATTCATTCAAATAAAAGCAATCCGATGGCTCTACTTTATTTAAAGCGGACGGAGTGCAAGAACTGACGAGCCTAAACTTAAGAAATAACCGTCATTTTTACACGTCTGTTAAAAAATTACACTGTAAACATCAGTTACAGCTTTAACTTATTTTTAACTTGGCAAATAACCAAGGTATAAGCGGGATAATCCACGGCTAGCCATGCATTAAAGAATTTTAATGCACGACGTAGAGGCGAAGAACCACCCGACGCGAAGCGGAGGGTGGTTGCCTCTACGAAGTTACATAACTCTATACATAACTATACATAATACATAACTATACATAAGTTACATAACTTACATAACTCTCTGATCATTTGTAAGTGTGAACTCGTGAATTTGGATCGCAAGCTTCTGGCAGGCTATCATTTTTAATAACAATTTCAGTCTCGCGCGAGAACTGCGGTTTTACGCACGCGGGATTTTGCGTTATTTCCTTTTCACTTCTCGTGTGTGTTTGGTTGCGAAACGTAGTTTGCGGACCATACAGAAGTTGTTGGCGATTATTCCTCCTGAAAGTCATGCAGTGTGAAACCTCCTGTCGCCGATGCATCGTGCAGTGTGAACACATCAACTGAATGTTACCCAGGATAGTTGTGCAGTGTGAAAAGAACAGTGAACCGACTACTTTGAAAATCGTGCAATGTGAACTCGGCATTAGAGGTTCTCTGAATATGGTTTGAAAATTTGGTTTTGTGTTTAAGGTTTTAAGAAAATTAATGATGGTTTCAAGAAATGTGTTTCAGCAATTGAAAAAAAAAAAAAACTAAGTAAACAAACAAAGCTTGAATTGCTAGTATATTGACTCTCTCAGGTTGCAGTCAAAGTAATCGTGTCTAACGCTTGACACCTGGGACTCATTCATCCTCCATTAATATCATCAATTTCTGAATGAATGTTTGTGTTTTTTGTTTGATTAGAATGTGTGTATTAGAGTTCTTCAATAAAGTCTTGATTTTACATATATACAAGTGTCTTGTGCTGTTTGCTTACAAGTTACTGCCTTAAACAGTAGATTTTGTTACCTTGCTTATATTCTGTGATCATAATTTTATGATATTATTACCATAGGCCACGGGATAATATTCTGTCCAGAATTGATCTAATATTCTAATCTCAATTTATCATGGATGAATAGTTGATTTTGTTAAATAATAATTCTGAATCATTTGCATATTAATTTGGTTCTTATTCACTGTAATTCAGTAACATTTGAGTTATATTGATCTGAGTTCCCTTACACACGTTCTTTAAATTTGTTTTGTGCTGATCAGTTGTTCCAGAAGGTGGCAGCAGCGCCGCAGGCCGTTGGTGATGGCTGATGATGTTGTTTCTCATAATTAAAGAAGTTATTCATATTTATATAGATTATTATTCTTACAATAACTTTGGTAACAGGGTTGATGAATGTGATCAACACTGTACAGTTTGTTTAAAAACTGAGACAATGGATTGAGATTATTTTCTTGTCTTCCCATCATGCTACATTAAGAGCCCAGATGATGTCACTTCCTGAGTCTCACAATTGTTCTTCCCTTCACTGTTCATTTAAAAATATAATGTTCTTTGATGTGAAAATATAATGTTCAAGAGTGCTAGAAGAAGACAGCAGTGTAAACGACAGAGAAAGGACATTCTAATGACAACTAAAGTGTGATTATCTGCTGATAATCCTGAATGGCTTGATGAATGATTGTTGATAGTCTGAGGCTCATATCAATCAATATTAACAGAAAATTCAACTGTTTTTCTTACCATTATTTATATTAGTAAGAATTGACATAACATTATAATATAACATTATGATTATAAAAAACGAGCCAATGCATATTGGCGTCGTGCGGGTATAAATACGGAAGTGGATGTACGCACCACTTGTTCTAGGAGCCGATCCACTGCTGTTCCGCATGACCCACTCAGACAGACTTGGATAACACTGGGAAAGCGTGCCCTTTCGGTGGAAAGGAGGATGCTGCAGAAGCCACATTCTGCCCTTAGGGAGGTATCATGTGGAGGTTACACATATGGACTGGGTGTTTCCAGGCAGTACAACATATCGAATGTCACTAAGGTGGCTCCAGCCTATGCAGGGGAAAGACAACACCGGACAGCGACGGCAGAGCATTTGAGGATGGAGGGAGACAGCCCATGCTCCAAGCCATCTTGCAGGAAGGAAAGCACAGTATCGATCAAACATCTTTGGGGGTGAGAAGAACACCACTCAGTGAACAGGTTCCACTTCAGAGCGTAAGCATGCCTCGTAGGGAGTGCTCTTGCAGAAGTGATGCTATTTACGACCACTGATGGGCATCCGATTACTTTTTTCAAGTAACGAGTAAAGTAAGGGATTACAATTGCAAAAACAGTAATTAGATTACTGTTACTTCCCCGTAAGCAGGCTGCGTTACTGCGTTATACTGCGAGACTGTCTCGCGACGTGAGCCGTGACTTGTGAGTGACAAGAGGCTTGTTTGAGATGAGCAAAATCTGCGCAGAATCGATCACCGGTGATCAGCGCGAGATGCATGCCGGTTAGAAATGTGTCCGAGTGCGGTCCGCCTTGCTCTGATGTCATGCTGACGTATGTCAAAAAACTCTCGCGACCACAAGGCGCACCTGTCAGATTCTGCAGTCGAGCGCAGTTGCTCTCCATCGACTGCGCTGATCAAAAGCATGATGGGAAACGACTTGCTGATGACACATCTTAATGTTCTTTGGTTTAAACAACCGTGATGTATTGTTCTCTTTTAAAATGTTTGATTTTAAAACTCTGATATCATGTTTTATGTGATATGTTATGTGTGAATATTACCGAACTATCTCATCACGATCTCTATGGGTTATGCAATGTAATTTTTATAAAATTAAAAAAATGAAAAAACACATAAGTCTGTATTAAAGAAAAAAAGATTGATAAACACGTATTTGGAATGGAATTAAATGCCTAGTCAAACTTTCACAGAGTTCACAAGAGAAACCGAGTTTGAGAAGTGATGCCTCGGGAGCAGAATAACAACTGTTTATGAACTTCAGGAACCTTTACTACTGGAGGACTTCAAAAGTTGCGTTCCTGAGGACGTTGTGCCTCATTTAAACGAACAAAAGGTGTGAGTAAGCTTGCTGAGGCGGCAGTTTTAGCAGATGAGTATGTGCTAACACACACAACTGTCTTTACCTCTGGGTCCTGCTAAAACTTTGTCATCAGAGGAGAAAGTAGCTAGAAGTTTGTCGGTGGCTAATGTTGTTAAACCTGTTTTACATTACATTTACATTTTTCATTTAGCAGACGCTTTTATCCAAAGCGACTTAGAAATGAGAACAAGCAGTTAAACTAACAGTAGGACAACACTATGCAAGTGCTATGACCCTTCTCAGTTTAATCTTGTGCGAAAAGAGTGTAGCGTTTGTCATTGCTGTTCCTGAGAGTAATGCCATAAGTGTATAATCTGGCCAGAGTACTTTCGGTCCAATTGTAATGATCAATTGTAATGTATCACAGTGTGGTATGGGAGCTGCATTGACAAGGACCGTGTGGTTAGGTCTGCAGAGTTCATCATCGGCAGGAAGCTCACAGCCCTACAGGACATCTACCACACGATGCCTCAAGAAAGCGGGCAGGATTCTAAGAGACTGTTACCATCCATCCTTCAGTCTTTTTACCCTGCTGCCTTCAGGTAGGCGATACCGAAGCATCCAGGCCCGCACACAAAGACTGGATAACAGCTTTTTCCCAAGAGCCGCAGGCTCCTAAATGGACAATGACCATCTCTCTTCACTTGTTCTTTAGTCATTTATACACTGTCACTTTAGTTAACTGTTTGCACTTAGTATATTATATGTTATATAATGTCTGGTTACTATGCGGTGTCTTGTCATAAGAATTTCAGTGTCAATTTAACCTTGTGTTGTTCTGTGCATCTGACAATAAAAGACTTGAACTTGAACTAATGAGAGGCTCAGTAGTTCTGTGAGGAATTTGACTTTAAAGGAGAACTCCGGTCAATTTTAACATTGAGCTCATTTTATTGTACATTTGGAGTGCTGTCAATACAGAGAACAACTACAAAAATCGGTGTTGCCTACACCGAGTTATTCTATTTTTAAAATTTGCACCCTGTTGACTTCAATGGGGCAAGTACTAAACCTGCTTTTAGGCTCTTAACATCCTTGATGTGTCATTACAAGTGCACAGAAAATGTGAGTGATTCCTTCTGAGTGAACACGAGTGAGTCTGACTGCAGTAGATGTGAAAGATATGTATAAAAATTATGTTATTTAAGCCAGCGCAAATACCTTTGTTTACATCCTGTTTTTCGGTTGAAGTCCAAAGTAGTCGATTGCCGAGTTCACGCGCGTGATCATAGGTAACTAAACCTATGCGCGTGTATGTAATTAAATACATAGGCTATTAATCCTGATATACCAAATCTGTGTATATTAAATATGGAGTAATCTCAGCCTTAATAAGCCTGTTAACAAGCAGAATCACTGAAGGAAAGAAGAGAACAGAAAAAGAGACGAGCAGAAACACAAGAACTACAACTGACTTCAGACACAACCTTAGATGAAATCATCTGAAGAGAAAAGAAGACATTAAATCTGTGAAGATCTCAGCAGAGGAGGATTAAACAACTCCACAAACAGCATTACCAGCCTTACTTATTACTAACCAGACTGACTTTATTTCTGTCAGACTTCTACAGAAGTTGTTATTATCTATTAGCTCTCAGATGCTGTTTTCTTCTAAAATCAGTCCCTATAACCAACTCCTCTCTGAAGACATTAAGAAATGGAGAACAGGTGATCATGAACTGTATGCAGGTTAACTTTAATCAAGTCTGTCAAAGTGCTCAAGAATCTTTATCATTTTTCCTGCATCTGGTTCATGTGTTTTGGAGGAAGTGTGGCTTTGGAGTGCGATTTGCAGGGAGGGTGGGATTGAATGCTTTCAATGCTAGCAGGCTAAAGTTATCATTTCTTTAAGGCAAGACACCCCAGGTGAATAGGGTAAAAAAAAAAGTTAACTACTAGATATTACTATACTTCCCTAGTTGATTGATTACATTAAGAATTGCACAAAAATAATTATAAAATAATCAAATTAAATATGCACTAATTTGCATACAATCTGAAAAGTTCAAATAAAGACAGGTTCAAATTTTTATTTATTTATTTTTTGACATAGTAGAGTCAAAGGTTTTTACAGTGGGGATTTTGTATTTCTCTTTTATCACTCCATAAATCAGATGTCAACAGGCAGAAAAAAAAATCACAATTTTTTAGAAATAAAATGTATAAAATCAGGCAAATTATATATATATATATATATATATATATATATATATATATATATATATATATGTGTGTGTGTGTGTGTGTGTGTACAAACCCCTCTGTAAAACAACCTCAGAATATAGATAGGAATAAAACTGTAAAGTTTGGTGCTAAAGTGGAGATTTCTGACTCACTTAAAAAGTTAAGTTTGAATGTTCTCTTTCCAGTATCCTGAAAGAAAAAAAAAAAAAAAAAAAAAAAAAAAAACTTTATGAATATTAATTGACAATATTTTTAAACCCTGATCACTTAGCTAATAAACCATTAAATATAAAGAGCTGGTTTGCATTGTCATTTCCAAAATCTAACAATAGGTATGTCAAAGAAAGCAAACAACTTATGTTTTAATTGTTTTTGTTGTCTCTTTATAACTCAAAATGTTTGCTCAAATTATCTTTGTTATGAATATAATCTGTATTTATAATAATCAGTCTGTGGCGAGCAGGACGAGGCAGAGGGCCGTGAGAGAGCGGCATGAGGCCGGTGGCGTGATTACTGATGAGCGACACCCGCGCGACGCACTGGTCTCGTGTCTCTCATGGAGGAGCGGAAGCATAAAGGGGGAGCGACGACAGTTGAGATCGAGAGAGGACAGGCCTGAACTTGTGTTGTGTTTTGTTTTATTGTGACAGCAGTCGTCCATGAGGGCCCCTCACGGATGTCTGCTGTCTTTTACTTCCGTTTTGTATTTGTTTTAATTGTATCATTAAAATGTGTTTGAATGTTCACCGGTTCCTGTCTCCTTCTTCCCACAACATTTAACCTCGATACACAGTCATTCTACTCTCTAGATTTCATAACCAGTATTAGCCATTAAAAAAAAATATATATCCTTTGAACACTAGTTACAAATTAACTTTACATGGGGATAGTTCTACAGAAAAAGATTTTTCTCATGGAAATAATGGTTTACTTTGCTCAGTATTTGTGTTGTACAGCAAAAAGCTAAAAGAGTTACAACTGTATTACAACTGCCATACTTTGCACATTTCCAACCCATGGCTCTAACACTGATTTGAAATATCAATAGTAACCCGAGCTCGGCGCTGGAAGCTCTCCAGGAAGGCTCTGCGGATGTAGCGGCGTGGGATATTCTGAGCCACAGGCACGATGATCTGAGACACGGTGGTGCTTTGACCAGGCACCCGGTCCATGTTCACCTGGATCTGCAAGTTGTAGTATCTCTGATTGTTGTGATTGATGAGGCCCTGCATGTCGATACGGAGATTATCAGAGTAAATCAGTTTTGAGCGAGGCTGTTCCACCAGGTAGCCATTGTCCCAGCGACTGATTAAGTTTTCCGCCTCGTTTCTCAAATGACTGCCATCAGCGATGGTATTAGGCGCTGGCACCGCAGTAAAGGTTGTTCTTGTCTTGGTACCTTTGTCCTCCTTTGTGCATGTCACTATTTTGTCACCTGGGGCTCTCCTCTTGCGATGTTGAGAGGTGATGTAAGTGCACTCTCCAGATTCAATGGGTCCACAGTAATCCCAATCTGACTTTGAGGTCTCCGTCCAGCACCAGTTGTAATTATAACCATTTGAGCCACAGGAGTGCTCTGAGGCTAAGCGACAGGGCTTGCCTTTATAGGTTACATCTACCCCTGGAGAGCAGTAGTCCCAGCTTTTGGCAGTGTGGCACCAGTAGTAACCACCCCTCTCATAATACTGGCACTCATCTATGCAAACATAATGATATATAGACAGGTGGAGAAACATCTTTGGTTCCACGAGCCCACAGTAATCCCAGCTTCCCTCCTTCAGCCAGCACCAGTTGTAGTTTTCTTTTGTAGTTTTTCCACATGGACTGTCTTCTTTACACTGCTTGTTATAGTAATCTGTGTTTTTTGATGGCGAGCAGTAATCCCATCTGTCCGCAGTATGGCACCAATAGTAGTATTCATTTCTTTGGTCACAGTGATCATAACACATCGATCCATAATAAGATCCATAGTGGTTCTTGTCATCCATCACCAGCCCACAGTATCCCCAATGAAAGGTAGCACTTCTGCACCAATAGTAGTCTTGACCATGCTTCCCACACTCACTGTCATCTCTACAATGCCAACCCACGTAGTCCATGTTTTCCTGAGGTGAACAGTACATTTCTTGCCATTTTCCGTCTTTATCAATAGTCTTGCACTTGTACCCGCCCCAGGTGTACTTGCAGTCTTCTATACACCGCGTCCCAAGATGAGTAAAGAAAGTTGTCCCATTGCCCAGCCACGGTGAACAGAAGAGGAGGAACAAAACGAGAGAGGTGTGTAGATGTCCCATTCTTTCTGTGAAGAGGAGAATAGAGTGAAGAGTAATAACATCTTCAGCTGTGATAATTCAATCCTATTTAACCCTTAAGTGTGTGGCATAAGTTTCAAGTTAACCTTGAATGTTTAGCCTGATCATATCCATTCAAGTTTGCACATGGTTGAAATGGTGATAAGTGTGTATCCACTCCACACTTGTGCACATCTTGTTTCTGTGTGTGTTTAAAGTGTCTGTGTTTAAAGGAGAAGTTCACTTTTAAAATGAAAATTCTGTCATCATATACTCACCCTCATGTTGTTTCAAAGCTGTATGAATTTCTTTCTTCTGCTGAACAGAAAGGAAGATATTTAGAAGAATATCAGTAACCAGACTCTCTGGTCTCATTGACTTCCATAGTATATTTTTTTCCTACTATGGAAGTCAATGGGACCCAAAAACTGTCTGGTTACTGACATTCTTCTAAATATCTTCCTTTCTGTTCAGCAGAAGAAAGAAATTCATACAGCTTTGAAACAACATGAGGGTGAGTATATGATGACAGAATTTTCATTTTAAAAGAATATAAGATGGTGGTTTGTATACAGTATGATTATAAAATGGCTTGACAAATTAATACAGACTTGAGTTTTGAATCCAAGAAAATGTTTTTGAACAAATAATAATAATAATAATGTACTGTGGTTTGCTGTGTTGCTTTTTACACCTTGTTTGAAAAAAAACACAAAAAAAACAATTACAGACAGATAATGTGCCAGAAATAAGAACTGGGAAACATGTAAGGGTTAATGCCCGACGAGGTGTCCATTGTCAGGTATTAATGGACGATGGCGAGGCGTGAACGGTTGCCCCCGCCGAAGTCCATTAATACCTGACAATGGACACCTCGAAGGGCATTAACCCGCTTATACCATGGTCACTTGCCAAATAACGCATTTTTAAAACATTAGTTTATATTTTAATTAGTTTTACAATCAAAGTTTTTACAAACAATAATTTGGTTTCCCTGGTTACGCCTTATGGTTTATTTAGGTGTCCTCTATCACTTTTTAATGGACACCCTGCAGCCAATCAGAATCGAGTATTCACCCAGACTATGGTATAAGTCACAATAACACTACCTTACATTACCAAACTATAATTTATTGATTACTTTTGCTGCAATTACAAAATTCAAGGCCAATCTTTCGTATGGTGAATTGTATTTGGGTTTATCTGCATCTGTCGTACAATAACTGGGAGTTTTGTGTTGCCACTAAGTAATTTACGTAGTGCATAATATTTTAATCATTAATTTGTATTGTAATTACTGAGCTCCAGAATTTTTTTTAATCTGAGTCATCTGAATGATTGTACACTGACACGTAGAGCAAAAAGCAATTTTTTTTTACTTAATTTCCATTTCTTTTCATATGAACTGTCTATTAATGTGCACATCCATGTGTGCATTTATGTGCATAAATGTAAATAAGTACATCATGTTTCATAGCTTGAATAATGCACAGATTTGTTCAATAATAGAGTAGCCGCGACAAAGTAGATAGACGCAAAAACAGAAAGCAAACTAAAAGTTGGCATCTGGAGTTGTAGCAAATAAAAATACCAAACCTTGACCCGACCTCAAAAGACTACAAACAATACTGTTTGCACTGAAAACTGACAAAACATGATGAGACACACTGGAGAAAGTATGAGGATTTGCCACAGCATTTATAATAGAAATTCTTCCTAAATCATAAAGGAACAGAGAAATGTATGTTTTTTTTGTTGTTGTTGTTGTTGTTGTGTGTGTGTGTGTGTGTGTGTGTGATTACACAAACATGAACACATTATACAGAGGCTGCTCAACCTATATTCGTGTACACATATTGTTATTATGTTAATGCATGAGATTTAATGAAGATCCTTAAAATATTTTAACAGTAAAAAATTCGAAATCTTCAAAAACTCACTGACTACTTAAAGGAGAAGTTCACTACAGTTTTAGTTAGTTATCGTTTTTTTGTAATGCCTCGTTTTTATTTTTATTTCAGTTAACGACAATGTTTTTTCCCACCTAGTTTTCGTTTTTTCGTTCGTTTTCGTTAACGATTATAACCTTGGTCGCTTCTCATGAGCGACCCGAGCGTACTGTTTAATGGACCTCTCTCCCTGAGGCGGAATCGGCAGCTTGCCGATTCTGATATCAGAACTTGTCTTGTGCCACCACTCAACAAAAAGATCCGCTTGGGACTCGACGGGCGAGGACATACTGTCCGCTGGGTTCGGTTTTGGTCGGTACATTCTGTTATGGGGTGGTGTGGAGATGAACCCAATTGCAGACAGTAGTCACAGGAACACAGTTTATTGTACAAATAACAGGAAAAACAAAGCCCACGAGGGGGCAAAACAAGACAAGACAGGACTACGACAGACTAAACTAGACTATGACTCTGACAATTAACTAGACTATAAACAAACAGCAAAAACAGAACTTTCTCTAGACAATACTCTTGACAGGATACTCACAAGGTTTCACAATGAATAACACGCAATATTAGACAATGTACCGACACAGGACAGAGAACATGAGGGGATTAAATAGGGAGCAAACTAATCAGGAAAACAGGTGACGGCGATGATACAATAATGATAACAAGATGAGATAACAAGGGGGCGGGGTAAAGTGACAAGACAACGCAAGCACACAGCCCAAACAAATGGCCATGTGCTTACACATAAAACATGGGTCTGTCATGATCCTGCCTCAAGAATTAAACAACATCAAGGACTAGATGGCAGGATCATGACAGATGTTCCCAACATTTTACTGTAATGTGTGTTTGGCAAAACTAACTAAAATAAAATAAAATTATAGAGTAAATGTCCTTAGTTTTCGTCTTTGTCAAGGTCTTTCATTTTTTAACGCTATTTAAAACACGCAGCGTATTCGTTCAGCTGCATTTCCTTTCCCTGCTCTCCCTCCGTCTCTCTGTCACTCATGCGTCTCTCACATGCGCGCACGCACACACACACACAGCCCCTCCCCTCCGTGCACACCGCGTCTCCATGAGAACGAGTGTTCGTTCGACGTTGAAGGCAAGTTCGCGAAAGGTTGGTGTTGGTATCTCTATCTCGTGAACACCTTTACACAATCACACATTAAAAAGTGGTATACAAATATTTTAAATTCTGAATGTAATTTTGTCATTGTGTTAATGTCGACCCGAGAAGCGATTGCGCCTTTAGAAAGTTAACTGAAGTCAGAATTGCGAGATACAAAGTCAGAATTGCGTGAAATAAAGTCACAATTGCGTGTTATAAAGTCAGAATTGCGAGATATAAAGTCAGAATTGCGAGATATAAAGTCAGAATTGCGTGAAATAAAGTCAGAATTGCGTGTTATAAAGTCAGAATTGCGAGATATAAAGTCGCAATTGCGCACTATATAAGCTGCGATTCAAATATTAAATAATGTTTTTTTACTTTTACACTGAATGTTTGCTGCTTCAGTCCAGATGAGTAGGCTATTGACTGTATAGGGTAAATTTAGTACACAGCAAAATCCCCAGTGTTAAATTAACACTCCTCAGTGTTTATATGTGTCCACACTACAGGGTGTTAAAAATTAACACTGAAGCAGTGTTGAAGTTAATGAGATAATTAAGTTAACACTGAAGCAGTGCTGAAGTTAATGAGATAATTAAGTGATTAATTAAGTGATGATTGGCCATTAGTGGTGACACCTGATGATAACAAGCAGACTCACTGAAGGAAAGAGAAACAAGAACAGAAAAAAGAGAAACACAAGAACTACTGACTTCGAGCTATTATTGCACTTATTATTTTACCAGTTTGACTTTATTTCTGTCATACATCTACACACTGTCTTATTTAGATTTAACAGAAGTTTAGATGGTAATGTTTTATGGAATGTTTCGTTTCATGTCACCATTATGGTGGTCAGTGGTTGCTTTAGTTGGGCTCTTGACCCTTTACTTTGTAACATTAGTATTTTTCTGGTTGCTCCAACTCTGTGCTTATAGAGCATATGTGTTGTGGCAAGAGAAACTATGATTTGGGCTGTGTTTCCAGAAAACATCGCAAGCCTAATTTGATCGTTCAGACCATATGTTGCAGTTGGTCTGCAATCAAGTTAAGTTTAAGATGCTTTTGGAAATGCAACCCTGGTTATATTTCAATGATGAAATTACTAGTGACCTGATTCAATGATGGCACCCATCATTATAAACTGATTATTCACAAGTTTTATTAATTTTTCATTACAGTAGTTACTTCCAGCAATGTTTTAAAGATCTGAAGGATTTAAAATCACACACAGACATCAAGAATCTACATATGAATCTCAACAATGGTGACAGTCAAACAAATGCTTAATGTTGCAATGCATGATGGGAGCCACCAATCAGAACGCATCAATGGCTGACATCATGCATTGCAGCATGAATACATTATGCAGCTGAATTGTCCTGTAATTTTCATTGTTTTTTCTGTTGGCTTTTATTTTGCTATTGTTTTGTTCTGACTTTAGTAGTTTGTTTTGTGATGTTCAGAGTTGATCTGTTTGTCACTAGTTTGTTTATTGTCACCATTGTTGAGATTCATATGCTGATTCTTGATGTCTGTGCGTTTAAACACAATAAGTTCTTTGCTCAAAGTATTTTCAAAATTTTTGATATTGCTGTTGGATCTCAAACTGTAGAATCTCAGAGCTACAATCACCAATACTAAAACAAGTCATCAAGCATATAGTCAAAAATTTAGACTGTCACATCAGTGAATCAGGACACTACATGATGATAATGTTTTTATCATCAAAACATATTGTGAGCAGGTCATGTTTTCTCTTGCAGTAACAAATGTGCTTTATAAACACAGAGTTGTAGCAACCAGAGAAAAACTAATATTAAAAAATGAAAAGTGTCAAGAGCCCAACTAAAGCAAACACTGACCACCATAATGGTAACTTGAAAAGAAAAATTCCATAAAATATTACCGTCTAAACTTCTGTTGACTCGATGTATGACAGAAATAAAGTCAAACTGGTAATAATAAGTGCAACAATGCGTAATGGCTCGAAGTCAGTAGTTCTTGTGTTTCTCTTTTTTCTGTTATTGTTTTTTCTCTTTCCGTCAATGATTCTGCTTATTAACATCAGGTGTCACCACTAATGGCCAATCACTTAATTAATCACTTAATTATCTCATTAACTTCAACACTGCTTCAGTGTTAACTTAATTATCTCATTAACTTCAACACTGCTTCAGTGTTAACTTTTAACACCCTGTAGTGTGGACACATATAAACACTGAGGAGTGTTAATTTAACACTGGGGATTTTGCTGTGTATAGGGTGTTAAAATTGTACAGCTGTGGTATTTGTATAGGGTGTGAATTCTGTATAGATGTGTAGATTTTTGGTATGGCCTGTGGATTTTGAAAGAGGTAAAGGAATTTCAATGGGGTGTGAATTCTTTTCTAAAATTGTATGATGTTTTTGTTGAGTATTATTACACAATACTTTTTCTGACCTTTTTTAATCTTGCCCCTGACAAATAACCCAAATTACAAAAAAAAAAAAAGACTAAAACTAACACTAAAACTAATAAAAACTAAACTAAAACTAAGCATTTTCAAAAAATAAAAACTAAACTAAACTAGCAAACCCACTTTAAAAACTAATTAAAACTAAACTGAATTTGAAAACAAAAAGTCAAAACGAAATAAAAATAAAAACTAATGAAAAATGCAAAACTATAATAACCCTGGAAGCGACTCTTCATCCCTGACATCCTTCTCAACCGCTACTTCATAGCGGGTCTCAACGCTCCTCTGCCTCTTGCTGAATGGGAGAGGTTGGTAGACCGGCCGTTTACTGACATGGTGGACTGTTTATCTCGAAGGGAGATGCGGGGCTCCATCTTGTCTACACCTGCCTCGCTACCTGTAGTCCCGGAGGGTCGCGTCCTGGCCGTTGTTGCCCATGGTGATCAGGCTGGTTCCACTTCTTCTCCTGAGGCCTCTTCTGCACCCATTGAGCTCCGTGGCAAACGAGGGAGACGGACTTCGTGGGATTCTCCTTCGGAGTCATCCTCTACAGAGTCTGCGCTGCCCGAGAACGCCCTCCCAGCTCCAGTTATGGTCCCTGCTGAACATCTCCAACTGGTCGCTAGTCCGGCTACGGATTCTGCACCGCGTCCTAGGAGAAAGAGGAGGAGGAAAGGAGCTTTCCGTTCTTCATCTCTTCCTGTTCCAGAGCCCGCTACTGCAAGCGCTGTTCCAGAGCCCGCAGTCGTGAGTGCTGCAGAGAGAGCAGCGGCCGATTCAGCTGCTGAAGCTGTCTTACGGTCGGTTTCTGCTTCTCAGAAGATGCCTGTCCTCGTTGCTGCCGAGACAATGTCTGAGTACTTGAAACGTCTGGTCCAAATTCTTGAAGTCCCCGTCATGTCTTGTCCTGAGTCTAAGAGCGCCGTATCCCAGTCAGCTGCCGTGAGCGCTATTCCGAAGTCAGCTACAGAAAGCGACGTTCCAGAGACGGCTACAGACGACGCTACAGACGACGCTACAGACGACGCTGTTTCCGAGGCGGAGATGGGGAGCGTTGGTTCCGAGCCGTCATCGGGGAGCCCAGTTCCTGTTTCAGCCCCACAGCCACCTATTACCCCTCCTGTCATGTGTCCTGTTTTGTTACCTGTTCCCCCCGTCAAGAGTCCTGCTCAGTTATCCACTGTACCCCCTGTCTCTGTCCAACCCCGGACTGTTTCGCCCAATTTTCACACTACTCCACCAAAACCTGCCCGGACCCGTTGCCCGCAGCCCACACCCTCATCCCGAAGACCCAAGACCCCTGACCCACCGGTTCACCATGGACTCCCTCCTATGAACTTTGTTGTTCCTCCGCCCCCCCTCCCGTGTTTGTTATTTTTACTGTTTCATCCCAACCCTGTTGTTGTGTTTTCGTGTCTGCCATTATTGTTATTTGTCATGTTTTGTTGGTTTGTGTCTATGTCACAGTCTGTCATGTCCCGTGTTTGATGTTCCCTTGGGGAGCGTCTGGAAGCCGCTCCTTAAGGGAGGGGTTCTGTCATGATCCTGCCATCTAGTCCTTGATGTTGTTTAATTCTTGAGGCAGGATCATGACAGACCCATGTTTTATGTGTAAGCACATGGCCATTTGTTTGGGCTGTGTGCTTGCGTTGTCTTGTCACTTTACCCCGCCCCCTTGTTATCTCATCTTGTTATCATTATTGTATCATCGCCGTCACCTGTTTTCCTGATTAGTTTGCTCCCTATTTAATCCCCTCATGTTCTCTGTCCTGTGTCGGTACATTGTCTAATATTGCGTGTTATTCATGGTGAAACCTTGTGAGTATCCTGTCAAGAGTATTGTCTAGAGAAAGTTCTGTTTTTGCTGTTTGTTTATAATCTAGTTAATTGTCAGAGTCATAGTCTAGTTTAGTCTGTCGTAGTCCTGTCTCGTCTTGTTTTGCCCCCTCGTGGGCTTTGTTTTTCCTGTTATTTGTACAATAAACTGTGTTCCTGTGACTACTGTCTGCAATTGGGTTCATCTCCACACCACCCCATAACAACATCATGATGTTTTTACATTCCAGACTATAACGACACCATATCCAATAACATTGAGCACATGAGAATGGCCGTAAAGAGACACCCAGAGGTGACAACTCATGGTTTGAATGGTTCACTAACCTCTATATTGGTGTTGCTGTTCTGGAGTTTTGGTGTTGCTGTGTCTGCAATGTATAATTCAACGTATGTCAGATTTAGTGGAGAGAATGGTTAAAAGTACAGTTTCACATCTAATGATTCAAATGTCTAATTATGAGGATCGATTCAAAGATATATATCCAAAAGCACAGACATTCAATGACGACACGACCAGCAGAAGTTACAGTGAAATGTATTAATTGAGTTAATGTGTTTTCTCTATTTTGAACTTCTATAGTATACAATTTCTTGTTTTTTACAGAGGTGACTGAGGGTCTAACCTAGCCTCAGGAGTGCAATAACAGTGTTTATTCATTCAGCCCGGCTTTAGATACAAATCTTTTCTTGCTTGCTTATACTAAAGGGACTATCCCCACAGAAACAGTATAAACTTTCTTCTTTTTAAATCTTCTTTCACAAATTTAAGAGAGTTTATCATTTATATGAAATCAGGGAT
Source organism: Squalius cephalus (assembly GCF_949319135.1). Taxonomy (NCBI): domain Eukaryota; kingdom Metazoa; phylum Chordata; class Actinopteri; order Cypriniformes; family Leuciscidae; genus Squalius; species Squalius cephalus. Next base: position 17,295,476 of record NC_137122.1, read on the forward strand.
AATGTATAAATGTGTTGTGATTAAATTTGCTGTATTATTATATAGTTATCAATTAATGACAGAGTTGTATAGTCCAGGGGTCAGAAAGTAGAAGTCCTGCCATATGTTTATTCCACCCATGAACTCAGTCAGCTGATTTCTATCTCCTGGCTGAAAAACTGCTAATTAGCAAATACAGGTGATTGGAACAAAATTCTGAGCAGGACTTTTACTTTCTGAACCTGGACTTTACACCTCTGAAGAGAACAGAAAAAGAGACGAGCAGAAACACAAGAACTACAACTGACTTCAGCCACAGCCTCAGATGAAATCAACTGAAGAGAAAAGAAGACATTAAATCTGTGAAGATCTCATTAGAGGAGGATTAAACAACTCCACAAACAGCATTACCAGCTTCACTTATTACTAACCAGACTGACTTTATTTCTGTTAGAACTCCTTATTGAGATGTTTAATTTGAAGTCACCATAACAGTGATTAGTGTTTCCATTAGTTGGACTCTTAACTCTGATTATATCTTTTGTCTTTTCTTGCAGTTGTGACAGTGTGTTTGTCAAACGCATTTGCAGCAGCAAAGAAAGCTAAAGTGAAATGAGATCAGGTGATGATAGTTACCGGTTGATGGTTTTATAATCATCATGAAGTATTCTGCTCCACTGATGCTTTTCAAATCTAACAATTGTGTTCCATTAATATTTTCACATCACAAACCCTGAGTTACTGCAGTATGAGATACAGAAGTAATATAAAACTTTTATAAACTTGAGCACTAATCGTTACTCTACTATGACAAACATCAATAATCAGCGTATTAATCTCAACAATGGTGACAATCAAAAGTACCTTGCTGCAATGCATGCTGGGTACCAGCATATTACAAAACTCCCAGCATGCATTGCAACATGAATAAATTATGCATCTGAATTGTCCTATAATTTTGTTTAATTTTAAATATTTGCTTTTATTTTTTGCTGTTGTTTTTGTAGTGACATTTAATAGCTTTTTTGTAATGTTCAGAGTTGATCAGTTTATCTGAATATTTTTGATTGTCACCATTGTTGAGACACATACGCTGATTGTTAATAAGTGTGTGTGTCACACTATAGTTAATTTTTTTTGTTTCATGTTTGTTAAAATATTTTAACTAATAGGTTTATACTGCTTGATCTCATGCTGCAGTAACACAGGGTTTATGATATTAATTGAACTAAACAATTTTATTATACAAACTACATGAGTGATTCAGGCAATAGCATTATGATTACAAAGCCATCAACAGGTAACCAACATCACCTGCCCTGATTAAATTTAGCTTTCTTTGCAGCTGCAAATGTGTTTGACAAACACACTGTCACAGCAGCCAAAAAAGACAAAAGATAATTAGAGTTAAGAGCCCAACTAATGGAAACGCTAATCACTGTTATGGTAACTTCAAATTAAACATCTCAATAAGGAGTTCTGACAGAAATAAAGTCAGTCTGGTTAGTAATAAGTGAAGCTGGTAATGCTGTTTGTGGAGTTGTTTAATCCTCCTCTGCTGAGATCTTCACAGATTTAATGTCTTCTTTTCTCTTCAGTTGATTTCATCTAAGGCTGTGTCTGAAGTCAGTTGTAGTTCTTGTGTTTCTGCTCGTCTCTTTTTCTGTTCTCTTCTTTCCTTCAGTGATTCTGCTTGTTAACTTATTAAGGCTGAGATGACTCCATATTTAATATACACAGATTTTGTGGCTCAGATAAGGTCCAGTTCTGGTTTATTTCTTTACTCTTGGCTGACATGTAGTCAGAGGTGTAAAGTCCAGGTTCAGAAAGTAAAAGTCCTCCTCAGTATTTTGTTCCAATCACCTGGATTTGCTAATTCAGACAGGAGAGAGAACTAATTAGTGAAATCAGCTGACTGAGTTCATGGGTGGAATAAACTATGGCAGGACTTCTACTTTCTGACCCCTGGACTATACAACTCTGGTTAAGCGCCCTCAAACAAAAGCAGTGCTGTCTACATTGGATGCGGTGTCACGCATGCTACACAACAAATTACTAACAACTGATAGCGCGCGCACGCTCTGTTTCTGACGCACTTCAAGCACTTGCTGGGCGGGGGAAGATTGATGTGCCAGACTTTTTTAGCTTTGTTTGGTAGTATTTCTTATACTTTTTAAAATAGTATTATTAAAAAATAACTTTAAATTTTTTTTAAAAAATAAAAAATTCACTCGTTCACTCCTTTTGGCGCCCCTATGGATGAGTGCCCCTAGCATTTGCCTATTCCGCCTATGCCGCGGGCCGGCCCTGATTATAGGCACAACTCCCATGTTTCTGTCAAGAGAAATATTAAATGATTTGATCAATGACACACTTATCTAATGTAATAAACACATTAACCCTCTGGGCTTCTTCGTAAATGGGTTACACTTAGCTTCCTCCCGCCCGAAAACGGACGAAGCCTTAAAATTTTACTTTACTTTTTCCCAGGATAACCAATCAAATATATTTTTGTTCTATAATGTTTTGTGATTATTATTTAGAATTTTTTAAATTTTTTATGATACTTTGCATTAATTATATAATTTTTATGAGCTATTTTTTCCATTAGAATTAATATATATATATAGTGTTTTTTTTCAATAAATGCAACATTTCACATCAAAATAGAGTGCAGGCCTAAAAAAAATTTTTTTTCAAGTGAGAAGAGCGCCATCTAGTGGCTTCAAAATGTATAAATATGTGTCATGTCCTATAACCGCCTATAGGCAGCCTATAGCTTTTTTATCTACACTGTTAGACCTTACCGGGTTTTTTTACAGTAAAATACTGGCAACACTGTTGCCAGTAAAATACTGTTAATTGTACAGTTCTTTACTGTAGTCTAGTTTGTTTCTGTAAAAATGCACTAAATTCTAATTCAAATGAACTAATTACACTTGCAGAAACCGACTGCCTTAAATTGACCAACTGTCATTTAAATGTATTAACTAAAATTTATAATGCATTAATAATGTGAGCAAAGTAAAACTGTGAACTTCTTTCATTTGAGACCACTAAAAAACTATTGTACATAAAAAGATTTCCACTGGACCAGCAACTACACAGTCACCACCTGTTAAATAAAGCAACATGCAGCGTATCATCAATGTTTGTAGATCTTCTCCTGGACTGAAGCACAGGCTCTACTCTTCAGCACAATGGTGACCCAAAAAATTTATTTTACAGTAAACTACTGGCAACAGTGTTGCCAGTATAATCCTGTTTTATAACTTACAGTTTATTACTGTTAAAATACATTTTGTGGGTGTGTCTTTTTATCTTACACTGTTAACCCTTTCAACCCCACAGGAAATCCACACTACAAAGAGTAAAAAGTAACATTGACAGTGTTGCAGTGAGATAATTAAGGGAATATGTAAGTGATTGTTGAGCATTAGTGATGAACACCTGCTGTTAACAAGCAGAATCACTGAAGAAAAGAGAAACACAAGAACAGAAAATAGAGAAAATAGAGAAACACAAGAACTACAACTGACTTCCAGCCATTACACATTATTACACTTATTATTAACCAGTATGACTTTATTTCTGTCATACAGAAGTTGTTATTGAAAATGTTTGTTTGAAGTTACCATTATAGAGATCAGTGTTTGCTTTAGTTGGGATGCTGATGCTAAAACATTCATTTTTCTTTTTCTGCTTGAGCTGTGTTTTTGCAAGTCACACTTGTGCACACAGTTTATGAATGATTGTGGTTGTAATGCTTATGATGACAAAATCCTCATATTGCCTGTTCATTCACTAAGGAATTAATTCTTATTCATTCAGAGTTTTATCCTCGATCAAAAGTGTTACATTAGCACCACTGTGAAACTATAGCAATAAATTACTATGACTCTTTTTTTTTAACACATCATGCATAAACCAAAAAAAACAGAGCTACACTATGTTTTAGAAACACAGAGATATCACAATTTAGCACATTAATCTCAACAATGGTGGCAATATTTCTTTTTTTTATTATTCATGCAGCAGTGCATGCTGGGAGTTTTATATTATCCTGGAACCCAGCATGCATTGCAACATGAAACTTTTCACCATTGTTGAGATTCATGTGCTGATTGTTGATATCTGTGTGTGTCTGAGTCAAGCAGGAGTAAAATAAAATTGAATGCACTATATGATTGTTATTTTTCAGAAGACCTGATAACAGAAATATTGATTTCATTTTGTAGATTTACAGATTTATGCTAAATATGACATACCCATAATTTCAATGAATATATACAGGAATAATCTGAAAATCAGACATGTCCAGGATGATTGTGACATCATCACAAAAGAATAAAAACACCTTATAAACTATCTCTTGACTTTTTCTTGCCATAACAAATGTGCTTTATAAACTCACTGTTACAGCAGTCAGAGAGAGATGAAAGGTAAGAAGTCAAGGGACAAGAGACCAACTAAAGCAAATACTGATCTTCATCATGGTGACAACAAACTTTATTATTAACTAAATCTTTGTTAATTCTCAACAAGAACTTTTGTACATGTATGAAAGAAATAATCGTAAACTGGTTTGTAAACTGGTTTCACACTCAGTGTCGCTGGAAGTCAGTTGTAGTTTTTGTGTTTCTCTTTTTTCTGTTCTTGTTTGTCTCTCTCCTTCAGTGATTCTGCTTATCAGGTGTTCATCAGTTTCTCAATTCACTCACTTCATTTCATTCACTCTGTCAAGTGGACTATATTAGTGAACTAATGTAGGGAATAGTGAATGAGGGTATAGGGTGTGATTGGGAAAACAGCCTCTGAGTGTCGATTTTAAGCACTGTTAATTCACAGTATATTCCTGTAGGCTATTTTTGTTTTCTACGGTATATTACTGTTTTAATGGAAAATGGTATGATACTGTCTGAATTACGCCTTTTTTTACAGCAAGGGTTAACAGTGCACTGTTAGACCTTACCGGGTTTTTTTACAGTAAAATACTGGCCACACTGTTGCCAGTAATTTACTGTTAATTGTACAGTTCTTTACTGTAATCTACAGTATGTTACTGTAAAAATGCACTAAAACTCGAGTTAACTAATTTCACTTGCAGAAACCGACTGTCTTAAATTAACCAACTATCATTTAAATGTATTAACTAAAATTTATAATGCATTAATAAAGTGAGCAAAGTATTACTGTGAACTTACTTCATTTGACACCACAAAATTTTTTTTAGTAAATGAAGAGATTCTCACTGGAGCAGCAATTACACAGTCACTGCCTTTTAAATAAAGCAACATGCAGCATATCATCAATGTTTGTAGATCTTCTCCTGGACTGAAGCACAGGCTCTACTCTTCAGCACAATGGTGACCCAAAAAACAAGATTTTACAGTAAAATACTGGCAACAGTGTTGCCAGTATATACCTGTTTTATAACTTACAGTTTATTACTGTTAAAATACATTTTGTGGGTGTGTATTTTTATCTTACACTGTTAACCCTTTCAACCCCACAGGGAAATCCACACTACAAAGAGTAAAAAGTTACATTGAGACAGTGTTGCAGTGAGATAATTAAGTGAATATGTAAGTGATTGTTGAGCATTAGTGATGAACACCTGCTGTTAGAACAGAAAATAGAGAAACACATGAACTACAACTGACTTCCAGACATTACACATTATTACACTTATTATTAACCAGTATGACTTTATTTCTGTCATACATCTACAGAAGTTGTTGTTGAGATGTTTAATTGAAAATGTTTGGTTTGAAGTTACCATTACAGAGATCAGTGTTTGCTTTAGTTGGGTTGCTGATGCAAAAACATTAGTGTTTCTTTTGCCGCTTGAGCTGTGTTTTTGTAAGTCACACTTGTGCACACACACAGTTTATGAATGATGGTGGTTATGTTGATTATGGTGATAAAATCATCATATAGCCTGTTCATTCACTAAGGAATTACTTCTTACTCATTCAGAGTTTAATCCTCAATCAAAAGTGTTACATTAGCACTACTGTGAAACCACAGCAATAAATTACAATGACTTATTTTTTTTTAACACATGCATAAACCAAAAGGAACAGAGCTACAGTGTGTTTTAGAAACACAGAGATATCACAATTTAGCACATGAATCTCAACAATGGTGGCAATATTTTTTTTTATTATTCATGCAGCAGTGCATGCTGGGAGTTTTATATTATCCTGGAACCCAGCATGCATTGCGACATGAAACTTTTGATTGTCACCATTGTTGAGATTCATATGCTGATTGTTGATGTATGTGTGTGTCTGAGTCAAGCAGGAGTTAAACATGTTTTAATGCACTATATGATTACGATATTTTTCAGAAGACCTGATTACAGAAATGTTGATTTCCTGTTGTGGATTCACAGATAAATATGCTAAATATGAAATACCCATAAATTCAAAGAATATATACAGGAAAGATCTGAAAATCAGACATGTCCAGGATGAGTGTTAAATCATCACAAAAGCCAAAAACAACTAATCGTCTTCCTCTTGACTTCTTCTTGCCATAACAGATGTGCTTTATAAACACACAGTTAAAGCAGTCAGAGAAATGAATGGTAAGCAGTCCAGGGACAAGAGACCAACTATAGCAAATACTGATCTCAATCATGGTGACAACAAACTTTATTATTAACTCAATCTCTGTTAATTCTCAACAAGAACTTTTGTACATGTATGAAATAAATAATCGTAAACTGGTTTCACACTCAGTGTTGCTGGAAGGCAGTTGTAGTTTCTGTGTTTCTCTTTTTTCTGTTCTTGTTTCTCTGTCCTTCAGTGATTCTGCTTATCAGGTGTTCATCAGTGTCTCAATTCACTCACTTCTTTTCATTCAAGTGGACTATATTAGTGAACTAATGTAGGCAATAGTGATTGAGGATATAGGGTGTGATTGTGAAAACAGCCGCTGAGTGTCGATTTTGAGCACTGTTCATTTACAGTATATTCCTGTAGGCTAGTTTTATTTTCTACGGTATATTACTGTTTTAATGGAAAATGGTATGATATTGTCAGAATTTGGCCTTTTTTTACAGCAAGGGTTAACAGTGCATAAAAAGTGGATCTATTTCGACCTCACTCAGACCGTCACCACGGTCTTACCTTGAATGACGCCATTCCTCCGCCTATCCTCGAGACCTAATATCAACAATGTCAGGTGACTGACCTTAGGGGTTGGCTATATAACATCCAGGTGAACCAACCACTTCCTCTTGCCTTTCTCGCCTCATCTGAGACCGACGCGGTAGAGCGCATTGTTTTGATTACAGGAGAGATTTGTTTCAATCCGTTTTCGTGCAGGTGCTTCACGTCCCTGGATTGCAGTCTTTTTTTCTCCTCATCTAAATATCTCGACGCGTCGTTGGAACGCACGTCGGTGAGTATTTCTTAATTTTTTCTGTTTGTTTACAGGTATTTATTGATTGTTCTCAGGTCAGCTGTTCGCAGCAGACGAGAGTTTTTTTCCATTTACTGCGTGTGCGCACGTAGAATGATGGATAATTTTCTAATATGATTTTCAAGTGGTTCTGTTCGCAGACTTATTTTGAAAGATGAATATGAAGAGTGATTCGTCACAATCTTTATATTAATTGTACCTGGTTAATTGTATTTAACTAATACCAGGCAGATATTTCTTCAGAATTACAGATTAAGGAAGTGTTTGATTTGATTAATGATCTGTGATTCGTCACAATCTATTTGTTTATGGCATTATTGTTTTTTTGTTTTTTAACTAAATGCTGAGTTGTTTGGGAATCTTGCAGTTCAACTTCAAAGAATTAGTTAAATACTGTGATTCATTACAGTTAATCTTTTGTTAATTTTCCTTTTTTATAGACCATCCCAGCCAGCACAGCCATGTGGGGCCCAAATGGGTTTGACATGGGCTATCTAACTGGGACCCAGCCAGTTTTGTCCTCGGTTTCCATGTTGGCCCCACATGGGTTTGCCCAGATGAAATGAACACTGCTTAGTGTGCACAGTACAGGCTGTTTAATGTAACACTTAATCAGTGTTGGAGGTAATGAGATAATTAAGTGATTGAATAATGATTGTGCATTAATGATGAACACCTGCTGTTAACAAGCATAATCACTGAAGGAAAGAGAAACACAAGAACTACTTCCAGCCACAGCCTTGGATGAAATCAACTGAAGATAAAATACATTACATCTCTCAAGATCTGATTAAACAACTCCACAAACAGCATTACCAGCTTCACTTATTACAAACCAGACTGACTTTATTTATGTCAGACATCTAACGAAAAGAATTAAGAAGAGGTTTAGATGTTGATTACTTTTTTGAAAGTAATAGTTTGATTTGATGTTACCATTGTGGCGATCAGTGTGTGCTTTAGTCAGGCTCTTGACTTTTTAACATTAGTTTTTCTCTGGCAGCTGTGTCTGTTTGTTATGGCGAGAACAGCAAGAGAAAATATAATCAGATGCTGTAAGCTGATTGATGATACGAATATAATCATCATATAGTAGCTTAACTCATTGATTATTTGTGAGGTTCATACGGGTAGTATGTTATTCATTTTGTTTTATTGTTGTGATTCTACAGCAAGAGATCCAGCACAGTTTAATCAGAACATCAAATGATTTTTAAAACACCATTTACACATGTTGGACTACAGAAAGTTCCACTTGCACAGAGACATCAAGAATCAGCATATGAATCTCAACAATGGTGACATGCTTCATGCTGCAATGCATTCTGAGTGCATCATACAAAACTTATCCATGGCTCCCAGAATGCATTGCAGCATGAAGCATGTCACCATTGTTGAGATTCATATGTTGATTCTTGATGTCTGTGTGTGAGTAAGATTAGGAGGAGCCCAAAATATGTAAATGGAGTTTTAAAAATAATTTGACGTTCTGATTAAATTCTATTATTCTCTTGTTGTAGAATCACAACAATAAAACAAAATGAATAACATACTACCGTATGAACCTCACAAATAATCAATGAGTTAAGCCACTATATGATGATCATATTCATATCATCAATCAGCTTACAGCATCTGATCATATTTTCTCTTGCTGTTCTCGCCATAACAAACAGACACAGCTGCCTGAGAACAACTAATGTTAAAAAGTCAAGAGCCTGACTAAAGCACTCACTGATCGCCACAATGGTAACATCAAATCAAACTATTACTTTCAAATAAGTAATCAACATCTAAACCTCTTCTTAATTCTTTTCTGTAGACTTCTGACAGAAATAAAGTCAGTCTGGTTTGTAATAAGTGAAGCTGGTAATGCTGTTTGTGGAGTTGTTTAATCAGATCTTGAGAGATGTAATGTATTTTATCTTCAGTTGATTTCATCCAAGGCTGTGGCTGGAAGTAGTTCTTGTGTTTCTCTTTCCTTCAGTGATTATGCTTGTTAACAGCAGGTGTTCATCATTAATGCACAATCATTATTCAATCACTTAATTATCTCATTACCTCCAACACTGATTAAGTGTTACATTAAACAGCCTGTACTGTGCACACTAAGCAGTGTTCATTTCATCTGGGCAAACCCATGTGGGGCCAACATGGAAACCGAGGACAAAACTGGCTGGGTCCCAGTTAGATAGCCCAGGTCAAACCCATTTGGGCCCCACATGGCTGTGCTGGCTGGGTAGCGTCGACCAGACGGTAACCGTTCAAACAGAAAGTGTGCTGGGTGTGACGGGTCCAGAGTGATTTTGCGAGCCCTTTTACTCACTCTGGATGAGTACAGTTCTTTGAGTGTGGGAAGGGTAGTGCCAGTGATTCGCTCAGCAGTCCGAACTATCCGCTGTAGTCTACGGAGGTCGGTTTTGGTTGCAGAGCCGAACCAGACGGTGATGGAAGTGCAGAGGATGGACTGGATGACAGCTGAGTAGAACTGTACGAGCAGCTCCTGTGGCAGGTTGAATTTCCTCAGCTGACGTAGGAAGTACAGTCTCTGTTGGCCTTTCTTCACAATAGAGTCTATGTGAGTGTCCCACTTCAGATCCTGAGAGATGGTGGTGCCCAGGAACCTGAATGACTCTACTGCAGTCACAGTGCTGTCCATGATGGTGAGTGAAGGGAGTGCAGGGGGGTTTCTCCTGAAGTCCACGATCATCTCCACTGTTTTGAGCGTGTTCAGCTCCAGGTTGTTATAACTGCACCAAAGAGCCAGCTGCTCCACCTCCTGTCTGTACGCAGACTCGTCACCGTTCCGGATGAGTCCGATAACAGTAGTGTCGTCCGCAAACTTCAGGAGCTTGACAGAGGGGTCTTTAGAGGTGCAGTCATTTGTGTACAGGGAGAAGAGCAGTGGTGAGAGAACACATCCCTGTGGAGCACCGGTGCTGATGATGCGGCTGTCGGACATGATTTTGCCCATTCTGACTAGCTGTTGTCTGTCTGTCAGAAAGCTGGTGATCCATTGACAGACGGAGCTAGGGACAGAGAGCTGGGTCAGTTTGGTCTGGAGCAGTGATGGGACAATGGTGTTGAAGGCAGAACTAAAGTCCACGAACAGAATCCTTGCATGGTGGAGCGTTTAAAGCAGAAAGGGACTTTGCACTGCTCCAGTGATCTGTTGAAGATCAGTGAGAAGATAGAGGCCAGCTGGTCAGCGCAGGTTTTCAGATAGGCTGGTGAAACACCGTCTGGGCCTGGTGCGTTCCTTCTCTTCTGTTTCCTGAAGATCTGACGCACATTATCCTCACTGATCTGAAGTGCAGGGGGGGAGGGGAGGGGGATGACTGGAGGTGTTGATGGCTGTGTAGAGAGATGGTCATGGCGGGTGTGGGGTGTCTGATCGGGGGTCTCAAATCTACAGTAAAAGACATTCAGCTCGTTCGCAAGATGCTTGTTGCTGTCGGTGCTGGGGGATGGTGTCTTGTAGTTGGTAATGTCTTTCAGGCCTTTCCACACTGATGCAGGGTCGTTGGAGGAAAACTGGTTTTCCAGCTTTTTGGCATAGCTCTTCTTAGCCACTTCAATCTCCTTTGTCAATGTGTTCCTGGCCTGATTAAACAAGATCCTATCCCCACTCCTGTAGGCATCTTCTTTGACCTGACGAAGCTGTCTGAGTTTTGGTGTGAACCATGGTTTATCATTGTTGAATGATAAGTAAGTCCTGGTAGGGATGCATAAATCCTCACAGAAACTGATGTATGATGTTACAGTCTCTGTGAGCTCGTCCAGATCGCTGGCAGCAGCTTCAAAAACACTCCAGTCAGTGCATTCAAAACAGGCTTGTAAGACCTGCTCTGTGTCGTTGGTCCATCTCTTTACAGTCCTTATTACTGGCTTAGCAGTTTTAAGTTTTTGCCTGTAAGTTGGTAGAAGATGAACCAGGCAGTGATCGGAAAGTCCTAGAGCTGCTCTGGCGACGGAGCGATATGCATCCTTTGTTGTGGTGTAGCAATGGTCCAAAATATTATTGTCTCTGGTGGGGCATGTAATGTGCTGTTTGAATTTAGGCAGCTCACGTGTGAGTTTTGCCTGATTAAAGTCTCCGAGAATGATAAGAACAGAGTCCGGGTGTTGTTGTTCTGTTTCTGTGATCAGATCAGCCAGCTGTTGCAGCGCCGTACTCACGTGTGCATGCGGTGGAATGTAAACACTGATGAGAACGAGCGAGGAAAACTCCCGCGGCGAGTAGAACGGCTTACAGTTAATGAAAAGCACTTCCACATCAGGACAGCACATCTTCCTTAACACAGTTACATCAGTACACCACCTTCTGTTGATGTAAAAGCATGTCCCACCACCGCGCGTTTTCCCCGTTGACTCCATATCGCGATCCGCTCTGAACAGCTGAAAGTCCGGTAGATGTAACGCGCTGTCCGGAATGGCTTCGTTCAGCCAGGTTTCCGTGAAACACAGAGCAGCAGAGTTGGTAAAGTCCTTGTTTTTGCGTGAGAGCAGAAGTAGTTCGTCCATTTTGTTAGGGAGAGAGCGGACATTCGCCAGATGGATGCTACACAGCAAAATCCCCAGTGTTAAATTAACACCGAAAAGTGTGAATTATATAAACTCTGAGCAGAGTGTTAAATGAACACTGAAGCAGTGTTAAAGTTAATGAGATAATTAAGTGATTAATTGAGTGATGATTGAGCATTATTGAAGACACCTGATGTTAACAAGCAGAATCACTGAAGGAGAAAATCACAAATTGTAAGTTACCATTGTGGCGATGGGTGTTTGCTTTAGTTGGGCTCTTGGCCATTATAAGTTTACTTTAGTTTTTGTTTGTCAGCTGTTATTGATTTATAACAGTCAGATGAACAAATAACTAATGTGATCTTATGTTGGTTATGTTTTAACATAATCATGTTGCGATCTGAAAAATGAAACTTATTGATAAATTTGGTTTAACTTGATAATTATAGCAGCTCTGTGATTTTACAGCAGCATATAATTTTCAGTATTTTTAATATAATCCAAAATAATTAATAAACATTGGTCTGATCAAAAGTCTTTAACACAGACATCAATAAACAGCCTGTGAATCTCAACAATGGTAACAATAACTTTTCCTTTGGCTGCCACCAATCACAACGCATTAATGGCTCCCATCATGCATTGCAGTATGAATAAATTATGAACTGAATTATCTTGGTAATTTCCTTTTCCTAATTGTATATTCTGCTCGTCACCATTGTTGAGATGCATAGACTGAATCTTGATTTCTGTGTGTGCCTAAAAGAAAGATTTTTTTTTTTCAAAATAGAAATCCTTTGTACTATATCTAAAATTCTAGATATGCAGAATCACAGCTATGCTGTAATCAACAACATAAATCTGAAAATCAACATAAGTCAGAAATAAGGGTCTCAATGATTCAGTGAATCTAATCAAGTTCAAATGATGATTGTCATAACATCACTTTTTTTCTTTGTTCATCTGGCTGTTATAAATCAATAACAGCAGACAAACAAAATCTAAAGTAAACATATAATGGCCAAGAGCCCAACTAAAGCAAACACTATTCTCCATAAACTTACAATGTGTGATTTTCTCCTTCAGTGATTCTGCTTGTTAACATCAGGTGTCTTCAGTAATGTTCAATCATCACTAAATTAATCACTTAATTAGCTCATTAACTTTAACACTGCTTTAGTGTTCATTTAACACTGCTTCAGTGTTCATTTAACACTCTGCTCAGAGTTTATATAATCCACACTCTCAGTGTTAATTTAACACTCTCAGTGTTAATTTAACACTGGGGGATTTTGCTGTGTAGGCAGCGCCGTTCTGAATTCGCGCTGCCTGAGCTTAACGAGTGCGCCGGCTCGCTTCCCACGCCTGCGCGTCTTATACTGTTTCCACAGTGCAGCGGCGCAACCGACGACAATGTTCCGCAAAACGCCAGAAGAATCAAAAACTGGTTGGTGATCACCCAGCCAGCACAGCCATGTGGGGCCCAAATGGGTTTGACCTGGGCTATCTAACTGGGACCCAGCCAGTTTTGTCCTCGGTTTCCATGTTGGCCCCACATGGGTTTGCCCAGATGAAATGAACACTGCTTAGTGTGCACAGTACAGGCTGTTTAATGTAACACTTAATCAGTGTTGGAGGTAATGAGATAATTAAGTGATTGAATAATGATTGTGCATTAATGATGAACACCTGCTGTTAACAAGCATAATCACTGAAGGAAAGAGAAACACAAGAACTACTTCCAGCCACAGCCTTGGATGAAATCAACTGAAGATAAAATACATTACATCTCTCAAGATCTGATTAAACAACTCCACAAACAGCATTACCAGCTTCACTTATTACAAACCAGACTGACTTTATTTCTGTCAGAAGTCTACAGAAAAGAATTAAGAAGAGGTTTAGATGTTGATTACTTATTTGAAAGTAATAGTTTGATTTGATGTTACCATTGTGGCGATCAGTGAGTGCTTTAGTCAGGCTCTTGACTTTTTAACATTAGTTGTTCTCAGGCAGCTGTGTCTGTTTGTTATGGCGAGAACAGCAAGAGAAAATATGATCAGATGCTGTAAGCTGATTGATGATATGAATATGATCATCATATAGTGGCTTAACTCATTGATTATTTGTGAGGTTCATACGGTAGTATGTTATTCATTTTGTTTTATTGTTGTGATTCTACAACAAGAGAATAATAGAATTTAATCAGAACGTCAAATTATTTTTAAAACTCCATTTACATATTTTGGGCTCCTCCTAATCTTACTCACACACAGACATCAAGAATCAACATATGAATCTCAACAATGGTGACATGCTTCATGCTGCAATGCATTCTGGGAGCCATGGATAAGTTTTGTATGATGCACTCAGAATGCATTGCAGCATGAAGCATGTCACCATTGTTGAGATTCATATGCTGATTCTTGATGTCTCTGTGCAAGTGGAACGTTCTGTAGTCCAACATGTGTAAATGGTGTTTTAAAAATCATTTGATGTTCTGATTAAACTGTGCTGGATCTCTTGCTGTAGAATCACAACAATAAAACAAAATGAATAACATACTACCCGTATGAACCTCAAAAATAATCAATGAGTTAAGCCACTACATGATGATTATATCATGTCATCAATCAGCTTACAGCATCTGATTATATTTTCTCTTGCTGTTCTCGCCATAACAAACAGACACAGCTGCCAGAGAAAAACTAATGTTAAAAAGTCAAGAGCCTGACTAAAGCACACACTGATCGCCACAATGGTAACATCAAATCAAACTATTACTTTCAAAAAAGTAATCAACATCTAAACCTCTTCTTAATTCTTTTCGTTAGATGTCTGACATAAATAAAGTCAGTCTGGTTTGTAATAAGTGAAGCTGGTAATGCTGTTTGTGGAGTTGTTTAATCAGATCTTGAGAGATGTAATGTATTTTATCTTCAGTTGATTTCATCCAAGGCAGTGGCTGGAAGTAGTTCTTGTGTTTCTCTTTCCTTCAGTGATTATGCTTGTTAACAGCAGGTGTTCATCATTAATCCTTAATATTAATAAGGATTTATGGAGCGGTTTTCACCCGTTCTCCTCATCACCTTGGATGAATATCCCGGAGCACCTGTGCCGGCACACCTCTTATCCTCTTCGCAAAAAACGCCGTAGAAAACGCGGCAAACGAGGAGGTGTTGCTATTAGACTGAAAGCCAGAGTGGATTTTTCTGTCTGCTGCGCTGCACGGGATCCATCCTACCGGAGTCGTTGGATTCGGCCTATTGTCCCTGACTCCCTCGATGTTTCTATGGTGTGTCTACTTCCCCGGGCTCGTCGAGGTGGAGTGAACCCTCAGTTTCTGCGCCCGCTAAACAGAGGGATTCAACCAGAGAGCGATTCTCCGCCGCTAAGGATGGCATTACTTAACGTGCGGTCCTTGGTAAATAAGACTTTCATTTTACATGACTTTTTTCTTTCACGAAACCTGGATGTCTTGTTTATGACGGAAACCTGGACTAAATTGGGGGACTCAAGTCCCTTTTCTGAACTTGTTCCCCAAAATTGCTCATTTTTTAATTCTCCACGACTCTCCGGTCGCGGGGGAGGTTTGGCCGTTGTTTTTAAAAACTCTTTTCAAGGCCGCTTCATTCCGACAGACGCTTACACAAGCTTTGAGGTTCAAATGTCCTTAATGAACACGGAAAATCCAGTACTATGCGCAGTTGTTTACCGGCCCCCACAGTTCAACAATTTATTTCTGAGCGAATTTGCGAACTTTTTGGGGAATGTTGTAGCAATATATGATCGAATTCTATTGCTTGGTGATTTTAACATTCATATCTGTTGTCCTAGTAAGCTGCTAACCAAAGATTTTTGTAATCTATTGGATTCTCTTGATTTTTCTCAATATGTACAATGTCCTACGCATGTTCATGGTCACATCTTGGACTTGGTCTTTGCTCATGGATTTTCTATTACTGATATGGACATAAGAGACAATGGATTTTCTGATCATAAATCCGTTACTTTCACAACTGCCCTATCTCGTCGATCAAATACGAAACCTGCTCAGACACGTTGGGTTCGTTATTTTTCATCCACAGCCAGTGAGGACTTTTCCACTGCATATAAAGCAGCTAATGAACTACTAACTTCGAAACGGATCTCTGAATCCCCGGACGTTGACGCATGTCTAAGTTTATTCAACAATACCTGCTTGGACATTGTTAATATCATTGCTCCTTTAAAATATAAACGTTCTATAAAAAAAATTTCACCTTGGGTTAATGACTCTATCCGCTCACTCCGACAAAATTGTAGACGAGCAGAACGCAAATGGCTCAAGGATCGACTGCAGGTGTCATATGATATTTTGAGAGAATCTCTTCATGTTTTCCAGAAAGCTGTCAAGTCTGCCAAATCAAAATATCTTGCTGAAATTGTATCCAAAAATAAGCATAAACCAAGAATTTTATTTTCCACTATTGACTCTGTTTTAAACCCTGTGGTTGATGCTTTTCCTGATGTGTCTGATTTTTTATGTGAAAATTTTTCATCTTTTTTTTTTATTACAAAGACAATAAGGTTAAGACCACAAACAACACAGAGCTCTCTTGTTTTCCCTGAATTGCCTAGGTGCCCATCTACCTGGAGCATGTTTGATCCTATTTCGCTTACTACCTGCAAAGACATTGTTGAACATCTGAAACCTACTTCCTGTCCTAATGATACTATTCCATCATACTTTCTTAAGCAAATTATTGATATCATAGGGCCTGATCTCCTATTTTTTATCAACTTTTGTTTGCATACTGGTACGGTACCAGACTGCCTAAAACATGCCACAGTAACTCCCCTATTGAAAAAATCTAATCTCGATATATCTGATTTAAGTAACTTCAGACCTATCTCTAATCTTCCATTTATTTCGAAAATCCTGGAAAAGGTCGTTCTCAATCAATTACATTCCTATATGAGTACAAATTCATTATATGATACTTTTCAGTCAGGATTCAGGAAACTGCACAGCACTGAAAGTGCTTTACTGAAAGTTACGAATGATATTATGTTGGCTACAGATACTGGGAGTGCTGTTGCCCTGGTCCTCTTAGATCTGAGCTCTGCCTTCGATATGGTCGATCACTCAACCCTTATTTTTCGACTGAAAAATTTAGGCATTCATGGCACCGTTTTAAATTGGTTTCAGTCCTTTTTAACTAATAGAACATTCTCTGTATGCATTGAAAATTGCACTTCCTCAGCAGCTCATCTTTCCTGTGGTGTACCACAGGGATCCATTCTAGCTCCGATATTATTCTCTCTTTATCTGTTACCATTGGGTTCTATTTTTTCTAAACACGGAGTGTCATTTCATTTATATGCCGACGACACCCAATTGTACTTTCCATTTAAACAAAACAACTCAAGCTCTCTAGAAGTCCTTCTTGCATGTTTTCAGGAAGTGAAGATATGGCTTACACAAAATTTTTTAGCTCTTAATGAAAACAAAACTGAAGTAATATTGTTTGGACCAAATGATCGCTATGACTCCGGTACTTTAGATCTTGATGAGTTAAATCCTCATGTTACTTCATCAGCAAAAAATCTAGGTTTCTTATTCGATTCAGGCCTTAAGTTTGATCAACAAATTAACTCTGTTGTTAAATCTTGTTTCTTTCACTTACGGCGTCTTGCAAAAGTAAAATCTTTTCTCTCCTCTAAGAACTTCGAAATAGTCATTCATGCGTTTATCACCTCACGACTAGAATATTGCAACTCACTTTATTTCGGAGCTAACAAATCATCAATAGGGCGCCTCCAATTAGTACAAAATGCTGCTGCCAGGCTGTTGACTGGTAGTCGAAAGTTCGATCACATTACGCCTATCCTAACTTCTCTAAATTGGATACCAGTCAGAAAGAGAATAGAGTTCAAAATTTTAATTTTTGTTTTCAAATCATTACACGGCCTAGCACCGGGGTACCTATCGGACCTCATACACTATCACAACCCACCCAGGTCACTCAGGTCTAGTAACCTTGGATTGCTCTCTGTACGTCGATCGAGACTGAAACATCGAGGTGACCGAGCCTTTGAAATAGCAGGCCCCAAATTATGGAATAGCCTACCATTATCAATTCGATCAGAGTCGTCAATTGCCACTTTCAAATCAAAGCTTAAAAGATACTTTCTTAATGCTGATCCTTAATCTACTTTCTTAACCTGTAAATGTATTATTTTTAATGTGTTTTTATTTTAGTATGCTTGTAATCATATTGACTGCTCTTGTAATTTTATTATATAGTATTGTATATTGTATTGTGTATTGTATAGTATTTACTAATTGTATTGATTATCTTGTCCTGTTCAGCACTTTGGTCAACCATGGGTTGTTTTTAAATGTGCTCTATAAATAAATAAATAATGAATGAATGAATAATGCACAATCATTATTCAATCACTTAATTATCTCATTACCTCCAACACTGATTAAGTGTTACATTAAACAGCCTGTACTGTGCATACTAAGCAGTGTTCATTTCATCTGGGCAAACCCATGTGGGGCCAACATGGAAACCGAGGACAAAACTGGCTGGGTCCCAGTTAGATAGCCCAGGTCAAACCCATTTGGGCCCCACATGGCTGTGCTGGCTGGGTACAGAGCACCGAGCACAAAAACAACCAGACACAGGAAAAGTTTCTTTCCCCAGGCCATCTACCTCATGAACACTTAAATGTTCCCCTACTGTGGAACAAACATGTGCAATACTTCCCTCAGACATTTCATTATAGCACCTTATAACTTTACTTTATATATATTTATAATTTATAATCTTTTATTTTAATTTTTTTATTTATACCTATGTTACTTGTCACTTGTCTTGTCACTTTATATTGTATGTGTACTGGAAGCTACTGTCACCAAGACAAATTCCTTGTATGCGCAAGCATACTTGGCAATAAAGCTCTTTCTGATTCTGATTCTGATTCTGAAGACAAACTACTTTTCAATTGAATCATCAAGATTGTGATATTTTATGTTTTTGTAAAACTACAGTGTAATCACCATGGGAAAATCTCAAAGTAAAACTGGGAGTTGTGAAAAATATGATACAACGGTGTTTTGCCAAATGAGAAGTTTATCTACGCACCGATTATGAAAACGTGATAAAAAACGGAAAATGTGGACTAAATGGCAAAACGGAAGGTCAGTATCATAGACTTTAATTAAAGTACTCGTTACATCATGAGAAGAATGGCATCTACGCTAATTTTAGTATCTATGTCTATCCCGAGGTTTTCCCGCAGCCTGCCGGATCCAGGCCGTATCCAGAACTGACGAAGGACCTTCGCCTGGACCCGATGACAATGCAGTGCTGAAGAGCCAACTAGTCTCTCCCTATGGAGGATCCCTCTACCACTATACAGATAAGGCGTTGTCGGGAAAATTCGTTTCGCGTTCCTACCCCGAAGCGACAAAATAAAATAAAATTCTTTATCAAAATTTATAAGGAAAGACAAGTACTTTGTTTAGGCTTGGCTTGTAGGGAATTCCAAACCTGCGTATATATTCAAATGCACATAACTATAAAACCAATTCTAAATGCGCATGTGAACGCCATCAGCGTTTCTCACAGGTTCACGTTTAAAGTCTGTGTAGAGAGAATGGTGTCGTCTTAGCGGCCCCTAATTTAATAACAAATGATCGTTGCGACGGAAGCAAATCAATCAAAACTAACTTTAGCTGGAAAATAACTTTATTAAAGAACCGCTATAAAGCCAAAACAATCTCTGTTACCTTAAATTATACGCTTATCTCTGTAAAGCTGCTTTGAAACATTCTCCATTGTTAAAAGCGCTATATAAATGAAGATGACTTGACTTGACTTAAATCAGATATAGACTACTGTCTGTGAATATTAAACCACAAATGACTGTTTAAATATAAATCCTGAATGTTCTGTGTGTCTCTCTGAATTGTTTCGTCTACCACACACACACTGAAGCACTCGTGACGCTCGCTGTGTTTTCATCCTCTGCCGCCTCACTAAATGAATGCATGAACTTCATCTCCAGAGCCGCTCTGAGAGTCACTTCATGAGCATTTTACAGTTTCACTTGAGAAAAACTCGTCATATCATAGACACAGAAACTCAAAGGTTAACAGCAACTGTCAGAATAAATGTTCGGCTTGACTAGAAGAAATTGTGACAAATATATTATGGTTGTACAGTAGAATGTAACTACGTCTCAATGCAATAATAATAATAACATTAAAAATAATAATAATAAAAATCATTTTAACAGTAAACAGTTCAATTTGATAAAAAAATTAATTCAATTAATGTTTTATCCCTTCATGTGATTGCCAGAGAAATTAAAATATACAATACAGAATTTCTGAAAAAAATAAATATTTCATATAGCCCTATTATTTTCAGTCAAGTGGCTTGTTCACCACAGTTTACCTTAATGACCATTTTAACAACTGATTCTTTAATGCAATATAGTGTTTAAAACTGTGCAAATAGTAAAGTCAATTTGCTTGTTCAAGTCTGAAAATTCTCTATAGCACTTCTAAAAATGAGGAATAACGCCCACCCCTAGTTAATATTTATTTATGAACTCCTGTTAACACTAGCAAGAATGATCGAAGTTGAAATTCAGTCCGATTTTCATGTGAGATTTGTCTGTTCAGACCAATGCAAAAAAAAAAGCACAAAAAAAATGCAGTAAATGCATATTCACTCTCTTGACAGTAGGTGGCGCTACTAGAAATACAGTGCAACTTTCTGTTTCTGACACCCGCTTCACAGAGGAACATCAAACAGTATTCTTTCGTATTTTTGTATTTGCTATGGTGCTTATCAAGAATACAGAGACGATGTCACGGATGCAACACCATCATCATCACCAGACCCTTCAGCTCCACACACTCGATCAGCTTTACCTGAATACTAATCCAGCGCACCTGAACCAGTTCATCAGCACACAGTACAACCAAAGCCATTCGATGACAAGCCTGCAACCTTCTGCCAAAAAAGCATAACGGCTAATTCTAACGCTGGTATGCCGTGTTTTATGAATGGATGTCAGTGCAGAAGAGACTTCACTATAATAAATGTATACACGAAATAAACCGCTTTTGTGTGGAAACATCTTATCATTTTTGTAATTGGCAGCCTTTTCACTAATCTTCAACATGTTTTACGCTAAAGAGTACTTTTGTTGGAAACGATATGTACACTGTTAGACCTTACCGGGTTTTTTTACAGTAAAATACTGCCAGTTCTTTACTGTAATCTACAGTATGTTACTGTAAAAATGCACTAAAACTCGAGTTAACTACTTTCACTTGCAGAAACCGACTGTCTTAAATGAACCAACTGTCATTTTAATGTATTAACTAAAATGTATAATGCATTAATAAAGTGAGCAAAGTATTACTGTGAACTTTTTTCATTTGAAACCACAAAAAAATGTTGGTAAATAAAGAGATTTCCACTGGATCAGCAACTACACAGTCATCGCCTTTTAAATAAAGCAACATGCAGCATATCATCAATGTTTGTAGATCTTCTCCTGGACTGAAGCTCAGGCTCTACTCTTCTGCACAACGGTGACCCAAAAAACAAGATTTTACAGTAAACTACTGGCAACAGTGTTGCCAGTATAAACCTGTTTCATAACTTACAGTTTATTACTGTTAAAATACATTTTGTGGGTGTGCCTATTTATCTTACACTGTTAACCCTTTCAACCCCACAGGGAAATCCACACTACAAAGAGTAAAAGTAACATTGACGCAGTGTTACAGTGAGAGATAATTAAGAGAATATGTAAGTGATTGTTGAGCATTAGTGATGAACACCTGCAGTTAGAACAGAAAATAGAGAAACACAAGAACTACAACTGACTTCCAGACATTACACATTATTACACTTATTATGAACCAGTATGACTTTATTTCTGTCATACATCTACAGAAGTTGTTGTTGAGATGTTTAATTGAAAATGTTTGGTTTGAAGTTACCATTACAGAGATCAGTGTTTGCTTTAGTTGGGTTGCTGATGCAAAAACATTAGTGTTTCTTTTGCTGCTTGAGCTGTGTTTTTTGTAAGTCACACTTGTGCACACACACAGTTTATGAATGATTGTGGTTATGTTGATTATGGTGATAAAATCATCATATAGCCTGTTCATTCACTAAGGAAATTATTATCACTCATTCAGAGTTTAAGAAACACAGAGATATCACAATTTAGCACATGAATCTCAATAATGGTGGCAATATTTTTTATTATTCATGCAGCAGTGCATGCTGGGAGTTTTATATTATCCTGGCACCCAGCATGCATTGCGACATGAAACTTTTGATTGTCACCATTGTTGAGATTCAATTGCCAATTGTTGATGTCTGTGTGTGAGTCAAGCAGGAGTTAAAAATGTATTAATACACTCTATGATTACAATATTCTTCAGAAGACCTGATTACAGAAATATTGATTTCATGTTGTAGATTCACAGATAAATATGCTAAATATGAAGTACCCATTAATTCAAAGAATATATAGAGGAAAGATCTGAAAATCAGACATGTCCAGGATGAATGTTAAATCATCACAAAAGCCAAAAACAACTGATCATATTCCTCTTGACTTCTTCTTGCCATAACAAATGTGCTTTATAAACACTCAGTTAAAGCAGTCAGAGAGAGATGAATGGTTAGAAGTCAAGGGACAAGAGACCAACTAAAGCAAATACTGATCTCCATCATGGTGACAACAAACTTTATTATTAACTCAATCTCTGTTAATTCTCAACAAGAACTTTTGTACATGTATGAAAGAAATAATCGTAAACTGGTTTGTAAACTGGTTTCACACTCAGTGTTGCTGGAAGTCAGTTGTAGTTTCTGTGTTTCTCTTTTTTCTGTTCTTGTTTCTCTGTCCTTCAGTGATTCTGCTTATCAGGTGTTCATCAGTTTCTCAATTCACTCACTTCTTTTCATTCAAGTGGACTATATTAGTGAACTAATGTAGGGAATAGTGAATGAGGGTATAGGGTGTGATTGGGAAAACAGCCTCTGAGTGTCGACTTTGAGCATTGTTAATTCACAGTATATTCCTGTAGGCTAGTTTTGTTTTCTACGGTATATTACTGTTTTAATGGAAAATGGTATGATATTGTCAGAATTTGGCCTTTTTTTACAGCAAGGGTTAACAGTGTAGATTATGCTGCTATTTTGAACCAATAATCGGAACAAAAGGCAGTTGAAGAATGACATGTATAATTCAAATATTTATCTGACTCCAATATAATCTGACTCCATTAAAGTTGTTGTTATTCTTTAAAGCTACACTAATTTTTTAAGTTGATTCTTAGCAAAAAACACTTTGTTATTTCAAAATTATATGTGCTCATTCATGTGTAATTACTTCCAACAACTTATCAATTATTCTCGTAAGCGTAGAATCTGCCATTTTTAATACATACATGCGAGTCACACGAATGGCGACAGCCATGTTGCGCCTCCATCTTGAAAATACATTGGCCAAAGAGGGACATACCTAGAAATTCAAGCTTCATCTTTCGCGCTTTTACTCTGTGTGGTACACTGTAAAAAATATGAACGACGCCTCTTCGCTCTCTTCCATTGGTGAGAAGTGAAGCTGCCAGTGTCCCAATATGGGGCTGACATTTTGGGACCAGACCTGCGCAGTAGTAGCCCTGCCCTCACTCTCGGTGTAAAATAATTAATTATAGAAATTTAGATATTAAATTTAAAGCTCCAATCTCATCAGTCCTCCGAAGATCCCGAAAAAAAAGTCTGTTGGTGCTGTTAGGGGTTAACAGTTTAGGACCCAAGGACCAGGGGCCTCATGTACAAAGCCTTGCGTTGAATTCATACTAAAACATTGCGTACGGACAAAGCTGTAAATGTGCGTACGCACAAAAAAATCCAGATGTATGAATCTCTGCGTACGAAGGATCCCACGCATATTCTCTTTGTACATCCCAGTTAACGTAAAATTGAGCGCACATGCACGAGCACAACGCCCCACCCAGTCTCCTCCCTTAATTAAATTAATTTAAATATGGTAATGAGTCCACTTTGGCAAAAGAAAGCAGTAAGAAAATGGCGGCAAGAAACGAAACTTTACAGAAAGTGAATTGGAGGTGCTACTATCGGAGGTAGAAACTAAAAAAAAAAATATTTGGAACTTTGTCCTCCGGAATTAATAACAAAAGGAAAAAATCTGAGTGGGAGAGTTTGGCTGATGCCGTCAATGCGGTGGGATCGTCGTACTGTAGAGTAGACTGAGTACAGTTGAGACACTTTTTGCATTTTGATTTTTCACACAAAAATAGACACTGAAAAGAAGTGAATTTCCACATGACATTTCATTAGCTTGTAGACTAAGATATTATCAATCAATAATACCCACAAGTAGTTTATATTTTCCACAATTAGCTCATAAAAATAAGGTGCTTTTTGTCTCAAATTTGCCTCAACTGTACCCATATGTGGTACAGTTGAGACACCCATTTTTAATGATGTAAAGCTAACTAACCATTCATTGTAAATATAATAAATAAAGAAGAAAATAACAATCGGGCAACAATTTTATTTATTCATCCATTTATATTCATTCATTTTATTTAAATTAGCACTGGTTAAAATGTATAAAGCAGGAACAAGATATGTAACAATATTTATTAATAATAGCCTACACAGTTTAAATATCACAAATATCTAATTTTATTTTAATTTGCGTCCTATGCTGGCTAATTATGACATTTAATCTGTTATCATAACACTGAACAACTAAACAGTGTGTTTCCTAATAGAACTCTATCGGGGGTACAGTAGATATGGGTCTCAACTATACCCCGCTGGCCACCTCGCACATTTCTCTAGATTTTGCAATTACCTTGCATGACACAATACCATGAAATATGCCAGTTTTTAGGGCACAGAATAACGTTTGTGGTGATACCAGTTACGTTTAACAGTCACATAAGGATAATAAGCTATTCATTGTGTAGAGTGCATGGTGAAGTGAACGTCATATCTTAGAAAATCTTAGAAGATCTATCTTCGGATCGGAGATGCGTCCGTTGTTCAAATTTCCCACGATCAAAGAGGACACTAATATGCACGACGTGCACAGCAAAAATCACAACTTGTGCTTGCTGCGAACGCAAGTTGTTTAAGGTGTCTCAACTGTACACATGTCTCAACTGTACACCGTCTACCCTAAATGACCTTAAAAAGAAATGGTCTGATATAAAGGTGGACATTAAACCAAAGCTGTCATTGCCATAGACTAAGGGTTGTATGAGTTTGCATATGCTTTTATATGTTCTTACTTAATTGCATAATTGATAGAATATTCCCATAAGGCTCGTGTGACAATATATGTCAATTATTTTATAAATTGCAAATTAATAGCAATGCTTAGACTTGTAGAACAATTCGTTGTGTAATGTTTGCAACTTCACTTCATTGCCTGTAGTCGCCAACGGACAAAAACAATGAGAAATGTAGGCCTACGTACGCCAGACATGAAATTGGCGTGGAGGAACGTTAATTTTAATCTCGCGTTAATTTCACTGTTAGTACATACGACCGTGAGTGTGAAAGCTAGCGTACGCAAAGTTTTTGTGCGTACGCAAGATTGATACATGAGCCCCCAGATGTTTGAAAGAAGACCCGGAGTCAGAATTATAAAAAATTGAAGAAAAGTTTTACTGAAGATAGTTTGCAGTTTCATCAGCAGAAGTCAGCTTCAAGACTCACACAGGAGTTCGTAGGCCGCCCTGCTTACAGTTACAAAGATCACAGCAGTTTATACCATTTCCAAGGTCTAAGCTACGTCATTGCTTACAGGTTGAATAATTCTCATTGGCAAAGAAATAGATACACATAGTAATTTTCCACACATAGACAGATAGACTGAAGCATATCTCAGCACAGCACCACAGCACAGAGACAGCGCTCATAAAGATAATAAACGATATTCGCTTAAATACTGATTCAGGCAAATTATCAGTGCTGGTACTACTCGACCTCAGTGCTGCATTTGACACTGTCGATCATAACATACTTCTTGACAGGCTGGAAAACTGGGTGGGGCTTTCTGGGATAGTCCTAAAATGGTTCAGGTCATACTTAGATGGGAGAGGTTATTATGTGAGTATAGGAGACCATAAGTCTGAGTGGACATCCATGACATGCGGAGTCCCTCAAGGCTCAATTCTTGCACCACTCCTGTTCAACCTGTATATGCTCCCAATGAGCCAAATAATGAGAAAGAACCAAATTCCTTACCACAGCTATGCAGACGACACACAGCTCTACTTAGCCCTATCGCCTAACGATTACAGCCCCATTGACTCCCTGTGCCAATGCACTGATGAAGTCAACAGTTGGATGTGTCAAAACTTTCTTCAGTTAAACAAAGACAAAACTGAAGTCATTGCGTTTGGAAACAAAGATGAAGTTCTCAAGTTGAACGCACACCTTCACTCTAGGGGTCAAACAACTAAACATCAAGTCAGGAATCTTGGTGTGACACTAGAGTCAGACCTTAGTTTCAGTAGTCATGTCAAAGCTATAACTAAATCAGCATACTATCATCTGAAAAATATTGCAAAAATGAAATGCTTTGTTTCCAGACAAGACTTAGAGAAACTTGTGCATGCTTTCATCACCAGCAGGGTGGATTATTGTAATGGACTCCTCACTGGCCTTCCCAAAAAGACCATAAGACAGTTGCAGCTCATACAGAACGCTGCCGCCAGGATTCTGAGCAGAACCAGAAAATATGAACATATCACACCAGTCCTCAGGTCTTTACACTGGCTCCCAGTTAAATTTAGGATTGATTTTAAAGTATTATTACTGGTATATAAATCATTCAATGGCCTAGGACCTCAATATATTGCAGATATGCTCACTGAATATAAACCCAACAGATCACTCAGATCATTAGGATCATATCAGCTAGAAATACCAAGGGTTCACTCTAAGCATGGCGAGTCCGCTTTTAGCTATTATGCCAGCCGCAGCTGGAACCAGCTTCCAGAGGAGATCAGATGTGCTCCTACAGTAGTCATATTCAAATCCAGACTCAAAACACATCTGTTTAGCTATGCATTTAATGAATGAGCACTGTGCCAATGTTCGTCCGACTGTTTGTACTGTACTGTATTTTATTTTATTTTTCTAAACTGTTTTAATTATTCTTATTTCTTTTATTATTTTAATTTCTTCTATGTAAAGCACTTTGAATTGCCATTGTGTATGAAATGTGCTATATAAATAAACTTGCCTTGCCTATAGCCAAAAAAAAAAACGATATATATATATATATATATATATATATATATATATATATATATATATATATATATATATATATAGATGTAACCCTGTGAATATTTGTACACTCTTATTTTAATTTGTTGTATTTTTTTAAAATTATTTTTAGAATACATGGGAATTTGGATATTGTCATGTCAAGGTAGTCTGAGGTATTTCAAATGTTAACCAATGAGTTGTTCCATTTGAGTTTTTGGTGTGTTCACTATCAGCCAATCAGAAGGGGGAAGGGGGAAGAGAGACGCACGCGGAGGTGGTAAGCGGAAAGGACAGAGAGGGAGAGCGCGCTGTTTGACCGAAGAGAGTTAACTTAAATATATTGTTAGAGTATATCAAGCGACAGTGTTTGTGTCCTTAGATCACATTCAGATATATTAATATATGTGTTGTGACAACGGGAACGTTTTCTTTGTGTTTAACGACTAAATGTGTTAAGTCTGCTCTGATCATCCTAGCAGCCGTCATTTTGTGTTTCGCTGGAAAGGACTATAGTGTTCTCTTTATTATTTCTCGGGATTCAAGGACCAAGAAGAGTCAAACAGCATCGGGGTATTTTCAGGCGGTTCTATGCCGAAAATAGACCTTGCAACTTGTTGAAGGAGAGAGAACGTCAGCTTTCGTGCGTCTGATTCGTCGGCCATTTTCTGGTGTGTGACGCATCACTTATTTCAGCGTTGGACTGTTTGCCTGTTCCTCTTGAGGAGACGAGGACACAAGCTTCACGTAACCACTTCTCTGTGCAGCTGGAGAGTTTCGCTGTAACAGAGTGGAGTATCTGAGTGAGTAACTGAGTGAGTAACCAGTTTGTCTATGCACGTTGAAAACTGCGTCATCTATTCGCGACTGACATTAAGTGCACCACCAAATTTGGGCCTCGACGAAATCCAAGCGCTTGGTTTATGAACATTTAAACTTGTGAAGTGTGATATGTGATTCAAGTTACAGTTTTGATTTCATAAAAGTATACAACTGTAACTAATAACTGGTATTATCCACCTGAGATTGTTTTTTTTTCCTTTTTGCTCTGTTCATTCTGTAATTTACTGACATTATAACAAAAGTGGTTTCATTTTATTTCTTCTAAAAAGAAGAGGATTTTTTTATTTCATTTTTGACGTTTAAGGTGTTTTTTTTGTTTTGAGGTAAAATAAATACGTTTTTTATATTTGTTACTATTGTTGTATTTGTTTCATAGCTCAATTTGATTACAGCATTGTTGTAGGAAGAAAACAGCCCTTAACAAATAGTGAAGTAGCAATTTATTTAATCAAGGGTAATGTGAATACATATTTGTGTAGGCCTATAGTTTAAGCTACAGTTTTGGAGGCACCGTGACAAATTATAGTTCCTGTAGAAATATCAGAGAAAATCCAGCCAACTCACCATCAATTGCTGGAGCCCAGGTCTTGCTGTTTTTTTTTATGCGCCTTTAACAGTAGTGTTACATTTTTGGAGGCACTGCTGGGATTTTTTTTTTTGTTTCTCTGGATTAACTTTTATCTGCTGGGGTGTCGTGTATTTATTTTGTTTTATTTGTGTTGTAAAGCATTGTGAGACATGGATATTTCTAAGGCTGGCGAGTGGATTCGTCAAGCGCAAATAAAGCCATCTTGCTGTCTAATACTCAGTGATGTCCCAATAGATGTGAGGGATGAGACTATCGCAGATGTGCTTAATACAGTGAAGCTATTCGGCCGTACCAAGATCCATGGTAAACGGGGAGATCCTACAGGAACTAAGTTGTTTTTGTTGCTTGAAACCAGTAATGACATTGATCCAGATACTGTACCACCAGAGATAGGGATTCCTGATGAAGTGGGGCCATGGAGGGTACATGTACCTGGAAAAATGGTGACAGATCCTTCTGTGGGAGATGCTGTTTTTCAGGATAAGTTGTTGTCCTTGTTGCAGCAGGAAGGAAAGTCACTGGAGGATGTGAAGGCTATGTTGGAACAAGGTCAGTCCTCTGATGCAAAAGTTAATCTTGATTTGGTGAATGCTATTGATCGCCTTGTGGAAAAGTGCATCCATATGCCCAGTGATACTGTGGGTTATAGGAGATTAAGAGTATTTTCAGGTGTGAAACCAGTACCTGCTGGGGAGGAAGAATATGACCCCTGGATGGAGCAGGCTGTTCAAATGATCAGCGAGTGGCAGTGTGCTGATTCTGTGAAAAGGCAGCGTATTGTTGAGAGTTTGCGGGGACCCGCTTCAGACATAGTCCGGTTTCTGAAGGTTAGTAATCCAGCTGCTACAGCTACTGATTATTTGGTTGCTCTGGAAACAGCCTATGGAACTACTGAAAGTAATTTCCGATCTTCTTGCTAAGTTCAGGAGCACTTACCAAGGGGAAAGTGAGAAGCTTTCTGATTTTCTCTATAGGCTAGACAAGCTCCTTCATCGCATGCTTGTAAAAGGAGGAGTTGTAGCCGCTGATTTGGATCGCATGCGCATGGAGCAAGTGGTTAAGGGAGCTCGTACTACTGATATGGTAGCACTAAGACTAAGAATGACCCACACTTTGCGTGATCCTCCTAGTTTCTCGAAATTGTTACGGGAAGTAAGGGAAGAAGAGGATTGGATCAGGGCTAGAGATGGTGGAAAAGTAGTGGTTGCTGCTGCCTCGGTTCCACAGGCTTCTTTGGTGTCTGAATTGAGCAGTATAAAGCAAGAGGTGAGTGCGCTTACAACTCAGATGTCCCAGCTGTTGAAAGTTGCTGCACCTACACCTGACCCTGTTCCTGAGCATTCTTCCAAGGCAACTGGCCCTGTGTGTCAAGTGGCGGATGCAAGTGCTACAGAAGTCTCCGGCAAGAGGAGCACATCCAAGTTTACTCGGTCTGGAGTTTTCTGTTACAAGTGTGGTGAGGATGGCCACACAAAGAGAGAGTGTCGGGGAACTGAAAACCTGAGGAAAGTAAATCAAAAATTGATCAGTCAGAGCAGGTTCTCGGGAAACTTCTAGGGAGCTCCGTGGAGGAACGGCACAGGACTCCTTTTCCATCCCGTTCCACTTTTTGTTCTGGAGTAGAAATCAATTGTTCTTCTGGAATTCCATCTGGCTTGATTGGTCCAACTTCTGAAGTACCAGTCCAAATTGAAGGAGTGTATGCAAAAGCTTTACTTGATAGTGGCTCTCAAGTCACTATCCTTTATCGAAGCTTTTATGATGTGTACTTAAAACACTTACCACTGTTGCCAGTGGAAAATCTTGAAATATGGGGTTTGAGTTCACACAAATACCCATACGACGGCTATCTTCCCATTAAGCTTGAATTCACTGAAAATGTGGTAGGACTACCACAAGCTGTTGATACTCTTGCACTTGTTTGCCCAGATTCTCAGCCAGAGAAGAGAATTGCCATTCTGGTGGGAACTAACACAAATATAGTGAGACGATTGTTTGAGGCTTGTAAACAGAAGCTTGGTGTTCACTTTTTGCATACCTTGTCCATACATCCTGTAGTTCGAGAAGTCTATGAGAGCATTCAGAAGTCCGATGGCTCACCTGATGATTGTGAGAGGCATGGTACTGTGTGGTTTACACAACATAAACCGGTTGTTGTAGGGCCCGGAGAGTCATGTCAAATTCAGGGTAAACCACATTTTTTTTCTAAATCTACAGATGTGCATGTCCTGATAGACCAGCCGGAGGACACTAGTGTTTCAGATGATTTGCTAGTGAGACCTGAAGTGCAGTCTGTGTCTGTGGTATCTAATCGCATCATGACTGTTACCGTGAGGAATATGTCCACTAAAGATGTGCATCTGAAACGTGGCACACCAATTGCTCATCTTTATCCTGTCGATATTGTACCTCAGCCCGCATTAGCCGAAAGTCAGTTGTCCAATACGCTAACTCCTGCCTCATTTGACTTTGGGAATTCGCCTATACCTGAGGGCGCAAAGCAGCAGTTGTGTGACAAATTGATGGAAAGGCGTGATGTATTTTCTTGTCACGAATGGGATGTTGGGCGTTCAAAGAATACTAAGCATGAAATACGGCTTACTGATCCAACTCCTTTTCGTGAACGTTCTCGCCGTTTGCCTCCTGCTGATTTGCAAGATGTGCGTAACCATCTGATGGAATTGCAGAAATGTGGTATCATCTCTGAATCCAGAAGCCCTTATGCCTCTCCTATCGTGGTAGTGCGTAAGAAATCAGGCAAAGTGCGAATGTGTGTTGACTACAGGACATTGAACAGACGAACTATACCTGATCAATACACAGTCCCTAGGGTTGAAGATGCACTCCATAGTTTGGCCGGAAGCAAATGGTTCAGTGTACTTGATTTGCGAAGTGGGTATTATCAGATTCCCATGGAGGAAGCTGATAAAGAAAAGACTGCGTTTATTTGCCCACTAGGATTTTATCAGTTTGAGTGCATGCCTCAGGGGATTAGTGGGGCCCCTGCAACCTTTCAGAGAGTTATGGAGAAGACAGTGGGCGACATGAATTTTCTGGAAGTGTTGGTTTATCTGGACGACTTGATTGTTTTTGGCAGAACCCTTGAAGAGCACAATCAACGTTTGCTCAAAGTTCTGGATCGGCTTACAGAGGAGGGTTTAAAGTTGTCTCTGGACAAATGCCAGTTTTGCAGGACTTCTGTGACTTATGTTGGGCACATAGTGTCACAAGATGGAATCGCCACTGATCCGTCTAAGGTGGAAGCAGTTGTGAATTGGCCCAGACCGCAGACAGTTACCCAATTGAGATCTTTTCTGGGTTTTTGTGGCTACTATCGACGGTTTGTGAAAGGGTACTCTAGTTTGTGCAGACCCCTCAACCAGTTGCTTAAGGGTTATCCACAAAAACGCCAGGGAAAGGAGAACCTCAAGAAGACTGCTACTGATGGGTTCTTCAGGGCCTCAGATCCATTTGGTTCTCGATGGGATGACAGTTGTGAGATTGCTTTTCAGGATCTGAAACTCCGTTTGACGCAAGCCCCGGTGTTAGCATTTGCTGACCCTGAACTACCTTATGAGTTACATGTTGACGTCAGTATGGATGGACTGGGTGGCGTGCTCTATCAACCACATCCTGAAGGATTGCGCCCAGTGGCATTCATTAGTAGAAGTCTTTCTACCTCTGAAAGGAATTACCCAGCACATAAGCTGGAATTCTTGGCTTTGAAGTGGGCGGTAGTTGACAAGCTGCACGACTATCTTTATGGAGTAACTTTCGAAGTCAGAACGGACAACAATCCCCTGACTTACATTCTGACTTCGGCTAAGTTAGACGCTACAGGTCACAGATGGCTAGCAGCTCTGTCAACTTACCAGTTCAGCTTGAAGTACAGACGGGGATTGATAAACATCGATGCAGACTTTCTGTCGAGACGGCCTCATGTCAGTCCTGGAGCTGAAGAAACATGGGAGGTAGTTCCAGCTTCCGGAGTACGTACTCTCTGCCAATCTGTGGAAGCAAAGGATCAAGTGCAAGGTGCCATTGAGTCAGCTGTAGTACGTCAGCAAAGTGCTTACTTACCCGAGTTGTGTCGTCCTGAGAGTGAAGTGTTTCGAGCTGCTGGAAAAGTTGTTTCCTTTACTCAGGAAGAGCTGAGGAATTCGAACTTCAGTGAGTTGAGGGAGGCTCAGGGGAATGACCCTTGCCTGAGTAAAGTAAGGCTAGCAGTTAGTCAGAAGCAATTATCTGGAAGTGTTCAATTTGACCATGTTGACCTCAAGGCCTTGAAAAAAAAATGGAAAAGTCTGGAAGTGGATCAAGGTTTGCTATGCCGGGTGGTCGAGAGGAAAAATAATCAAAGGTACAGGCAGTTTGTGCTTCCCACTGCTCTCCGAAGTTCTGTTTTGGAGTCTTTGCACGACAAAAATGGACATTTAGGTTTTGAGAAAACGTATGCGCTCGTGAGAGACCGTTTTTTCTGGCCTAGGATGAAAGAAGAAGTGGAAGCATACTGTAAAAATTGTGATCGCTGTATCATGAGGAAGACTTTGCCTCAAAGAAGTGCACCTATGTCACATATGCACAGTTCTGGTCCGCTGGATTTAGTCTGTATTGATTTTCTAACAATTGAGCCAGACACCCGAAATGTTAGTAATGTGTTGGTCATTACCGATCATTTTACTCGGTATGCCCAGGCTTTTCCTTGCAAAGACCAGAGAGCTTTGACGGTTGCGAGAACCTTGTGGGAGAAGTATTTTGTTCACTATGGCCTGCCAAATAGAGTACACTCTGATCAGGGGCGGGATTTTGAGAGCCATTTGATCAAGGAGATGTTGGCTATGTTGGGGGTAAAGAAATCCCGCACTTCTCCATACCATCCACAAGGGGATCCACAACCAGAGAGGTTTAACAGGACACTTCTCAATATGCTTGGCACGTTGAATGTAAAACAAAAATCAAGGTGGAGCCAGCATATTGCCCAGTTAGTTCATTCGTACAATTCTACCCAAAATGATGCGACCGGGTATACGCCATACTTCCTCATGTTTGGAAGAGAGCCTAAGTTACCGGTGGATGTGTGTCTCGGAGTTCGGTCTGGTGAAGATTCGCCAGTTTCCTATGGGAAATATGTAGAGAGAATGAGGCAACAATTAAAGGAAGCATATGAGTTGGCAACGACTGCATCTGCACGTGCAAACCAAGAAAACAAACTGAGGTATGATAAGAAAGTGCGTCCTCAGAGTCTGAAGCCTGGAGACAGGGTGCTTATTCAGAACCTGGGGGTAAAAGGAAAGCACAAACTTGCAGATCGGTGGCATTCCATGCCATATGTGGTAGAGAGTCAGTTGTCTAACTTGCCTGTCTATAAGTTGGTTCCAGTGAGTGGCAATGGGCCTAAAAAGGTTCTACATAGAAACCATATCTTGCCCTTGAAATCAGAAGTGAAAGTGAGTTTTGAAAGTGAAAGCCTGACCCCTTTACCTGTTCGTAAGACCAGAAAGAGAAGTGAGAATGAAAAGTCCATGTCTGAGCCTGTTAACCTTGTGCAGAGAGATTTTTCATCATCTGATTCAGAGTCAGAATTTGATTATGAGCCCCTTATGTGCTTTGATTCTAACTCTCTGGAGGTTGAACATCAGGGTCAGGACCAGCAAGATAAGGGGGCTGTTGTGCCTGATGTCGGTGATTTCCCCAGAGTGGAGGAGGTGGGTCAACTGTTGGGAGATCAAGTTGAGACTTTAGATGATGGAAATGTTGACACAGAAATAGTAGGTGGTGAAGGTACAAGGGAACAGCAGCTTGAACATACTGATAACCTACCTGAGTTCATTGATCCTGTGACTTCAATGGTAGAACCGTCTAATGTGCTTAATAATTCTCAAGTGAGGAGATCTGAGAGGCAAAGAAAACCCCCTGAGAGGTTTACTTATCCTGAGCTGGGAAGACCTGTTAAAGAGAAAATGGTTGCTTCTCATTTCTGTGGGGTTGCTGGTCATGGAACTAAGTCTTTATGTTTTTGTGAACATGGTCAAAACAAACATGTGTGGTGGTGTAATTCTCAAGCATTGTGTAATATGTGCATGAGAAACTCAACGGCTTTTCCTTGCACAGTCCCAAGAGTGTAAACCTAGAATTACTAATTTTAATGCAAGGTTTGAGAATATTTTATTTATTTATTTTTCTTTCCCTCGTTGTGTGTTCCTCTTAAGTCCAGACATGGGGGCATGCTGGAATTTGGTGGGGGGAGGATGTAACCCTGTGAATATTTGTACACTCTTATTTTAATTTGTTGTATTTTTTTTTTAATTATTTTTATAATACATGGGAATTTGGATATTGTCATGTCAAGGTAGTCTGAGGTATTTCAAATGTTAACCAATGAGTTGTTCCATTTGAGTTTTTGGTGTGTTCACTATCAGCCAATCAGAAGGGGGAAGGGGGAAGAGAGACGCACGCGGAGGTGGTAAGCGGAAAGGACAGAGAGGGAGAGCGCGCTGTTTGACCGAAGAGAGTTAACTTCAATATATTGTTAGAGTATATCAAGCGACAGTGTTTGTGTCCTTAGATCACATTCAGATATATTAATATATGTGTTGTGACAACGGGAACGTTTTCTTTGTGTTTAACGACTAAATGTGTTAAGTCTGCTCTGATCATCCTAGCAGCCGTCATTTTGTGTTTCGCTGGAAAGGACTATAGTGTTCTCTTTATTATTTCTCGGGATTCAAGGACCAAGAAGAGTCAAACAGCATCGGGGTATTTTCAGGCGGTTCTATGCCGAAAATAGACCTTGCAACTTGTTGAAGGAGAGAGAACGTCAGCTTTCGTGCGTCTTTCGTGCATTTTCTGGTGTGTGACGCATCACTTATTTCAGCGTTGGACTGTTTGCCTGTTCCTCTTGAGGAGACGAGGACACAAGCTTCACGTAACCACTTCTCTGTGCAGCTGGAGAGTTTCGCTGTAACAGAGTGGAGTATCTGAGTGAGTAACTGAGTGAGCAACCAGTTTGTCTATGCACGTTGAAAACTGCGTCATCTATTCGCGACTGACATTAAGTGCACCACCGAATTTGGGCCCCGACGAAATCCAAGCGCTTGGTTTATGAACATTTAAACTTGTGAAGTGTGATATGTGATTCAAGTTACAGTTTTGATTTCATAAAAGTATACAACTGTAACTAATAACTGGTATTATCCACCTGAGATTGTTTTTTTTTCCTTTTTGCTCTGTTCATTCTGTAATTTACTGACATTATAACAAAAGTGGTTTCATTTTATTTCTTCTAAAAAGAAGAGGATTTTTTTATTTCATTTTTGACGTTTAAGGTGTTTTTTTTTGTTTTGAGGTAAAATAAATACGTTTTTTATATTTGTTACTATTGTTGTATTTGTTTCATAGCTCAATTTGATTACAGCATTGTTGTAGGAAGAAAACAGCCCTTAACAAATAGTGAAGTAGCAATTTATTTAATCAAGGGTAATGTGAATACATATTTGTGTAGGCCTATAGTTTAAGCTACAGTTTTGGAGGCACCGTGACAAATTATAGTTCCTGTAGAAATATCAGAGAAAATCCAGCCAACTCACCATCAATTGCTGGAGCCCAGGTCTTGCTGTTTTTTTTTATGCGCCTTTAACAGTAGTGTTACATATATATATATATATATATAGAAGATTTAGACTTTAAAGTGAGGCCATGGCAGTAATGCCTTCAACTTAATGATGTACATATATTTCAGGATGTGGTGCTTCCCTGAGAACAATACCTTTGGATCTGAAATAAATTGTTTCAGAAATATAGCTTTTGGGAAAAAAGTGGTCTCATGGCACAACTTGCCCCTGGTGCGGGGGAAGTTGTGCCTTTGGGGGAATACATTGGGGTAAATTAGGCCAGTGATTTCTTAAGTAAAACAGAACATTTTAATGTTATGAACCGTAATGCTATATGAAAGCAAGATAAATTCAATACAAAATTACTCATTTAAGGTTTATTTAGATATTGTCACCCTGGAATACCATAGCATGTGTTTTTCCTACTATGGTCAATTACATAGGGATTTTGTATTGAACATAACTCTGGATCACAGTGTCATAGAGACAAGGGGGCGGGCTCATTTTACTCAGACGACCAATAAGTCTCTCAGGATCATTGTGAAGCTATGAAGCTATGCCCTAGCAACCATTTAGAGCACCATAGCAACACAATATATGATATTTGTGAATCATTTCAGGCAAAAAGGCTTTGGCAATAGATGCCTGTTGACATAGCGCTGTCTGTCAATTATGTAACATATAAGAATAAAGTGACTAGGCTAATTTCTAAACATCCTATTGAATATAACGGAATAAAACTTCTCTTTAATAACATAGTGCAAACTCAAAACTGAAATCAGTGTTAGCTAAATTAAACAAATAACAGGCAGGCCTAAGTCAAACAATGATGAGGCATGCCCATCTCCTCACTTCTCAAGATTATCCCCTGTGAGTATGCAGGTCTAGGTGGTCTGGATCTGGCACAACTTAACCCATGCCCTTTGGCACAAATCACCCCAGACCCACAAGTTTGAATAATTAGCATGATCCAGCAGTTAAGAGCTAACATCATGCTAACTGTATAGACTCATTGTGTAGCCTACCAAAGCACTAAAACATGTGTGAAATGTTTTCAAACTTGTCTATAATTGTTCAGACACTACAATCAAAAAACCTTAATCATAGAAATTTTACTTTGAAAGGGAAAAAACTTTTTTTGCACTAAAATGTGCTTAATGTGCTCTCATGCCATGTGTCTCTCTTCTTTGGAGGATGAGTAAAAGTGATTGCTTTTCAAAATGATGTGGTCACATGACCAATTTCTTCTATGGTTTTCCAGAAACAAGGGGTGGAACTACTTCCCCCCTGGCACAAATCACCCCACTCTCCCCTACCTATTGAAAAATATATATATATTTTTATGCTATGCTATTTTTATTCTATGCATTTTGAAATTAAGTTTGAAAAGCTGTCAATAAACGTAATTTTTGTGTCAAAAACAGTGTCTTAATTTTACAGTACACAAAAGTAATGCAGTAATTCATATTACAGTAAATAATAAAATATTTGTTTTGAAACAGTACTGTCATTATTACTGTAAAAACGTTTACAGTATTTTAAAAGTTACTGTGATTAAATTTACAGTAAGCACACTGTGAAATAAACTACAGCAACTTACTTGCTAATTGCTGCCAGCAAGTTACTGTACATTTCACAGTATTCTGTTTACAGTGCAGCAACAAGTATTTCATGATCACAGCAGAGAGAGACGAGATGAAGAGTTACAAGAACACAGCTGAAGAGTTTGATCAAACTAAATACTGCAAACTTGTTTTCCCCACTGCATGGATCTTCATGTGTTTCTTCAGGTGACTTTTAAAAGAGAAACTCTTTCCACACGGATCACACGTAGTGTGGATCCTCTCATCATCCAGTGTGGATCCTCTCATGTCTTTTCAGAGTTGCTGACTGACTGAATCTCTTGTCACAGTGTGAACACTTGTAAGGTTTTTCTCCAGTGTGAACTCTCTGGTGCCGTTCTAAATCGTTCACTGAAATAAAAGTATGTATTTTCTGATGTGTTTGTAAATATTGCAGCCGTGAAAAACTCTTTCCACACACAGAACATGAATGTGGCTTCTCCTTTGTATGAACTGTCAGGTGTTTCTTCAGGTGTGATGACCTAAGAAATGTTTTTCCACACTGATCACAAGCGAACGGCTTTTCTCCGGTGTGGATCATTATGTGTTCTTTAAGGGATGATGATTGACTGAATCTCTTCCCACATTGATCACATGTGAACGGCTTCTCTCCGGTGTGGATCCTCATGTGAACATTAAGGGATGATGATTGCCTGAAACTATTCCCACATTGATTGCATGTAAACGGCTTCTCTCCAGTGTGAACTCTCATGTGACGCTCAAGACTTTGTTTGCTTGTGAAACTCTTTCCACACTGAGTGCAGGTGAAAGATTTCTTGGCTCTTCTTTTCTTTAAAAATGTATTTTTAGTCTCTGAGCGACTCAAAGGTTTTTCTCCAGGTTTGACATGATGTTCCTCCTTCACTTCACTCAGTTCTTCACTCTCCTCCTTCACGTCACTCAGTTCTTCACTCTCCTCCTTCACT
The DNA here is from genome assembly GCF_949319135.1 of Squalius cephalus. Lineage (NCBI taxonomy): Eukaryota > Metazoa > Chordata > Actinopteri > Cypriniformes > Leuciscidae > Squalius > Squalius cephalus. The sequence goes on from NC_137122.1 coordinate 17,334,350, forward strand.
TCACTCATTTCTTCACTCTCCTCCTTCACTTCTCTCAGTTCTTCACTCTCCTCCTTCACTTGTCTCATTTCTTCACTCTCCTCCTTCACTTCTCTCAGTTCTTCACTCTCCTCCTTCACTTCACTCAGTTCTTCGCTCTCCTCCTTCACTACACTCAGTTCTTCACTCTCCTCCTTCACTTCACTCAGTTCTTCGCTCTCCTCCTTCACTTCACTCAGTTCTTCGCTCTCCTCCTTCACTTCACTCAGTTCTTCACTCTCCTCCTTCACTTCACTCAGTTCTTCACTCTCCTCCTTCACTTCACTCATTTCTTCACTCTCCTCCTTCACTTCTCTCAGTTCTTCACTCTCCTCCCTCACTTGTCTCATTTCTTCACTCTCCTCCTTCACTTCACTCAGTTCTTCACTCTCCTCCTTCACTTCCATCAGCTCTGAAATGAAAGAAAAAAGTTTGATTGCATTTTCACCAAATCAAAAAATTAAAAAAGAGAAATATGAAGTGAAAGGTCATAAAAGTGAGCCCTGATGTAATCACTTTTTTACATTTTGTATTTTTGCCTTTTTTATAAATTAATGATATGTCTCTGAATCTTTTCATGAATGAGGGACATTGATATTCCGATTATTATTTTTAAAACATTAAAGGCACACATCCTATCTTTCTGTCCAATATATTAACTATTCAATAAATGTGATCAATGACATGATAATCTAACGTGATATTACCATTAAAATATACAATACTGCCATGCAATGACAGTTAGTTGGCACGTAGTTGCAAAGTTACTTATTGTTCGAAGAATGTCTAAAGTGGACTATCTAAATAAAGTAGTACTAATGTTTTAGTGTACGCATGTGATTGTGGACACCAGAAACACAAGCTCAACCCAATTTAGATGCGAGGAAGAACTGAATTTTGCAGTAAAGTGCAGTAGATTGTAGATATTTTTACATTTTGGAATCATTATTATTTGCTATACTGTAAATGTTTGTAAGAATAAGACGATGCAGAGTGTGAGGGCATAAGGGCTAGCTAGCATCTTAGCTTAGCACATCATCAAAGCGTGACAATTTTTAAGATCTCACTTTATAGAATAAGTTGAGAGTTTTAAATAACTTTCTGTGATTGGATGTGGCTTTGGAACAAAAAATAAGGCTATATAAGAAAATATGTTGATTAGTATTGCAACATAAATATACTCTATTGTTATTTAAATACCCAACAGGGCTTGAAAAACACAGATAAAACATATATTGCCTTCATGTTTCTCTTTCTGCATGTTATGCAGCCATAGCTATATGATTTATGGACTTTCTGGTCTGGACTTAAAGGAGAACTTGGTAACTTTTTTAACTTAATAAAACTGTCTAGAAATCATTTGGATGGTTAAACAAACTGTTCTGGTGATATTGGTGACTTTCCCCACTCCCCCCAGCGTTCCCAGGCGGAAAACCAACCTTGCAACTTGTGGACTACCGTCCCGGCAAGATAGAAATTTGAAGTCTCGTGAGAACGAGAACGAGAACGAGCGCGAAACATGAATTGCTTTACGGCAATTCGACATAAACACACACGCATGTATGATGTATTACCAGATTACCCACCTCGGTAGACATAGCTCCACACGATACAGTTGGCTTGCTCCGATCAAAACAAACGCACATGAGCAGCGGTAGAGAGGGGGAGGAGGCCGCCGCAAGTGAGTTTTTTATGACCGTGTTGTGAAATATACACCCTCCCACAGCTGTAGGGGGAGCTCGTGGTGAAAACATGCGACAACAAAAGGGAAAATCAGCGAAGAAGTGACTAGAGTTCGCTAGAGTTGCCGAGTTCTCCTTTAATGGAATTTATGGACTCACTCTTGGACTTTCTACGCGAGAGCGCCCTCTGGCTTCCAGTATGAATGAAACGGACATTACATGAGAATCTTTCGTGCTCCACAATGCTCACATCTCCTCATTTTGGGTAAAAATTTAATAAATATTACTCCTCTCTATAGAAATTTTACGTAAACATATGAGAATTTATCAATAGTTCTAACTAAAAACCATGAGGGACATTGTTTAGTCAAGCACTTTCATGACAACCATGCAGCAGTTTTATTCTCAATAGATGCAGATATAGTCTCATAATTCATATTAAAGGTGTGGACTCACTTGGTTTTACATTTTCATAACTGATTTGGCATCAGATTTAGACATTACAGTCACTATAATATTTCAGAATAAAATCGAGGTCAAATATTGAATCTTGAGTCTTATAACTTTTTAATGATGTAGTTTGTCGAGGTAATTACAATATTTTACATTAAAACTAACAGTAACTCTGAACTAATGTAAAAATGTGAGCCAGCGTCCTCCCGCAGGTTAAAATCATATTTAATGTCATCTGATGTTGACAATCAGTATGAAAATTTCTCAAACCTCCCTTTGCTGACCATTTGTTGAAAAATAAAAACAAGAAAAATGTGTACCAATTTCATAGTGTAACTGCATATCTAAATGTGAAGAAGTGCTTAAATCTTTCTAACATGAATGTTTTTCAGCATCATGAATGAAAGAAGAATAAACACCAACCTCTTTGTTCTTCGGGATCTTCAGTGTGTTTCATTCTGCAGGGTTCTGGATCACTCATGTTCTCACTCTCCTCTTTAATAAACTCAGTCTTTGCAGATATCAGCTCCTCCTGATGCATTGTGCTCGTCTTCACTTGTAGCTGATGGGAATATTCCAGCATTTATTGGAGAATTACAGTGGGAGGAGCTTCACTGACCATGTGAATGATGTGGGAGGAGCTTCACTGATGATGTGATTGATGTGGGAGGAGCTGATCTGCAAAAATCAAAGTTATCAGTTACTGAGTTTGTTTTTATACTAAATGACACATCTAAGTTATGTCTTTATCTTTACATAGAAACCAAGCTTCACTGATGATGTGATTCCTGTGGGAGGAGCTGATCTGCCTAAATAAAAATTTGTTTTAATAATAAATTACACTTCTAAGCATTTCTTTCTATCTATTCCTCATAAATTAACTGATGCTAATTCCTAAATTATATTTATTGCTAATCACTGCTTCTTCATTAAAATACAGATAGATGACTTATAAAAATAATAAAAATATATAAATAGTGACCGAAAGGACAAGATCCCGGATACAAGCGGCCGAAATGAGCTTTCTCTGCAGGGTGGCTGGGCGATCCCTTAGAGATAGGGTGAGAAGCTCGGTCACTCGGGAGGAGCTCAGAGTAGAGCCGCTGCTCCTCCACATCGAGAGGGGTCAGTTGAGGTGGCTCGGGCATCTTTTCCGGATGCCTCCTGGACGCCTTCCCGGGAAGGCGTTCCGGGCATGTCCCACCGGGAGGAGACCCCGGGGAAGACCTAGGACACGCTGGAGAGACTATGTCTCCCGGCTGGCCTGGGAACGCCTCTGTGTCCCCCCGGAAGAGCTGGAGGAAGTGTCTAGGGAGAGGGAAGTCTGGGCATCCCTGCTTAGACTGCTGCCCCCGCGACCCGGCCCCGGATAAGCGGTAGAAGATGGATGGATATAAATAGTGTGCATTCTTCAAAATATAAATAATTGTAATAAAAATAGTTGAAAGCATAAACACAGAAATAAATGTACATATTTATAATCAACACATTACTCTCAGTCTGTTGACACCAATGAAATGAGCTTTAAGTGTCAATGTACAGGAGATCTGAAGACATCAGCATTATAAATGAGGTGAAAACAGGAACTATTGTCATGAAATAAAGAGTGTTTTCAGCAGATCTGTTAATATTGATGAGCCTCAGACTATCAACACTCATTCAACAAGCCATTCAGGATCATCAGCAGATCATCTCACTTTATTCTGAGTGTTTGCTGTTAGAAACACATTAGAGTCAGGATAGATGATAAAAGCCTATAAAACTGCATTATTAAAGATGACACTGTTATTTCTTTCAATATGACATGGATAAAACATCAATACTACGAAGACAAACACTAATGCCACTCATCTTCAACCCCTACAGCAACATAACTATGAACTGAAACATGGTTTGATTTTATGATAACTACATTCATTGTATTAAGGTAATTAGATCTCTAACACGTAACAGTTTTTACACGCAGAAACTGACAATCATCAATGACAATTAGAAGATTATCTTTGTTTAATGTTGCGAACAGCAGCTTAGCTAATTATATTCCTTTTGCTTCTGTTTTATCTCGGGATGCCCATCCTGAGGTAACTAGAGAGTACGTCAACTCCAGTCTGGAGCTCTTATGAAGACTTGAGATGCCCAACACCTGTGAAGAAACCAACTCTTGACAGGACTTCAGATGACGCTAACTCTGAGTCAACATGCACCAATGCAACGTGATCTCATGAGAATACGTGTGCATTTTTACATAAAGTGTGGTCATACCACACGTACATTTGCTTACGTTTTCATACACACTAAAATGTAAAAATAAAATGTTAAATATTTACGCATTGACCGCACTAAAATGTTATATTATGTATGGGTCCAAGTGTGAACGTGTACCACGAATTCCCATGTATTAATAGTAAAATCATGGCATTAATGTTTGATTATGACGCATTAAATTGTCATATCAATACATGTTTTCATTCGCATTTATTAAAGGCTTTACTCATTTATTAAAGTTTACTCATCTACTTAATATGAAATAATAACATTTCGGTCGGTACGTGACTTGTGCTGCAAACTCCTTTCGGAGGATTACATAATGTTAAACAAGACTACATTTTAAAACCTTTTAAAATCGTTTAACCATTTTGTAATATTTAGTTTGCCATGAGACACAAAAGGTGTTTTCTCCTATGCAGCGACTGACAATATAACCATAACATACACCAAAACACATCAATTTTATTCATTCACTGTAATCCAGATCTTTAGAATCCATATGATTGCAAGTAACAGCCCATTCAGCCCTTTATCCAGCGATCTTCATCTCAATCCTCAGCAGCGACTGTCAAAGCGTTCGTTATGAATTCAAATTTTAAGAATCGTGCCATCAAGAAGCGTTACGACATGGTTTACGGCAGTCATATCGAATGCCCATTGGCTCTCGCCTGCTTCGTCACAGATTGTGACACAGGAATTTTCTTAGTGTAACCGGCAGAGTAGTCGCTGTCTGGTTGAAGTTTGTCCCTCTGCAGCTACGGTAGCCCCCTGACGTCACCCAGCTAGCCGTGAGTGGCTAAACAACTCATTTGCGTCTAGGCCAGTTTCTATAAAACAGTCTGCACTGTTGGGCTTAGAGAGATTCTCTGGTGTCCAGATACATTTTCAGTCTTGTTAGTGCTTGGGTATGTGGTTCTGTGCAACGAAGGTGTTTGACTGATTGCCAGACGCTTCCAGGTAATCGGGCTGTGTATTACTGAAGGTCTTGGGCAAAGCACCCGCCGGGTACCGCAATATCAAGAAGGATTGTGAAGACTGGCGCAAAGGGCTGTTTTTCCACTGTGTCAGTTCTTATGTCAACACTGAGGCAGATTGCTCCTGCTGCTTTGCCTTGCCTAAATGAAGTTTTATATATATCTTTTCTTTTCTTTATCGTGGTTATTTTGCCGTAGCCTCCGTCTAATGCTCTGTCTGACTGATGTGGTATTGGCTGTTCTAGTAGTGTATAGTTTTACATTCTCTATGCACTCTGCTAGTGATAACTTTCTTGTCCTTTTCTTCCTTTTTCTAGAGTACTAGAGTAGCTGCTCACAAGAGAGGTTCCTGGTTCCGTCCTCGCGCACTGCACCACGTATTGTAGTGGTAACCTGCACTTCACAATATTGATTGAATCATTGGCTTGTAGTGGTTGTGCCTGTGTGTGTGTGTGTGTGTGTGTGTGTGTGTGTGTGTGTGTGTGTGTGTGTGTGTGTGTGTGTGTGTGTGTGTGTGTGTGTGTGTGTGCGTGTGTGTGTGTGAATGCATGTGATCGTGGGCACCAGATTCCAGAGCACGGGCGGTGAACGTCACGCGTATCCCGGACAGGTAACCTGCCTTGACAGTGAATCAGTATTTTCCAGTTAAATTGTTAATCGTATTGTCCCTTGTAACAGCCAATACCAGGTCTGGTCTCTCGCTTTAGTACTGTGCCTCTAGTATGACGGTGTGGCTCTTTTAATTATACCATTGTACAATAAAGTTTTGTTACTGTTTTTCTACTGAAAGCACGTCTCTGTCTAGTTCATCTTTGGTGTATTTCTACGAACCTACGGCACCAGGTGGTGTAGTCAAGAACCTTTAAACCTAGATCTGGTCAAAGTTCCATAAGGTCACATTAGCAATGCTAAAACACACATCAACCGATCACTGGTTTAGCGTTCATGTAAACACTACATTCAGACTCAACAATCGGAATGAATTCAGTCCGATTGAAACAAGCATGTAAGCGATCCATCTATTTTGGACAGATTGGCTCCAAGTGAGTCAATTTTAGCGTCCATGTGTGTAATCATATCAAGCTTCATTTGCTGCATCATGTCCAAAATGTTTTGGAGAGTAATTGTCTCGTCACCATTGAGCCTCTTTCCACTCACGCAAAGAGAAGGATGTGTACTACACACAATAACTAGTTGGTTTAGAGCTTAAGATTGGTTTAGTTCACCTTCCTTGATAAACCACTAGTAGACCATTTGCACAAAAATAGTTTTAAAGCGGATACAATGACCTCAGTAAGCAAAACGTTGGGCCAGCGACTGCAGCTTGCAGCACACACTCACACCACGGCAGCCATCTTGATATTCTGTGTCTGTCATTGTATCCAGAAACAAGTATATAAGTGGCTGCTATCTTACATAAGTTTATTTATAATTGCCAGAAAGAAAGAAAGACATGAGGGTAGATATAAGGTTAGGAATTAAAAGTCAAGGCCTAGTTTCTTCATTCACTGTGACCTATACCTAGCCTGGTTCTACCAGACTCTCGTACATTTCATTTGTACAGAGAGTCTGGCCTCTCTCCATCGACAAGCATTAACTTCCTTGTAGGCGGGTACTCTGTTGAAGTTTAAAACTATTGGATCTGCCCAGAGTCACTCTGGATCTGCCATAACCAATCGCTAACGTTGATCGTGACGTAACCCTATACTCAAACTAGCGCACAACCTCAACGTCATCGTTCTCAGCCACTCCCTCTGTTCGCTGATTGTAAAAAAATGATCTGAGAAAACCAAAGAATACACCACAATCCCAGACGTAGTACTGAAGGGAAATAAAATTCAGCGGAAGTACGCAGGAGGGCGGAGCCAGGCTAACCTATACCTGCACTGGATGGCCACTTTCACATGTATTTTGTGTATTTTAAAAATACAAAATACTGTATTTGTATTTAAATAATTATTTTCACACAGTATTTTGTATTTTAATTTTAAATACATTTCCATGTATTTATGCCCATCTCTGCCTTTTATGGTAATGACGTGACGTTTCAGGACAGCGTGAGCTAGACGGTTAGCGAATCACAACAAAGACTGGGCCAAGCTGACCAATCAGAGCCCGTCGTGTATTTCTGAGGGAGAGGCTTCTTATAACCAGGAAATCATCAGATCGGTTTATGAGAAGGGACACAGCGGTGCAGAATAAAGGTAAATTATGTGATTTTTTTTTTTTTTTTAAATGAAGCATTTAGTTATCTGACTCCAATATAAGTAATCTGACTCCATTAAGTGTGTGTCCTGTGTAACAAATGGCACAGATGTGTGTTAGAGGTGTAAGAGACACATCAGTCCTCAATCTGCATAATGACAATTCCCTGCATACATTAGCATACTGTGATGATGAAGGCCATTGTCCCACATTTAATTCACATGTATACTTCTAAACTGATAACTGTTGTACTAGGGCAGTAAATAGTTCTACCCATTTCACGTCAATAGTTCCTGTTTTCACCTCATTTATTATGCTGATGTCTTCAGATCTCCTGTAAATTGGCACTTAAAGCTCATTTTCACTGGTCTAAGACACTGCTCATTTTCACTATCTGTTGGTTACAAATATGTAAGTTTTTCTGACCATTATTCATATTTATTTTTGAATGTACAATACATAATGTGTGTTCTTTTCTGTATTTCTAGATATCTGCCTATATTTTACTTAGCGGTGGGAATCTTTCGGCACCTCACAAATCCGATCCGATTCTGAGAGTCACGATCCAATTACTTTTTTCTTAATTAATTAGTTTACCAACTTGAAAATCTTAAAATCTTTTTTTATTTAATCACATGTGTAATTATTAGTACTTTTAAAAATAATTACAATTGAAACATTTAATTGAAATTAATAAATTTAGCTTGAAAGCATTAAAGCAAGTAGTAAATAATAAAGAGGAACAAAGAACCATATTACAAGCAATAAACAAAGAGTGCTTTTAATATTTAAGATTGTCTGAACGTTTTCCAGTCAAGATCTGTGAGTGATTTTTCTCTTTCTCAGCTTTACTGTTGTTTGATTATTACTATGACATCATGGACAGCAGGAGATGTTCACTAATGCACTAATGAAATATAAGATGTGGTGTGTCTGTTTAATCCCTTAAGACGTAACTGACTGTCTTTACACTAATTTCGCGTCAGAAATAATTTTGAGACGCAAAAACATTTCACCTCTACACAGAGTCTCTCACAGCCTCAGCCGCGAGCGCTCTTCACCAAACCCACGTCAGCATTTGAAACTGAAAGCATCCTTCTGTCAGCGATTTTTAATATATAATCCCACTTTATTCCAAAAGACATAAATGATGTCTTCTTAGAGCATTTGTAAGGAAAATACGGGCGGGCGAGACCGTGCACTGCAAGCGTAACATCAAGCAAATCCTGATGCATCGGAGTAGCCTATCACTTCTTTTTTTCCAACCTTAATTTTAATGAAGAAGCAGGATAATGTTCAGGTTAGTAAAAAAATAAGTTGTGAATTAGCATCAGTTACTTTACAATAGACAGACAAACAGGCATAAATGCTTAGATGTGATATTTAGTACAAAAACAAACTCAGTAACTGATATGTCAGATCAGCTCCTCCCACACTGGAATTCATCATCAGTAAAGCTCCTCCCACAACAATTACATCATTAGTGACGCTCCTCCTACACTAATTACCCAATAAATGCTGGAATATTCCCTTCAGCTGCAAGTGAAGACGAGCACAATGCATCAGGAAGAGCTGAAATCTGCAAAGACTGAGTTTATTAAAGAGGACAGTGAGAACATGAGTGATCCAGAACCCTGCAGAATGAAACACACTGAAGATCCTGAAGAACAAAGAGGTTGGTGTTTATTCTTCATTCATTCATGATGCTGAAGAACATTCATGTTAGAAACATTCAAGCACTTCATCACTTTTAGATTAACAGGTAAACTATGAAATGGTACAAAATGTTATTGTTTGTTTTCAACAAATGGTCATTAAAGGTCATAAATATTATTTGAGCTCTTTTTGTTGTTGTTATATTTATATCTGGTTCAACAATTTTTTTGCAACAATGTTGCCGTTATTTTAGAAATTTTTCAATATAGTTATTATTATTATTATTATTATTATTATTATTTGACCAATAATCAGTTAACTCCAAACTGTATCAAGTACATGAATTTCCCAGAAAGGCTGACATGGTTGTATTCATAACTTAAGCAAACTCTGATTTATAGTTACAGATGAAGTTATATTTCTCATAAATTATAGAAGTTATTCATATTTATTGAGATTCTTCTTCTTATAATAACCTTAGTATTCGGTCAACCCTGTACAGTTTGTGTAAAAACTGAGGCAATGGATTGAGATTATTTTCTTGTCCTCCCATCATGCTGTAGCCTGGATGCCAGCCGAATTTAGCCCCGCCCACAAATTTTTTAGGTCGGGAAGTTCGGTCTGGACTCGATCCGTTGAGGAGCTATTATGCCCGAACAAAAATTGTTCGGACCAATCAAATTGTCAGGGGCGGGCTTTATACGATGATGGACAGATGAGCAACGGTAACGTAATCATCCACGTCATCAACGAGCGTTTGGGTTGAATTAATTTACAACATTGTTATTGAATTGAATTGTTATTTCAAGAGTTCACACTTACAAATAAGTCAGATAGAATAAATCCATATTTGGCGTGCTGTCTGAGGAGAGGGCTCGGGCTCGGTATTCGGCCCGAACCCAAAGTAGGCTACTCCCCCCGTATTCCTGGCTGTGGAAGAACAAGCCGAGAGTGAGTGGAGGGATGATGAAAACTGTCAAGGAATGTTAGGTGAGTTGACAGAGTGAATAATATGCTTCCTCTCATGCTGATGATAGTGTAGACATTGTGTTTGATGACAAGTTGATTGGATTGATTATGTGAACGTGCTCCTGCCGAACTTTGTTTATGAAACATCATGTGTAAATTCCGCCATCGCGTCTGTTATAGAAGATATCGACAGCACATTAATTTTAAAAGAGGAAAAGAGAACGGCGATCAAGACATTTGTCGATCGGAAACATGAATGAAAACTTACTCCGTTGATCTGATTGGTTGTAGGTCTATCCAATTGAGTGCAGAGGCATTTTCTTTCCTGGTTCGGTTGAAACACGCCCTATAATCAAAGCTCAATGGACCAGTATCAGACTCACATTCTGACTAGAATCTGAGTATGACGACGTCAGGCTAATCATGCTGTAGATGTCACTTCCTGGGTGCCACAGTTTAAAGAAACGCTCTGTTTTTAAGGGAGGATGAAAATCATGTGAGAAGAAACAGGGATGAGGGAAACATGTAGGACACAGATAATACACTAATAAAAAATTGTTAAATTAGAACAAGTTAAAGATTGTTCTGACAGCAACATAATGACATCATATAATTAAAAAAGACACCTGACGAAAAGCATGACGCATTTCTGGATCTTTATAAGGAAACATCCAAGCGACCAAAACAATATAAAAGTTAATCATTAAATGTGCACTCTTTCTTTTTTTACATGATTGCCAATCATAGGCTATATCGATTTCTAGGATTTGTACAGACTTTACATTTTTATTTTAAAATTTGTATTGAGCAATTCATTTAATTTATTTTTTAAGCAGAGTTGTCACGTGACAGTATTAATTAAAGTTTCTTAAGTAAACTGCGTCAAGCCACTCCCATAATATCAGTCACCACTCAAATGAACTGAGTAGGTTGAACATGGGCTGTTCATTTGAAAATCACTGTAAACCTGTGTGGAGAAGTCTGTGCACGCCAGTATTGACACTGCAATGGTTGTGATATTATGCTTTCATAAATTCAAGGTATAGCCAGGGCCGGCACAAGCTCTAGGCAAAACATTGTTGAAGATTAAAATTGTGTTGTTTTGTGTTATTTTCAGTTTTTTTATTTGTGTAATGTATTCTGTGAAGTCAGGGTGTGTCTGTACATGTGTGCTAGGAGAGGCTTGGGATGAGACATGGGAATGTACGTCTATTCTAAACATAGTCATCATGTGTTTCTACCTCGTAAGGAAATCTCTACCTAGAGTTCCTTTGTTAGAGTATAACATCCAAATTGAGTGTGTTACCCGTTATATATATTATATACATTATATTTAATTTGAAGTGTCATTTTTAACCTTTAATGATAATACCAGCTGACAGTGCTCTCTATTTACAGTATTAGGTGAGTTTCTTGAGGGAAATTAACATTCTGTACCCAATATTTATCCAAATGATTGAATACTGAATCAAGATCGGAATCAAATCACAAGATAAATCTAGTGTGACCGGCCCTTAATAATTAAAGTTTTTCGTAAAATAAATGAAATATCAGTCTAAAAGTTGGTGTCAGAATTATGGCACTATTGTATATATTTTTTTAATGTTAAAATTAGGTTAGATAATTGAGTCTATTATATTTAATAGTTCTCACTACAGAAACATGGTATTTGTGCCTATTAATGCTTTGGAAAACAATAATTGGAATATCAATGTACCTCATTTATCATGAAAAGTTTCAGGGATGTATAATTGATTCATAAAAATGCATAAAAGTGGTTGTAATATTTTACGATATGTTGCCTACTTTCTTACATCAGAGCTCACTTTTATGTCCTTTCACTTTATATTTCTCTCTTTGAAATATTATGTACTAAAAATTAATTTAAAAAAATATATTTTTTTTTCTTTCACATTTCATTTCAGACCTGATGGAAGTGAAGGAGGAGAGTGAAGAACTGAGTGAAGTGAAGGAGGAGAGTGAAGAACTGAGAGAACTGAAGGAGGAGAGTGAAGAACTGAGCGAAGTGAAGGAGGAGAGTGAAGAAATTAGTGAAGTGAAGGAGGAGAGTGAAGAACTGAGTGAAGTGAAGGAGGAGAGTGAAGAACTGAGTGAAGTGAAGGAGGAACATCATGTCAAACCTGGAGAAAAACCTCTGAGTCGCTCAAAGACTAAAATCACATTTTTAAAGAAAAGAAGAGCCAAGAAATCTTTCACCTGCACTCAGTGTGGAAAGAGTTACACAAGCAAACAAAGTCTTGAGATTCACATGAGAGTTCACACTGGAGAGAAGCCGTTCACATGCAATCAATGTGGAAAGAGTTTCAGGCAATCATCATCCCTTAATGTTCACATGAGGATCCACACAGGAGAGAAGCCGTTCACATGTGATCAATGTGGGAATAGTTTCAGTCAATCATCATCCCTTAAAGAACACATAATGATCCACACCGGAGAGAAGCCGTTCACATGTGATCAATGTGGCAAAACATTTCTTAGGTCATCAAACCTGAAGAAACACCTGACAGTTCATACAAAGGAGAAGCCACATTCATGTTCTGTGTGTGGAAAGAGTTTTTCACTGCTGAAATCTTTACGAAGACATCAGAAAATTCACACTGGTGTGAGAGAGTACGTGTGCTTTGAGTGTGGGAAGACTTTTATTAAAGCTGAACATTTAAAACAACACCAGAGAATTCACACTGGAGAAAAACCTTACAAGTGTTCACACTGTGACAAGAGATTCAGTCATTCAGCACATCTGAAAACACATGAGAGGATCCACACTGGAGAAAAACCTTACAAGTGTTCACACTGTGACAAGAGATTCATTCAGTTAGGACATCTGAGAACACATGAGAGGATCCACACTGGAGAAAAACCTTACAAGTGTTCACACTGTGACAAGAGATTCAGTTTTTCATCATCTCTGAAATTACATGAGAGGATCCACACTGGAGAAAAACCTTATAAGTGTTCACACTGTGACAAGAGATTCAGTCGATCAGAACATCTGAAAACACATGAGACGATCCACAGCAGAGAGAAGCTGCATACGTGTGATCAGTGTGGAAAGAGTTTCTCTTTTAAAAGTCACCTGAAGAAACACATGAAGATCCATGCAGTGGAGAAACCACATCACTGCAGTCTGAAATCACAGTTCATCTTTATGTGCTGAGAAACAAAAGCTGTGTCCCAATTCAGAGGCTGCATCCTCCAAAGGCCGCATTTGAAGGCCGATTGCGTCACAGCGGTGCGACGAAGGCTGTCCCAATTCGAAGGATCCTTCTAATGCGGCCCACTGTCAGTGTTGCCAAGTCTGAGGTTTTCCCACATAATTGAGCTACTTTTAAGTTGTTGCCGCAGTAAAAAAAAATTCTGCAGGTTGATTTCCACCCTTGTTAGTATGATTTCGGCACTCCGACACCCCCAAAACATCCATCAGACGCACAAATCCAGTGGAGAATTCGGCCGCCCGATGGAGAAGAGCCGATGGGTTTTTTGGGCTACTTTTGTTGCACAGACCTGGCAACCCTCCTACCATCCTTCTTTCCCCGGGCCGCGAAGGACAGAACGAGGAAACAGCAACAGCCGAGAGGAACAAGGCCGAGAGGATGAGCTGATCGAGCTAGTTCGGGAGGACATGAAGTTTCAGAGAGAGACAGAGGAGAGGAGATCACGGGAGAACAGGGAGAGAATGAACGGATTGTTTTCTCTTCTTGACAGTTTAAATAAACTTTTGCTTATGTGAATTAAAATTAGTAAATTTAACAATCGTATACACTATTTTTATGCGAGTTATAGTTTACAAATGAAACAAAAAATATTGTTTATTTTTGTAATGAAAGTTATGACTTGTAAATGTAATAAAGTAAATATTCTGTAATTTTCTTGTCAATGAATTTGTTCATTTGATGCAAAATAAATTGTTCTATACATTTTTACTTACAGTACTTATCCAACTATTTACAAGATACGTTACGTTCAAAATACGAAAAACTAAATAAGAGTATGAAATTAAATAAATAAAATTAACAGTATACATAAAACAGATTGTAAGAAAACATTTTTCTGTAGACTGTTATTGAGCTGAGCGGGAGATCCGGGATGAGCTGCACAATAGAGACGCTGGTAAAGCCTCTGCCGGTGGGACATCATCTGGGATCAGTGCTTATTTACACTGTCCACCAACAGGTTTGCAGGGCTGACTCAGTCGACGGCTGCCAGTCACGGAGATGTTCTCAGAAAGAGGAGGAATAAAAGAAATTAACCCGCATACTCAAAAATCAAACCATAAAATATTTGAACGTATAGCAAAACTGTCCTATGAGCTAACCTCTGCAGGACAGCGGCCCTCCAGGACCCATCCCTGATCTATAAGACATATTTTTACTTCGACCCCCAAGAAGAACACCAGGGGGAAGAAGCGTTCCTGAGACGGGCGACCCAACAGCTGCTCTTCAGGAGGGGGCCTCTGCTCCTCTCCTTCCCCCGGGGGAGGGCCGGGTGGAGAATCCAGTGTTTGTTTTTTCTGTTCCGCCGCCGACCAGCCGGTCGTGGTACCCAAAACTTCATTAAAAGAGCAGTTTCTTCCTCTTTTGGGTCATTCACGGTTGGGTCTGCTGAATAAGCAGTCTCTCCCGTTAGAGAGTGGGACGGCAGTGTGCGCCACCCTCCTGTCTCGCCACTCTCAGTCCCCTCTCCCCAGCTCTCAGATAGCAGTGGCGCCACCTCGGTCACGCCACTCCTGTCTGCCGCTGGGCGGGAAGGCGTCGAGGCCAGCAGCCACCCTCGGGGCCCGCTTCTTGTCTCCTCCCCTTCTCTCGCCAGGCGACAGCCCGCAGCAGAACACTCTCGGGTCTTCTTTGCCGTCTGTCCCTCGGTGGAAGCAGGTAGGTGTTGTTCAAGTACACACTCAGACCCCGCTCTCGGCCGCTACAATGCCACCGGAGCTGTGTCCCTGCCTTCCGCCTCGCTACCCCTCCGCGGGTACGCCGGCGGTGCGGGTGGGCTCGTTGCGGCAGTTTCTCGGAGCCTGGCTAGCGCTCCCGAGGCCGTCGCACTGGCTTATTCGCACCATCCGGCTTGGCTATGCAATCCAGTTTGCACGCCGGCCTCCCAAGTTCAGGGGCATCCACTTCACCCGTGTGCATCCAGTGGATGCTCCTGTCTTGTGGAAAGAGATCAATATGAGGTCAGGGTTTTACAGCCCTTACTTCATTGTACCCAAGAAAGGCGGTGGGTTACGGCCAATCCTGGACCTGCGTGTATTGAATCGGGCCCTGCACAAGCTCCTGTTCAAGATGCTCACGCAGAAACACATTTTCGAATGCATCCGTCCCCAGGATTGGTTTGCAGCGATCGACCTGAAGGACGCGTACTTTCATGTCTCAATTCTTCCCCGACACAGACCATTTCTTCGGTTTGCTTTCGAGGGTCGAGCATATCAGTACAAGGTCATACCCTTCGGGCTGGCCCTGTCGCCCCGTGTCTTCACGAAAGTCGCGGAGGCGGCCATTGTTCCCATGAGAGAGCAAGGCGTTCGTATTCTCAACTATCTCGACGACTGGCTCATTCTGGCGCACTCGCGGGATGTGTTGTGCGATCACAGGGACATGGTGCTCCGGCACCTCAGTCAGTTGGGGCTTCGGGTCAACTGGGACAAGAGCAAACTCTCCCCTGTGCAGAGGATCTCTTATCTCGGTATGGAACTGGACTCGGTCGCCCAGACTGCGCGTCTCACGGAGGAACGCGTCCAGTCAGTGCTCAACTGCCTCAAGTTTTTTCGAGGCAAGTCAGCGGTCCCACTGAAACAGTTTCAGAGGCTCCTGGGGCATATGGCAGCCGCAGCCGCAGTAACGCCGCTCGGCCTGTTGCATATGAGACCGCTCCAGCACTGACTTCGCGATCGAGTCCCGAGGTGGGCGTGGCAGAGCGGCAAGTTCCGGGTCAAAGTCACCCCGCACTGTCGCCAAACCTTCACCCCTTGGTCGGATCCTGGGTTTCTACGGGCCGGAGTGCCCCTAGTCCAGGTTTCCAGGCATGCTGTGGTTTTCACAGATGCTTCTGCCAAGGGCTGGGGGGCCACGTAGAAAGGGCATGCAGTCTCGGGTCTGTGGACGGGGCCCCAGCTGCATTGGCACATCAACTGCCTAGAGTTGCAAGCAGTACGCCTAGCTTTGTGTCGCCTCAAGGGGTTTCTCAGACACAAACACGTACTGGTCCGTACAGACAGCACTGCGACCGTTGCGTACATCAACAGACAAGGTGGTCTACGCTCCCGTCGTATGTCGCGACTCGCCTCCCACCTCCTCCTGTGGAGTCAGAAGCATCTGAGGTCGCTTCGTGCCGTTCATGTCCCCGGGGAGCTCAATCGTGTGACCAACGAGCTTTCACGTCGGTCCCCCCTTCCGGGAGAATGGCGACTCCATCCCCAGGTGTTCCAGCTGATTTGGCGAAATCTTCGGAGCCGCACAGGTAGACCTGTTTGTCTCTCCGGACACGACCCATTGCCAGTGGTATTACTCCCTGACCGGCACACAGCTGGCCCCGGGACCTACGCAAATATGCGTTTCTCCCAGTGAGCCTTCTTGCACAGACTCTGTGCAAGGTCAGGGAGGACGAGGAGCAGGTCCTTTTGGTGGCCCCGTATTGGCCAACCCGGACTTCCCAGAACTCATGCTCCTCGCGACAGCCCCTTCTTGGCTGATTCCTCTGAGGAGGGACCTACTTTCTCAGAGAAGGGGCACCCTAGTGCACTCGCGTCCAGACTTTTGGAAACTCCATGTCTGGTCCCTGGACGGGACGCGGAGGTTCTAGATGGCCTACCACAGGCAGTGGTAGATACCATCACTTCCGCTAGAGCCCCCTCTACGAGGCGCCTCTATGCTCTGAAGTGGAACCTGTTCGTCGGCTGGTGTTCTTCCCACGGGGAGAACCCACGAACTTGCCCGATCAGAGTTGTGCTCTCCTTCCTACAAGAGGGCTTGGAGCGAAGGCTGTCTCCCTCCACCCTCAAAGTGTATGTTGCTGCAATATCCGCACATCACGATGTAGTTGATGATAAGTCCGTGGGGAAGCACGACCTGGTCATCAGATTCCTCAAGGGTGCTAGGAGGTTAAATCCACCTCGCGATTTGCACCCTGTACCCTCTTGGGACTTAACTTTAGTGTTTAGAGCACTTCAAAGTCCTCCTTTTGAGCCTTTGCTGACAGTCGAGCTTAATATCCTGTCCATTAAGACAGCGCTCCTGTTAGCATTGGCTTCCTTCAAGAGGGTGGGGGATCTGCAGGCATTTTCGGTCGACGAATCGTGCCTAGAGTTCGGGCCTGGCCTTTCTCATGTTATATTGAGACCCCGGCTCGGATATGTGCCCAAGGTTCCTACCACTCCCTTCGCGGACCAGGTAGTGAACCTGCAAGCGCTGCCCCAGGAGGAGGCAGACCCAGCCCTAGCTTTTCTCTGTCCCGTCCGGGCCCTCCAGGTTTATATAGACAGAACGCAAAGCTTTAGGACCTCAGATCAGCTCTTTGTTTGTTACGGAGGCCAGCAGAAGGGGAAGGCTGTCTCCAAGCAGAGGTTAGCCCACTGGCTAGTGGATGCTATCACCAGGGCTTATGAGTCCCAGGGTGAGCCCTGCCCACCCAGGTTGCGGGCTCATTCCACTAGGAGTGTTGCCGCTTCTTGGGCTCTGGCACAAGGCGCCTCGCTAACAGACATTTGTAGAGCTGCGGGCTGGGCGACACCGAACACGTTCGCTAGGTTTAATAGCCTACGTGTGGAACATATTTCCTCCCGAGTACTCGCTACGGCCAGTAATTAGAGGGAATAGGTGTGTCGGCTTGCGACGCCATTCCGTGAGCGGATACGTGCGTCTTTTGCTCCGTTGGTTACCCAGAAAATGGCTAACCTCGCGAGTTCCTCCATCATCCCCTCCGGTGCCAGGCGTTGCGGACCGCTGGCACCAGGTCTGCTACCTTCAGTAAGGAGTTGCTAGTAGACTGGGTGCCTTTTCCAGTGGCCCCTGCGGCGACCCATGATTGCCACGTGCAGTTCAGCCGTGTCTTCCCCTTGACAGACTCATTCTGTCGTCCCTGTTGAGTACGCTCCTCACTCCTCCGGACTGGGACTACTTTCAAGGACTGCCATATGTTTCACTACCCTACCTGGTTAGTACATGTGTGTATTTGAGGGCCTTCCTCTAGGCTGCCTCAGCTTCCGCAGCGTTCCCCCCCTTATTATTTTCCTTGGGGACGGGCACGCTTTCCCAGTGTTATCCAATATCCACTGATTGGGTTTTGCGGAACAGCAGTGTGATTCCCTAGCTAGCTCCCGCAAAATTTCTGGAAACTGCTGCATGGTAGCTTAGCTGGGCACTGGAAGGGGCCAGCACCATGGCGTTTTGGTAGGGATCCCAATTCGTCAGGGGAACTCCCCCGACGAGGCGTCGGAGTTCCCTGCTGACGAAAGGGAACGTCTCGGTTACATATGGTAACCCTCGTTCCCTGAGTCCAGGGAACGGAGACGCCTCGTCCCGTCGCCATGTTGCTGTACCTTCACGGAGGACTGGACACTGTTCGGCTCCTCAGCGAAAAGCATTACGCAATGTTTACTTCCGCTTTTTATACCCGCGCTGGTAGGCGGGCCGCGGAATGCAAATATTGCATGCCAATTCAGTTTCTCTTTCATTGGCTCGTTGTTAACTCTCTCGAAGGCAATTGGCTCCCTAGCGTGATCACAATTCATCAGGGGAACTCCCCCGACGAGGCGTCTCTGTTCCCTGGACTCAGGGAACGAGGGTTACCATATGTAACCGAGAAGTTTTTCATAAAAAGTACAACATTTGCCTCTGACATGAAGTGGAGTTGAATAACAACCTAAAGTAGCCTACTTCAAAATTATACTTTAATCCAGAGTAAATGTATATTGTAACATTCCACCACTGGTTATTTGAAAAATGAAACTAACAAAATGTATTGTCACATGAACAAATTGTTGCTAGCTGTGTCCTGGGAGTTGTTCAATGGGACGGTCTGGTATGTACATAATAAAGTCTAAAGAGTATTTACTAGCCTAGCCTAGTCAAGTCAAGTCATCCTCATTTATATAGCGCTTTTAACAATGTAGATTGTTTGTTTATTTGTTGTACAGAGATAAACGTATAGTAAAATCACATACTGGTAACATATAAGTCAACATTTAAACCTTTATTGTATTTTTTTTTTTAATTATTATTGTTTTCATTTTTATCATTAGATACATTAGATTACTCGATTCAATAGAAATCCAATACTTACATTTAAAAGTGTAATCTGGCCATTTCGTCTTCAGCGCACAATGAATTCTGGGATAGCCAAGGCTGCGAAGGATCCTTCTGATGTATCCTGCATTCACAAGAAAAGAAGGATGCATTTGCAGGCCGCATTTTGAAGGAGCCTTCAAAGTATCTTCGAATTGGGACAGCCTTTGTCGCGCCACGATAACGCAGTCGGCTATACTTTCCCCTTTAAATGAGTCTCGGTGCGTCCTCCAAAGGCTGCGTTGGCCACGCACTTCGAAGAACGCAGCCTTCAAAGGATTCAGCCCCTGAATTGGGGCACAGCTATAGTCTCTTCTGTGTAAGTTAGTCACAGTCAAATCTCTCTTCACCTATAGTTGGTGCTGTTTCACTGTGGCTGCTGTTGAATCATCCAGGTTGTAAATGAGTGTCTGATGAGTGATACGATAAATAATATCTGTTAACTCAAATTTCATGTGATTCAGTCTGATTTGTACGGTGGCCGAGAGAGCTCAACGCGCTGCAACTGAAGAAAACACATGCAAATAGAAAAACACCAGCAAATTAAGAAAACATTTTCATCAGTTTCACAACACATGTGTGCTCCAAATACTCACAACACAAACAAATACAGAAACGCGCTGCAAAAGTTCACAACACAACCAAATACAGAAACGCGCTGCAAAAGTTCACAACACAAACAAATGCAAAAACGCGCTGCAAATAGGACAGAACACAACGGAAATGTTTCCGGGGAACCCAATAAGTGACGGACCCGGCTGGGACGTGCTTACAGAGCTGTCTACTTTTATTATTATTTTAATTTTTTTTGCAAAACATACAGAGATGACACGTTTATGACAAACAATTTTGTATACAATATACAAAATGTATTTACAAAATGTTCAATGTCATAATACTAAAAAGAACAATGAGCTGAAGACTAAAATAAATAAATAAATAAAAGAGAGAGAGAAAAAGAACATGAGGGAAAGACATAATCTACACATCAGTTACATTGTACACATTTTGTCATGTTATGTTAAAATAAGTTTCATAAGAAATGTTAGAATGCAGCTAGGGTCCAAATATGAGACGGCAAATTTTAAAGTTGAGACACTCACACACAGATATAACGCATATTTTAAAAACTTTGTTGTATAAAATGTATATTTATTTGCAACAGTTATGTTAACAGCAATAATGCTATATTTCTGGTAAGAACAGCTATTCAGCTGATGGACACGCGCTGCGTTGTCATGGGAACATCCCAGGTGAAAATAATGAGGAAATTATGTTGTCTTTCGTTGCTCCCTTCATCATCATAATGGCACACAAGTGCCCCGCTCACTCCAAAGTGCCCAATTCAAGGGCTCTGCCATCTGCCCTTTTAAGAGAGTAGGGCATAGGTAAAGCTCACGAGCAATAAGCACGTCCCAGCCGTCCGTCCGTCACTTATTGGGTTCCCCGGAAACATTTCCGTTGTGTTCTGTTCTATTTGCAGCGCGTTTTTGTATTTGTTTGTGTTGTGAACTTTTGCAGCGCGTTTCTGTATTTGGTTGTGTTGTGAACTTTTGCAGCACGTTTCTGTATTTGGTTGTGTTGTGAACTTTTGCAGCGCGTTTCTGTATTTGGTTGTGTTGTGAGTATTTGGAGCACACATGTGTTGTGAAACTGATGAAGATGTTTTCTTAATTTGCGGGTGTTTTTTCTATTTGCATGTGTTTTCTTCAGTTGCAGCGCGTTGAGCTTTCTCGGCCACCGTAGATTTGTCTGTTCAGACCAATGCAAAAAAAGCAAATTTACCTTCTGACAGTACTTTTTTTTTTCTGACACTGCCTGTCATGGTGAAGATAAAAATTCAAACAGTATTTTCATGTTTTCTAACAGCAGTTCAGATTTTTGTATTTGCTCTGGTGCTTATCAACAATACAGAGATGAGAGACGCTTCCAGATTCTTCCTCTGTTAATGTTAGAAAGCCGTTTGACTACATATACTGTAATGCTAGGGTACACATAAAAACAAATTAAGCATAATTTGAGCTTTATTCGCTGTCAGTTATTAACACGCCGTCTGTTCGTGAGCCACCAAGTGTCTTTTATGTAACAGCAGCGGCTCTGGTCATGTGACCAAAAGCATGCATCTTATTGGTTGGTCAGGTTTTTTCACAGTGCAATGAAGAACACCTCTGTAAAAAAAAAAAAAAAAAAAAAAAAAAAAATTGCGTTAGTTACAGTTGTTGTTTTCATAAAAGTACATTTTATCTGTTTTACATGTAGAATTTGAAACCTGCATTTAACAACAAATTTATATTTTAGTCAGAGTTATTGCTATCCGTCTTCTTGATGTGCTGGAGCTCGTTCTGTAAAGTTGAACAGAGACTCACTCACTCTCAGGTTGTAAGTTATGCCATGGGAAAAACGCATCTCAAGCCAGAGTAAACAACACAGGCATATGTACAGTGCACAGGGCAGTTTAACTGTGTTAAACTGAAATATGAAATATTGATTATTCATCTCATCTCTTGGAACTTGATTTGTTTTTGTCAGAACTACTAGAAAGCATCAGGAAGGAGAGAATTGAAAGGACCAGCAGAATGAAACATGATAGTGAAGAACAAAGAGGTTGGTGTTTATTCTTGATTCCTCATTTATTCATCATGATGAAGAACATGCTGATGCTCACCAGATTTACATTGTTTCAGGTTGAGAATAAAATATAGCTGCGAGCAGCAGTTATCGGGGTTCAAGCTTTTTAATGCCTTTAAGCACATATGCGTAAAAATATATATTTTTATTTAGCAAGCATGTATCCACTTAGATCATAGATGGAAAAAAACATTTACAGCCAATACAGGCAATTTACCATAGGAAATATGTGTGTTTTTTTAAGCTTTTAACAGTTACAGCGCCACCAATGGTCAAACAAACCTTTCAGCTGTGCTGCCATTCTGGATTGCAGAAGAATAGGACACAGGAGAAGAAAGATGAACACTTAATAAACACACAATAAATTGCTTATGGTTGAACTGAATCATCGAAGATCAGCAGCATTGTCCATAAAGTTAGATTAAATGCATACAAATATTTATTTTATTTAAATATTGGAGGTTTGCATAGTATTCTGATATTGAATCAGAATATTTTTTGTGGCAGTGAGATGAGTAAATGCATGTTCTCATTTAGTCTAGAACTACAACAACCGTCATGTTTACACACAATTTCATGTCTCTACACAATTACTGATTTTTCTGAATATGAGGACCGGAGAGCTGCCAGTCAATAAATGGGAAAACAAAGCAACTTGCATTACTTATTTGAAAAAGTAAGCCTGATATTTTGCTGTAAATTTAAAAGTGATGCGTTAATTTACTAGTTACTTGAAAAATTGGCAGATGGTGGCCATGTTTTTTTGAGATACACTAATAAATGTCCTCAATTTTAGTTTCTAGTAATTTTTTTAAGCATTTTATTATACATAATTCTCTATATTAATTCTAATATTTATTGCTTTTTCTTGCATTTGCAAGGAAGAATCTGCTTGCTTTTTTCTGCCATGAAGAACATTGGCTTATTAATTGAATGGGGAACTGCTGTGTTTAACCAGAAGAGACTTCTGGAATTAAGAGACATTGAAAGAGATGGTTAAATAAAGAGCAATAGGTTTAATTCAATTTTTGAGGCTCTCTTGGACTGAAGTCTATTCAAAGAGACGACTACAGAGAGAAAAAGAGGAAGAGGAAGTGGCTGACGGGCTGATTTTTTCTAAGGACAATTTTGCAATACATTATGCAATAGTGTGGCAGTATGGACCAAAACTCAGACAGAGGAGAGAAGCAATGGAGCCCATTCACCACAACATAAGACCTATGAGTGCCATCACATGCTGACTACCCAATGCATCAGCCCAAAAATTTCAACTGAATGACAATCCACACAGAAAGACTTCCATCCCCTCCCTTGCTGCATTTTCAATAATCACTACAGAGATGCTTCACATTTTGTTAATTATTATATTAACTTGAATCCTTTGATTACTCACTGGTCTCACATCAGTTATTTGTATTCTCTGTTAAACTAACATTCTGAATCTGCTTTCAAGAGGTATCAGTCCAGCCCTACATTGCATCTTAATGAAGGAAAGGGAAGTTCTTTTACAGAAGTGGGTTTAACTCATCAATCAGTTTAACTCATCAATCAGTTAAAACTGGGGCTGGATTTGGCATAGTGTGGGTTATTACATCAACCAACTAGTGGTGAAGACATTAGATTATTGACTATGCAGAGTTCTCTTGCAAAAATAGGGAAATAGGGCACAAGGTTTCCAAAGAGAAAATCATGTCTATAAAAACAACAATAAAGGTTATTGTTTTGAAACTTTTTGAACTTTTGAAATAAAAAATGCTGTTATAGCCAGGGGTACAAGATACGAATGTTTTTTTTTTTTTTTTGGCAATGGATCCAAGATTGAGAAGAGATCTTCAATAGTCTTCTAAGTACCTCATGAGCAACAACAAAAAGTTTGAAAATTGTAATTGCGCAATGAATCACATCCTTGCGCCATAGATATACCAACTGTGGAGGGAGGGAGTGAGGGAGGGAGGGGGAGGGGGAGGGGAGTTGAAGGAGGACAAAGAGCAGGAGAGGGTAGACTGAAGGCAGGAGGGACCAGGGTGGAGCAGGCTGTGTCAGCGACCAGGGAGGAGATGATGGAGGAGGAGCCATGGAAGAGGCAGGGCTGACGACTCCACGGGGCTGACTGACGGGGCGAAGCAGGTGGGAGAGGAGACCAGGGTGGAGCCGGAGAGCCGACTTGTCCAGGCGACACAGAGGTACGGCGGGACATGGCGGCGAGACCAGGTCAGAATATACGCATGCAATTTGCTCGCAATACAGGGCAAAAAGAACTTAAAATCTGTGAAGTATGGTAACAGTTACAGAAAAAGAAAACCTATGATGATCCATTATGAACTATTTCAGTTCTCCAGGCAGCTGCATGTATGAAAAAAAAACACCTAACCCAAAACAAATTCTAACAAAAGGTTTCTCAGCTATTTTTTGTAGTATTAGGTGCCCTTAATAACATACTAAAAGTTTACCAAAGTTTGACCACTAGAAAGGTGTAATTTTCAAGATGGCGTCCAAGATGGGCAGGAAACCCTTAACATGCCCTAACTCCTTCATTATTTGAACTAGTCAAGTAATCTTGAGGCCTAACTCCTTGTTTTTTTTTAATCCATTGGACTTGTCTAAATTGCCCTGACATGATTAAATACTTATGGAATACATGATTTTGTAAGATTACTGTAAGGTTTTATCTTAGTTTGGGGTGAACCAGAGATGTAAACGATTTAGCCTATGTCATGTAACTCCTACTCAGTCCTTTTTTTGCTAAAACACAGACTTGACATTCAATGTAAAAGTTGCACCCAAAAGTAACTTAAATTGGAGTTGTATAACTTTGATCATAAACAACTCTGAAACCCCGAGCAGAGGCCTGTGTGTGAACCCTCTAAAATGGTCACCCATTTAAATTTGAATAAGGTAATACATATAATGCATCCTCTATAGATGTTTTTGAGTATAAAGATGGCATTATACTAAACCTCAGGTTTAGCAAAATTCAGGTAAACCTTCAGACTTGAACCGCAGTTTCTACAGATCTGCTGTCTCAGCTCCAGGGCAGGATTTGGCATCCTCGACCCGATATATATAGAGGCTGTGGGTGTGGCCGATAAGAGGCAATCACTAGCGACAGTGGCGTCTGGTCTTCCCGCTGATGTTCGGGAGACCATTGATAACGCTTGTGCGCCTTCTACTAGACAGCTGTACAGGTTTTTGAGTCTTTGGTTTTCGGCTCATGCAGTGGACCCAGTCAGCTGCCCGGTCAGTTCAGTGCTGGAATTCCAGCAGGATAAGCTGCAGAAGCTTCCTTCACCTCTGGGCATTAAATGATTCTGAATTGGCATGATTCTACGGGCTCAGGCAATCAGCACATGCCTTCACGTGGCAGCCCTGTTTTGACTAATTTTACAGTACCACACATGTTCTAATGAATTTATTCTTTATTGGAATCAAAATAATGGTTATGAACCACAGAAACCACCAATACTAGGCAAAACTATATGAGAAAGGAGCAATTACTTAAAGGAGAACTCCAGTCAATTTTAACATTGAGCTCATTTTTTTGTACATTTGGAGTGCTGTCAATACAGAGAACAACGACAAAAAACACTGCCACATAAAGTTTCGACCAGATTGTGAACCTACTCCGGCGGAGTCTATGTGCTCGTCTAACGCCATGATAATGCATGTTGGTAGATTGGCACCTGTCGAATTTTCTTTTTGTTGAAAGCCCAGATAAAAGTAAAAAGCTACTATTTTGTGTAGATCCATGTCCGAGGCAGTTCGATTTCACAAGTGCATTTCTTTACACACACACACACACACACACACACACACACACACACACACACACACACACACACACACACACACACACACACAGTTCAGAATTGGAAACATGCCCTATGCACCAGGCCTGCTACAGAAGACTGTATCCGAAACATTTCGACTTTATTCTCGAAACGTTTCGACTTTAATCTCGAAATACTATAATTATTTATTTATTTATTTTTACGGATTTTTTTTAATTTTTTTTTTTACGTTGCGTTTCAGGGCTTCCGTAACACACAGTTATTCAAAACCTATAACTCTTTTTTTTATGAGTTTCTATGTACATTTATTTACAAGATTGAAAGTAATTGGCAGAGAGAAACATTCACGGTTAACACGAAAGCAAGATTGAAACCAAACTATTTATTTTTTTACTGTAAGTGTTTGTGGTTGCGAATACAGTATTGCACAGTCCGAAAAACCTATAACTTGACCTTTGGCCTTTTATAGGCCTATTCTAAAGCCATGATTGATTGGTGTTCAGTAAAGCAATGAGTGTTTGTGTAAGGATGATAAAAATGATGTAATACTGATACATTGAATGGGTTGATATAAGTTAAAAGGTACTTAAAATGGTCCATAAAAAGGACAAAGTTAAAATACACTTATGGTCTGTAGATCGGTAATCCATTGCTTTTTGGGTAAAAGAGGCTAAAGAGATTAATAGGATAAAAAGACGATCGGTGTTTAAAATGCTATTTTATTTAACTTCTATAACATTTTGGGGAAATGCACCTTAAATTACAATATGCAGTGTTTGCTTGTTTACATAAGTTTCACTTTCTTTTTGCCGTAAGTTTAAGTACCAGTTTGTGATTGCTAATGCCTCGTTCAGCCTGTGTACGGAATATGTGGCTTACGTTCGTCCATTACAACACTGGACTTGACTGAAGCTACATCGTGTCCGTGTCGTACTTTCTATTTCCTCTTTTACAGAGGTGTAACATTTGCACACGTGAGGAGAGTGTGTGAGGATCTGATGAATTATTGTGGCATTTTGATAGGTTGTGTTTGAAAAAGGAAATCAAGATACTTCCTGTTAGATTTTTGTGAGTTACATAGAGAATTGTGTGTTGTGGTTTGCAAAAAAAGTGTCTTTGACTTAGTCAAGATTTAGTGAATGGTTCTGTTTGTATTGTGTAACAAGTAAGAATTTTATGTGAAAGCAGTTGAAAAAAACCCCTAATAATAATCAAAAGAAAGGAGTGTTATGGCAATTAATTGTACTTCATGTAATGTATGTGCTTGCATGACAACAGCCAATAGTTTAGTGGAGAATTACTGTGTACTGTGTCCAAATGTGAGCTGAAGATGTCTTTGCAACAAAAGGTGTTACATGTATACAAGACATTCTGCAATTTCTTAGAAACAGTTCCTCTTCTTGGGTCTAGAGAATGAGAGATGTTTTTGTCTCCTTGTATGGTATAGATCTTCTTTCTGAATAACACTGATCATTTCCGCAATACTCTCGAATCTTCGGGTTCGAGTCGTACGTTCATCATGTGACATCCTCATAAACTGAGCTATGCAGTCGGTACCGGATACAGAATTGATTAGTTCAAGTCTTGAGTCTTCAGGTTTGATTCGTTCAGTCTTTTGTAACGTAACGATTCGTTCATGACCAATCGTTCGAACCAGAATCAGAACACAGGAGAATCACACATGAAATGAAACCTCTACTGGATCAAGATCAGGAAGCTGGCAGGAGTAACATGACAGAGGAGAATCAATCTGATTCAGTGGAAAAACACACTGAAAAATTGGTTTCAATGAAAAACATAAAACTTTCGCTAAACAATATTTTTTATGTCTATGAAAATTATTTCATGACAATGTTTGGTCACCTTTATGGTGATCAGTGTTTCCTTTAGTTGGACAGTTTGACTCTTGGCTTTTTATGTGAGTTTGTGGTCTCTGTAACAGTGTTTACTCATACACATAATTTGTTGCAAAGGGAACCAGAAACCAACATGATAAGGTGATAATAGTTTTTATCATCATAAAGTACAATAGTTCAATAATCGTATCCCTAATAAAAAAAGTGGTTAATTATTATCAATAAAATATTTCCAGTTTTCTTGCCACAGATCAGAAACTTTGAATATGGATTTTTAAATACATTGCAGGGATTTTTTTTTAAACACACACACAGACATCAAGAATCAGCATATGAATCTCAACAATGGTGACACTGTGCAGTATTGAGTTTTATACCATGCTGGCTCCCAGCATGCATTGCAGCATGAAACATGTCACCATTGTGTCACAACTAAAACAAACAATTTAAATTAATTGATTTTCTTCAGCAAGAAAAATAATACTTTTTATGTTTTATGAAAATATTGTTTAGGGCAAGTTATTTATTTTTCATTGGCTCAAGTAATAAAGTATAGATGTGAACCATTACCCTATTTTTTATTGGATGAATGAAAAGGATTTTATTTTTTATTTTGCTTCTCCTTTGTTAGACTGTGTATTCTATACTCTTGTGTAACCTTTTGTGGTTTTAATTGAGCAAGGTGATTGTGGGCTTGTGGGCTTGTGGGCTGTGCTTTTATTGTGATATAACATGTCACATTACATGTGAGCTCACTGTTGAGGTTTGGAAACGTGTTACTCAAAACTCAGTTTGACCACATCGAGCATTGATCATCTCTGAAGCGTGTTTACACTGATGATGGCTGTGGATTCTGTTGGTAGTTCCTCTTCTCTCTTTTAGCTGGTTGCTTCATACAGTTGAGTAGAAGCTGGTGCGGATCTGGACTCTTTAGTCTTTACACATGAAGTCAAGGTATTGCTGAACATTTTTACTGATTTTTACTGAGGGGCTGATGGTGTTAAACTGAAGGGAAGACTGACAGAAACAGTAAATGGCTGAAAAGAGTGATTTGTGTCTGCTGGGACTGATCATTCTCTGCTCACTTCTCACAGGTAAAAACACATTTCTACATGCTCTTTAAACTCACGGGAAAGGGTTAAATATAAATATACTTACATAAAAATGTTTTACTAGAGCTGGTCTGGCATGGAGACTGTGAATGAGTTAGTTTCAACATGCTTTATTCGTCCTCACACTCATGTTCTGCTCTCACAGTCACTGTCACTTGCTGTGTATCTCCTGATGTATTCTGGTGTGTGTATCACATTATAGTGATAACTCAGCAGAAAAATAAAAACTTCCATTCCAATTTATTAGCAAAACTATTTGTGTCACTGATCACTTTTAACTAAAAATGTAGATGCCACAACATTTATAAAACTGAAATAGTATTTTGTAAATAAAAATGTAAGTGCATTAAGTAAACATTCATAAAACTGAAATAGTCAGTATGCTTAATTTTCAACAATATTATTGATCTGTCTGCATTGACACCATTATATGAGAACTGAACTGAGCTGGACGATGACGCTGTATATAAATGAACTAAAAATGATTTTTACAACCTAAATGACCTTGTACAATATGGACAATGACACTATTTTCTTCATAATATCCTTATCCTATCCATAATATTTAAATTAATTTATATTTCCTCCAGTTTGACTTGATATATATTATATTATATTATATTATATTATATTATATTATATTATATTATATCATATTATATTATATTATCCACAAAGTGCACACAAAGACTAGATACCCAATATGCATTGCAGCATGAAGCTTTTGATCATCACCATTGTTGAGATTCATTCGCAAAATATAATGTCTATGAGTCAAGAGTCACGAGCCCAACTAAAGCAAACACTGATCTCCATGATGGTAATGTCAAATGAAATAATAAAACATCAACATCTAAACCTCTGTTAATTCTCAATAAGAACTTCTGTAGACGTCTGACAGAAATAAAGTCAGTCTGGTTAGTAAT
The DNA here is from genome assembly GCF_949319135.1 of Squalius cephalus. NCBI lineage: Eukaryota > Metazoa > Chordata > Actinopteri > Cypriniformes > Leuciscidae > Squalius > Squalius cephalus. Next base: position 17,364,184 of record NC_137122.1, read on the forward strand.
AAGTGAAGCTGGTAATGCTGTTTGTGGAGTTGTTTAATCCTAAATCTTCTTTTATTTCATCTAAGGCTGTTGTGTGTTTGGAGATAAGAAACGTGTTTGGCTGTGCACTCACATACTGTGAAATAATAAAAAATATAAACAATAATATAAAAAATAATATAAATTATAAAATTAAATTAAATTTAGTTATTTAATATATTTTATTTTATTATGTAATATATATTTTAATTATTTATTTATTTTAATTTATTACATTTCATTAATAAATTAAAATGTAATATAAAAAATATCGCAATAGTTAGCTGTAACGATATTTTTGCACAGTCTTACCGAATAACTGACATTTGACACTGAGAATGTCCTGATGTCACAGGGATTTGTTTGTAGTTTAATTTATTAATATAATAATGATCACACAAATGTACCTGTGTTTCAGGAACCAGTGGAGTGGATCATGTGTTCATCAGATCTGGTGAAAATGTGCGTCTGCCCTGTATTAATGCTCTTCCTGACTGCAAATCTAAAACTACATGGACCTACTCTAACAGATTCAAAGATTCAGAGACAGTTGAACTGATTACTTTAGGGATAAAGAAGACAGACACAGAGAGACATGAGAGACTGAGTCTGGAGTCTGACTGCTCTCTGAACATCAAGAACGTCACAGAAGAAGATTATGGATTTTACAACTGCCAACAATTGATATATTACGGACAACAAGGAAGTGATTCACATGTTTTTCTGCATGTTCTTCATGGTAAGTTTATGATTACGTGGTCAATTTAAAATTCTCCCTTTAAACTCAGATGATGATTGAAGAGTCTGTGATTTGTGTCTTGTGTTCAGTTTCAGTGTCTCCATCATCATCATCTTCATCATCACAGACTGAGATCAGTCCAGGCCGCTCTGTGACTCTCTCCTGTCAGTTGTATTCATATATTGGATTCCAATGTGATGAATGGTTTAGTTCTGAGGGTCTTGGGGTGTTGTGGGTGAATCAGGCTGGTGTTGATCTGAAGACAGACTCCAGATATCAGATATTATCATCAGATCACTGTAACATCACTCTGACTACAACACTCCTGAATGAAGATGACAACAGAGAGTGGAGATGTCAGCTTAATCTCAGAAATAAAGTCAAGACCTCAGTCAGATACACTGTCAAGTATTCAGGTGAGAAAACACCTTCTTCTAAAATCAGTCCCTAGATATATAATTATACTTGATTCCTCTGTGACGACATTAAGAGATGGAGAACTGTGAGCAAAGTAATACGTTTGACAATGTGCACAAGCTTTTTTGGTAACACTTTATAATAACATTCAGTTATAAGTCAAAATAAGTTATTAGTTATTTATGAACTAATCATTTACAAAACATGACTATATATTTATAAATTAATAAGTGGTATGCTAGCGATTTACAAATGTGTTGTACGTATACTTTATTATTAAACACACGTTAGACACTTTATTTCCACTCTTGGAATATTTTCTGAATTTTTATTGAAAATAAATGCCTTTTCGATCTGATATGTGATTGGAAAGTAGAGCGAGTTCTGCAAAATAAGGATTCGAATTTGCGTCAACTTTCTGCCACTGCCTTAACCCTACACTATTGCTACTGTGGACCATCCAGCGTCTAACGTCATTTTGTCTGGCCCAATCAGACGTCAGTGGGCGGAGTTAGTGTAAATAGACACTTCACTGTGATTGGCTGAACTCAAAGTAGAAATGGTTTCATGTGTTTACATGTTTACAAATGTTTTCAACCCTGCCCTGTTATAATGCTGAATGAACACAAACCATTAAAGTACATAAATGTATACCAATCACGCAGCTCAAGTATTATGTGATGATGATGTTTTGTTTATGATGCATTATGTGTTGAACTGAACTAACAGACGTGATCCACAGATTTTATTTCATCTAAGGCTGTTGTGTGTTTGGAGATAAGAAACGTGTTTGGCTGTGCACTCACATACTGTGAAATAATAAAAAATATAAACAATAATATAAAAAATAATATAAATTATAAAATTAAATTAAATTTAGTTATTTAATATATTTTATTTTATTATGTAATATATATTTTAATTATTTATTTATTTTAATTTATTACATTTCATTAATAAATTAAAATGTAATATAAAAAATATCACAATAGTTAGCTGTAACGATATTTTTGCACAGTCCTACCGAATAATGTCATGATCCTGGCTCTCTCCTTCTCTTTTTCTTTCCTTTGTCTCCCTCTGCTGGCTGTTTTACGCCTTACTACCTCCTTTCTCACACACTTACGCACACACTCATTAACGCTTCACCTCATCTCCATCAGCTGGTTCTCATTCTCATCCCATCACCATCAGCTGGTTCTCATTCGCATCCCATCTACACACCTGTTCTCTATCTTTCACTTTGTCTTCGCTATATCTAGTTCTCTCTTTCGTGTCTGTATTGTCGGATTATTGTTTGACTGTGATGCACGTCGACAGTTATTGCTCCGAAGGATTCCGTGTCCTGTCTGGTCCTACTGTTTATCGTGTTGCTGTTATCATCTGCTGTGAGTTACCTTTTGTGCTGTACCCAGTGTTCTCCGTGGAGAATAGCAGAGGGTTCCACTGCTCACCTGCTTCCCAGTTCTCGCTACTCAGGAGTGGTCCAGATCGACTGTACCTTCTGTTTCAACTTTCTAGGAGAGAAGCAACGAACTAACCTTTGTTTCATTGTTTGAAAAGTGACTTTCTGTTATCAGCCTGCACGGCGTATTCCTTGTTTCAATTAAAAGAGAACTATACCTGCTTTCCGTCTCTGGACCTCTCTCCTCATCACAAATAACTGACATTTGACACTGAGAATGTCCTGATGTCACAGGGATTTGTTTGTAGTTTAATTTATTAATATAATAATGATCACTTAAATGTACTTGTGTTTCAGGAACCAGTGGAGTGGATCATGTGTTCATCAGATCTGGTGAAAATGTGCATCTGCCCTGTATTAATGCTCTTCCTGACTGCAAATCTAAAACTACATGGACCTACTCTAACAGATTCAAAGATTCAGAGACAGTTGAACTGATTACTTTAGGGATAAAGAAGACAGACACAGAGAGACATGAGAGACTGAGTCTGGAGTCTGACTGCTCTCTGAACATCAAGAACGTCACAGAAGAAGATTATGGATTTTACAACTGCCAACAATTGATATATTACGGACAACAAGGAAGTGATTCACATGTTTTTCTGCATGTTCTTCATGGTAAGTTTATGATTACGTGGTCAATTTAAAATTCTCCCTTTAAACTCAGATGATGATTGAAGAGTCTGTGATTTGTGTCTTGTGTTCAGTTTCAGTGTCTCCATCATCATCATCTTCATCATCACAGACTGAGATCAGTCCAGGCCGCTCTGTGACTCTCTCCTGTCAGTTGTATTCATATATTGGATTCCAATGTGATGAATGGTTTAGTTCTGAGGGTCTTGGGGTGTTGTGGGTGAATCAGGCTGGTGTTGATCTGAAGACAGACTCCAGATATCAGATATTATCATCAGATCACTGTAACATCACTCTGACTACAACACTCCTGAATGAAGATGACAACAGAGAGTGGAGATGTCAGCTTAATCTCAGAAATAAAGTCAAGACCTCAGTCAGATACACTGTCAAGTATTCAGGTGAGAAAACACCTTCTTCTAAAATCAGTCCCTAGATATATAATTATACTTGATTCCTCTGTGACGACATTAAGAGATGGAGAACTGTGAGCAAAGTAATACGTTTGACAATGTGCACAAGCTTTTTTGGTAACACTTTATAATAACATTCAGTTATAAGTCAAAATAAGTTATTAGTTATTTATGAACTAATCATTTACAAAACATGACTATATATTTATAAATTAATAAGTGGTATGCTAGCGATTTACAAATGTGTTGTACGTATACTTTATTATTAAACACACGTTAGACACTATTTCCACTCTTGGAATATTTTCTGAATTTTTATTGAAAATAAATGCCTTTTCGATCTGATATGTGATTGGAAAGTAGAGCGAGTTCTGCAAAATAAGGATTCGAATTTGCGTCAACTTTCTGCCACTGCCTTAACCCTACACTATTGCTACTGTGGACAATCCAGCGTCTAACGTCATTTTGTCTGGCCCAATCAGACGTCAGTGGGCGGAGTTAGTGTAAATAGACACTTCACTGTGATTGGCTGAACTTAAAGTAGAAATGGTTTCATGTGTTTACATGTTTACAAATGTTTTCAACCCTGCCCTGTTATAATGCTGAATGAACACAAACCATTAAAGTACATAAATGTATACCAATCACGCAGCTCAAGTATTATGTGATTATGATGTTTTGTTTATATGATGCATTGTGTTGAACTGAACTAACAGACGTGATCCACAGATCCAGGAGAAACTGAAGTCAGTGTGACTGCTGGATTATTATACAGAGGTACGACACGTTCATTTATACTGACAGCTTTATAACATTAAACTATCAGTCAGTCTGTAAAAGCTTCATCAATAACTGTTGATAGTTGAATACCCTTGACTTCAGTCATGTACAGTTTCTCTTCTTCCTCTCATGTTTCCTGCAGTGATTGTGACTATTGTTGAGATGGCAGTGTTTGCTGCTCCTACTGTGATTCTTCTTCAGATCATCTGTGCAAGAAGAGCTGGTGAGTTTTGAGCCGCACACAATCTGATGATTCACACTCGTCTGGAGCAATCTGCAATCATGATAAAAACACAGACCCAGTGCCAGACACAAATTTACCGACGGGCATTACATTTTTCCAGGGGGGCACAAATGAGATCAACCTCATTGCATAATAACATTAACCAATTATGAAAATATGATACAATGATAATGATGGATAGTGCATAATAATATATGATGTATAATGTACTGACACTAAAGGTCCTTGCACACCAAGTCCGAAATTCTCTTTCGAAATTTTCGCACATTAAAAATTAAATACAACCTCACGTTGTGTCATTTAGCAGCGAAAATAACTGTGAGCAAGAGTATACCCTCCGACATTTTTGTCCGTCAGAAAAAATAAAATAAACGGTTGGCGCCAATGGCTTCGTGGTCAGACATGTAGCGCCTTTGCACTTGGGCGGCCCGAGTTCGAGTCCCGGCTCGTGGACCTTTCCCGATCCCATCCCCTGTCTCTCTCCCACCTCGTTTCCTGTCATCTCTCTACTGTCCTGTCACAATAAAAAGAAAAAAAAAAAAAAAGAAAAAGAAACGGACGAGTTGCTAAAATAATTTTTAGTCGAAATATTGACTGTTTTTGTTCTATTTTAGCAGCCAAAATAGTTTCAATCCAAACAAAGATCACAGCATAGCGCGTCTCACAGAAACACTCAATCATGTTTTGAATGATTCAGCATTTTGAACGAATCGGTTGAGTCAAAGATTCAATGACCCATTCATAAACATCTAGGCTTGTTCGACTTGAACCGGCGCTGCACAGACCGATCGGTGAATGACATCAAAGTACCGCGAGAGAGATTAGAGAGCAGATGCTCCTTATGCTTTGAATCTCTCTCGCGGTACTTTGATGTCATAAACCGATTGGTCTGTGCAGCGCCGGTTCAAGTCGAACAAGCCTAGTCTCATTCTTGATGAATCAGCCGTTTGAATGAATCGTTTGAATGAATGACTCGCTTAATAAGACCGCTTATCACCTGCATCTCACTAATCGACAAACCAATCAAATCAGTTTACAATAATTAAAAAAAAAAAATCAGACCAAACACATTTTTATTTTTATTCAGGAGTTATAAAACGATAACTTTTGATAACAGTAGCCTATTGATAAAAAAAAAGTGACTCACAGGGCGGGCCAGGCCCCCAATGGCCTGAAAACACATAAGAGAGGTTAGTCAATGGTTTTATTTTGAATTATAAGAGAGGACAGTCAATGTGTAACGAATCGTCAGAATCATAGAGATCCATTTGCAGCTTTTATTTAGAAACAGATTCAGACAGGCAGGGTATAGATCGGCAGACAGGAATGGTATAGGCAAGGAAAAGAATACTCAGGCAAGCAAGCGCAGATGGTCGGGGCAGGAAGAGAGGTTTCAAAGCACAGGTAACAGTCCAGGGTCGTGGGAGCCAGAGAATGATCAGATAGCCAGGAAACAGTCAAAGGTCGAGGTAGCCAGAGAGTGGTCAAAGATATCCGTAAACAGTCCAAGATCTAAACCAGTATAAACAGAATATGAAGATAATTGCTCAGAATGTTAGCCAGGGCAAAACAAGACTTCACACTGAATGATTGTGAGAGCATGATTTTATACATGTGGAAATGAAGTGCAGGTGTGAGTGTAATCAGTGAATAGCAGGTGTGTGCGATCAGTGCAGCTGCATTATTGGAAATGTAGTTTGCATGGCAACAGTCAATACTCTGGAGACGGATCCCTCTGTGAGTGCAGAGGAGGTGACGCAGGAAACTCCTGCGTAACACAATGGTTTTATTTTGAATTATATGAGAGGTCAGTCAATGGTTTTATTTTGAATTATATGAGAGGTCAGTCAATGGTTTTATTTTGAATTATATGAGAGGTCAGTCAATGGTTTTATTTTGAATTATATGAGAGGTCAGTCAATGGTTTTATTTTGCAGGGAGGAAAGACTCGCAGAACCCAGAGGAAATAGAGATGCCTGCAATTTTACAATAAAATTCTGGTAAGTTTGAGCAAATCTGCAACAATATTTAAAATAGCAAAAACTTATATAGGATTGTTCATTGTTTTATTTTTTTATTCTCAGAAAAAAGATGGGGAAAAACTCTGACCACCCTGAAGAAATAGTGACACCATCAAGTTTAGATTAAAATATTTTTACAAGTAACAGGCCAGATTTATTTTCATTTATATGGATATTATGGACATTTGCCTACAGTGTTCAAGGTCATTTTCTTGTGGTTTGTATATAAACTGCTTTAAATATAATATTATATACGGTAATTGACATATTCAGACATGTGTAAAATCCTCTCTCTGTTCTGTGTGATGGAGCTGATTGGTGATGCTCCTGTCTTCTGTTCCTGTTTTTAGCTTCTTTATTTTTTAATCACGGCTACTAATGTTCCTAGTAAATCCTTCTGCAACTGTGTTAATTATGTCACCTTTCCTGAGATGTATGACTCTTGAATTTGTTTGACTTAATTATGATTATGGAATAGAATAGATGATTTAATAATCACTATTATTATGGTCATATGAAGAGATACAAACAAATAAATTACTTTCTCATTCTTTTTTTCCTTGGGCAATGATTCACTTTTTTTTTAGTTTTTTTTGTTTACTTGCTAGTAAATAGTTTTTTGTGTCAATGCATCTTTAAAAATAACAGCCATGAGTCTCATGTGTCATACTGTCATTAAAAAATCTGATCCAAAGCTGTTTTTCTTGTTAAAAAAAAAAAAAAAAAAGTTCTCCCAAAAGCTTTTTTTCCCCCCAGCAATTTCCACCTGTTAAACATTTTTAGAGCTTGACATGACTAGTAAAAATGTTATTCATTATAGAAATCCCGATGACTTTGTAAGATTTTCCCAGCTATAGAAATCACACATTTAAAATTCCCTCATGTATCCAGTGAAACTCAGTGCTGCATCATGGCATTGACGCTATGGGAATGCTTCTCGTGAACCGGTGTCTGAAGCATGTGTGAAACACGCCAGTTTCTCATTGGCTACAGCAGTTGGATGATGTCACAGGTGTGCTGGCAGGCTACAAAAGGGCACCAGACAACACGTCATCAGTTCATTTGTCTTTAGGAAGCAATTTGTCTATTTTTGTGTGAATATATTGTTGAGTCAAACAAATAATTTTGGGTCAAACAGATGGCTAGTGGATTTAAAAATTGCATCACGCCATGCAAATGCTTTATTACACCCAATAACACACATGAGATGTTTAGGAATGTCACACGCACGCTCTGTCAGCTCTCGGTTCAGCTCATGGTGATCGGTTCATAGTGAAGAAGCTTCACTCTTGCCTGGCTTATCTTTAAGCGTCTGCACCCCACAGTTTGAGTCCAACTGCTGTCGAGATGTAGTTGACCCAGTCTATCTCTGAGGAGCTAGACATCTCAGGAGTTGAGACAGATGTGAGCCCCATAAGAGGACTTGTTGGTTGGGGTGACCCACATATCCATGATAGGCAGAAAAATAGTTTATTCTTGATCTCCATGATGAGGTGTCGAGATCACGGGAGAAACCAAATTCTGCCTGTGTTTTCCACCTACCCCACATTTTAATACTCAAGGGGGTTTCTGAGCACAGGTATGTGGTTGTTATTCCCAGGTTGAGGAGACGCTTGGCTCGTAGGCAAGGCATATGTGGACACTTACATTTACATTTATTCATGCTTTTATCTAAAGCGACTTACAAACGAGAACAATAGAAGCAGTTAAACTAACAGTAGGACAACGATATGCAAGTGCTATGACCCTTCTCAGTTTAATCTAACAGAGTTTTTATTTATTTTTTATTTTTTTATTATTAAAGAGCAGAATAGAATAGAATAGTAGAGAAAGTGTTAGTATTACTGGATAAAGTGCTGTCGAAAAAGAAGCGTCTTCAGCCGTTTCTTGAAAGTGGCTAAGGACTTAGCAGCTCTGGTTGAGTTAGGCAGATCATTCCACCAGCAGGGAACAGTCAAGGTAAAGGTTCGAGAAAGAGATTTTGTGCCTCTTTGAGATGGCACTACAAGACGTCATTCACTTGCAGAGCGCAAGTTCCTGGAAGGCACATAAGTCCGAAGTAAAGAGTTAAAGTAACCAGTGGTTGCAGAGTCCTGCACGGGTTCGGGTGACCCGCAAATTTTGCTCAAACGGGTGAAAAATATCCAACTGTGTCGGATACGGGTGCGGGTCGGGTCGGACACGGGGGAAACGCGGGTCTAAACACGGGTTCAAAACAGTCACGTGCAAATGTAAAAATAAATGCATATTTTTAGGAACACATCTACAAACCTATGCCTGTATTTCAAGTTGATAATTTTTTTTTTTGTTTGTTTATTTGAGCCCGCGCCCTCCCATGAGTCTCTAGGCCTAACGTTACATTCACTTTTAAAAAATCACAACCACTCGAACTGCTGCATGAGTCGTCGAGATGGATAGTGAGGAGGTGAAAAAAAAAATAGCTAGAGGAGATTATAAAGTTGTCGCCAATACTTCATCTAAACTCAAATCCAATGTGTGGGAGAAATTTGGGGTCATCTCTGATGAAGAAAGCAACATTGTGAAAGGCTTTGCTGCATGCAAAACCTGCCTTAAAGTTTTCGTGTTCGATAGCCGAAAATATGGAACTTCGTCGCTGAGGAAGCACGCAGATACCTGTAACATACCGAGCACCAGTTGTTCTATCGAACAGTATCTTTCAAAGGGGACAGAACTGAAGGTGCCTCGTAGAGATGATAAGGACACCATAACCAGGTTGTCTGTGAACTTTGTATGCAATGATATCAGACCCTTTGATGCAGTACACGGCGAGGGATTTTTTGCATTAGCACAAGGGTTGATAGATGTTGGTGCTCTGGCTGGTCGTGTGGATGTTAAACAACTACTGCCTGACCCTACGACGGTTTCTCGTGGTGTTAACAAATATGCAGAGGAGATTCGCCAAAAACTAATCCCAGAACTTAAAATGCAGTTGGAGGGGAGTAATGGAGCTGTTACATTGGACATGTGGACTGACGATTACAGAAAAACCGGCTACCTTTGTGTTACTCTGCACTACATTAACAATAAGTGGGAGCTTATCGAACGAGTGCTGTGTACCTCTGAGTGGGACAGTTCACTGCGTAAAACGGCTGACAACATTAAACCAGCCATCATCAGCGCATTGCGTAAATTTGGAATTGATGAATTCTACTCCAAACTCGTGTATGTGACAGATAGGGGCGCAAATATTGTTGCAGCCCTGCGTACAGTGACCAGATTGAGCTGCGCTGCCCATATTTTTAATACTGTCCTGTACACTACATTCAAACCGTCCCAGGAGGATATGTATGGGGAAGAAGTAACTGCAATGATTGATTCGGCCAAGTCACTGGTGACATATTTCAAGCAGACCAACCTCCAGGCTCGCCTGAAAAAGACTCTTAAAAACTCTGTAGAGACACGTTGGAATTCCCTGCATACAATGCTAGAGTCTATCAGCAGTCAATATGAAGACATCCGCACACTTCTGGAAGAGCGAGGGGAAGTTGACCGCCTCACAAATTTGGATGAAGAGGTCCTCTCCAACTTTGTTGCATTCCTGGAGCGATTTAAGGAAGCCACTAAAGCGTTAGAGGCATCGAAAACCCCGACCCTCCATCTAACCATTGTTTGGTATGAGCGCATCAGACGCCACTTGCTAGCTTCTTCAAATGATAGCATGACCATTTCCTCACTGAAGGAGAAATGCCTCCGTATTCTCCAGGACAAGTTCGAAATTCATCGTTTACACAGACTTGCAATGTTCCTGCATCCTAAACTGAAAAGTATGAAGCTACTTTCTGACAGTAGTGAAGTGGCAAGCGTGCACAGTGAGATGCGGCGCCTTGTGAAAGGTCAGTATTAATGCAAACACAGCCACAGGAGAAATAAACAATATTTTTATTAAATAACATTTGAAAACCTGTATAAACTGAACACCAAATAACAATATTAACTATTGAGAGGTGATGACGCGTTCATGAAAAATGTCACAAAGAAACGGCAAAAGTAGCCTAATGATTATTGAATATGTCAAATATAGCCAGGAGACAGAGCAGTCTGTTTTCTTTCGTTTTGAATTGTTTTGTTTAAAAGTATACATTTCAAGCTTTCTATATATTTCTCAGGTCTGTGAGGCATGTAGCTTATACGCTGAGTTTCGTTAATTTCCAGTTCATGCGCCGTTGCCTCCGCTCCGTGTCCTGATGCCTGCTATTATTTCTTATTTATTAAATTCAGACAATTGATTATAAAACATTGATTAAAATGAAGATAAAATTAATACAAAACGAAATTCACTTTAAAGAAAGGCTTTATACAATAAGAAACTTAATGAAGTGGTCAATAATGTCTGCCCACTCTGTCTCCCGACATAGGGCCTATTGCACAACTTATGATCTTATAGCTAGCCTACTATGCTTTTCACTTCTCATATAATCAACATTGATGAAATAATATATAAATATATATAAAATTGTGAAACTAAATGTTTTCTTTAATGACTAGCCTATCACACGTAGGCCTAATAGCCTACAGCCTACCCTATATAGAATTTTTATGTCGGAGCGGGATTTGGCCGAAAGAAAAATGATTTGCCACCTAAAAGTTACAGATTTTTTGTGTCACACGTAGGCATTGTGTATTTCCCTCATATTAAATATAAAATGCATGTGTGGTAGGATGATATTTTTCCTTTATTAATATTAATATTTATATATTTATATATATTTATATATTTATATATTATACATATTTTATAATTATAAATATTTTATTTGATGAGGAGTATGGAGATATAAACAGACGTTTCCATATATTGGTATTAAATGCATTTTCATTTTCATTCATAAAATGCAGTTTTGACTGCAAATGTCATAAAATTTTTGCAATACAATATTTGTTTACATTTATTATAGACCTTAAGGATAAGCGTGGAAGTCCTGAGGAGCAGTGCCACCACCCCCCACCGGAGAAGCGAGTTCGAGTGTCGGCGGACACTTTATCTGACGTGGAAGATTCCAGTGATGAGGGCCCGCAGTATCAGGACGAAGTGGCTGCTTACATCGATCACAAATCGCCAAAAGATGACCATTTTGACATTTTGTCATGGTGGCAAGACCATGCTCACCTTTTCCCTAATATTGCCCAGATTGCGAGGTCTATCCTCGCCATCCCTGCATCCAGCGCTGCAAGTGAGTGAGACTTCTCTTGTGCTGGATACGTTATCCAAGAGCGGAGGAGTCAGCTGAAACCGTCAACAGTGGACGATGTGCTTTTTTTACACAGCAATTTAAAACACCACAAATAGGATCTAATCTCTTCGCACTGGATTCATAAACGGGAAAGTTTCACGTCTCAGCCCTAATTGTAAGGCTGTGTATAGTTAAGTAGCATAATGCACAGGCCGGTGTAGCGTTTAGGATTCGCATACAATGGACTTTTCTTTCATTTAAAAGTATCACATAGCCTACTGTTGTTATTGTCTAATTTAACACTGTTAAGTAGGCCTATGTGTTGTGTGAAATTGTCTGATGTGCTAGACGAAATTGCATTGTTTTTTGGTAACGTTAGCCATGTTCTTTATAGGCTATCGGCTTTTTGACAGCTTCGGCTGTTGTCCTTGTGTTAAGGCAAGCCGCCAAAGGCAATAAAAATGTGAAAAAAGTGTGTCTATAATGTGATTGGCTTAACTGATTTTATTTCGGGTGCGGGTCGGTTCTCAGTTCTATTTTAAGCGGGTCGGGTCGGGTTGCGGATTTGAATTAGTGCTGCTGTCGGAAAACGGGTCGGATGCGGTTTTAAGCACTGCGGGTACTGGCGGGTGCGGATTTACAAAATCGGACCTGTGCAGCTCTCTGAGTGGTTGTCACTTAGAAGAATTCTTTTGAAAATGGGTTCATTACTCGAAGCTTCAGTAACAGCAACCTCGCCTGGTGAAGTGCCAAGGCTGCATCTAAATTATACCGGCTATATACTGGCTTTAAGATGAGTGAAATAAATCTAGTGCACGCACACCCCCGTGTGTTGTAGTTAATGGTTTGAAACACATATCAAAGCTTCAGTGTCAGACTGCCATCACTAGACAGGGGGCCAGACTGGTGGTGCTTCACACACCATGGCAGTGTTGCAAGCCTATTATAATTTAATGCATCCTTGCTGAATAAAAGTATTCTTTTTTTTTTAAAGCTGCAGTCCATAGTTTTTCCTCTTTGTCGCCATCTCTGTTCGAAATCTGCAATTGCAGTTATTCGCGAAATTATCAACTTTACGTGGGTTGTGCCTCGGCACGGCACAGCGCAGATGAATCCAATGTTTTGAGAAGAATGTGCTCTCGATCTCCACTGTCATCGCTCCTCCTTTTTATGCTTCTGCTCTTCTGTGAGAGATACGAGACCGGTGCATCGCGCAGGTGTTGCTCATCAGTAACCACGCCACCGGCCTCGTGGTGCTCTCTCACGGCCCTCGGCCTTGTCCTGCTCGCCACATTGAGAATAACTTTTAAACGGGGGGTGAAATGCTATTTCATGGATACTGAGTTTTTTACACTGTTAACCCCCTGGGGTCGGTGGTATCGCCGGCGATACCAGCTCGCTTTTTTTCAGTTCAGTTCAAAAGAAATTAATTTTGCTCTGTTGACTTTGATATTACAAGCAAGTTTCATACATCAATCGATTCTGTTAAATGTGTATTATTTTTGTGTATACTCACAATAAAAACAAAGTGTTGTGCTTTTTGCCAAATAAAGAAAAATAAACGTGATGCGAGTTCTGCCTTCTCTCTGTAAGTTAAATTCATTCTGAAACGCGTCCGAAAATGAACCATAACTCAGCGAATACTCAGTCAAACAGGCATACAGACACACAGGCATGAAGCTTGAATTCTCTTCTTTTAAATGAGGTAATTTATATAAAAAACAAATATTCTCATCTTGTGAAATCTGTATTAAAAGAGAGCGATTCCAGTCGAGCTAATTAGAGCTCTCTCAAAAGTAATGAGACTCCGCCCACGGAGAGCGCGTGCTATTCACTGAGGCAAACCTGTGAATGCCCCCCATATCAGCTCGAGAAAACACAAGTTTAATCATATCATTGTAGCCTACGTGTTTACACCATCTGGCAGCGCTGTGAGGAATAATAATAATGGAAAATCTACCTCAGAGTGCGGGTTTTGCGATGAGCGAGGATCCGAATACTGTAGTAAGTTTTTTTTTCCTTCTCAAGTTAATCGCGTTTCTGTGAATGAATGAACGGCAGCCGCAGAGATGCGCGCTGTTTACCACAGCTCGCAAAAAGACAGTTTAAATTTAAATCGCCTTTCTGTGTGTGTGTGAATGAATGATGATGTTTTACCAAACTGTATTGCTATACTGAGATGAGTAAAAATCGACTGAAATATGTTGAAATAAAATGTAGGCTATTTGTATAAGCAACGTATTAAACTGCAAATTAACATTTATATGCCCTAATATTTCATAAAAACAACGTTACAGTCAGGCGTTCGGTTTTAGCAAACTGTATTGCTATACTGAGTAAAAATCGACTGAAATATGTTGAAATAAATGTATTTGTATAAGCAACGTATTAAACTGCAAATTAACATTTATATTTCTTATAATAAAAATGAAAGACCTATGTTACAGACATATGAAAGACAACATTTCGTTGATTAGTTTTGGATAGATTATACATTTTTACTGTAAAATATCTGCCACCTCAAATAAGCTTTTGTTTGCCAATTTTTGCTCATGTTAAATATAGTATGTTTTGTCAAAAATAAAGTAATCAAATAATCAATCAAATCCTTAACTTTGAAATATGTATGATAAAATGTATACTTTAGGTTTTACAAAGAAAATTACACTTGAATTGTTGTTGTAATTGTAAACTTTTTAATAAAAAAAATAAATTTACAAGGTACTGTAGATGTAAACAAACTATTAAAAGGTAAATATAAGCCTTTTCTTTAAATAATTTTTATTGTGTTTTATTAGTGACAAATTTAGGGAGAGGATAAATATTCCAAAACTGAAAATACAGTATGAGAATTAACTGCACAATTACTAGACATGTTTTCCTTGGATATTATAGGCCAAATTGCAAGCACAATATGTGGAAAAATAAAAAAGAATAGAGATGCTTCCAACTGTTGCTCTTGCATTCTTGTGGCTCAGTGACTCACCTGAGTGACTGGCTAATTAAGTATGTGGGCCCCATTGTCTCCTCAGGTGTGAACCACTAAATATGCATGATCGTTGACGCCCACTCGAATATTGCCTTTCCAAACAGAAAGTGCTTTGCAAGATTCAAATCAATGTATTGTGTTATGTGAATGATTAGGCAGGGTGATTTTCACATAATTTTGAAGAAAAAACACTAGGCGATGACATCCATTAGACAAAAGTCTTATTGGCACATATTTAGTATGTGTTTTGTGGTCTTATTTCAGAAACTTTAGTTTTTAGTTTTTTCAATAACCACGCATAAACATTATTCTCTCAAAAATGCAGACATGTACATTATTGTTGCTCACATATTATGGTAGCCCTGTTTGTGCTAAATAGTGTGTAATTTTTTTTTGCCATTAATATGTTTATAAGCAACTGACAAAAGCACAAATGTCAGGGCATGTCCGAACATCTCAAGGACCCCAAAAACACCTTAGACCCCAGAGGGTTAAAGAGTTGGATTCCCATGCTAAACATGGACAAAGTTTCAAAAATTAAATTGTACGTTTGAAGGAGTATTTCTGTGCCAAAAATTGTCCTTCCGGTTTGTCACAAGTTTCGGAAAGTTTTTTTCGAGTATGGGTCTGCGTGACGTCAGCTGGGGCGGAATTTCCTTATATGGGTCCTAAGGGCACTTCTGCCGGAAAACCGCGGGCGCGCGCGCACTCACTCGTCTCGTAGACCAGAGCAAGAGAGCGAAAGCAGTTCGCCATCAAAGCGCTGTGCTCGGCTTTTGGA
Source organism: Squalius cephalus (assembly GCF_949319135.1). Lineage (NCBI taxonomy): Eukaryota > Metazoa > Chordata > Actinopteri > Cypriniformes > Leuciscidae > Squalius > Squalius cephalus. Next base: position 17,379,876 of record NC_137122.1, read on the forward strand.
AGTCAACAATGTCACCAAAGAAGTGTGTTTTATGGTTGCCAGGGCAAGACAACCCTGCACAGATTCCCCAAAAACCCAGCGTTAAGAAACCAGTGGATGGAGTTTGTTTTTTCAGAGCATCATCAACGGAGCTGTGTAAGACTGTTTGTTCCCTGCATTTCGACAATGATTGTTTTATAAATAAAGCCCAGATCGACGGATTTTCAGATCGTCTAATGCTTAAGGATCGAGCAGTCGCAATGATAAAGGTTCGCGGTCGTGGTTGGAACCGGGCGGTGAGTAAAACTGCTTCAAATGTCTCTGTGTTGTTAGTGTGGTGCGTTAGCACAAAGCTTTAGCTTCGCCCACACGGCCCGCCTCCAGCCGTTCGTTTTTTTCCGGAAATTTTCGGAACTGCCTATCTTTCTTTTATAAATATAATAAAACTAAATACTTTTTGGAGATATGAAGGATGCAATACTACTCTATAGGTACTCAAGATTAACAGGAGATTGAGTGAAAATTAGCATTTCACCCCCCCCCCCCCCTTTAAATTGATTATGCATATCATCCACAAGGAGAATAAATAGCGAGAATGCAAATCAGATGATAAAACCTAAAATTGTGCGTGACAGAAAATGACATTGGTTCAAGTTCCGTGAAAGTATGAGAGCTCAAAAAATGCCAGGACTTTGCTCAGCCCACACAAAATTTCCACAGTAGTCAACAAAAAGGACGACCGCCCAGATGAAATTAGTTAATAGATGTTGTCACTAATAAAAAATACTTAAGGTTTGCATTCAGGTGACATCAGCCAGGAATGGTTCACTCCAGCAATAAGGACCAGAGGAAGTGTGGTTGCATCTTGCAATGATCAGCAAAATGGTTGGAGAGTGTAACATCTGTGTCCAAGCCTCTCAACGTAAACAACACCAACCAGCCTCAACAAGCCCACACAGCATAAAGTGGGGGATCAAGAGCACGTTCTTGTAACATCCCTCACTCGCCAATAAGTTAAAGCCCATTGCCACAGCTCGCAAAGGGTTACCCTGGTGAAGAGGGAACGTCCACAGGGCGAACAAGATAAACAACAGGTGTGTGTGTGTCATGAAATGATGGCAGGAAGCAAGATGCAAGTTAAACTCTTTATTGTGATATAGAATGACGTAACGTCCAGAGAACAGGCTAGCGGCGCAGGGACCCAGATGGCCAGATGAAACCCGGTGGTGATGTGCAGCAGTGCGATGAGGTGAGTCCAGAGGTGAAATAATCCAAAGTAATAATCCAAAGGAAACACACCGGGACACCATACACAACGATCTGACAAAGGAGATGAGGAAGTGGTGAGTATATATATATGGTGATGAGATGAGCTGCAGCTGGTGACGGGGATGATGAGCTGGAACACTGATGAGCACTAATGAGTAGACACGCCCACACAATTAGCACTAACACACACACAACAGAACACGAGACAAGGAAGAGACATAGGATTTATGAACCGTGACAGTGTGACCAAGAAGATGTAGACCAACTAATGCTTGAAGTTTAGTAAGAATCCGGCTATGTGGTGATTTTGATCATTTTATTCCATTTAATCAAACTAAAGGGCTTAGTATTGATATAAATTTCCTGATTTGATTAGTTACCGATTCATTTGAAAATATTTCAGGTATATGTAAATCAAAAAGAGTTAAATCTCTTAATACTATTTTTTTTTTTTTTACCTACAAAGGCAAAATGCCTTAAAGCTGCATTCAGTAACTTCGGGATTTCTTCGCTGTATTCTCGCTTTTTGCTCGCAGGTTTCTCTCTAGAGCTCCCCCCACAGCTTCGGAATAGATATTTGACAACACTGTTGTAAAAACTCGTAGGCGATTCTCGGACACCAGAGGCTAGTAGATCAACGACATCAAAGCAGATGGGACATTCTTTAAAACGTCTTCTTCATTCGGGTTCGAACAGCGTGAGGGAGCGCAATAATGACAGCATTTTAGCAGATTTCTTTTGGCTGTAAAGCAATTGTTTACATTGCGAGACCTGATATCACACGATACTTCCTGACGCGGCGGCCCGCCGGCTCAAAGTTGCAAGTGCGTATTTTCCGCTCACGGGCACCAGGGGGGTGCGAGACGACCACCATTTAAAGGGACACTATGCAAGTCTGAGTGTTTTTTCTCTACGAGCTCCCCCTAGTGTCTGGTAGTATAATGCTTTCAAACACTCTGTCGTAAAAACAAACTGTTGTCCCTCCCCCCTTGCCACGAGCAACCCAGCTGATCAGCTGTCAACCCAGCTGAGCAGAGGAACCGGCTATTTCAAAACCAGTTATGTCTACCGAGGCAAGTAAAGCAATACTTTCTTTCCAACTGATGGCGATTTTTTTATTTATTGTGTTGTCATGCATACTAGTATTTTTTACCGGGAACGAACGATATGAACGAGGCGAACTACTGCTTTCGTGTTTGTTTGTTTGTTTGTTTTTGGGAGAGTGGGCATGAGCATAAAAAAAATATATATATCGGAGGCTAATATTTGTCTAAAGTTATATTAGCAAGGTCTATAAGTTCATCTGGTAGAATGATGGTTTACCTTTGCTTGTCTAAGAAAACATCAGAACGTTTTTTCTAGCTCGATCATGATATGTGCAACATGTTTATTGCCTATTATCAGACGCGTTGACTTAGTGACATAAAATAAAAGTGTAAGTTACACAAATAAAACCGACAGAGGAACGGCCAAACAACTACAGAAATCAAATGTGTTTGCTATGACAATGCTAACATCAAAGTTATAGTATCTAGCATCAAAGTTATAGTATCTAGCGTACTAGTAAGCCCCTAACAGACAGCGATCATAATAAAAAAACTTTACAGACAATAGCAAACATCCTGAGGTCGCAATTACTTGAAATTTAAATATTAAACACAGTTTATTCCAAAGATACTTTACTTACAAGTGCAACAGCAGGATCAGCATCCGTTTTGCAGGCTTCTGTTTCTCTCAGTTCTCACCATTCTGAAAAAGCCGGTCCGATATATTTACTCGAGTCTGACTTCTTGCTCGGTCAGTCTCCCGTTTCCTCTTTCGTTGGTCCTCCGACAAAGATTTCCTAGCTTTCTGCTTCTTTTTTACAGGCTCAGCCTCAGCCATAACTCAATCTATCGTTGCCCTTTGCTTATAGCTAGCCCGCCGGTGCTTGAATAGGGGCGTGTACGTGTGCAGTGCCGTCAAGCAATTCGTTACATCGCGAGACCTGATATCACGCGATACTTCCTGACACCGACCCGCGTCCCAAAGTTGCAAGTGAGTTTTTTCCGCTCTCAGGCACCAGGGGGGTGCGAAACCACCACCATTCAACCCGAAATAAGTAATATAACCATTCCACTGACTCCGAAGCTGTTCAGTTAAGGTTAAAAAGTTACCTAGAGCACCTTTAACCCGAAATAAGTAATATAACCATTCCAATGACTCCGAAGCTGTTCAGTTAAGGTAAAAAAGTTACTTAGTTCACCTTTAACTTGCTAGAGTGTGGAACTGAGAAAAATGACTTTAAAGATGTTTAGTTGTCCAGCCAAATTAATTATAGGTATAGGACACTGGAAATCTGGCAATTAGATGCTTTAGTAATGAAAATGATCTACATAAAAAATCTTGAGCTCCAATTAGTGTTGCTTTCGTCAACGAAAATTAGGACTAAATATCGTCGTCAACGAACCTTTATCACGTGACAAGACGAGACGCAACTTAAATGCTGGTCATGTGCCGATAACTATAATTAAATGTATAATGCAATATTGTTGACAAATAAAAACGAGACTAAATGTGGTTTACAAAATAAAAACTATGCTAAAATCGTCCCCTTGGAATTATAAGGTTCTATCTGCATTCTGACTGGGTTTGAGATATTGAGCTTTAAAGTTTTTGCATTCCATTCGACTGTGTAGAAAGAAACTTTTAATTTTCTAAATAAAAAGTTCCAAAATGTACACAACTTAAAAAACAACATCACATAATGTAAAGAAGTGGTCACAGAATAAGAATATGTGAATAACTCAATTTTGACAAAAATGTCAGATAGAACCTTATAATTCCAAAGGGACGAAATGTCTCTTCATTTTTGTTGACCAAAATGAGACGAGACGAAATAACGTCATAACATTTCGTCTCGTCTCGTTTTGGTCAATGAAAATGAAGAGACATTTTAGCATAGTTTTTATTTTGTAAACCACATTTAGTCGCGTTATTATTATTTTGCAGTATTTCTGTTTCCCGTGTCTCACTTCAGGGGCTGCATCAGGTCACACTGTGCAGACGCAGCCGACATCACTTCCTCAAGCCCCACTCGCAGCATTACTTAGAAGATGCAGCTGCAGAGATTTAGCATAAATGACAACAAACAAAGTTAAAGGAAATCCTGTAATGTTTTCATCAAAAACCTTAATTTCTTTTCGACTGAAGAAAGAAAGACATGGACATATAATGGACTCCAATGGGACCCAAACGGTTCAAGGTCCAAATGACAGTTTCAGTGCAGCTTCAAAGGGCTTTAAACGATACCAGACGATGAATAAGGGAAACGATTGGTCATTTCAAAAATAAATAAAAAAGTTTAAGTTTTATAAGCGCAAATGCTCGCCTTGCTCTGTTCTGTTATGCGCGTCCATGACGTCACGTAATACGCAATTACGTTGAAAAGGTCACGCTTGAAAAATTTCCTGAAGAAAATTTTCTTTTAGGCTTTTTAATATTAAAGCACCCAGGATACGCACACGAAATGGGCATTTTAAACGATAAACTGACACAAATACATTTGAAAATGTGTATATGGTCCTCCTTCCGCACATTTGTAAACGCGTCAAACGTGACCTTTTCAACGTAATTGCGTATTACGTGACGTCACGAACGCGCATCACAGAACAGAGCAAGGCGAGCATTTGTGCTTATAAAACTTAAACTTTTTTATTTATTTTTGAAATGACCGATCGTTTCGCTAGATAAGACCCTTATTCATCGTCTGGTATCGTTTAAAGCCCTTTGAAGCTGCACTGAAACTGTCATTTGGACCTTGAACCGTTTGGGTCCCATTGAAGTCCATTATATGGGGGAAAATCCTAGAATGTTTTCATCAAAAACCTTAATTTCTTTTCGACTGAAGAAAGAAAGACATGGACATCTTGGATGGCATGGGGGTGAGTAAATTATCAGCAAAAGTTTTTTTTTAAAGCGAACTAATCCTTTAAGTCTGACGCCCGTTTCACACATACTCCGTGTGCAGTGCGTATGCTGATCCACGGCTGTACCACAAGCACATGCTATTTTTATTTCAAATCCAGAAGATATCAGCTACTTTTATTTAAAAAAAAAAAAAAAGTTTTGTCAGCATTGCGATTCTCTTTGTACATATATACACACTTCAATAGACGTAATTCACTTTTAAGCTCAATTTAAACGACGTATTATTCAATGCACTACTTCGACTTCAAGTGGTAAAATATTCAGCCATGTAGTTATATTAAAATCGCAAACATTTTAAATAAAAACTTCAAATTGACAAAAACAGACAACTCTCCTGCCTTTTCTTTTGCATTTAATTTTTAATACAACAAATCTTGGATGTCACAAAGAACTTGTTTTTCAGCCTCCACGAATGAGACGAGTGTTACTTTTCTGTTCGCTATTTTTGCTATTTTTCCATAGTGGTACACTATATTGACTGGGTTAAATAGAATAGCATTATTAAAAAAGAGACTAAAATACAATTTTCATTGACTAGACTAAATGTCATCAGTTTTCGTCGAATAAAACTAGACGAAAATAGTCATGGATAATTCTGACTAAAATAAGACTAAAATGCTCAGACTTTTAGTCGACTGAAACTTGACTAGACTAAAAAGAGTATGAACGTGACTAAAACTAATAAAAACTAAAATGACAGCTTGACACAAAGACTAGACTAAAACTAAAATTAAAACAGGCCGCCAAATACAACACTAGCTCCAACTTTTGACCACTATTTTGAAGTTACTGTACTCTGCCTTTGTATTGCCTGCAAAAAAGTCACACCAAGGCAAATGGCAGTAACTTCCACATTATCAGTATTTGGATGCTGATCACCATTTACAAAATCATTATAGTAACACCTGTATAAAATCCAGTGATCGTGGAATTATTTTTTCTGATGATTACAATTGCTTTGTTATATGGTGCAGTTTGGTAGCCTATTCATCATAGCTGACTAGCCTATTTATGCTATAGGCTTCTAGCTAGCTAAATGAAGTAGATTGCGAGCTGTCTAATTTGTTTGTCTAATGCATATTTTGTCTTACTTGACCTTGATGTCTGCGTTTCAAAGCCATCTCAACTATAATTTTCCTTTGAGAGCAATGGGCCATCCTTAAATTCTATTAGTAAAAACAACCACTATTCAACTTTATCAACTATTTGCTTTACCTACACAGCCTACCTCAATTTGAGCATTACAAACAAAGGCAAAGAAAGGTAACTGGTGTTACGTTGCTCTGCCTTGTTTTTTCCTGTGCTTTTGGAAGTTACTGTTAAGAAAAACCCTCATTTACTTGAAAAAACAATGGAAATGACTCAAGATACTGTAAGGTTGGATTTCCTGCAGGGTTCAAGCTGCAAGACTGCCGTATAAACAAAGAAATGTTATTTGCAAGATGGTAGAAAACTGCCACTTATACCAACGACTGAAATAAACGCAGTTACAATAGATTAATATGTGGAAGAGCATTGCTATAGAGAGTGACAATATTGTATTGCAATATGTAGCACTACAAAGTCAATACCAAATCAAAAAACATTATTTGTAATTGAAATGGTTTATTGCCAAAATATGGTTATGGTTACACTTAAAATAGTTACAAAATAGATGTATGAGATGATGATAACTTATAGCATTAATCTTACCCAGCATGTAAAATGTTACGAGAGGGAGAGAGAGAGAGAGAGAGAGAGAGAGAGAGAGAGAGAGAGAGAGAGAGAGAGAGAGAGAGAGAGAGAAAGAAAAGAGGAAGCAAAGGGAGAGAGCCCCAAGAAAGGGACCCAGAGAATAAGAAGAGAGCCAGAGCATAAAAGAGCATCAGTTACAATCTTGTTTTATCCTTTCCCAGACCATGTGACTAAAGAAATGTGAGACATTCAAACTGACCAATCAGATAATTACAACTTTCGTCTGGTGTTAACTGAGCAAGGTGACTGTGGGCTTGTGGGCTGTGCTTTTATTGTGACATTACATGTTTTCCGTCGTGTTTTCAGAGCTGTGAGCTCACTGTTGAGGTTTGGAAACATGTTACTCAGAACTCATTTTGACCACATCGAGCATTGATCATCTCTGAACCGTGTTTACACTGATGATGGCTGTGGATTCTGTTGGTAGTTCCTCTTCTCTCTTTTAGCTGGTTGCTTCATACAGTTGAGTAGAAGCTGGTGCGGATCCGGACTCTCATGCTAGACTTTATGAGTCTGTACACATGAAGTCAAGGTATTGCTGAACCATTTTTACTGATTTTTACTGAGGGGCTGATGATGTATAACTGAAGGAAAGACTGACAGAAACAGAAAATGGCTGAAAAGAGTGATTTGTGTCTGCTGGGACTGATCATTCTCTGCTCACTTCTCACAGGTAAACACATTTCTAAATGCTCTTTAAACGCACGAGAAAGGGTTAAATATAAATATACTTACATAAAAATGTTTTACTAGATCTGGTCTGGCATGGAGTCTGTGAATGAGTTAGTTTGAACATGCTTTATTCGTCCTCACATTCATGTTCTGATCTCACATTCACCGTCACTTGCTGTGTTTTCAGTCCATATATAAATGAACTAAATTAATAACTAATGATTTTTACAACCTAAATGACCTCGGACAATATGGACAATGACACTATTTTCTTCTAGAGCTAAAGTAAAGCCTTAAATAAACTGTGTTGCATTATTTTCATGTTATCTCTGTAAAGCTGCTTTGAAACAATCTACGTTTTGTAAAAAGTGCTATATAAATAAATGTGACTTGACAATCCTCTACTATGCTGTAAACTATTTTTTTTGTATTTTTATTAGGGCTGTCAAATGATTAATCACGATTAATCGCATCCAAAATAAAAGTTTGTGTTCACATAATATATGTGTGTGTACTGTGCATAATTATTTTGTATATATAAATACACACACATGCATGTAAATATTTAAGAAAAATTTGATATTTATATATAAAATATTTATATTTATTTATAATACAAATTATATAAAATATATATACAGTATATTTAAGCAAATCTTTCTTAAATATATACATGCATGTGTGTGTATTTATATATACAAAATAATTATGGACAGTGCACACACATATATGATGTGAACACAAACTTTTATTTTGGATGTGATTAATCACGATTAATCATTTGACAGCCCTAATTTTTATAATTCATCTGCGAGTCAGGATCACAGTGTGCACATCCATTAATATTATATATATATATATATATATATATATATATATATATATATATATATATATTAGAGGTGGGCATAGATTAATTTTCTTAGATTAATCTATAAATTTTCATAGATTAATCTAGAAATGGCTCATTTGAATTCTGCCGAAGGCATTCAGAATATGTGTGCTACCCAAATAATGACTAAAAGTAAGTCTTTGTGAATGGGTTTCTCAAGCCAGGTGGCGCATTCGACCAGGGGCTCATCTCCTGTTTCCAAAATGCATCACAAACTGTTTGAGAAAGCTGTTCTACTATGATAATTGGTTATGAAAATAAATCATGTTCAATAAGATGTACTTGTGTTTACTAACTGTTTATTCAGTTAAACATGAATTTTGAACTGTAGGCCTACATAAGAGGTCGTGATGAACTGTTTTACAGTCAGTAGCTTTGTGTCAATCAGTCCAAGCTCTATTTCTCCTTCTTCACCCAGTCACTCAGGCAGACCAGCTTGTTCACATTTTCTGGTGACAAACTAGATCTAGGGCTGTCGTGATAACCGCAATATCGCAGTACCGCACTTCTGACAAGCCAACCGCAGAGGAATTCAAGTAACCGCAGCAACCGCGATATTCGCGTGTTTTCTTTTTTCATAAGGCTTCTTGTTTTGAACTTCGTGCATGTGTATTGAATGTTGAATAAGTTAATAATGATAATAAGACGTAGTGATCATGGTTTTATCATGGTGATTTGTACAGAGGCTTCGTGGATTTGCACTTAAGCCTAAACAGACAGTGAATGAGAGAGATCGACTGAGCGCATGCGATTACCTGTCTTTGAGGTCAAGTCATATCCGTGAAAAGGTTGCCGTGTCCAAGGAAAGTTAAATATTTGTCCTGTCACCCTTTTAACGTTTAAAATAAAGGGTATTTATTTACCATGAATGGCATCAGCGACAGTGCTGGTCAGCATCCACAGCGCGAGGAACTCGCGGTCAACAAAACGTACTCGGTTACTAACGTAACCTCGGTTCTCTCTAGAGAGAGGAACGAGTACTGCGTAGAATACGCTATGGGGAAAATCCTTTTCCACGAGAATACTGAAGCCAAAAAATTATCCTTTAATTTTGTATTAATGTAAAACGCGTTGCTGCAGCATACAGACATAGGCGAGGCAGCTCGCGCGCCTATTGGCTGGTCTGCTGGCAACTGCTTGAGCCTATCGAGCGAGACCTAGACCTAGAGTCACGTCCCGCCGAAACGGAAGTGGCTTAGGTCTATAAATACCGCTCGCGGGCTCATATCTCTGATTTTTCATAGTGAAGCAACCAGAGCGCATGCATGCACGGCAGGATACGCAGTACTCGTTCCTCTCTCTAGAGAGAACCGAGGTTACGTTAGTAACCGAGTACGTTCTCTTACGAGAGATACTCTCATACTGCATAGAATACGCTATGGGGAACGCATTGTAAAACGCCGTGCTTGCCGGGATCTGACACCATAGACTCAAAGGGCGACAGCCTGGAGTTCACATAGTGCACAATCACCCAGGGAACTCACAAGGAATCCCGGAAGGGGGGGGGGGGGGGTTCAGCCACTATCTTCCATATATGGCAGCTTTAGAGTAGCACTGCTATTCAAAGCTGTATAACTCAGGACTGACAGCGTCAATCCAAGAGATTAAGCTGCACTAGACCGACAGCAGCCTGGCCTGTAGTGCGGGAACATCTAGGTTGTAAAACCTTATAAATGTAGACGGAGAGGCCCAGCCTGCCGCCATACAAATATCCTGTAGGTCAATCCCACTTGACCAAGCCCACGACGAAGCCATGCTTCTCGTGGAGTGCGCCCTGACACCCAACACCCTGACACTCCATGCCCTTGGCAGTGTAAGCCAGCGCTATTGCGTCCACTATCCATCTGGATAGGCTCTGTCTCGAAGCGGCTAGTCCCTTAGAACGCCCGCTGAATGAAACAAAGAGCTGCTCCGACTGCCTGAAGGCAGACGAGCGGGACACATAAGCTCTCAATGCCCTGACTGGGCAGACGAAGCTTTCGTCCTCATTCCCTTCAGTGACTGGTAGGGCAGACAGGGAAATGACCTGTGCCCTAAATGGTGTGTTGAGGGATTTAGGAACATAACCGTGCTTAGGTTTGAGAATAACCCTTGAGTCATTAGGCCCAAATTCCTTGCACGTCGCGCTCACTGAGAGCGCGTGTAAGTCCCCGATGCGCTTTACCGAAGCGAGAGCCAGAAGAAACACCGTCTTGAACGACAAGTGTTTAAGATCAATCTTCTGCAAGGGCTCAAAGGGATGACCTTTCATGGCTTCCAGTACCGTAGAAAGGTCCCATATGGGGACTGTGGGAGGTCTGGGAGGATTCAGTCTCTTAGCTCTTCTAAGGAAGCGAATGACTAAATCGTTCCTTCCTATAGACTGGCCAAGCGGTGTCGTAGAGAACACTGCTATAGCCGCCACATAGACTTTGAGCGTGGAGGGGGACCTGCCCTTATCCAACAGCTCCTGAAGGAAGGATAAAACCCGTCACTCCGCACTCCAGGGGTGACACACCACGAGCTGTGCACCAGCCAGAAAACACTGACCATTTGAAGGCATAGAGACGTCGCGTAGACGGAGCTCTGGCCTGCGTGATCATGTTTAACACTTCCCGTGGGAGATCAGTGGGTACCCGTTGATGGCCCACACATGAAGGGACCACAGCTCTGGGTGAGGATGCCAGATCGAGCCGTCGGCTTGAGAAAGGAGATCCTTCCTCAGAGGCACTGGCCACGGGGCGGTGCTGGCTAGCTGCATCACAACTGGGAACCAGGGTTGGTTCGTCCAGAGCGGTGCTACAAGCAGCACTGAACATCCGTTTTCCCTGATCCGTTCCATGACCTGGGTCAGGAGAGAGACAGGGGGGAAAGCGTAGAGAGGACGGCGAGGCCACATGTGGGTCAGCGCGTCCTTGCTTTTCGAGAAAAATTCTGGACAGTGAGCGTTTTCCTGAGACGCAAACAGGTCTACTTCCGCTCTGCCGAATTTCTTCCACAGCAGCCGAACTGTCTGTGGGTGCAAAGACCATTCTCCTGTCGGAACATGGTTCCTGGACAGTCTGTCTGGTCCTGTATTCAGGAGCCCTGGCACATGCGCTGCTCTCAGCGAGAGCAGATTGCCGCGAGCCCACATCAGGAGGCGCCTGGTTAGCCTGTACAGGGACAGGGACCTGAGGCCGCCCTGGTGATTTATGTAGGACACCACCGACATGTTGTCTGAACGTACTAGGACATGGCATCCCATAAGCAGGGGACGGAAGCGCGTGAGCGCATTGCTCACTGCTAACATCTCGAGGCAATTTATATGAAGGAGCTTTTCCTGTTTTGACCACTGGCCAAAAAACGGTCTGCCCTCGAGCAGCGCTCCCCATCCTGCAGTGGATGCGTCCGTGGACACCACCCGCAGTCTCGAGGAAGTCCCCAGGCTTACACCTGAATGGTACCAGTCTTTTGCCCCCCAAGGGTTCAAAGCTGCAATGCATGCTTGATCGACCTTGAGGCGAAGCCGACCGGAGGCCCACGCTCTGTTGGGTACTCTCATTCTGAGCCAGAACTGCAGTGGGCGCATGCGCAGCAGGCCCAACTGGAGAACTGACGATGCTGAGGCCATCAGACCTAGCATCCTTTGAAATCTCTTGAGAGGGACTACAGCGCCGCCACGAAAAGATCTGGCTGCGCGCTGAATGTCCAGTATGCGCTGAGATGACAGGCGTGCTGTCATTGACAGCGAGTTCAGTTCCATTCCCAGAAAAGGATATAGTCTGTCTGGGGAATAGCGAACTCTTTTCCCAGTTTACTGTGAGACCGAGATTCTCGAGGTGATCGAGTAAAATGGTCCTGTGCTCCACGATCTCTGAGTGAGATTGAGCTAGAATCAGCCAATCGTCCAAATAGTTCAGTACTCGTATGCCCCGGAGTCTGAGTGATACGAGCGCTGCGTCCATGCACCTCGTAAATGTACGGGGTGCCAGGGACAAGCCGAAAGGCAGGACTTTGTACTGATATGCCTGGCCCTCGAAGGCAAATCTCAAAAATCGCCTGTGACGTGACGCTATCTGTATTTGAAAATACACGTCTTTTAGATCTATTGACACAAACCAGTCCCCTCGGCGAACATGCGCGAGGATTTTTCTGGTCGTGAGCATCCTGAACTGGCGTTTCATAAGCGCTCTGTTCAGTAGCCGCAGATCTAGTATGGGTCTGAGACCCCCGTCTTTCTTGGGTACCAGGAAGTATCTGCTGTAAAGCCCCCCTTCGCTTTGAGCTTGAGATAAGGGTTCTATAGCCCCTTTGCTCAGTAGTTTCAGAATTTCGGCTCGAAGTAGATGTGCTACTTTCGATTCTACCGTGGTCTGAAACCGAAACTGAAGCGAATAGCCTTCTTTTATGATATTTAGCACCCCTTTCGAAACCCCGGGAAGCTTTGCCCACGCGTCTGCACGGGTAGCTAGGGGCTGGGTGCGAAGCGCGCTCTGATCGGCTTGCGATAGAGCGACTCCGGTGAGCTGTGACGTAAGCGTCATGCTCATTACATCTGAGGCAGGGGGCGCTCTGGTAACAGCGGGCAGAGTGCTCGCTCTCGACTCCTCTGCGGTGGGGAACCGAGAGGGGGAGGGCTGGGCGAGTTCGATAGGAACTGTCATGTCTGTGTGTGGACGTGGGCGCGAGACATCGGGCACGTTTACCACCTTTGAAGCGACACTCGCCTGAGCAGAGCGTCTGCATACTGGTTTCGTTTTTACAGAAACCGTAAGACATGTGGAATGTAGCGTTTGTGGGCACTGGGTCGTGGGCACGTTTGCTACGTTTAATGCGCAATCGATCTGAGTCGATTTTATGTGTGCGAGCCCTGTGTGAGGGGCTGTGCTTGTGTGTAGGAATGGGCACTGAGTAGTGGGCATTTTTTCTACACATGAAACACCATCGGCCGTGGCTGGGACACCAGAAAAAACACTCTTTAAGGGATTTATCTGGGTAGCCATAAAAACGGCTTTTGTGTGCAGGCAAGCGGGCAATGGAACCGGCTTGTTGGCTGCTAAATACGCTGGACCAGTCACATTTCTTGGAACTGGACGAGCGGCAAGCTTTGGTGGAAGTCCGGCCGCAGCGGGACTTGGACACCGGCGCTTCCCTAGGCGTGCTAGGATGACTTCGGGGCCTCTGGCTTCAACGCAATCTTCGGCCGCGGGCCGCTTGGGGCGGGGCGGCGGCCGGAAGAGCGAGAGCGCGGACTCGAGCTCTGGGTCTGGCGGCGTTGTGAAGAGGCGGCGGCGGACGGAGGCTTAGGCTGTGAGCTCTGCACAGACGGTTTCGCACGGCCTGCTGCAGAACTGGAGCGCTTCGGGAGGAAGTGCTTCATGGCCTGGGTCGCTTTCTGTACCTCAACGAACCTGTCGGTGAAGTCTTTGACCGAGGTTCCGAAGAGGCCGGCAGGGGAAAGCGGCGCGTCGAGGAACGCGGTGCGCTCCGACTCAGACATATCCGAGAGCGTCAGCCAGAAATGTCTCTCAGACACGGTAAGCGAGGCCATGCTCCGTCCTATGGCCTGTGCCGCAGACTTGGTAGCGCGGAGAGCGAGGTCTGTAGCACTTCTCAGGTCCGGCACGCAGATTGCGTCAGGTCCTTTCTCATCCAGCTTGCGGAGGAGATCGGCCTGGTAAATCTGGAGCGTGGCCATGGTGTGCAACGCTGACGCGGCCTGCCCGGCGGCGGAGAAAGCGCGGCAGAGCAGGGATGACGTCGTGCGGCAGGCTTTAGAGGGCAGCGCCATCTTAGCACGCCGTCCAGCAGAGGGCGGGCATAAGTGCGCTGCAATAGCCTCTTCGACCGGCGGCAGGGAGTGGTATCCTCTGTTTTTGGCGTCGTCGACAGCGGAGAACGCCAGAGAAACAGAAGATCGCGTCCTGGCTGAGAAAGGGGAGCTCCAAGATTTAGCGACTTCTTCATGAAGCTCAGGAAGAAAAGGCGCTGGCTTGGATGCAGGTGAAGTGCGCTCCCCGGGCAGGAAGTAGCCGTCCAGCCGGTTGTGAGCGGGCTGCTCAGGCGTAACCCAATCGAGGCCGAGGCTCGCCGTGGCCTGCGTGAGCACGCGTAAGAGCTCCGCCTCAATACTCGCTCTCTTTCCCGTCGGGGCGCGATCCTCAGAGCTCGCCCAGCCTTCACTGCCTGATGCCAGGAGAGAGCAGGAATCCCCTTCTCGCAGCATCGCGTCGATCTCATCCGCGTCGTCGACGGAAGCGGCGGCAGACCGCGGCCGCTGTCCGTCCGGAAGCGAGACTGACGAAGCCGGTGAAGCAGGCGGGCGCACCGGCGAGCTTTGGCGGCTGGGAGAAGGTTCCGGGATTCGCTGAGCGCGGCGCTTTTTACGGCGCGGCACTACAGCGGGTGTGGGCGCAGCCTCGTTGAATAATGCCAGGCGAGTCCTCAGAGTCGCTAAAGGCATCAGCTCGCAGTGAGGGCAGCCGCCGTCAGCGAGCGCGAGAGCTGCGTGTTCTTGACCCAGGCAGGAAGCGCAGATAACATGGCGGTCCCCGTCGCTGAGTGTGGCTCTGCACGAGCCGCATGAAGGCATCTTAAAAAAGACGCGAGCTCTTTTAGACAGAGAAATGCAGAGAAAGGATATATGCGCTGGATAGCGCAGCAGGAAGGCGATGAAGGCGGCGCGGCCAGCAGCTTCTCGACTCGTCCCGCTGAGATGCTTCTTCGACAGCGCGGCTTCTCCTCGGATCCAGCGATGTGTGTTGCTTCGCTGAAGGATTAAAAATCAGAGATATGAGCCCGCGAGCGGTATTTATAGACCTAAGCCACTTCCGTTTCGGCGGGACGTGACGCATTGGGTATGACGTCACTCTAGGTCTCGCTCGATAGGCTCAAGCAGTTGCCAGCAGACCAGCCAATAGGCGCGCGAGCTGCCTCGCCTATGTCTGTATGCTGCAGCAACGCGTTTTACATTAATACAAAATTAAAGGATAATTTTTTGGCTTCAGTATTCTCGTGGAAAAGGATTTTCCCCATAGCGTATTCTACGCAGTACGAGAGTATCTCTCGTAAGATAACTCAGTGAGTCACGCATTGAATCAATGCCATTTGTCTTTATTAAGTGACGCTTCATAGTTACCTATGCAACGCATTGCTGGTCAGCTGAGCCTTGAAAAGTGGAGCCCAAAGTTAAAAATAATTAAACTTGTTTCATTACTATCTTTTAATGAATCAATCAGCGTTTTTGAACGTGTTGTTGAATGAATGGTTTAATGACTGACTCAAAGACAGTCCGTTGCCGTAACAACTGCGCGCTGAGTGACAGGCTTTCAATGCGCAGATACGCTGTTTAGTTTCGGTTTATTGGTTACTGAAAATGTACTCGTTTTTGTGCATGCTGACCACATCGTAAGACTTATTTATATAGCAACAAATAAATCAAAATAAATTAATAAATGCGGTAAAACCGCATATCGCGCTATTGAGCCACTCATAATTACCGCAAGGGAAAATCTTTCACCGCGACAGCCCTAACTAGATCTCCTCTTCTGCACAATATGGCCTGCTAAAGAAAAAAGTCTCTCGCATGGGACAGTTGTGGCAGGAGTCCCCAAGTATTTACGGGCAATGTGGGCCATCTTACCATAGACAGCAGTGTGCTCCGACCACCACTTCAGTGGACACTGATCTAGACTGGCACTGGGCTCTACCTTGTACCTCTTCACAGTACTGTCTTCTGGTGTCTCCTCATCTGATTCTGAGTCTGATCCCATCAGTAGCAGGGCTGTTTTCTTCTTGGGTGGCTCAGGGTTCTCCTCCCCGAGTGGCTGCAGAGCAGGTTCTTCTCCCTTCACCAACTCACTTAGCTTTGCCCACACTGGCTCCCTCTCTGCTCTGGGCAAGCACTTGAGGTCCTTAAATAGTGGATCTAGAGCAGTCGCCACCTTTGATGAATAAAAAATAATAATTATTGATTGATGAAAATTTCACTTTCCAAATCCAACCTCAATATTTCTTCATGACTCATTCATTGATCGATCTACAGTCTATAATGGTCAAACAATGCAGTTATCTTCTGGTCAGTCTGACCTACCTTAAGCCATTCCAGGTTTATTTTCTCGCTCCGCTGGTTGAGGTCCTTGGTGAAGGCAGCTTTGAATCGTACAATATAGGCAGGATCATCATCTGAGATCTTCATCGCGTGCTGACAAACACACACACACACACACACACACACACACACACACAAACAGACAGACACACACACACACACACACACACACACACACACACACAGAGAGAGAGAGAAACAGAGCAATAAATAATTAATGACTGATTAATTTAACTCAGATTACACATTTTTAAAGTTCTTAATCACATTACATTTAAGGGCACGTGTTTCTTAAATACAAAGTGACATTTAAAAGAACTTGTATGCCAATTCATGAACACGCTATCTTTGTAGACCATACCTGCACGGCTCCAGCAGTTTCTCTAGCTTTGCCAACTTCTCATATTCAGCATTTGTTGGGAGGGCCAGATTGTGCTTCTGTTGAGACAGTGTTGTGTGCAGTGCGTCTCTGTTGCGCATCACGCGCTTGATCATCTCAAGGGTGGAATTCCACCGTGTTGGAACATCTTGCACGAGTGGCTCCTGAACTTGGGAGGCTTGCTGGACATTCAGCTCGTCTGATTTGGCCGGACTGTGTTTGAAATATCCGACCACTTTACGGCACCTTCCCGAAGTGACATTACAATAGATCTCTGTACAACATGCACAACACAGGGCAAATGCTCGAATGGCAGTATCCTCCCTGCTGCCACCATATTAGGAGCGCTGTCTGTTCCAATAGAGCTGATTTTGTCAGCTATCCCCCACTGATTAGCGACGTCGAGAAACTGCAAGGCACACGCTTCTCCAAAGCGCTTTTGCACCCCCTGCTGGTGAGGTTGACTAACAGCAGATGGAGAGTATGCTCGGTAATCTACTGCTTTTCCTGCAGTTCCGATGAATTTACTGTCGAATTTGAACCACTGAATTTGTGGAAGCGAATTTGCAAAGCGAAATAAAATGGACCGAAAAATGCCTGTTGAATATTATAGGTTGTATTTTTAAACAGTTTGAATATTTTGGAAGTGAAATATGAAAGGTGAATATGGATTATTGCATTTTTAATAATGAAAATGTGTTTGAAATGTTTTTAATTGAAATATTCACTGCTTAAATATTCAACCATGTTGAATTTCGGCCCATAAAAATGCAAGCCCTAAAAATACAATGCATTAAAATGCAAGCATGGTTAATGCAATGCTTTTTTTTTTTCAAGTAGTGCAATTCAACAGGCTTTTTGTTTCAAAAACATTTGCCATTATTTTACTTCCATAGAAAGTCAAGAGTCATGAGCCCAACTAAAACAAACACTGATCTATGATGGTAATGTCAAATTAAATAATAAAACATCAACATCTAAACCTCTGTTAATTCTCAATAAAACTTCTGTAGACGTCTGACAGAAATAAAGTCAGTTTGGTTAGTAATAAGTGAAGCTGGTAATGCTGTTTGTGGAGTTGTTTAATCCTCTTCTGCTGAGATCTTCACAGATTTAATGTCTTCTTTTATTTCATCTAAGGCTGTGGCTGAAGTCAGTTGTGTGTTTGGAGAACGTTCTTATAAGAAACATCTGTTATCTGGCTGTGCACTCATACTGTGAAATAATAAAAAATCTATATTTTTGTACAGCCCTAAAAAAACTGATATTTGACACTGAGAATGTTTTGTTGTCACAGGGGTTTTGTTTGTAGTTTCATTTATTAATATAATAATGATCACTGATATATACCTGTACCTGTGTTTCAGGTACCAGTGGAGTGAACGATGTGTTCATCAGATCTGGTGAAAATGTGCGTCTGTCCTGTAATAAAGCTCTTTCTGCCTGCAAATCTAAAACTACATGGACCTACTTTAACAGCGTCAGACATACAGAGACAGTTGAACTGATTACTGGAGGGATAAAGAAGAAAGACACAAAGAGACCTGAGAGACTGAGTCTGGAGTCTGACTGCTCTCTGAACATCAAGAACGTCACAGAAGAAGATTATGGATTATACACCTGCCGACAATTTGTGAATGTCACACAAGGAACTGATGCTTATGTTTATCTGCATGTTCTTCATGGTAAGTTTATGATTATGTGATGAATTTAAAAAGGGCAGATTCTCCCTTTAAGCTCAGATGATGATTGAAGAGTCTGTGATTTGTGTCTTGTGTTCAGTTTCAGTGTCTCCTTCATCATCATCATCATCATCATCACTATCCTCACAGACTGAGATCAGTCCAGGCCGCTCTGTGACTCTCTTCTGTCAGTTGTATTTATATACTGGACTCTCCTGTTATGATTGGGTTCGTTCTGGGATAATTGGGCTGTTGTGGGTGAATCAGGCTGGTGTTGATCTGAAGACAGACTCCAGATATCAGATATCATCATTATCATCATCATCAGCTCCAGATCACTGTAACATCACTCTGACTACAACACTCCTGAATGAAGATGACAACAGAGAGTGGAGATGTCAGCTTACTCACAGAAATCAACTCAAGACCTCAGTCAGATACACTGTCAAGTATTCAGGTGAGAAAACATTCAGGGCCCTATTTTAACGATCTGAAACGCAAGTGTCAAAGCGCAAAGCGCAAGTAACTTTGTGGGCGGGATAAATGACTCTTGCGCCCGACGCAAATCTAAAAGGGGTTGGTCTGAAGTAGCTTCATTATTCATAGGTGTGGTTTGGGCGTAATGTGAAATAAACCAATCAGAGCATCATCTCAC
Organism: Squalius cephalus; assembly: GCF_949319135.1. NCBI lineage: Eukaryota > Metazoa > Chordata > Actinopteri > Cypriniformes > Leuciscidae > Squalius > Squalius cephalus. The sequence goes on from NC_137122.1 coordinate 17,399,178, forward strand.
ATTCCCTTTAAGAGCAGACGCGTTTTTCCTTGGCGTATTGCTATTATAACGGCGGATTTGCCAGGCGCGCGCCAGGAGCGGTTCACAGCCGAGGAGAGCAACGCTCTCGTCACGGCCGTAAAAGAGAGAGAAGTGACATTGGGGATGGAGAAACACACCCAAATTAGTTTCAGTTAAACAGGCGTATAATAATGTGGGTAAATGCGTAAGCTAGATGTATGCTTTTATAATAAATTGTCTATCTATCTATCTATCTATCTATCTATCTATCGTAATAATGTATGATTTGCAAAAAATCAGAACTGCTGCTTCTGTGTAGATGAGAGAATCAAAGTGTATGTTGCCACTGACTTTAAACTGTTTTTTTTTCTGTCAGTGGCGGAATTGTTTTCTAAACCTGTAAAATAGCATGAGGGAACGTTTGCGCCGGAACACGCCTACTCTTTGCGCTGAACCGCCCCCGCGAGCGCAAGTGTATTTCTTAGTTAACCGACGTGCGTCTGTGGAGGGAAAAGTCCGCTTTGCGCGGGTGCAAAATAGGAATGAAACATGCGTCGGTGTACAAAGTCAATTGCGCTGGGTGCAAGATAGGGCCCTCAGTGTTAGAAGACTTTCTTTTAGACGTGCTATATATAATGATAGATAATTAGAGTTATCTTGTGAGTTAAGTCATTAAAATATGATTGAAATCTACAGTTATGAATCATCTGAACTAACATTCATCCTTTACAGCTCAAGCTTCAACGACAGCAGTGAATCCAGTTCACATCACACACTCTCAGGATCCCTCAACTACAAACACACACGTATCTAAAGGTACATCATCACTGTCTTTAAGTGGTAATGTTCATTCAGTTATAAATCATTTATAAATTATTAGTTAATGATGAACTAATAATTTACAAAACACGACTATATATTTATAAATTATTAATAAGTGATATGCTAACATTTTATAAATATTGTGTTTACATGTTTACAAATGTTTTCAAACCTGCCCTGTTATAATGCTGAATGAACACAATCCATTAAAGTACATAAATGTACACCAGTCACTTTATATTGATGATCCAGAATTCAAGGTCCATCATTTCTGTGATGTGCAGCTCAAGTATTTATATTATTTATATGATGCATTATGTGTTGAACTGAACTAACAGACGTGATCCACAGATCCAGGAGAAACTGAAGTCAGTGTGACTGCTGGATTATTATACAGAGGTACGACACGTTCATTTATACTGACAGCTTTATAACATTAAACTATCAGTCAGTCTGTAAAAGCTTCATCAATAACTGTTGATAGTTGAATACCCTTGACTTCAGTCATGTACAGTTTCTCTTCTTCCTCTCATGTTTCCTGCAGTGATTGTGACTATTGTTGAGATGGCAGTGTTTGCTGCTCCTACTGTGATTCTTCTTCAGATCATCTGTGCAAGAAGAGCTGGTGAGTTTTGAGCCGCACACAATCTGATCATTCACACTCGTCTGGAACAATCTGCAATCGTGATAAAAACACACAGACCCAGTGCCAGACACAAATTTACCGACGGGCATTACATTTTTCCAGGGGGGGCACAAATGAGATCAACCTCAATGTATAATAACATTAATCGATTATGAACATATGATACAATGATAATGATCGATAGTGCATAATAATATATAATGTATAATGTACTGACTCGCATGCATTCGACTTTGTGATTCGGTGGCTCTGAATTGTCAAAACACCAAAATGCTTGTTACGGATGCGAAAAACGCAGAAAATCGAACCTGATCTGAATTTCTTATAACGAACGAAAGTTTTGGAGGCAGTGTGCAAGCATTATTGATATAACGTGAAGTCGTATTTATTTTTTAACGTGTGAAAATTTCGGATGCGAATTTCGGACTCAGTGTGCAAGGACCTTAAGTCCGAAATTCTCTTTTCGCAAGTTAAAAAATAAATACAACCTCACATTGTGTCAATCACGTTTACACACTGCCTCCGAAACTTTCTTACGTCATAAAAAAAAAAAAAATCAGATCGGGTTCGATTTTCTGCATTTTTCGCATCCGTAGCAAATATTTTAAGGAGGTGTTTTGACTAATCAGAGCCACCGAATGACGAATACGAAAAAACAAATACGAAAGTTTTGGACTCAGTCAGTGGTCAAGGAGCTTAACAAGGTTGCGCTGTTGAGGCTCGCGCAGCCTCTTGAGGAGAAATCGAAACAAATGAGCGTAGTTTTATAACAGTCTATGAAAGTAGCACACACAAAGAAACTTTGTTAACATTCTGCGGTAAAAATTCAAAATGTGTAGTTTTATATTTATAATATATGATAAAGTTCATCGACATCACACGACCAACTGTGCTTAATACCATCACGATTGAAAATGTGACACTGATTTCATATGACAGTTCAATAAACCAGTAATATTAAGTCACTTTCCTTTTTGATGAAATATTGACTGTTTTTGTTCTATTTTAGCAGCCAAAATAGAAATAAAAAACAAAGATCACAGCATAGCGCGTCTCACAGCAACACTCAATCGTGTTCTGAATGATTCAGCATTTTGAACGAATCGGTTGGGTCAAAGATTCACTGACCCATTCAAGGTCCATCATTTCTGATAATGATTGATAGTGCATAATAATATATGATGTATAATGTACTGACGCTAAAGGTCCTTGCACACTGAGTCCGAAATTCTCTTTCGAAATTTTCGCACGTTAAAAATTAAATATGACCTCACATTGTGTAATTTAGCAGCGAAAATAACCGTGATTAAGAGTATACCCTCCTACACTTTCGTCCGTCAGAAAAAAAATAAACGGACAAGTAGCTAAAATAATTTTTAGTCGAAATATTGACTGTTTTTGTTCTATTTTAGCAGCCAAAATAGTTTCAATCCAAACAAAGATCACAGCATAGCGCGTCTCACAGCAACACTCAATCTTGTTCTGAATGATTCAGCGTTTTGAACGAATCAGTTGAGTCAAAGATTCAATGACCCATTCATAAACATCTAGGCTTATTCGACTTGAACCGGCGCTGCACAGACCGATCGGTGAATGACATCAAAGTACTGTGAGAGAGATTAGAGAGCAGATGCTCCTTATGCTTTGAATCGCTCCCACATTACTTGCTTAATTAGACCGCTTATCATCTGCATTTCCGCTCTCACTATCGACAAACCAATCAAATCCTTTTATACATTTTTTTTTTAAACAGACCAAACACATTTTTATTTTTATCCAGGAGTTATAATAGGACTCACAGGGCGGGCCAGGCCCCCAATGCCTGCCCATGGCGCCGGGACTGAAAACACATAAGAGAGGTCAGTCAATGACTTTATTTTGCAGGGAGGAAGGACTCACAGAAGGACTCCTCCGTTCTCCCAGAGGAAATAGAGATGCCTACAATATTACAATAAAATATGACAATACAAATATTGTTAAGTTTTGAGCAAATCTGCAACAATATTTAAAATAGCAAAAACTTCTTGAGGATTGTTCATTGTTTTATTTTTTTATTCTCAGAAAAAAGAGGGGGAGAAAACTCTGACCACACTGAAGAAATAGTGACTCCATCAAGTTTAGATTAAAATATTTTTACAAATAACAGCAAGATTTATTTTCATTTATATTGTAATAAATGTTGGCGAACAATTGATTATGAATTTTTCTTCTGAAAAACCTTTTTCTGAAAACTCCCCAGAAATAGAATACATACAAGACTGGTTGAATGGATTTACTGTAACTGATGACGATGAAACAGAAAAGAGAAATGTTAAAGTCAAGGGCAAAGTTGAGATTTTTATGGAGGATCTTATAGTTAAACAGCTCCAGCGGGACCACGCAAAAAGAGCTCGCAAGATGGAGAAGGAGAGAAAGGTGCTGGCAAAAGGTCCTCCACAAAGGCTCAACCCTACCAAGACGAACGGATTCATCGTGCTCTGCAGTTAATAAAGATTATCAAACAAGTTGAATGATTAAATAAGAAGATAAACATTGCAAACAGTTTTATGGTTGAAAATGAAATAAAATGTTCAAACGAAGAGGTGTTGAATTTGCAGAGCAAGCTCAAGTTACTTAGGGTGCTTTCACATCTGTAGTTCATGTCATTTGGTCCGGACCAAGTGTGAAAAATGATACTTTGTAGCATTTTTCAGGCGTTTTGGTTCCTTTTCACACCAGACTGATCACTCTGGTCCGAATCGGTTTATGAGTTGATAAAACGAACCAAAATGCAGTCACATGACAACATCCACATTTCATCTACTTCCACTCGTTGGCCAGATGTGTCTTGAACGCATTTACATAACTGCACTTCGTTTGGTCAGAATTAACGTGCGGGAAAATCCGGCAGATAACACGCCGCTGTTTACTATGGAGAGACGACTGCGTGGGCTGATTGTATCCTTGGTCATATTTTATTATATAGTTTGTCTACACCACTTTAGACAAACAATAATATTTTAGAATGAAGCGAGGATGCGGCTGTTAATAATTTCTATCAGGCTCCGCACCTCCTCACAACTCCAAGTTTGTCCGCGAGTGCAAACTGTCAACAAACATTTCTCCTCATCCCATAATCACAGCGCAGTTGACTACGGCAACTGGTTTAGTCCAAAAATACGCATTTCTTTGGCAGTTGGTTCTGTTCGAGGTCGGATCACGTTCTCACCACAAACGAACCGCTCCAGAGACCACCTCTTCGAGCAGGTCTCGGTACGCTTGTTTGGTCCGCTTTTGGTGCGCACCTAAATGCGATTGCCGCATTCATACCTGCCCAAATGAACCGCACCAATGGGGAAAACGAACTCTAGTGCGATTCAACCGAACTAAATGAGGCAGGTGTGAAAGCACCCTTAAAGCCTAATTTGAGCTTGGCCGGCAACTTTAAGGGTCATTGTTAGAAGTGTAATGTTTGTGTGTAGCTATAAGTACATAACATGTTTAGGGGTGTTCAAATCCAATGTAGTTTTGCAGAAGAACTTTTGACGTCTCCCGCTTCAAACATAGAAAATGTGTGAGGTCGGAGAAGGGTCAAAAGGGTTATGATATAGTAACTTATATACGCCATTTAATGTACGTGCTGCATAAAATAAGTGTGAACAACAAATATAGAGAATTTGTATGTGTGCTTGAGCCTTAGTAGAGGGACTAGGATAAGTCCCAACTATTACCTTATAAGGGAATTGGCTGGACTATAATGACAGCCCCTAATTAAAAGGTGGCCCAAAAAGATTAGTATAGTATAAAAGATAGAGTTAGTATAAAAAGACCTGTAAGAGGGTTTTTCGGGGCCGCACTTCGGGTGAAGACTTCTATGTGCTTGTGTTACTTTTGCCTTTAGATTTTTGTCTATGTATTATTCTGAATCTTTTTAAAATAAAACGAAATCATGTTGTGGTGAATCGTAAACTTTTTAAACAAGTCTCAGAGTAATTTTTCCCTTTAAATATTTCATGGCATTTAGCTCATTTCCTGGTTTTGGAACGTTCGAAATCGCCAAGCCGTGTACTCGCACTTCCAGTGGTTACTAGTTACCTTTAGATGAAAAGTAGGTCAGTAAACTTAAATAAAATCACGATATAGACCAGTGTCTGTCAATATTAAACCGCATAAAGACTATTTAAATAGGAATCATGCATATTCTGCGTTTCTCTGTGTGGTAAATGAAACAGCGCGTCTGTGCCATTCATTCACACACACTGAGGCACGCATGACGCTCGCGATGTTTTCAGCCATGAGGACATTAATGCTCTTCATCAACACAGCTGCTCTGAGAGTCACTTCAGCAGCATTTTAGCTTCATTTGAGAAAAACTATGGTCATATGATAAAACAGAGACTCAAAGGTCTACACCGCAACCCGTCAAAATAAAAGTTTGGTTTAAACTTTGAAGAAAGTTTTGATAAATAATTGGTTATAAAAAGTTAATTAAACCATTAAAATGGAATCAAGAAAACTAAAAAGCAGCCATGGTGAACGCAATAACCGGAAGACGCAGTGCACTGCTTCAGCAAATATTCACAACTACTTCCGGCATTCTAATGTGATGCGATAAAGGCCTATTAGCAAATCCCCAGAGCATTCGAATTCATGATTGAACTGGTTAGAGGCACAGCCGACCCAGAAACGACCTCCTACATCCTTATTCACACAGGTAAGAACAATGTTTAATTGCAACAAATTATGAAGATGTATGAGAATGATTTAGGGGTTACAGCGGTATAAAAATACAACAATATGGATATTATGGACATTTGCCTACAGTGTTCAAGGTCATTTTCTTGTGGTTTGTATATAAACTGCTTTAAATATTATATAATGGACATATTCAGACGTGTGTAAAATCCTCTCTCTGTTCTGTGTGATGGAGCTGATTTGCTCCTGTCTTCTGTTCCTGTTTTTTTTTAACTTAATTATGATTATGGAATAGATGATTTAATAATCACCAATATTATGGTCATTTGAAGAGATAGAAACAAACAAATTACTTTCTCATTTTATTTTCTCACTTCATTTTCTTTCGTTTTTTTACTTGCTATTAAATAGTTTTTTGTGTCAATGCATCTTTAAAAATAGCAGCCATGAGTCTCGTGTGTCATATTGCCATTCAAATATTTGATGCAAAACTGTTTTTCTTGTTTTTAAAAATAATAATTTTGTACTCCCAAAAAGCTTATTTTTTTCAGCAATTTCTAACTATTAAACATTTTTAGAGCTTGAAATGACTAGTAAAAATGTGTAACAATATTAGCTCAAAGGGGAAATATTAATAATAATCCATAATTACCAATTATGATTAATTATTAATATTTGGGTCAGTTAATTAGATTAACTTTGAGGTAAGCTAAATTAATATTACAATCAATTTATTACTTTGTAACAATTTATTTATATACTTTGATTAATCATTTATTCTAAGAAAAGTATATCTTTCATGGTCACTGAAAAATAATTATTCCTTAGCGTGTACAGCACTTAAAGCATGTAACAGGATCAAGACCGTAAAAGGGACTTTGTATGCAAACAGAGAATCAGAAACCAAATGCATTATTGTGCACAAGTTTTATTAACTAAATCACAAACATGACTAAACTAAACAAAACAAACAAACAAACATACATACATTCATCCATACATACATGCATAGGTCAAGTGGTAAGTGTTATGGAACCGGAAGCAGGAAATAGTTGTTGTTGTCCCTCTCAAGGTTGGAAAGCATTGCATAGTCTGTTGGCACATGGGGCTTACATATGCATTCAACATTTTCTTTAAGTCAGTAAAATTCTAATTTTACTAATGCAGCTTCCTGCTTCTTTTGAGCACACATTTTCATCTACTTTAAAAGTTCTATGTCCTATGCTGACTATGAACTTTGTAGCAGAGGCTTGGATTGTGGTCAAGCGGTGTGCCTTCTGGTTTGTTTGCAGTTCAGTCACTGGGGTCTTAGGAACCCTTTCTGACGAGGCCTTGTGTTAAAGGGATTCTGCATCAAGTCACACATCGTTGAGTGGGCATTGCGTGGGGCGGCCAAAAATGGTGACTAACTGGTTTTGGAAGAAATGGTTCTTGGAGCTGGTTTTTTCTTCTGTCACAGGTTCGTGCAATCTCCAGGGTAAGCTCGTTCGGAGTCTGTGGTAGTAGCACAGGCACTTTTAGGTCTGTTTGGTGTCTGGGCAGTGTCCAGTCTGCATTCAGACTCTTAAGTTTGAGAATCCTTTTATGATGGCTTGTTCCAGCTGCTGGTGGTGCCACAGCCAAAGCCAGAATGCGGTGCCACTCTGGGCTGGATGTGATCCAGAGCAGATGGAGTCTGTCTTGGTGTGTCACACCGGTCGAAAACTGCAGGTGAAAATCAATGTCTCATAGATTGGCAGGGATGTTTCTGACCATTCGCTTGTAATGTAAATGACTCTGGGTTAATGCGAATTAGCTCAAGGATATAGGGAATTTTGGAAATATTAATAATCATAACTCATGGTCATAATTCATAAATCGCATATACATTTACTTTATCAATTTTCGGAAATACCTCGTTCTGTAACTGGTCTCGTCATCAGTCATTCGTCCAGCGAATAAATGTAAGATTATCACAGTTAAGAAGGGGTATCCCATTTACAAACTCCAAGAAAGTTTATCTTTTGGCCACGAACATAAAACTTTCTGAGTTTATGAATTAGAACTACTCAAGGTAGTCTATAATATCGAGCTTGTAGCTTAATTAGATCTTTTGTTTCATTGACTTTATAAAATGGGTTTCACACACAGAGACAGTTAAAGTATAAATGGATTTTAATAAATGCAAAACTAGAGAGATTATATGAGCTACAAATATAAACGTACGTAAAAATGCAAACAATAAAACAAACAAACATTTAACCAAACAAGAACATGAAGAAATAACGTGATCAGAATAAATGAAATGAAAGAAGGAAAGAAGGATATAGAGAGAAGAGAAAAGAGGGTAACTTAATTCACAGACCTAAGAGCTAGACACCAGGAATCAGCTTTAGAGAGATATACTTGCAAGTTTGTTCTCTTTCGAGTGATGCTGAGACAGGAAGCGTGTCCTCTGTCCTTTGTTCCAGCCACACTGGCGCTGGTGAATTACCCCAGTAGGGAGTAATAAACAGAGCTGTCTTCCTAAGGACAAAGAAGATGTGTTCGACACCCTCATGATTCACTTAATGTGAAAAGCAGCTGACCGGATGTCATAGTCATTGTTGCTACACGCTTGAGATCTTGGAGTATCACTTCACGTGTCGTTTCAGGGTTTGTCTGAATTAAACCTTTTCCTCTGCGCCTGCAGAGGCTCTCAGGACACTGGTGGGTGACTGTCGAGCCGAGGGTTTGACTCCTCCCCCCTTTGTGCAGGGCTGGGGGAGCTTACGCGGCTGATGTGAAGTTTAGCAGGATACATCTTTCTTGCGGGGTCCGTTTGCAGGTGGTTGGACTGTTTCAGTTCTGTTCAGGACCACATTGCATTTGTCTATAATGTTGCAGCATTGCTGAGTCAGTGTTTGGACTTCAGCTCTGGCTGGACACTGATGGCTTTAGGGTCTCTCTTTGAGCTCAGCCAGTTTTTTAAGTTCATTTACCTCCTGTTTGAGGCCTGAGGGAGCGTGGCCAAGGAGAAGATGATGCTGGTCAGCTCTTGGTGGCTCAGGCTGGGTGTCAGACGTCCGCTTTCGTTGTCGTCTAACGGTTCCCTTTTCTGCCTCGGCAGGTCGTTGTCTGCTTCAGGCTGGAGGATGTCGAGGACGTGGCTCTGCCGGTTTCCAGGTGGTTCTGGTGGGTGGCAGGGCTGGATGTCTGAGGCCTACTGGCATACTTGTGGGAACACAAGAGAGGAGTGGCAAAGGCAAATGCAAGTTTCTACAGAGGTGGTAAGCTCTGTGGGAGAACAGCATTCAAGTTGATGTGCTTTAAGCAGCATCGACTGATGACTGGCCTTTTACATGTCATAAAACTATTACTCAAAACTGATGGTTCTTTTCACATGTTGTACTACGAGAGTACCAAATAAAGTAAAACCAAAATAAGAGATAGGATGAAACCAGAAAGGAAGAGGAAGAAATGAGTGTTTTACCTATTTAAGTTTAGCTAGGAGACATATTTGTCCATTTCTGTCTGCCTCTGGCCAATATCGGAAGTTGGTAATGCGCATGGCACGCAGGATCCCATGGCTCACATCTCCAAACCTGTTGTCCATTGTCTTTGCCAGCAGGTCTATGAGGTGGTCTTTGGACTGATTCAGGGAGTGGTCGTCACATGGTTTTAGGCTGACACCCTCATACTGGTTTGTTCCCAGCACTGTCTTCAACCAAGGCCCAGGTCTACAAATTATAAGAGAGAGACACACACACACACACACACACACACTACTTTGAGTGAATTCTTATAATGATATATTGATATTATTATGATTATTTTTTATTTATAATATTAAATATGTACATTTAATGATAAATACAGTCTATTTGGTGGTTGTACCTGGATTTGGATTTGAGCATTAAAGCCATGGTGGAGGTCAGGCAGTCATGGACTTCAGCCACAGTCACTGAGGAATGCTGCATGGTTAGGGACAGGCTGCTGAGCTGAGTCAGCAAGTCACGAAGGAAGCAGGAGAATTTGATGACCACCCCATCCTTCATAATATGGAGAAACCCTCAGGCCTTTGCCTTCTGTGTATCATTCCCAGCTCCTCCAGGTGACTGTGCCTGACATGATAAATGTATAGAATGTAATTAGTATAAAATAACATTTAAAAATATCGAGTAATTATTCAAATGAATGAATACACACTTCAACTACATTAAACTAACACACTTCTCCTGTACTGTTTCCAGGCCCTGACATATTTCTACATTTGGGAAATATTGCCACCATAAATGTCTTTTTCCTACCTGTACTAGCCTACTATACCTGCTCTAGGTGGTGCACGAGTCCCTTGTAGCCTTTCAAAAAGTTTTCAAGGGCTCGCAGGAAATGTGAAACCCACCGGGTTCCTCCTACACTTGTCGGCATCAGATGCCTCATGCCAATCTCCTCGAAGCTCCCCCTTACGGCATCGGAGTAGGCCAACTCCAGCCGATGAGACATGCAGTGTATGCCCAGAATCTCCACTCTGTCTCCACGCAGCTGGCTAACTACACCTTTCTTGACCCCTGTCATGACAGCAGCGCCGTCTGTCCCACACGCTATCAGTTTTTGTAGTCAGTCATCTTCGCTCCCTGACACGGTCTCCATTATTGAGGATATGGCCTCAGCGATGTGGCTAGCATCTGGTTTGTCCACCGATTGGATACCAACAAAACACACCTCCATCTTCCCTGCTGTTGCCCACCTGACATACACCAGCTCCTCTTCCATCACTGCACTGTCTGTCGAACTGTCACTCATTACTGCCAGGAACTTTGAGGTGGCTAGAGCTTCTCTCAGTTTTGTTCTTTTAGCCTCAGCAATGTAAAACATAGCTTAGCTCTGTTTGAGTTCCTATATGTACTTCCAACTTTCAGACCTTTTTTCTCATCGACCCTAAAACACAAATTGAATAACGTTATGAGTCCTCATGACTAACCTAGCTTTCTAACAAATTAATTAACATGCACAACAATACTTACTCGCACATCCACACGTAGTCCGTGAAGGGCCGACCTTTCTTTCCTATAGCATGTACATTGCGAAACAGCATCCCCATCTTCTCAAACTCGGCCGACTTCATGAGGACCAGAGATTTCACCGCCACACTGTCTTGTAGCGAACCAGCTGCCTTCATCCGTTTAGTCGAAATGCTTCCGATATGACCAATGGACACTTCATGGTCCTTTACGGTTTTGACTTTAAAATTGCTTGTCCCAACCACAAAAGATGCCCCCCTTACCTTTTCACCGCCGTACGCCCTACAATCGGAGCAATACATGATTTTGTTGGCTGGATCATATACCAGCCATTCTCGACCTGACTTCCAAGTCTTTTGTTTTTCTTTGTCTCTTCTTCCTTTTTGGTTTAATCATCAGGTTTTCTCTGGTGTGTTGTCTGCTCACCGGGTTTTGTTACACCTTTTATATGTCGCCACATAGCTCCACCGGCGTCCAACGACGTAACTCCAGCAGGGCAGCTAGATGTCTCTTCAGTTCTGTGCTGTCGGACACTAGCGCGCAAGCGCAATGCAACACTGTGTGCATGTAATACTCATGGGAGCTGTAGTGTCGTAGTGTCACACTGCAATATGGCTTATTTAAGATGCATTTTGAAAAGACTACAATTATTCAACCCGCCAAAGTGGCTAGTTGGAGTGACTGTGTTACCTGCCACGAGCAAAATCCACCCGCATGTGGTGGGTTGGCGGGTGTTAATGTCAAGCCCTGCCTGTGATCAAAGCTGAAATTTCAGCATCATTATTCCAGTCTTCAGTGTCTCACGATCCTTCAGAAATAGTTATAATATGATGATTAGACTCGATCTACTCCATCTGTGTTTTGATTGTTTTGAATCTGATCTGGATGTAGTCTTTAGCCCTTTTCACACGGGATAAGTATTAGCTGGTGACTTCTAGTCATTTGTAATAATTGTGGAGGTTGTCTGTAATCTTAATCCCGTGCGAATCGGCAATGTCTGTAATTTGTAAAGTAAAAATTCCCCCGCAAATGACCTACCATAAAGTTCGCCGAGCACAGAGGTCCCGTGATAATATTAGTCCTGTGCGAATCGGCATCTCTTGTAACGGCTCTCTATAAAAAAATCTAACCGTACCGTTCTCCACCCTCGGTTTGGCACGCACTTGCACCGCGGTTCATCTCAAATCTGATGACGCATCTATCGGTTTGTTGGTAAAACAGACAGTTTCTCTAATGTATGTCGATGGGTGCACATGCTGGCTCCCCAATAATACATTACAAAAGTCATAATAAAAAAAAAGTGGACAATTCATAAACCCCAATGGTAGCGCTGCGGCTGCAACTCGGAATATAATATTAAAGATTCGAATCTTTCATGACCGACCCATCACTAATTTACAACAATCCCTGATTTTGCTGATTCTGACGTAAAGTTTTGGATCGAACCAAAATCAGAACAGGAGAATCACACATTAAATGAATCCTCAACTGAATCAAGATGAGAAAGCTGATGTAACATGACAGAGGAGATTCAGTGGAAACAGACATGTTAAAAACATACAATATATGAAGAATTTTATTTTTTATTTTGTTTCTCCTTTGTTAGACTGTGTATTCATACTCTTGTGTAACCTTTTGTCTGGTTTTAATTGAGCAAGGTGACTGTGGGCTTGTGGGCTGTGCTTTTATTGTGACATTACATGTTTTCCATTGTGTTTTCAGAGCTGTGAGCTCACTGTTGAGGTTTGGAAACATGTTACTCAAAACTCAGTTTGACCACATCGAGCATTGATCATCTCTGATCCGTGTTTACACTGAATGGCGGCTGTGGATTCTGTTGGTAGTTCCTCTTCTCTCTTTTAGCTGGTTGCTTCATACAGTTGAGTAGAAGCTGGTGCGGATCTGGACTCTCATGCTAGACTTTATGAGTCTTTACACAAGAAGTCAAGCTATTGCTGAACTTTTTTTACTGATTTTTACTGAGGGGCTGATGGTGTTAAACTGAAGGGAAGACTGACAGAAACAGAAAATGGCTGAAAAGAGTGATTTGTGTCTGCTGGGACTGATCATTCTCTGCTCACTTCTCACAGGTAAACACACATTTCTACACGTTCTTTAAACTCACAGGAAAGGGTTAAATATTAATATACTTGCATACAAATGTTTATTTGTCCTCACATTCATGTTCTGATCTCACAGTCACTATCGCATTTGCAAATACGGTTTTATTCCTGAATAATAGGACTGGGCATTGGCTACACTTGCTGTGTACCACCTGATGTATTCTGGTATGTGTATCACATTATAGTGATAACTCAGCAGAAAAATAAAAACTTCCATTCCAATTTATTAGCAAAGCTATTTGTCACTAAACACTTTTAACTAAAAATGTAGATGCCACAACATTTATAAAACTGAAATAGTATTTTGTAAATAAAAATGTAAGTGCATTAAGTAAACATTCATAAAACTGAAATAGTCAGTATGCTTAATTTTCAACAATATTATTGATCTGTCTGCATTGACACCAATATATGAGAACTGAACTGAGCTGGACGATGACATCACTGTTTTCAGTCCTGCTGTATACATGAACTAAATTAATAACTAATGATTTTTACAACCTAAATGACCTTGGACAATATGGACAATGACACTATTTTCTTTTAGAGCTAAAGTAAAGCCTTAAATAAACTGTGTTGCATTATTTTCCTGTTATCTCTGTAAAGCTGCTTTGAAAACGATCTATGTTTTGTAAAAAGCACTATATAAATAAACGTGACTTGACAATCCTCTACTCTGCTGTAAACTATTTTTTGGTATTTTGATAACTCATCTGTGAGTCGGGATCACAGCGCGCGCATCCATAAATATCACACACACACACACACACACACACACACACACACACACACACACATATATAATATTTTCCACAAAGTGCATACAAAGACTAGATACCCAGCATGCATTGCAGCATGAAGCTTTTGATCATCACCATTGTTGAGATTCATTCGCTGATTCTTAATGTCTATTTGTGTCTAAATGACAGATTTGAAAATTCTTCATTAATTATTATGACATTGCTGGATCTCATACTGTATAATCACAGGGCTATTATAATTTAAAATATAAAATTAATAACACCTCTGGAAGACTGCATACTAAAACTAGGTGATGATTTCATTGTTATCATCAATATCTAACCAACATCATCTGGATGTGTTCTCGTTTGGCTTTTCCTGTCAAATGACTCTTACAAACACAGTTACAGCAGACAGAGAAAATCTAATGTCTAAAAGTCTAGAGCCCAACTAAAGCAAACACTGATCACCATGATGGTAATGTCAAATTAAATAATAAGACATCAACATCTAAACCTCTGTTAATTCTCAATAAGAGCTTCTGTAGACGTCTGACAGAAATAAAGTCAGTCTGGGGTGCGTTTCCCAAAAGCATCGTTGGCCAACTATGATCACAATTCCCATTGAACTCTACAGGTAACGACGGAACTTGCGACCATAGTTGGCTTTGGGAAACGCACCCCTGGTTAGTAATAAGTGAAGCTGGTAATGCTGTTTGTGGAGTTGTTTAATCCTCCTCTGCTGAGATCTTCACAGATTTAATGTCTTCTTTTATTTCATCTAAGGCTGTGGCTGAAGTCAGTTGTGTGTTTGGAGAACGTTCTTATAAGAAACATCTGCTATCTGGCTGTGCACTCATACTGTGAAATAATAAAAAATAAAAACAATTATATAAAAAATAATATAAATTATAAAATTAAATACAATTTTATTTTAATTATTTAATATATTTTATTTTAATTATTTTATTATTTAATATTTTATTTTATTATTTAATATATTGATATATATTTTAATTATTTATTTTATTTTAATTTATTACATTTCATTAATACATTCAAATATAAAAATATCGCAATAGTTAGCTGTATCAATATTTTTGATATCCTGCCGAATAACTGACATTTGACACTGAGAATGTTCTGTTGTCACAGGGGTTTGTTTGTAGTTTAATTTATTAATATAATAATGATCAATCAAATGTACTTGTGTTTCAGGAACCAGTGGAGTGAATGATGATCATGTGTTCATCAGATCTGGTGAAAATGTGCGTCTGCCCTGTAATAATGCTCTTTCTGGCTGCAAATCTAAAACTACATGGACCTCCTATAACAGATTCAGACATTCAGCAGCAGTTGGACTGATTACTTTAGGGATAAAGAAGAAAGACACAGAGAGACATGAGAGACTGAGTCTGGAGTCTGACTGCTCTCTGAACATCAAGAACGTCACAGAAGAAGATTATGGATTATACACCTGCAGACAATATGTGAATGACAGTCAACAAGGACCTGATGCACATGTTTTTCTGCATGTTCTTCATGGTAAGTTTATGATTATGTGGTCAATTTAAAATTCTCCCTTTAAACCCAGTGTTATGACTGACTCAGGGCCATAACAACAGATAGGAGACCATGCCACAAACAAACGGTGCAAAACATAACTTTATTGTGTATAAAACACAAATTTAAACAACAGAACCAAATATGGAGTGTGAACGTCAGTATCAGTAGTGCAGGGAAGGTGCATGGATGTATTGTTTTGTGCGAGTGCAAGTGTTGAGTGTTAAAATAAAAGACAAACTTAAATAAACTTAAATGTGCATCTGTGTAAAATCCTGGCGTCCCGAGCGAGGCGTGAACACGGACGAGCAGCGTTCGAGCCTTTAAACACCAGACCCGAGCAGGAAGAGAGAGATCAATGCAGCAGAAAAGCTCCTATTTAAACACCAACTTCCCAGGTGACAGCAATTAGACCTGAAAGAGAGGAGGGGCAGGAGAACGACCAGAAAAAGGCCAAGGGCCGTAACACTCAGATGATGATTGAAGAGTCTGTGATTTGTGTCTTGTCTTCAGTTTCAGTGTCTCCATCATCATCATCTTCATCATCACAGACTGAGATCAGTCCAGGCCGCTCTGTGACTCTCTCCTGTCAGTTGTATTCAGATGCTCAATTCTCTTGTGATTATTGGGTTCGTTCTGAGGGATTTGAGCTGTTGTGGGTGAATCAGGCTGGTGTTGATCTGAAGACAGACTCCAGATATCAGATATCATCATCATCAGATCATGATCACTGTAACATCACTCTGACTACAACACTCCTGAATGAAGATAACAACAGAGAGTGGAGATGTCTTCTTACTCACAGAAATCAAGTCAAGACCTCAGTCAGATACACTGTCAAGTATTCAGGTGAGAAAACAGTGTTACAAGAATTTCTGGATCACATTATGAAATAAATGTTTTTCTCCAAAACACGTTGGCCACAATTATTGATACCCTTTTATTAAATACCTTTTTGCAATCTCCTTTTGCCAAGATAACTGCTCTGAGTCTTCTTCTATAATGCCTGATGAGTTTAACCTGACAAGAGATCAGAGACCATTCCTGCATACAGAATCTCTCCAGATCCTTCAGATTCCCAGATCCATGTTGGTGGTGCTTCTCTTCAGTTCACCCCACTCATTTTCTATACGGTTCAGTTTAGGGGACTGGGACGGTCATGGCAGAAGCTTCAGTTTGTGCTCCCCAACACATTTTTGTGTTGATTTTGATGTTTGTTTTGGATCGTTGTCCTGATGGAAGATCCAATCACGGCCCATTATAAGATTTCTAGCAGAAGGCATCAGGTTTTGATTTTTTATCTGTTGATATTTGATAGAATCCACAATGTCATGTATCTGAATACAGACTGATCTCATGAAATGGCGTATGTATGACACGCCAATTCGTATTTCCATTTTTGGCGTGTTATCAACACGCATAATCACTTTTCAGCGTGTTTATCAACGCCGTTGATTTACGTTACATTACTGTATATAAATATATATGACCTACCCCAACCGCGTCCCTAAACCTACCCATCACTCGGGTTAATACCATTTATGAGTGTTCCCCTACCATCCTAGGAAAAAAAATATTGCTCCCCAGATGTAGATATACATTTTCCTCCGTTTCGCTCGGACATTTAACGGCGTACACATACACGCGGAATCACTCTGACGTTTAACGGCGTACACATACACGCGCGTGGACATACACGCGGAAAGCTCAAAATGCGTATAAATAACACGCCACTTGACTTGAAAGTGGCGTGTATGTTTACGCAAAGGCATGATGTCATGTTGGAATAAGATGTCCAGGACCTCCAGCAGAAAAATATGCCCACAACATTAAAGATCCAATGGTATATTAAATTGTACACATGGGTTACTTTTTATCCTTGTGTTCACCAAACCCATCCAGCGTGTTTGCTGCCAAAAAGCTTTTTTTTTTGTTTCATCTGATCACAGAACCATGTGCCGTCTGAAGTTCCTGTCTTGTCTGACAACCAGTGTTGGGGAAGTTACTTTTAAAAAGTAGTGTTTGCTCGTTACTCGTTACATCTTAAAAAAGTAATCCGTTACTTTACCCCCTTTGGAAAGTAACTTTTTACGTTAGTCGTTACTTTTACGTTATTTTTATGTTGCCTGAGTTTGGGCACAACCCAATATCTGTTCCTAAATGTGTAGGCCTAAATGTGTAGGCATCCTGGCCAAATTTGCCCATTGGCCTCTGTCCATCATGGCCTCCTAATCATCCCCATATACTGATTGGCTTCATCACTGTCTCCTCTCCACCAGTAAGCTGGTGTGTGGTGGGCGTTCTGGCGCAATATGGCTGCTGTCACATCATCCAGGTGGGTGCTGCACATTGGTGGTGGTTGAGGAGATTCCCCCATCTATGTAAAGCGCTTTGAGGTCTCAGAAAAAGCGCTATATAAATGTAACGAATTATTATTATTATTATTATTATTATTAAATTATTAATTATAATTATTATTATTACATAAAGTTCTACTATGAACTCTACCTATTGAAAAACTAGAAGAAGAAAAAATAGGGAAAAAAGAGAGATTTTGAGATAGAAAAAATATATTATTTTATTTAAATAACATTTGAAAAACCTGTATAAAGTGAACACAAAAGAACAATAGGTTATTAACTATTGAGTGGTGACGCGTTCATGAAAAATGTCACAAAAACCGGCAAAAGTAATAATTATGAATATGTCAAAGGAGACATTTAAATTGTTTATTAATAAACAAGCGTTTCCTGTCAGTGTCGGCTACAAAGATGAAGTTGACGCTGACTCGCGATCTTTGCAGTAGTGAATGCGCCAGAGAGAAATGCATATTTCATCCGGATTACTACATAAGCAGAGTAGCCTAGTCTGTTTTCTTTCGTTTTTAATTGTTTTGTTTAAAAGTAGACATTTCAAGCTCTCTGTGTATTTCTGAGTCTCGGTTCATTTATGAGACGAGCTCAATTCACGAGCAATGCAAGTTATATCGCGCCGGTGCTTCCGTGTCCTGATTTAAATATGGATTAAATCCAGGCAATTGGTTGATGAAACATTGATTAAAATTAAGATACAATTAATACAAAACGAAATTCACTTTAAAGAAAGGTTTTCTACAAAAACAGACTTAATGGAGTGGTCAAAATCATGTCTGTCCACTCCATTTGTCTCCCGATTGCACATCTTATGATCTTACTCATGCGTTTCACTTTTCATATAATCAACACAGATGTAATTAAAAAATATATTTTATTTAAACATAAATATAAAACTAAATCGTTTTCTTTAATGACTAGGCTAACACTTATAGGCCTATTAGCCAACACTACAGAGAAATGTAATGTCGGAGCGGGATTTTATCGAACGCCGTCTTACTTGTGAGCATGTGGGCAGAGGTATGATTTTCGAACAATCATCGAAAAATATTTTGCTTGATATGCCAATCCTTAATATTTGGTGTTTTAAATGCCAACCCTTCTTCATCCGGTGGGTAGTATTACTTTTTATTTGCGCAGTGTAATTCACGGAATTTATTGCTCTGCTACCAGCCTCTGTCACGTAGCCTACCACCTGGAGCTTGTGACTATTGCAAGCCCGCAGCTGAGAAGACAGTGTCGCTGTCAAACCTGTCGCTGGGAAAAGTAATGTTGTGTCGAATTGAAAAAGTACGTTTCGTTAATCAATTTTCAGCAGTAGCGCGTTACACTACTTTTTACTCAAAAAAGTAGTTACGTTACACAACACTACTGACAACTGAATATGCTGGAGTTTGTTTTTGGAGGAGCGAGCATGTGGGGATGTAGGGGTTGTTTGATTATTTTTATTTTTTTAATAGACTTTCTGACCCCAAGACTCAACTAATCTCTACAATTCTCCATCTGTGATCCTTGTTGAGTCTTTGGCCACTCAAACTTTCCTCCTCACCGTGCATTAAGACAGTATAGACACACGTCCACTTCCTGGCAGATTCGTAACATCTTTAGTTGATTGGAACTATTTAATTATTGCCCTTATGGTCAAAATGGGGATTTTCAATTCTTTAGCTATTGTCTTACAGCCACTTTCTATTTTGTGAAGCTCAACAATCTTTTGCTACGCATCAGAACTATATTCTTTGGTTTTACTCATTGTGATGGATGATTAAGGGGATTTGGCCTTTGTGTTTCCTCATATTTAAACTCCTGTGAAACAAGAAGTCATAGCTGGACAATTTCATGTTCCTAGTCACCCTGATGTGCTAAAAAAAAAAAAAAGGTAAATATTAATGGGATTATACTTCAGAGATATTTTATTCAAAAAAAATTCTAGGGGTATGAATAATTGTGGCCAACGTGTTTTGGAGAAAAACATTTATTTTATAATGTGATTTATATCTTTTCGATCTGATATGTGATGTTAAAAATGGAGTAGAGCGAGTTCTGCAAAATAAGGATTTGAATTTGCGTCAACTTTCTGCCACTGCCTTAACCGTACACTATTGCTACTGTGGACAATCCAGTTTTGTCTGGCCCATTTTGTCTGGCCCAATCAGACGTCAGTGGGCGGAGTTAGTGTAAATAGACACTTCACTGAGATTGGCTGAACTCAAAGTAGAAATGGTTTCATGTGTTTACATGTTTACAAATGTTTTCAGACCTGCCCTGTTATAATGCTGAATGAACACAAACCATTAAAGTACATAAATGTACACCAATCACTTTATATTGATGATCCAGAATTCAAGGTCCATCATTTCTGTGATGTGCAGCTCAAGTATTTATATTATTTATATGATGCATTATGTGTTGAACTGAACTAACAGACGTGATCCACAGATCCAGGAGAAACTAAAGTCAGTGTGACTGCTGGATTATTATACAGAGGTACAACACGTTCATTTATACTGACAGCTTTATAACATTAAACTATCAGTCAGTCTGTAAAAGCTTCATCAATAACTGTTGATAGTTGAATACCCTTGACTTCAGTCATGTACAGTTTCTCTTCTTCCTCTCATGTTTCCTGCAGTGATTGTGACTATTGTTGAGATGGCAGTGTTTGCTGCTCCTACTGTGATTCTTCTTCAGATCATCTGTGCAAGAAGAGCTGGTGAGTTTTGAGCCGCACACAATCTGATCATTCACACTCGTCTGGAGCAATCTGCAATCGTGATAAAACACACAGACCCAGTGCCAGACACAAATTCACGTGTGAATCAAATTTTCATCCAGGACGGGCATTACATTTTTACAGGGGGCAAGAATGAGATCAACAGCATTGCATAATAACATTAACCGATTATGAAAATATGATACAATGATAATGATGGATAGTGCATAATAATATATGATGTATAATGTACTGACGCTAAAGGTCCTTGCACACCGAGTCTGAAATTCTCTTTCGAAATTTTCGCACGTTAAAAAATAAATACGACCTCACATTGTGTCATTTAGCAGCGAAAATAACTGTGAGCAAGAGTATACCCTCCGACATTTTCGTCCATCAGAAAAAAATAAACGGTTGGCGCCAATGGCTTCGTGGTCAGACATGTAGCGCCTTTGCACTTGGGCGGCCCGAGTTCGAGTCCCGGCTCGTGGACCTTTCCCGATCCCATCCCCTGTCTCTCTCCCACCTCGTTTCCTGTCATCTCTCTACTGTCCTGTCACAATAAAAGGAAAAAAATCACACACAAAAAAAAAAAAAAAAAAAGAAACGGACAAGTAGCTAAAATAATTTTTAGTTGAAATATTGACTGTTTTTGTTCTATTTTAGCAGCCAAAATAGTTTCAATCCAAACAAAGATCACAGCATAGCGCGTCTCACAGAAACACTCAATCTTGTTCTGAATGATTCAGCGTTTTGAACGAATCAGTTCAGTCAAAGATTCAATGACCCATTCATAAACATCTAGGCTTGTTCGACTTGAACCGGCGCTGCACAGACCGATCGGTGAATTACATCAAAGTACCGCGAGAGAGATTAGAGAGCAGATGCTCCTTATGCTTTGAATCTCTCTCGCGGTACTTTGATGTCATAAACCAATCGGTCTGTGCAGCGCCGGTTCAAGTCGAACAAGCCTAGTCTCATTCTTGATGAATCAGCCGTTTGAATGAATCATTTGAATGAATGACTCAATGACTCGCTTAATAAGACCGCTTATCACCTGCATTTCTGCATCTCACTATCGACAAACCAATCAAATCAGTTTACAATTTTTTTTTTTTTAAATCAGACCAAACACATTTTTATTTTTATTCAGGAGTTATAAAACGATAACTTTTGATAACAGTAGCCTATTGATAAAAAATAAGTGACTCACAGGGCGGGCCAGGCCCCCAATGGCCTGAAAACAAATACGAGAGGACAGTGAATGGTTTTATTTTGAATTATAAGAGAGGACAGTCAATGTGTAACGAATCGTCGGAATCATAGAGATCCATTTGCAGCTTTTATTTAGAAACAGATTCAGACAGGCAGGGTATAGATCGGCAGACAGGAATGGTATAGGCAAGGTAAAGAATACTCAGGCAAGCAAGCGCAGATGGTCGGGGCAGGAAGAGAGGTTTCAAAGCACAGGTAACAGTCCAGGGTTGTGGGAGCCAGAGAATGATCAGATAGCTAAGGATGGCTGACGCGAAACAGTCGTTCCGAAGCTTTGCGAGATCCCGAAGCGCAGATGTTTCGAAACACTGATCCAAAGCGTGATTCAAAACACCCATGTCACGTGACTATGACCAAACGAAGCCTCGAAGTGTTTCACTAAGTGTTTCATCAGGTGTGGTCCGCCGAATCAGCGTTTGATTGACACGGTCGGGAACAGACCACACAGTCGCACATCTGTATAAAAGTGAAATCAACGCATTTTGACCTCGTGGGTTTTTGTGAGAGGAGTTTGATTTTGAGATAGCGGATTTTTGGTGATATAGTGACATAGTGCGATTTGATTAGTTATAGGCTATTTAGGCTTACATTTAAATTTAACTGGAATTTAAATGAAACTGGAAAGAGATAGCAGTAATCTTTCCTCATTTGTATGTCCTAGCTAAAAAATATCTTTGCAGTCGACACCAATGGCCTCGTGGTCAGTGCGCCGACATGTAGCGGCTTTGCACTCGGGCGTCCCGAGTTCGAGTCCTGGCTCGTGGACCTTTCCCGCCTCGTTTTTTTGTCATCTCTCTACTGTCCTATCACAATAAAAGGAAAATCACCAAAAACAATATATTAAAATATATATATATATATATATATATATATATATGTTTGCATGCCAGCAACAAGTGTCCCTTGTGAGAGGATTTTTTCAAAGGCTGGAGAAATTATCTGTAAAAAAAGAAGTAGTCTAAGTCCTTCCACAGCAGAGAAATTAATATTTTTGAATAAAAATCTCTAAAAAAGTGAGACATTGTGGCTTGATTTCTTTTATTAATATTCATTTTGCAGGACCAAAATAACATTATGCACAGTGAGGAGCCTATAGGTTACAAGCTTCACATATTAGAAAATTATAATAATAAAAAAACAACACATTTTTTTAATGGCTCGTCAAGGTTGTTTCAGATCAACACCTGCAAGTGACCACTAGGTGTCACCGTTGAGACGGGTGTCGGATTGATTCGAAGCCTCGAAACAATGGCTGTTTCTCAATTCCAAGAACGCAGAGAACGGACTTGTGTTCTCGTGGAGACCGGTCTTGCCAAGCTTCCTTGGAAGAACGAACTCGGAAGGACACAATGACTTCTGGGACACCAGGCGAGTAGTACTAGCTCAAGTCTGCATTCGATGCATCCTCGGTATCAAGAACACATCCGGGTTCTTTCATGCGTCCTCTGTACTTGCGTTCTTGAGAATTGGGTCTGAACTTCGACGGTTAATGATGACGTAAAACGAGAACACAAGGACGCAAGATCGCTGAAGAACGCATATTGAGAAACACCCAATATGGCACATTTGTTTCAACTGTTTCATTGCTTCACGAGGCCTCGATCTGGCCATCACTACAGATAGCCAGGAAACAGTCAAAGGTCGAGGTAGCCAGAGAGTGGTCAAAGATATCCATAAACAGTCCAAGATCTAAACCAGTATAAACAGAATATGAAGATAATTGCTCAGAATGTTAGCCAGGGCAAAACAAGACTTCACACTGAATGATTGTGAGAGCGTGATTTTATACGTGTGGGAATGAAGTGCAGGTGTGAGTGTAATCAGTGAATAGCAGGTGTGTGTGATCAGTGCAGGAGAGCTGCATTATGGGAAATGTAGTTTGCATGGCAACAGTCAATACTCTGGAGACGGATCCAGTCCCGGCTCCAGGACAAACTACTAATATAACATCTTCATCGCTGCGCGTCGGTTATGCAGTGATGCGCTATGAAATTATTGCGGGGCATAGGCTACATTGCGTACGGGTGTCACGGTCTTCGGGTTTTCCTCTCACATGTGTGTGAGACGTGTAATAGCCTAAAGTCGAGAACAGTTCTCGTTTATTGTTATCTTATTCATAAAGTGTTTAGGCGAATACTGCACGAACGCTCAGTCACATAATCATCATTCAGATCAGCGCAAGGGGGGCTTGAGATCATCTTAGGGGGGGCTAAGCCCCCCCAAGCCCCCCCTTGACGCCGGGCCTGGACGGATCCCTCTGTGAGTGCGGAGGAGGTGACGCAGGAAACGTACTCGGTTACTAACGTAACCTCGGTTCTCTCTAGTAGAGGGAACGAGTACTGCGTCTTAGCTAAGACGCTAGGGGAAAATCCTTTTTCCGCGAAATATTGAAGCCAAAAATTATCCTTAATTTTGTAATAATGTAAAACGCGTTGCGGCAGCATACAGCAAAGCGGGCGTGGCCTAGGCCTATAAATACAGCTCGCAGGCAGCTCATATCTGGTTTTTCATCACAGAAGCAACCAGAGTGTGTACATGCACGGCAAGAGACGCAGTACTCGTTCCCTCTACTAGAGAGAACCGAGGTTATGTTAGTAACCGAGTACGTTCTCTTACGAGAGGTCTCTCGTACTGCGTCTTAGCTAAGACGCTAGGGGACCCAATGTAAAACGCCGTGCATGTAGGGATCTGACACCAAAGACCCGAGGGCGAAGTCTGGGGTTCATATAGTGCACAATCACCTAGGGAACTCGCAGGGAGTTCGGGGAGAAGGAGGGGCGGAGCCGCACTTTTCCCTATATAGCCGCGTTTGCTTAAAACGCTAAAAACATCACACAGACAGGGCGGGGTACGGCCTGAACTGGTGGGGAATGTGGGACTCATGTGGTTTGTCCAACACATTGTATGTATAATGTCGATCGCTGAGCTGGGCTCAGGGGCACAGCTAGGGCCCTATAAAATCCGTTTTATTTTTTCCCAAATTCCGTTTTATTTTTTCCCAAATTCCGTTTTTTCCGTTTTAATTTTTGCAAATTCCGTTTTTTCCGTTTTAATTTTTGGTAATTCAGTTTTTTTTTTACCCTTTTTCTGTTATTTTAGTCGTAAAAAGAGTGTTTTTAATGTTAATGATTAAAATGTACACAAATAAAATAAGAATGACCCTAAATTTATTGAGGTAACAAACAAAATTCTCGTTTTAAGAGGTGTTAAATGTGGTTTGGTTTGTTTACTTTAGTGAATGTATTAGGCTAACTAACATGAACCACGAGCAATACATTTGTTACTGTATTTATTAATCTTTGTTAATCTTAGTTAACCCTAACCCTGCATTTTTATTATGTTACTTCACACAGTGCATTAAGCTAACTAATGTTAATAAATACAACTTTTCATTTAAATAATGTAGGCTACTAAATGGTGAAATTAACATTAATAAAGATTAATAAATGCTGTAGAAGTGCACTTTATTAATAGTTAATGTTAACTGATCTAGTTAACTAGAGTTTAATAAATGGAACCTTATTGTAAAGTGTTACCGATTTTGTTATACACCGAACCGATTCAGTGTTGGACAGATCAGTTGTTTTAACCATTCATTAAAGTGAATCGGTTCAAAGGAGTCATTAGTTTGCGAATCGGATTCGGACGTATCATTAGCAGACTTGTACGCGTTGTGTGATTATCCCGGCAGTTAGGACATCGCACAAGATTTGTCAACACAGAAAACATTTCATCATTGGATAGGTTTTGTTTAGTTTATTGAAAGTGTTTTTTATGTCAGCTGAATGGGCGGAACGCTTTTCAGAGAAGAAGGCAAGGTAAAAAAGTAAATTTTTTTTGCACAATTCACACCCAGCGGTAGCCTAATTCAGGAAAAAAAAAATATCCGAATGCTCCATGTGAAACTTCGTTCTTCCGATCTTTTACCATTGTGTCAATTCTCAATTGATTTAGATTAATAAGCGCGAGGGAGTGAGAGAGAGCAAGACAGTTTGAAGACGCGCGCGCGACCGGGCCTCTCTCTCTGCTCGTTCTTTCAGTAATATGCGATTTTCCTCAGACATACGTTTTTCTCCCACACAAAAACAGAATTTTATTCCAAATATCTAAAATTCCGTGAAATTCCGCGTTGACACTAGATTACGCGTTAATTTGCCAATTCCGCGATTCCGTCCGCGATTCCGTGATCGCGGAAATTATAGGGCCCTACACAGCATTCTGTGCTGACAGCGTCAGAGCAGATAATACTGGCTATTAGACCGACAGCAGCCTGGCCTGTAGGGCGGGAACCTCTAGGTTGTAGAACCTTATAAATGTAGACGGGGAGGCCCAGCCTGCCGCCATACAAATATCTTGCAAGGCAATCCCACTTGACCAGGCCCACGAGGAAGCCATGCTCCTCGTGGAGTGCGCTCTGACACCTAATGGGCACTGCTTGCCCGTGGAGGCGTAAGCCAGCGCGATAGCATCCACTATCCATCTGGATAGGCTCTGTTTCAACGCGGCTAGTCCCTTGGAACGGCCGCTGAACGAGACAAAGAGCTGCTCTGTCTGTCTGAAAACAGACGAGCGGGACACATACGCCCTTAACGCCCTGACAGGGCAGAGAAGGTTCGCATCTCCTTCCTCATTAGTGACCGGCAGGGCCGACAGGGAAATGACCTGTGCTCTGAACGGTGTATTGAGGGATTTTGGAACATAACCGTGTTTAGGTTTGAGTATGACTCTCGAGTCATTAGGCCCAAACTCCATGCACGTCGCGCTCACCGAGAGCGCGTGTAAGTCCCCTATGCGCTTCACTGAAGCGAGAGCCAGAAGGAACACTGTCTTGAAGGACAGGTGTTTCAGATCGATCGTCTGAAGAGGCTCGAATGGGCCACCTTTCATGGCTTCCAGCACCGTAGAAAGGTCCCATATGGGAACTGAGGGAGGTCTGGGAGGATTCAGTCTCTTAGCCCCTCGAAGGAAGCGTATGACTAAATCGTTCCTTCCTATGGACTGACCAAGCGCTGTTCTTGAGAACGCTGCTATAGCCGCCACATATACTTTGAGCGTGGAAGGGGACCTGCCCTTATCCAGCAACTCTTGTAGGAAGGAGAGCACCTCCGACACCCCACAGTCTGGTGGTGAGGCCCCATGGGCAGCGCACCAGTCTGAGAACACTGACCATTTAGAGGAATAGAGACGTCTCGTGGACGGAGCTCTAGCCTGTGTGATCGTGTCTAGCACTCCCTTTGGGAGGTCTGTGGGTACCCGTTGATGGCCCAAACGTGGAGGGGCCATAATTCCGGGTGAGGATGCCAAATCAAGCCGTGAGCTTGAGAGAGGAGGTCTCTTCTCAACGGCACCGGCCAGGGGGCCGTGCTCGCCAGTTGCATCATCACTGGGAACCAGGGTTGGTTTTTCCAGGACGGTGCGACGAGCAGCACTGGGCATCCCTCTTCCCTGATCCGCTCTATCACCTGAGGCAGGAGAGAGACAGGGGGAAAAGCATAAAGCGGGCGGCGCGGCCATGCATGAGCCAGCGCGTCCCTGCTTTTGGAAAAGAATTCCGGACAGTGAGCGTTTTCTTGAGACGCGAACAGGTCTACTTCCGCTCTGCCGAATTTCTTCCACAGCAGTTGGACTGTCTGTGGGTGAAGGGACCATTCTCCTGCCGGAACATTGTTCCTGGACAGTCTGTCTGGTCCCACATTCATTAGCCCCGGCACGTGCGCTGCTTTCAGCGAGCGCAGGTTGCACTGAGCCCACACCAGGAGGCGTTTCGTTAGCCTGTGCAGGTTCCTGGACCTGAGGCCGCCCTGGCGATTTATGTAGGACACCACAGACATGTTGTCCGAGCGGACTAAGACGTGGTGTCCTTGTATCTGGGGACAAAGACGCGTCAACGCGTTGTCTACTGCCAACATTTCGAGACAGTTTATGTGTAGGAGTTTTTCCCGTTCTGACCACTGGCCGAAGAACGGTCTGCCCTCGAGCAGCGCTCCCCATCCCGAGGTGGATGCGTCCGTGGACACCACTTTCACACTCGAGGAAGTCCCCAGGCTTACACCTGATTGGTACCAGTCGTTTGCTTTCCAAGGTTTCAGGGCTGTTAAGCACTTCTGATTGACCTTGAGACGAAGCCGACCGGAGGACCACGCCCGGCGTGGTACCCGCGCTTTCAGCCAGAACTGCAGCGGGCGCATGCGGAGCAGGCCCAGCTGGAGTACCGATGAAACTGTCGCTTCACAAGCAGTCTGTTCAGATGCCTTAGATCTAGAATGGGTCTGAGACCCCCGTCTTTTTTCGGTACCAGGAAATATCTGCTGTATAGCCCTCCTTCGCTCTGAACTTGAGAGAGAGGTTCTATGGCCCCTTTGTTCAATAGTTTTGTCACCTCGGCACGAAGCAGATGTGCTACATCTGTCTTTACCGTGGACTCGACGCGCGCCGCAAAGCGGTGAGGGCGTCGGCGAAACTGTAGTGAATAGCCTCCTCTTATGATGTCTAACACCCATTTCGAAACCCCGGGAAGCTTTTCCCATGCATGCGCATGAAAAGCTAGGGGCTGAATGCGAAGCGCACTCTGTTCGCTTGACGGCGGAGAGGCTTCGGTGTGTGTGAGCATTGTGCTCGCGACATCTGAGGCGGGGGGCGCGCTGATGACAGCGGGCAGATTGCCCGCGCTCGACTCCTCTGCGGTGGTGAACCGAGAGGGGGAGGGCTGGGCGAGTCCCGTGGGAACTGTCATGTCTGTGTGTGGGTGTGGGCGCGGAGTAGCGGGCACATTTACCACACTGAATGCGTTGTTCGCTTGAGTGGAGCGAAAACACGCCGTTTTCGTTTTTACAGAAACCTCGAGACATGTGGGACATAGTATTTGTGGGCACTGAGTAGTGGGCACATTTACCACGTTTGATGCGCAATCGAACTGAGTCGATTTTATGTGCGCGAGCCCTGTGTGACGGGCTGTGTTTGTGTGTAGGAATGGGCACTGGACAGTGGGCATTTTTACTACACATAAAACACCATTGGCCATGGCCGGGACACCAGAAAATGCACTCTCTTGGGGATTTATCTGGGTAGCCGTGAAAACGGCATTTGTGTGCAGGCAAGCGGGCAAAGGAACCGGCTTGTTGGTTGCGGAAAACACTGGGCCAGTCACATTTCCTGGAACTGGGCGAGCGATAAACTTCGGTGGAAGTCCGGCCACAGCGGGACTCGAACACCTTCGTTTTCCTAGGCATGCTAAGATGACTTCGGGGCCTCAGGCTTGATCACAATCCTAGGCCGCGGGCCACACTGGGCGGGGCGGCGGCTAGATGATCGGGAGCGCGGTCTCGCGCTTCGGGCCTGGCGGCGCTGCGAAGTGGCGGCAGTGGGCGGAGGCTGGTGCTGTGAGCTCTGGGCAGACGGTTTTGTACGGGCTGCTGAAGAGCTAGAGCGCTTCGGCAAGAAGTGCTTCATTGCCTGCGACGCCTTCTGGACTTCGGCGAATCGCTCTGCGAAGTCCTTCACGGAGGATCCGAAGAGGCCGGCGGGAGACAGCGGCGCGTCGAGGAAGGTGGAACGTTCCGACTCTGCCATCTCCGACAGCGTTAGCCACAGGTGCCGCTCGGCAACGGTGACGGCGGCCATGCTCCGTCCTATGGCCAGGGCTGCGGACTTGGTGGCACGGAGAGCGAGGTCCGTGGCGCTTCGCAGGTCCGGCACGCAGATCGCCTCGGGTCCTTTCTCATCCAATCTACGGAGGAGATCAGCCTGGAAGATCTGCAGCGTGGCCATGGTGTGCAGCGCTGACGCAGCTTGCCCCGTGGCGGAGAAGGCGCGGTGGAGCAGGCTTGACGTCGTACGGCAGGCTTTCGAGGGAAGCGCCGACTTAGCGCGCCGTCCAGCGGAGGGCGGGCATAAGTGGGCCGCTATAGCCTCTTCTACCGGCGGCAGCGAGTGGTAGCCTCTGTTCTTAGCATCATCAACCTCGGAGAATGCTAAAGAAGCAGAAGAGCGCACTCTGGCTGAGAAGGGGGCGTTCCAGGACTTAGCGACTTCTTCGTGAAGCTCAGGAAGAAAAGGTGCAGTCCTGGAAGCCGGCGAAGAGCGTTCGCCGGGCAGAAAATAGCCATCCAGCCGGTTGTGAGCGGGCTGCTCGGGCGTAGACCACTCGAGGCCGAGGCTCGCCGCGGCCTGTCCGAGTACTCGCATGAGCTCCGCTTCGATGGACGCTCTATTGCCTGACGAAGAGTGGGCAGGGGGAACGAGATCCTCGGAGCTCGCCCATTCCTCGCTGCCTGACGCCAGGATGGAGCAGGAATCATCGTCTCCCAGCAGGGCTTCCTCGCCAGCGATATCGACGGAAGCGGCGGCAGACCGCGGCCGTTGTCCGTCAGGAAGAGATGCTGACGAAGCCGGTGAAGCAGGCGGGAGAACCGGCGAGCTTTGGCGGCTGGGAGAGGGTTCCGGGACCCGCTGGGCACGGCGCTTCTTACGGCGCGGCACTGCGTCGGGCAGGGGAGCAGCTTCTCTGAAGATAGCCAGGCGAGTCCGCAGAGTCGCCATCGGCATGGGCTCGCAATGAGGGCAGCCGCCCTCAGCGAGAGCGAGAGCTGCGTGGTCCTCACCCAGGCAGGAAACGCAGATGACATGGCGGTCCCCGTCGCTGAGTGTGGCTCTGCACGAGCCGCAGGACGGCATCTTTAAAAAGACGCTTTGCTTCGCGGTGGCGACACACACACAGAGAGAATAAGGATATAAAGGATATAGGCGCCGGACAGCGCAGCAGGAAGTCAGTGAAGGCGGCGCGGCCAGCGGCTTCAGAGACTCGTCCGCTGAAGGTGCTTTCTTCGACGGCGCGGCTTCCTTTCCGGATCCAGCGATGCGTGTGCTTCGCTTGAAGGATGAAAAATCAGATATGAGCTGCCTGCGAGCTGTATTTATAGGCCTAGCCCACGCCCGCTTTGGCGGGACGTGACGCAGAGGGCGCGAAGCGCCCTCATTGGGTATGACGTCACGCCAGGCCTCGCTCGATAGGCTTGCTGCGGTTGCCGCAGAGCAGCCAATAGGCGCGCGAGCTGCCTCACCTATGGCTGTATGCTGCCGCAACGCGTTTTACATTATTACAAAATTAAGGATAATTTTTGGCTTCAATATTTCGCGGAAAAAGGATTTTCCCCTAGCGTCTTAGCTAAGACGCAGTACGAGAGACCTCTCGTAAGAGAACTCCTGCGTAACACAATGGTTTTATTTTGAATTATATGAGAGGTCAGTCAATGGTTTTATTTTGCAGGGAGGAAAGACTAGCAGAACCCAGAGGAAATAGAGATGCCTGCAATTTTACAATAAAATACTGGTAAGTTTGAGCAAATCTGCAACAATATTTAAAATAGCAAAAACGTATATAGGATTGTTCATTGTTTTATTTTTTTATTCTCAGAAAAAAGAGGGGGAAAAAACTCGGACCACCCGAAGAAATAGTGACACCATCAAGTTTAGATTCAAATATTTTTACAAGTAACAGGCCAGATTTATTTTCATTTATATGGATATTATGGACATTTGCCTACAGTGTTCAAGGTCATTTTCTTGTGGTTTGTATATAAACTGCTTTAAATATAATATTATATACAGTAATGGACATATTCAGAGGTGTGTAAAATCCTCTCTCTGTTCTGTGTGATGGAGCTGATTGGTGATGCTCCTGTCTTCTGTTCCTGTTTTTAGCTTCTTATTTTTTTTTAATCACTGCTACTCATTTTCAGTAAATCCTTCTGCAATTGTGTTTATTATGTCACCTTTCCTGAGATGTATGACTCTTGAGTTTTCTTGACTTAATTATGATTATGGAATAGTCTGTAGATGATTTAATAATCACCATTATTATGGTCATTTGAAGAGATATAAACAAACAAGTTACTTTCTCATTTTTTTTTTCTCATTTTTTTTTCTCACTTCATTTTATTTATTTTTTTTTTACTTGCTAGTAAATAGTTGTGTGTGTCATCTTTAAATGCATCTTTAAAAATAGCAGCCATGAGTCTCGTGTGTCATACTGTCATTCAAAAATTTGATGCAAAACTGTTTTTCTTGTTTTTAAAAATAATAATTTTGTACTCCCAAAAAGCTTTTTCTATTTTTTTTCAGCAATTTCTAACTATTAAACATTTTTAGAGCTTGACATGACTAGTAAAAATGTTATTCATTATAGAAATCTCGATTACTTTGTAAGAATTGATTATCAAATCTTTATTATTATCATTGAAAACCAGCTATAGAAATCATGAACATCATGGCGTTGACGCTATGGGAATGCTTCTCGTGAACTGGTGTCTGAAGCACGTGTTATACACGCCAGTTCCTGATTGGCTACGGCAGTTGGATGATGTCACAGGTGTGCTGGCAGGCTATAAAAGGGCAAAACCAGATTCGGCCTGTGTGTTCCACCCACCCCACATTTAATTACTCCAGGGGTTTCTGAGCACAGGTATGTGGTTGTTATTCCAAGGTTGAGGAGACGCTTGGCATATGTAACAGCAGGCCAGACTGGTGATGCTTTTCACACCATGGCAGTGTTACAAGCCTTTTAAGCCAACTTACTTAAGGACCTCAGTCAAGGCAAGGGTGTAATCACATCTGAATGTGCTTTACAGAAGAGGAGAATGGACATTACTGCCACACGCGTCTCACTCCACACACGATTAGATTGATTGTTCCCGTCTCACTTCCTCATCTGTCGCCCCTACAGCATGGACATGGAGGTGATAGTGTGGACATAGTCGTGGAACATTTCCTAACGGCTTGCGAGGCTAACCTATTTCTGGCTAACGTTACCTCGGTAAAAGACCGTGTTGCAGTTGTTTTGAAGTTTTTCATGTTCTTAAACTTTTATGTTAGTTAAGGGCAATCACGTCATGTTCACTATGGTTTCACAAGGACAGGAGACCTGCAGGTGACAGGTGATTGTCTTAGAAAATCCATTGCATGCAAACACGTGAATGTAAAAATTGATTAATTTAATGTAACCAGGTCAAAAGTTACTGAAGTCAATCACTGGACTGGTTATCAAAGCCCTGTGTTAAGTGAACTGAACATATAGGGCCCTATTTTAACGATCTGAAACGCAAGTGTCAAAGCGCAAAGCACAAGTAACTTTGTGGGCGGGTCTTGGCGCTGTTGCTATTTTCCCGGCGGGATAAATGACTCTTGCGCCAGGCGCAAATCTAAAATGGGTTGGTCTGAAGCAGCTTCATTATTCATAGGTGTGGTTTGGGCGTAACGTGAAATAAACCAATCAGAGCGTCATCTCACATTCCCTTTAAGAGCAGGCGCGTTTGTTCTAAAGCGGATTCCTATCATAACGGCGGATTTGCCAGGCGCGCGCCAGGAGCGGTTCACAGCCGAGGAGACAGACGCTCTCGTCAGGGACGTTGGGGATGGAGAAACCCACCCAAATTAACTTCGGTTAAAAAGGCGTATGATCATTTGGGTAAATGTGTAAGCTAGATGTATGCTTTTATAATAAATTGTCTATCTATCTATCTATCTATCTATCTATCTATCGTAATAATGTATGATTTGCAAAAATGAAAACTGCTGCTTCTGTGTAGATGAGAGAATCAAAGTGTATGCGCGTTGTGCACACGCTTCATTGATTATGGCCAAGCATGCGCCCTTAAAATAGCATATGAATAACATGCGCAACGCGCCACTGACTTTAAACTATTTTTTCCTGGTTAGTGGCGCAATTGTTTTCTAAACCTGCAAAATAGCATGAAGGAACGTTTGCGCCGTAACACACCTCCTTTTTTGCGCTGAACCGCCCAATGAGTGCAAGTTCATTCCCTAGTTTAGCGACGTGCTTCTGTGGATGGAAAAACGCGCTTTGCGCGGGTGCAAAATAGGAATGATACATGCGTCGGTGTACTAAGTCAATTGCGCTGGGTGCAAGATAGGGCCCATAAAATGTTTTAGTGCTTTTCTCATCCATGGATGGAATGTTACGCTGGCCCTTTAAGAAACGCCACTGTCTGGAAGTGTCGCGAGAGTGGTCTGTGAGCAGCGCGATTTTCCAACGTGGTTCGGATGATGCTCATGCGGATGCTGTGTCGAATCAAGGCCACAAACGCAGATGATATAACCAAAATAGTGAGAAATATGCACTTTTAGTAGTTTGTGAAGTCCTTCTCAGTGTTTGCTTGGCCGGATGGCTGTGTATTGTGTTGATTGATGGTGATTGGTGATTTCTGTCGAGACGCATCTCTGTGTGGGGAAATCCCAACAACACAATTCTCTAGAAGCGTAAGTGATGAACTATCATCAATACCAGCGTAATGTTGAGATTATTTTGTGTATAATTTGATGTGAATCAGTGTTTTTGATTTTTGGTAATTTTGTCTAATTAAGAGGGGAGAAGAGTGCTCTGTGTAGGCCCTCAGTGTGTTTCTGGGGTGAGCGTGAAACATCAGAGTGAGTGTTGTTCACTTTAATTGATTTCCAAGAAGTGTTTATTAGTCTTGTGTTCCAAATATTGAAGAAGAGTGATGTATTACTTATTTTACTGTCTACAGGGGAAAATCGATTGCGTCATTCACTGTGAAACCGTTTACAGGTTATAGAGTTGTGATGAAAAGTAAGTTTGAATATCATTCATTTCATTTTTGAAGTTGTACAAGTGTTTATTTGCTGATGTAAGACTAAGTGTTAAATTGTTTAATCATTTTTGAAAGGTATTGCAAATACTCAAAAATGTAACTTCTAATTTCATTGCCATGTATTTTGCATGTAACATAAATAGCCTTTTCTTGGTTTTCTGTGGTGACAAATGTTATAATTTATTTGTGCATTTGTTTTCTAGAATGAGAGGCTGCTACTGTTGTCTATGTTAACTAGCCTAGTTTTTGTGATTGATACATTTAATGTTGTGACTGAGAACAAGAGAGATAGAGAGACTCATTTTGATGTGAGAAGCAAACTTTATTGATTTCAATCACTTTACACAAACCTTTCTACTCTAAGTTCCCGAAATTTTGCTTAATTAACGCTGCACTGTTACAAGTGCAGTCTGGAATAAAATACCCCTTTATATACTTTTCATTCTGTGTCCGGTGTTGTCACTATCTCACATACCGGGCTACAGATAATTTTGGTACCAGGAGTGGGGTTCCATTGCTAATTTCGGGGTGACAGTAGAGTAGAGTAGGGGGAACATAGACAACAGTAGTGGTGAAGAGGCGTCGAGTAACCGGTGCCAAGGAGGTTGACAACGTGAAGTGTGACGTGCCTGGAGAGCCTGCGGAGAAGCAAGGGACCAGCTTTCAGGAACGCAGGAGGGTGTTCACTTCGACGCTGAGATCGTTGGCAAAGGCGACCGCAGAGAATAGCCCTTCAGGTTAAACTGCAGTGACTGTTTTTTATTACTGTGTGCCATTCGAGATAGAGACATTGCGAGACCATGGACCCAGACGACGATGTTCCAGCTGCTCGGGCTGGAGCCAGCCGTGATGTGGACAATGCTGACGCGGCGGGCCAGGATGATGAGGGTAATCCTGTGGCAGAACTGCAGTCCCAAATTCTGGAGTTAGGTCGAAGACACGACCAAGTAATGTCAGCCCTGTCTAATACGAATAATGCTACTAGATCGTATGTTTATATTCCAAGGGAACGTCAAATTGTGCCATTTAGTGGTGATCATGTTAAGGATGGTCAATCTGTAGATGAGTTCATTGATCGAGGTTGAACGTGTAATTCGAGTAAGGGGTTTGAACACTGACGACCAATTGGATTTCATACTTTCCCATTTAAGAGGTTCAGCTTTAGACGAAGTCAAGCTGTGTATGGGGGGGGGGGGTGATCTGTTTTCATATTTGAGGGGGGCATTCAGGGAGAAACGTACTACCCCACAGTTGTTGCATGCTTTCTATGCGCGTAGACAGTTAGAGGGGGAAGACCTCCGTGACTTTTCCCATGCTCTCTCCCAACTTCTTAATTTTGCTCTCCACCAGTCCCACAATGCTGTGTCTGACCCCCAGCTTGCATTAAGAGATCAGTTCATCGAAGGCATAAGAGATGCAACCCTGCGTAGGGAGCTGCACAAGCTTGTCAGAGAAAAGCCTCAGTCTACCCTGTTTAACGTCCGTGAAGAGGCCATGATGTGGGTTATGGCGGACAGACCCCTTGGAGCTAATGTGGCCAGGAGTCGACACATTGTGAGTAGATGTTCGGAAGGGATGTCAGAACCTTCAAATCCGGTCAGTACTGCACAAAGTGATATGGTTGTGGCTCTGCAGGAGGTAGTGAAGATAATCACTCAGCAGGGTAAAGCCATTGGAGAACTCACTAATTCGGTTCGTGAACTCACTGTACAGAAGGTTAGTTCAAGTGGTAACCAGATTGGCAATCCCAAAGCCAAGCCCAAGTATGACAGATGATGGCCAACCCATCTGTCTGAGGTGTGACGGAGTGGGACATATAGCCAGACAGTGTCCTGTACCTCGTAGTTTCAAAGGCCAGTCCACTTCCACCACAAGTTCTACGGTACAGGGAAACGGGGTCCCTCCGTTGCAGTGAGCCGAGGAATGCGAGGAAAATCAGAAGGCTCGGGATGCAGTACGTTAACAAAAGAACGGTTCTTGGAGCGTGCCGTTGGAAGGTGCCCTGAAGTTGATATTTGCATTGGTGGTGTTCCAGTGAGATGTCTGTTAGTTCTCGGGGCAAAGGCAAAACCCATATTCCAGCATCCTCTGTAGCCATCGTTTATGTAGTAAATAAGAGAGACCCTGATGCCAATGCTTGGCTATTGCTGGAACCAGGAAGCACCCCATTACCAGGTGGATTGATCCCCATGCCCACCTTAGTGCCGTCCAGAAGTCAAGTGTTTCCAGTTCAAGTGGTCAACTTCTCCCAAGAAGATGTCTGGCTGCCACCTAAAGTTGGGAGCCATTGAACAACGCTGGGCTGCTCAACTCGCTGTGTTTGATTTTGAAGTCAAGTACCGCCCTGGACGGTGTAACACTGCTGCTGATGCTCTTTCGAGGAGACCAGGATCTGATGAACCGGACTCTGCAAGCGAAGACGCCGAGTATGATGGCTGTGTGGCGATCTGTAACTTGCTCAGGACAGGAACAGCTCTGGGACCAGACCTGGTAGCAGCAGGAGTTGAGTGCAGCAAAGTTAGGCAGTTACAGGCAACCTCGGCAGGAGAGGAGGATATCGAGTGTGAGAATACCCCCACTCTGCCTGGGTATTCAAAGTCGGAACTTTGTCAGTTCCAGGAGTCCGATCCAACGCTCAGGGTGTTCAAGAAGTTCTGGAGCAGGCAAAGGAAACCTACCAAGCAAGAGAGGATAGGTTTGCCCAGAGCTGTGCAATCCCTGTTGAAGCAGTGGCCGAAGATCAGTGAAAAGGATGGTCTGTTATACCGTGTGATCAATGATGTCCACACTGGAGAATGTCATCAGTTGTTGTTACCTACCTGTTTGACAGATCAAGTCTTAAAGAATGTTCACGATCAGATGGGTCATCAGGGTATAGAGAGGACCTTAGGCCTGTTGAGACAGAGATGTTTCTGGGGAGGAATGTATGAGGATGTGGAACGGTGGGTAAAGCGATGTCAGCGTTGCGTGTTGGCGAAGATGCCGCAACCAAAAGTTAAGGCACCTTGGGCTTCATTCTTGGCCACACGTCCATTGGAGGTTGTAGCAGTAGACTTTACGATTCTCGAACCAGCCACGGATGGACGAGAAAATGTTCTAGTAGTGACGGATGTGTTCACAAAGTTCAGTCAAGCATTTCCCACCCGTGATCAGAAGGCGGAGACCACTGCCAAGATCCTCCTCAGAGAATGGTTCCTGAAATATGGAGTGCCCAAAGCTTGCACTCGGACCAGGGCCGGAATTTTGAAAGTGCTGTGATTGCGGAGCTCTGCAAATTGTATGGAGTTAAGAAAACGCGCACGACACCACATCACCCCCAGGGCAATCCTCAATGTGAGAGGTTCAATAGAACACTTCATGACCTCTTGAAGTCCCTTCCACCCGAAAGGAAGCGCAGGTGGCCTGAACACTTATCAGAGCTCGTCTACGCATATAATGTGACGCCACACTCATCCACAGGGTACTCACCGTACTATCTGTTATTTGGGATCCAGCCGCATCTGCCGGTTGATGCTCTGTTGGGCCAGGAGCCTGTAACCGATGACAAACCTGACTGGTTAAAAGTACACCAGGAACGCCTCCGAGATGCTCATGTTCGAGCAAAGGAATACGCGGAAAGGAAGGCTGTGGAAAGAGCAGCGCGGAATGAGGATAAGGTATTTTGACCTGCTGTAGAGATTGGACAACATGTGTACCTACGACACCGACCACTAGGAAGAAACAAGATTCAGGATGCATGGTCTTCAACAATGTACAAGGTGTTAGAGGTTCAAGGGACGACCTACACCGTGGAGCCTGTCGAAGGAGGTACAGTGAAGAGGGTGCACAGATCCAACCTCAGACCCTGCAATAATCCAGCCCCAGTGCCCATGCCAAGGCATCGGAAAAAGTCTGTGGAAGAGGTACCTACCCCATATTCTGAATCAGAGATGACCTCATTGGAAGCTGAGTGTGTTCTAGTGGAGGAAGTTCCGTGTCCCAAGGAGAAACTGACAGTAGCACCAGCATCTGAGCGTCAAAGACAGCCAGTTCCTGGACGCAGAGACTGTTTCAAGAATCAAACAGAGGAATCTGATAAGAGGGGTGATTGCACGAAAGCAGAGTGCAACGAGGACCCTGAGGATACCCTGGGAGTGACGCCAATATCTCTGGAAACAGAAAGTGTCCACTTACCTGCTGAGAATCCAGCGATGAGACCAGTGCCTGCACCTAGAAAGGAAAGAGAAGAGTGTGTTAAGCCAGAAGTGCCTTGTCCTGCTGTGCGTAGAACACAAAGGACAACTGCAGGAGTGCATAGTAACCCGAACCGTTTGCCCAAGTCGTCGTGTAATGCAGTGTCTTTTAGTCCTGATGTGCTCTCCCAGGTGCTAGCTGGAATGGTCCTCTATACCACAGGAAAGCTTCAAGGAGGGCAAGATGATTAGGGTTGGTAGTCACCGGGGACGTCGACTATCA
The DNA here is from genome assembly GCF_949319135.1 of Squalius cephalus. Taxonomy (NCBI): domain Eukaryota; kingdom Metazoa; phylum Chordata; class Actinopteri; order Cypriniformes; family Leuciscidae; genus Squalius; species Squalius cephalus. The sequence goes on from NC_137122.1 coordinate 17,438,169, forward strand.
GCAGGGGAGAGTGTAACCAGGTCAAAAGTTACTGAAGTCAATCACTGGACTGGTTATCAAAGCCCTGTGTTAAGTGAACTGAACATATAAAATGTTTTAGTGCTTTTCTCATCCATGGATGGAATGTTACGCTGGCCCTTTAAGAAACGCCACTGTCTGGAAGTGTCGCGAGAGTGGTCTGTGAGCAGCGCGATTTTCCAACGTGGTTCAGATGATGCTCATGCGGATGCTGTGTCGAATCAAGGCCACAAACGCCGATGATATAACCAAAATAGTGAGAAATATGCACTTTTAGTAGTTTGTGAAGTCCTTCTCAGTGTTTGCTTGGCCGGATGGCTGTGTATTGTGTTGATTGATGGTGATTGGTGATTTCTGTCGAGACGCATCTCTGTGTGGGGAAATCCCAACAACACAATTCTCTAGAAGCGTAAGTGATGAACTATCATCAATACCAGCGTAATGTTGAGATTATTTTGTGTATAATTTGATGTGAACCAGTGTTTTTGATTTTTGGTAATTTTGTCTAATTAAGAGGGGAGAAGAGTGCTCTGTGTAGGCCCTCAGTGTGTTTCTGGGGTGAGCGTGAAACATCAGAGTGAGTGTTGTTCACTTTAATTGATTTCCAAGAAGTGTTTATTAGTCTTGTGTTCCAAATATTGAAGAAGAGTGATGTATTACTTATTTTACTGTCTACAGGGGAAAATCGATTGCGTCATTTACTGTGAAACCGTTTACAGGTTATAGAGTTGTGATGAAAAGTAAGTTTGAATATCATTCATTTCATTTTTGAAGTTGTACAAGTGTTTATTTGCTGATGTAAGACTAAGTGTTAAATTGTTTAATCATTTTTGAAATGTATTGCAAATACTCAAAAATGTAACTTCTAATTTCACTGCCATGTATTTTGCATGTAACATAATTAGCCTTTTCTTGGTTTTCTGTGGTGACAAATGTTATAATTTATTTGTGCATTTGTTTTCTAGAATGAGAGGCTGCTACTGTTGTCTATGTTAACTAGCCTAGTTTTTGTGATTGATACATTTAATGTTGTGACTGAGAGCAAGAGAGATAGAGAGACTCATTTTGATGTGAGAAGCAAAGCTAAATTTTCATCATCATTATTTCAGTCTTCAGTGTCACATGATCCTTCAGAAATCATTTTAATATGATGATTAGACTCGATCTACTCTATCTGTGTTTTGATGGTTTTGGTCGTTCAGAATCTGATCTGGATGTAGTCTTTAGCCCTATTCACACGGGATAATTATTACCTGGTGACCTATAGTAATTTGTAATAATTGCGGAGGTTGTCTGTGACCTTAATCCCGTGCGAATCGGCCATGTCTGTAATTTGTAAAAGTAAAAATTCCCCCGCAAATGACCTACCATATTTCGCCGAACACCGAGGTCCCGTGATAATATTAGTCCTGTGCGAATCGGCATCTCTGTGATTTGGTGGGGTCGGTTATAATTTTTTCAAGGTTTTTGTTTCCTGTGCGCTTTTTTTTTCAATCTTTCCCAAAGAATGGAGGCTGCGTTGGAGTGTTTTGATAGTATGTTGGGTGCTGGGTCACATCGCTATACATCATGATATGATACAACTATACAATTTGCAGAAAGAGAAAGCTGAAAACCATCAGAAGAGCAAAAGATGGAGATGCATGACAAGTAATTTGATGAAGTCAATTTGTAAAGAAAGACTATACACCTGCGCACATATACACTGCTCAAAAAAATAAAGGGAACACTTAAACAACACAATGTAACTCCAAGTCAATCACACTTCTGTGAAATCAAACTGTCCACTTAGGAAGCAACACTGATTGACAATCAATTTCACATGCTGTTGTGCAAATGGAATAGACAATAGGTGGAAATTATAGGCAATTAGCAAGACACCCCCAATAAAGGAGTGGTTCTGCAGGTGGTGACCACAGACCACTTCTCAGTTCCTATGCTTTCTGGCTGATGTTTTGGTCACTTTTGAATGCTGGCGGTGCTTTCACTCTAGTGGTAGCATGAGACGGAGTCTACTACCCACACAAGTGGCTCAGGTAGTGCAGCTCATCCAGAATGGCACATCAATGCGAGCTGTGGCAAGAAGGTTTGCTGTGTCTGTCAGCGTAGTGTCCAGAGCATGGAGGCGCTACCAGGAGACAGGCCAGTACATCAGGAGACGTGGAGGAGGCCGTAGGAGGGCAACAACCCGTTTGAGCAGACACATGCACATTTGTGGCCTGCTAGAGGTCATTTTGCAGGGCTCTGGCAGTGTTCCTCCTGCTCCTCCTTGCACAAAGGCGGAAGTAGCGGTCCTGCTGCTGGGTTGTTGCCCTCCTACGGCCTCCTCCACGTCTCCTGATGTACTGGCCTGTCTCCTGGTAGCGCCTCCATGCTCTGGACACTACGCTGACAAACACAGCAAACCTTCTTGCCACAGCTTGCATTGATGTGCCATTCTGGATGAGCTGCACTACCTGAGCCACTTGTGTGGGTTGTAGACTCCGTCTCATGCTACCACTAGAGTGAAAGCACCGCCAGCATTCAAAAGTGACCAAAACATCAGCCAGAAAGCATAGGAACTGAGAAGTGGTCTGTGGTCACCACCTGCAGAACCACTCCTTTATTGGGGGTGTCTTGCTAATTGCCTATAATTTCCACCTATTGTCTATTCCATTTGCACAACAGCATGTGAAATTGATTGTCAATTAGTGTTGCTTCCTAAGTGGACAGTTTGATTTCACAGAAGTGCGATTGACTTGGAGTTACATTGTGTTGTTTAAGTGTTCCCTTTATTTTTTTGAGCAGTGTATATTCAAACGCACACACCTATAGACTGAACACGTATTACGCATGTGCACGCCGTCAGCGTTTTCACAGGTTTGCGTTTTTTAAATTTACAAAGAGATGATAACATTTTCAAAAATGTTCTAAAAGAACACAGTAACAGTTAAAACGGGGTCGTGTTAAGTTAATAACTAATGATATTTGCAACAGAAGTGAATAAATCAAAAGCTAACTTTAGCTGGAAAATAACTTTATTCTAGAGCTGTTGGAAAGCCAAAACAATTGTTTTACTGTATTTTGCAAACAATTATCACTGTAAAGCTGCTTTGAAACAAGCTGTATTGTTAAAGGCCTATATAAATGAAGGTGACAAAAACTGGATTTTCTCAGCTTTTTGCTCAATATGTTGCTTTTTTAATGAAAATGATGTATTCTTTTTGATCTACTCTTGAATGTGAGTAAAGCCACCTTAGGGTTACCAGTCTGACTCTCTAACCATTAGGCCACAACTGCCCCATAATTACTTACATTAGATAATTAAATAATTGCTTCGTTGATCAAATATATTTAATAGTTCTCACTACAAAAACATGGGATTTGTGTCTACAATGTTTTTAAAAAATAACTGGAAGATCAATATACCTTGATTATTAAAAGGTTCAGAGATGGATAATTCAGTTTTTTAAAAGGCATCAAAATGATCATAATATTTTACAGCAGTTGTTTATTATCTGCTATTACATCAGAGCTATTTTTTATGTCACTTCATATTTCTCTCTTTTTAATTATTTTGGTGAACAAAAAATGAAAATAATTATTTAATATATCATAAGGAGGAGAGTAAAGAACTGAGTGAAGTGGAGAAGGAACATCATGTCAAGCCTGGAGATAACTGTGGCAAGAGATTCAGTTATTCATCATCTCTGAAAACACATGAGTGGATCCACAGCAGATAGAAGCCACACACGTGTGATCAGTGTGGAAAGAGTTTCTCGTTTAATAGTCAGCTGAAGATACACATGAAGATCCATGCAGTGGAGAAACCACATCACTGCAGTCTGAGATCACAGTAACTAGTTCATCTTTATGTGCTGAGAAGCAAAGTCTCTTCTGTGTAAGTTAGTCACAGCTAAATCACCCTGTAGCTCAAGACTGGTCGCCCACTGAAGCTAAGCAGGGTTGAGTCTGGTCAGATCCTGGATGGGAGACTCCTAAGAAACTAGGCTGCTGTGGAAGAGGTGTTATTGAGGCCAGTAGGGGGCGCTCACTGTGTGGGTCCTAATGCTCCAGTACAGTGGTTCCCAAACCTGTCCTGAAGGACCCCCAACACTGCACGTTTTCTTTGTCTCCCTAATCAAACACACCTGATTCAAATCATCAGCTCATTATCACATGGGTTAATGAGCTGATGATTTGAATCCGGTGTGTTTGATTAGGGAGACAAAGAAAACGTGCAGTGTTGGGGGTCCTTCAGGACAGGTTTGGGAACCACTGCTCCAGTATAGTTTAATAAGCACCGTCCTTCAGATAAGATGTTAAAGGAGGTCCTGACTCTCTGTGGTCATTAAAAACTTCCATGAAACTTATTGTAAAGTGTAGGGGTGTAACCCAGTGTCCTGACCAAAACCCTCCATTGACCCTTATCAATCATGGCCTTCCCATAGTTCTCAAGCTTTAAATTTTATCACTAGAATAGTATGTGTGCTTTCTGATTTAACCTTGCCACGCAGGTCGCACATGTGCACTGAACGTGTCTTGCAGTAATCAGTTGTTTCACAAGGTGGCAGCAAGATCTGAAGATCTTTATTTTCTTTATTTATTTAGGGTAAGAGGTTATTTAAAAGTCAGGCTTCTTTTGGTTTTGTTACTTTCTTTTCTTTGGCGCCACCCATGTCCCCTCTTCCTCTTTGTGGTATTGACCATCTTACAGAAATACTGTATATATCCACTGTATATATTATTTATATTCTTTACGTGTTTGTCTTGCTTCACTCTTGCCTATATAACCTTTTTTTGTACTGAATAAAGGTATTGGCTTTTTACACAGTTACAAGTGGTGGTTCTCAGCACATAGATTATATGTTTCTCTTTAATGTAAATTTTAAATGTTAGACCCCTGAACCCCTAGACCAGGGGCCGGTTTCACAAAGATAGACTTTGACTATGGCTTAGATATAGTAGATAGTCAGACTTCAGATAGACATCTAAATCAGACCGTTGCACAAAGCACTTAAGACTCTGACTATCTTAAGTAGGACTACACTGCAATGCATTCTGGGTAAAATAAGACACTTTTCAAAACAAAAAACATGGCGGATCGAGTAAGCGCATTCAACCGCTCAGTGCAGTTTACCCCAGCGGTAAATATGTGTTTGTTGGAGGAGTATAAATGACGGAGTATGTTTTTATGTTTCCACTGTTCGATCGCGCCCGTGACTCTCTCTCTCTGAAACACACACACACACACACATTCCAGCATTGCAATCTTGACATCGCAGCATGTTATTATGCATTCACACCAAACGCAAATAGAGCGTCAAATTCGCGTCTAGTTCGACTCTTGAACATTTTGAATCCATTCGCGCGTCCAAGGCGAATAGGACGCGCATATAAAGCGAGCGTTTGAAGCGAAATAGACGGGCATTCAGACCTATGACTCCACTACGACTCTACTACCCCCTGTTTGAGCAGTCACGGTGTATTGCATTTCACGCATCGCCCGTGACGCTTGCGTATGAAAGGGAGCCCGTCGATCGTTGCTCGCGTTGACTATGTAACGGCCCTAACAGTTACAAGGACATTTTACTTGGGAATGTAGTAACAAGAAGAAATGTTTAAATTATGAGCCATTTTCCCTTTTCTTTTGGCAGTTTGTAATGTAACTGATTGTTACTGCTGGTTGCCAAGGTAACATAGAGTCTTAGACCTAAGTTAGCCTGGGGGTAAGGTGTCTAATTTTTTTGGTCTAAATTAAGTCAATCTTTATTTTTGTGAAACAGTCTAACTTGCATTAGACTAGTCTATGAGCAAATTTTAGACTTGTCTAACACTATAGACCGGTCTAAAATAGCTTTGTGAAACCGGCCCCAGGGCTATTCAATTACAAATTCAGTTGGGCCAGATTTTCAAACCAAGAAGGATAGCTGGGCCAGTTATTTCAGCGGCGAAGCAACTCGTAATGACACATTTTAAAACCAACACAAATAAATTTATTGAATACATGTAAGGTTTATTCATTGTTTCTTTTAACTTTGGTCCGTTTGCACATCAAAAGGTGCATAAAAATACAATAAAAGAGCTAACTGAACAGAGTCTGAGGTATTCCCTACTTTTTCTCATCTACTGCTATAGACATAGTATCAGCTTTCATCAGGTCTCCTAACAGCGTTTCATACACATCTGCAGCAAGAATTTCAACCCTACGAATGTTGGCAGTATCTGACAGGGGTACGTTTTTTATAGCAGATGCCACGCTCGTTTTAATTTTATCGTAATTTATCACCTCATCCACGACGGCCAGCATACAGTCCTTCACGGTTTAAGAGTCTGTGAATGGCCTTTTCTTTTTTGCCAATATCGAGGAAACACGAAGGGATGCTGCGGCATCTCTCTCTTGGGCTGTGAATGACCGCACCATGATAGTAATGCTCCGGTTGTAAGATGCAATCAAACTCTGCACTTTTGCTGCCCTCTCTTGAGATCATTGGCAATCATTGGCAATTTTACGTTTCAGTGTTGAGAAAGACATATTGATAGTAATCTAGGCTACTACCGGCACGCTCTGCATTGTTTGCGTTGTTGCTAGGCTATGTGGTCTCTACTATTGTATGAATTTACGTAGGGATGTGTGTTTTTGGCGAGACCACGGGCTGGGCCATTTAGAGGTTGCTTCCGGGCCGCCAATTGAATAGCCCTGCCCTAGACTATCTCGGGGGTTGTAACAGAGAGCCACAACTTTAGTTTAAAATAGGGATGCACGATATATCAGCCACCATATCACTTCAGATGCGCAGTTCACCATGATGGTTTTGAATTGCTCTCCTATGCTGACACATAAAAAAATAAACAAAAGAGATCTTGTTGCACGATAACTGGTGTCTTGTCCAGGGAATTGAACAACAGGGTAAAAAGCATAATTTTCAAGTCTTGAAGTATTTCAAGTCCGAAGATTTCATATCGGTGCATCCCTAGATTAAAAGAGTTCAAAATATTTTTATAGGTCACAACATCTAAAAATAGAGCAAAATAGGGAGAAAAATAGAGCAGACACTAGACAAAGATGAAAAGAATTCTAGGTCGACCACACCTGTGGAAGCTTTTTATTAATCAGAATATAAATGATTAAAGTATAATAGCCATTTGTGTAGCTGACTGTGTGTCTGTGTAGAAGCCTGTAAGAGAATGTAATGTGTTTGCATATGATGGACCCTCTCGCTCTGCCATTAAATCTATGGTAAGCTGTGTGTCTTGTTCTGCCTTTATAGAATATTTGTAGGATGACTCTCTAATCTAAAATAGGTTGGGGACTCTTGTTCAACTTTTAAAAAACAGACTGATTTCAGACATTTAAAAATGGAAGAATTAATAAACAACAGTGTTGCAGTGTTTGAGAATGTATGTGATGTATTTACCCCCACTTGGAGGAGAACTAAAGGAAAACTGTATGAAAAGACTGTGCTAGAACTGGTCCAGCAGTTGTTCTGCAGACCAGCTTGGCTTAATTTCTTTGTAATAAAGTGTATCTTCTGGCATCAAATCCCCATGACTTCGAGAGTGATTTTTTGACCAAGCATGCTATCAAATGGAGTATACTTTGAAAGGCTGTGCGTTCCACTTGTACACATACGCTACGCATAATAAAATCTGTTCATCAGCCACCAAGTGGTAGTTTTATGTAACAGCAGTGGCTCTGGACATGTGATTAAGAAGTCAGCTTTTTTTTTTTTTTTTTTTTTAAAGCACAATTTTGCTAGTTTTTTGTTTTTACAGTGAGGCATTTATTCTGACCAATATCTGACGTCTGTCAGATGTTGGAGCTTGACATTAAACAAACTTTGGGTTTAGACAGTTGGAGTCCAACATCTTCCTGATGTTACATTGATATACTGTGCCTGCTAGGCTCATACTACACACATTCATACTATATGTACCTACTGAAAAGAGGATGCCATTTTGGACACTGCCACACTCAAAACACTGCCCCTTACCATTCACGTCATACCGTTATGTTTTACCTGCAGACATAACCAATCCTCATTCTATTACACATGATGACTGCAAAAGATGAAAACAGGAAGATCCAGACCTACAGGTGTAACGTTTATTGAATACTGACCGGAAAGATCCTCAGAGGGTAACGACTGCAGAAGAATGGAAAGAGTGTGTGAATGAAGGTTGTTGTGAATGTGTGTAGATGTGTGTTAGTTACAGGATCAGAGAATGACACCGTTCCTCTATCATAGTCCAGATTCACTCTCACACTCCTTAGCCTCTGTTTAACAAGAAAGCCATACTGTTCAAATGGTGATTTGAACTGATCATATCGCACACACCAGACATCAGTGTTAAAGAAAACGTTTCCCTTCCTCTGGTTTGATGCTGTAGTTACTCCAAGACTCCAGACTAAACTCTCTTTAACCTCCACATCCCAGCAGTGTGTTCCTGAGCTAAAACCCTCTGAACCCACAACACAGTCATAACAGTCAAATCTCTCTGGATTATCAGGAGCCAGTTGTTCGTTTCTTCTCCGTTTCACACTGGTCAGATCATCAGACAGGACGAGACGTGGATTTGCAGTGTTTGGATCCAGAATCACAGGAGCTGATGAGACACAATCAAAAGATTATGAATTATGACACTCGTTCTGTTGAACAGTGTTTTATGGTGCATCACAGCAACTATAAACATTAAATATGTTAATAATATATTGACCCAGGAACACTTCTAACTCAGCAAAATCAGGATGTGCATAAGAACATAATTGAAAATATTTACTATAAGACCTAGTATGATCTTCCCTTACTACAAACCCTCAAATAATCTAGTATACATGTACTTTGTCATGAAAAACCATTAACTATCCACCCATCTGTATGTGTAATATTACAGATCTTCTCCAGACTTACTGTTTTGGACGATGCTCTGCATCTTCTTCCAGACTCTGAATGGCAGGTTGCCCAAGTAACGTGGCACATGAATCAAAGCTCCAGAAGGTATCTGTGGATCCGGCTGTGAGATCTGGACTCTGGAAGAACATTCAGGAGTCAGAACTGCAGTGGCTTTGGATCAGAACCAGAGAGACCAGAGACACCAGCAGATCACTCACCTTTCCACTGAGACTGGAAACTCCTGCAGAACAAACACACCATTTATCACCAAGAACTCAATCAATGAACCAATGATCAACCAATGATCTGAAATCAGACCTTGAGAAAGCAGACGTCATTGGCTTTCATCATCTCCTCCATGTCTTTGATTGTGTGTGAAAGAGCTGAGATGTGTGTGTTCATCTCCTCCAGCTTCTCCTTCATCATCTGCTTCTTCTGCTCCTCTTCCTCCCTCAGTGCAGTGACTGTAGCTTCTTCTTCATCTCTGAGAAACTGATGAAGCTTCTCAAACTGCTGTTTAATCTGACGCTCTGTGTGCTCAGCTTGAAACTGAAATCAAATCATATTCACATCAATCATCTCAAAGGCACAACTTATTCTGGAGCAGAATGAAGCGTGAGAGGCTAAATGTGGGTTAGTTAGCTACAACTTCAACTTTCTGAAGTACTTGTACTATAGCTGTAGATGTTCTGTCTTTGTAGGGTGAAAAATCTCATCAGCCTCTCTTCACAAAGTGACAAAGTTTTAAATGGCTTATGAATAAGATACATTCATATGTAATATTTTGCTGGGTAGTAACTAATTACATGTAATATGGATTCTGTAATCAGATTCCAAAAATGAAGTGCTTGTAATTAGATTATAATACTTTTTTAAAATACTCGTAATCAGACTACAGTTACTTTTATATTGATTACATGATTGCATGTTGTGCGCACAATGGCTATACATTATTAATAATTCATTGATTAATTAATTCATATCTTTCATATTTAAATTCCAGCTTTTCATTAAACTCACAAACCCCCTGCAGTTCCATCACGAACCCCAGTCTAGGAAACCCTGGCGTAATGTTATATTTAATTCACTTCATGTGTTTGATTACAACGAATGGAATATATGTATTTTCTTTCTCTTTGTATTTTTATATCAATATGGTACAAGATTATCCTATTCAAATCAACGTGGTAAACAAGTTAGGTGAAAAGTAATCTAAAAGTAATTAAAAAGTAGAAAGATTATGTACTTTGAATGTGTAATGGATTAATTTACTAACTACAATTTTTGTCATACAAATTGTAGTCGGTTACTGATTCCAAATTACAAGTAATCTACCCAGCACTGTTGAAAGCATAACAACTGAACCTTTAAGGAACATCAGTCAATAAATCATTTTTATTAACTCTATGAACATTATAACTAAAACATTGCAACCATGTCTGAATGAAAATGCATAATTTTAATATTAAACCGAACTATGTGCTGCTGGTGCTTTAGACATTATTGGTCATTTAGTGTTACTTGTACGTATGTATGTCTTCAAATTGTGTATTCTCTTTAAGACATTTGTACGTACAAGTGTCATCAATATTTTTCGTCCATCAATCCTCACCTTGATGTGTTGAACTGTTTCCTCAAACTCTTCTTTAATGTTTTCATTGTGTTTAAGTTTATCCTGTAAGGACTTCAGTGCTGTATTGAGCTCTTCCTAGAATTTAAAGTGAAAATCTATAAGACACCAGACATTTCTGTAATGTGTTCAAATCCTTAAATAAATCTTTCTTACCTTATATGATGAAACCGCTTCACTGATTGGTCTGACTTTATGATTGTCATGTTTCTGTGAATCAATACACACTAAACACATAGGCTGTTTGTCCTCCAGACAGAAGAGTTTGAGTTTCTCACTGTGTAAACTGCAGATCTCCTCAGATCCTGATGAACGCTTCTCCTTTCTCTCCTTCAGGAACGACTCACACAAGTTTTTTAACGCCAGATTGAACGGAGGTTCATCGCTTGAGGATCTTCTCCTGCAGAAAGGACACTCCTGTGTTTTCTTGGTTCTCCAGAACTGTTGAAGACACTCTTTACAGACACTGTGGCTACATGATAAAAAAACAGGATCCTTGAAGATTCCATGACACACGGGACAAATATAGTCATCTTCAGCTGCTGAAGCCATTTTCACTATTTGAGCTCCAGCAATCAAAACTTTACTTCACTTTCTGAACTATGTTGCAAAAATTAATAACCGGAGAATCACAAAGATCTTCTTGAAAGTGTTTTTCTTCATTCTCCACTGATCCCCGGAATTTTTTTTTTTTTTTTTTTTTTTTTTTTTTTGAGAGTGAGTTTGACAGAAAGGAGAAATAATGAGTCAGACTCTTCCTGGTCAATATTGTTAGACGGTGGAGTTTATTATTAACTTTGGTTATGTTGTGAATTAGGTCAGACCGCACCTCCAGGTTAAAGTTTAACAAAATGTGAAGCATTGACTCTCTCAGGTAGTGTATAATGCTCAGATCAAACTCAAATGAACACATGAGAGAACACAGATATTGATAATAATTAAAAAAAAAAAACACTAAAAAGACAGTACAGTTACATTTTGATCACTTGAAATCACATTATTTTATTTCATTATAATGAAACAGCAATAAGTGCTGAATTAATACTTATACAGGCCACTTTATTTGACTCATTCCTGTCTAAAAACAGCACTTGAAATGCCACATAAACATAAAAAACTATCAAAAACTGGCCAATGTACACGAGTCCGGGTCACCAGCAGAGCAGCACCGTCAAAATATCAAGGTAATTTAGATTTTTCATGTCATGAGCCCTTTTAGATTATTCTTACTTGAGCAAAATACTACAGAATAAGCCTTTTTATTTTTTTATTTATTTTATTTTTTAAAACAGGAAAAGATTAAGGACAATTGGGCCTGGCTCAGTATAAAACTGATTTTCAGCAGGTTCCTGCTCTGCAGAACATATAAACCACATACACAACAAAGCTCACACACTAGACAGCTAGAGACAACAACAGACACTCAAACCGAGATATTGGGCAACAGGGCTATAGAGCCGTCTCAATGGTCACAGATATACCTGTCCATTAAATGGCGAGCAAATGTTATTTTAAATAGTCTTCTTGATGTGATAGTTCTGATGTGCTGTGGGATCTCATTCCAGGTTTTAGTGAGCACATGAAAAAAAGATCTCTGTCCATAACAGTTTCTAAAAGCCGGTAAAGGCAAAAGTCCATTTGTAAAAGATCTCGTAGTGCGCTCAGACCTTGAGCTAAGTTTCGGAACCAATTCGGTTAGAGCAGTTACAGTGTGTCCATTTGAGATTTGATAAAACAGGTTTATCCCATGGCTTATTTTATAGTTCTGAAATGTCAAGGCATTACACAAAGATAGTGCAGTACAGTGGTGAGTCCAGCCTGGAAGCCTGACATGGATCTTATGAGCTCTATCTTTTACTGCATATGTATCAAAGGTGGCATACAAAAATCTGTTTTTATATACAGTATTTATGTATATGTGGCCAAAATCTTTGCATAAACATACAAAAACAGGAACCATCTGAAAGATATCTTTCAAACAATATCTTTCAGTATGACAGAAACACCTGAAAACTGTTAATCAGCTGCTCTTTTATTTGCAACTGCCAGGAAGCAACTTTTTCCAGATTTAAAAGACCCTCATTCAGCTATAAATTTCAGTTTTATAGTTGAATCAAATTAGTTTTATAATGAATGTACTTTACACGGTAATTGACCGTTCGCAAAACCCCGCCCTCGAACGGTCCTCGTCCAATCCTAGCTCAGCAACTGTAACTAAGGAGAAGGACCTCCGTCAAACATTGCGATTTCAGCACATGGTGAAACGATGCGCCTATGGCACCTGCAAGTCTGACACTAGGTACCCCAAAAGTTTAAGGCCATTTCACACCGGATGCGTAACGAAAAAGCGAATAGTTCGTGTGCGAATAGTTCGCGTCAAAACCCATCACATGAGCAGCGTAAACACGGTCTCTATCTCTATCTTTGACGATTAGCTTTCTATCCCAAATGTAGTTTAGCCTTCTAGCCAACACAGCACAGGACTATACAACGACGAAAACTATCACACAACATACTCACAGTCGTGATAACCGAGTTGGTTGGCAATGCTACGCCACACAATCATTGTCCTTGTAGTATGTGATTGGCTGAAGCCTTTTCTGTCGCCTCAAAAGTAAAAAAAAAATCGACATCGAAGCGAAAAAAATAAATGTCGTTTTTTCGCCGCAGCACATTCGCGTTCGGTGTGGAAGCGCTCATTACACAAACAGCTGATCAAAAAATAAAACCATCGCACGAATTATTCGTGCGTCAAAATCGCGTCCAGTGTGAAAGGACCTTTAGAGGGAGGGGTCGTTTTTTTCGCCTTTCCAAAACCCAAGATCCAAGCGGAAAGATGCCGACAATGGATTAAGCAGTGTGGGAGACCTCACTCACAGCTAAATGCCTCGAAGATTAATAAGCATACATATGTCAGCGTATATAATATATAAGCATCAGTCACGCCCGTTTCACATATACTCCGTAGTCCGTTTGCAGTGCGTTTTTTTTTTTTTTTTTTCGCACCCATGTTAACAGGTAACTTAAAGCTTTCACACTGCACGGGGATGCTGCAATCGTTTCCGCACCGAGTCTATTTTAAATGTGCTGCACGCGCTGAATTAAAGTGACAGCGCATGGTTCTTGGTCAAAACGAACACAGATTGACATGAAAATATAATAATCTCACCATAAATGCATTTAATAAAATAAAATGTAGTAAACTCACCATAGCCTAAATGTATTTTTGGACTTGCAGTCTTGGAGGAGTTCCGTTTGCACACAAGCACACACACACACACACACACACACACACACACACACACACACGACTTGTTTAAATACATTTATATTGTTAATAAATAACAATAAATTGTTGTTGTACCAGCAATATCTTCAAGTTTTGTTTTTCACTGTATTAATCTCAAATGTCATGATTTGCCAATGCAAGAGAGTAATAGTTAGCCTACCGGCACCTTTTTTCCCCCACTTCAAGCACTGGCCTCGATTGTTGTAATATTCCCGTCTTTGCTTATTTTAACATTTTGAACATATCCCTCCACTGCATATTGCAGCCATTTCTGTCGTGCCCTGGAGGATATGTCTGCTGCATTACTATGGAGCTCAACCCAGCCATGTGTCTGTTTCTCAATTGTTTGACGGGCGTAGTAACAATAACTAGGGGGCGTGGCTTTTGCGAACGGTCAATTGAACTGAACTGAATCAACATGACTCGAATCTGAATTTGGTCAAGTATGGTCAAGTAACCTCCACTGGACTACTTGAGATGGATTGACCTCCTAGCACATTATGCTCATTATGATTTGTTTACTGAATCACACACAACTTCTGTTTGGCTAGTGTCCCTGTAGCCCTGAGTGCCAGGAAAATGGCCTTCCTACGACTGATTCCTATGCTCTGAGCCTCCTTTATAGCACTCGCTCTCTCCTCATCGGTCACTCTTATCTTCCCTGTTAACTGGGCTAGATCTGATATGTATAAATCAGGAATAATATACAGACTTGTTCTGAAAATGTCAGAAAAAGATTGCTTAGCTTCTCGTCGTGACTCTTTTACTAAACGCCAGTATATTTTCTGCCATTCTGTCTGAGTGAGCCGTTTGTGCTCCCGTTTGTGTTGATTAATTTTTTCATCTAGTTTCTGCTTCTGAATCTCCTGAATGTGTTTCTCTGCTTCATCAAACATGTCATTGGTGAAGTGTGTCCCTCCATTTTCTTCCACCATCATCTCTATTTTACTGAGCAGATCTTTAAACTGTGGGAAACTGGAAGACTTGTTGTCTAGAAAGAAGGACCTGTTTCCACAACTGTCTACAAGGTTTTTAAGATCTTGATCACCATTCTGTAGAAACTCTTCAATGGTTTTATTTTCCTCCTCTAACTGATCTTTATGGGTGAAGAGGATCATGGTGTATTTTTCTATGTGTTCTCCAAACACTTCTTTGAGCTCCTTTATTGTGTTTTTCTCCTCCTCAGTGAATCGACCCGCTTTAATGATGATAATAAAAGCATGTGGCCCAGGAGAGGATAATGTTACACATTTAACTATTTCAGTAATAACCTCCTTTTCATCAAGTTCAGTATCATAAAGTCCAGGTGTGTCGATCACTGAGATCTCTTTACTTAACCTCACTGTAGTTTCTGACTGACACTGTTTCGTCTGAGACTTTGAACTGATGGAGGATTGAAACACGTTTTTGCCGATGATGGTGTTTCCAGTGGCACTTTTCCCGCATCCAGTTTTTCCCAGCAGAACCAGCCTGATCTGGTCCTTCCTCTCAGGCATCTGATGCTCATGTAAAACTTCACCGGAAACTACAACACAACAATTTCACTCATCTCATTAGTGTGATATTATAATTATAAAACATCCTCTTTTCTTTTAAGAACATTGATTGATTTACATGTAAAGCAGGGTTCCTCAAATCTGGTCCTGGAGAGTTCAGTTACATCCTTTATCAAACACACCTGAACAAGGTAATCAAGTTCTTCAGAGTTACAAAAAAATACCAGATAGGTGAGCTTGATCAGGGTTTGATCTAAACTCTGCAGAACAGTGGGCTTCTGGATTTGAGGAACCCTAATGTAAGGCATTAACAGATGCTTTAAATCAGGGGGTTTCAAGCCTGTCCCGGAGGACTGCCCTTACCTAGCACACCTGATTCAACTCATCAGCTCATTAGTAGAGACTGCGAGACTTGAAGTGAGTGTGGCAGATAAGGGAGGTTTCTCCAGGACAGGTTTAATAAAGGCACAATGTGTAATTTTCGCCACTAGAGGTTGCCTATTCAAAACAAAGGCGTGGCCGTAAATGAGCATGGAATCATGAGAGTTGTCGTCTTCACCTCCACAGCTGATGGAAAAGAATCCAACGAGGAAGAAATCATGTTCATTGATGAGCTAATGTATTAAAGTTTTACTAATGTTACGGCGAGTAGGGGTGTAACGGCTCTCTATAAAAAAATTTAACCGTACCGTTCTCCACCCCTGGTTCGGCACGCACTTGCACCGCGGTTCATCTCAAATCTGATGACGCGTCTATCATGTGGTGTGTTGGTAAAACAGACAGTTTCTCTAATGTATGTCGATGGGTGCACATGCTGGCTCCCCAATAATACATTACAAAAGTCATAATAAAAATAAAAAAAGTGGACAAAACTAAACTCGTTGTAAACTTTGTTCAATAAGAGTGTTGTATGCTGTAATATGAGCAGTCATTTACGCTGTCATATCCCGGGTGTTGATAGCGCGCGAGCAAAGGTGAGACCTGAACAATACACGTTGCTATCAGTGATTACACTAAACTCATTTAAGCTTTGCCAATTTAAACATTTGAGCACAAGACACGAAAGAGAACTCACGCACACTGTGAGAAGATTTGTGTGTGTGTGTGTGTGTGTTTGTGTGTGTGTTTGTGTGTGCACACATCCGAAGCACACACACGTCTCAGACAGCGCGCAAATATTGAGTTCTCTTTCAAGTCTTATGCTTGAACGGACAAATTCACACAAAAATGATGTCCGACTTGATGAGTATCCTAGCAGACTTAGTCTGTTATGCCTTAAGTGAACTTATACAGTCGAGAAAGACAACGCATGTGTATCAGTATCAGTGTACTGAATCTGTGCATTATGTCTTAAAGGGACAGTAGCCTAATATTCCTGCTGTCTGTTTTTAATGTTAATCAAACAACAAAAGACATGGAAATCAGTCACTGCTCTTGATTCAATAGCTTTTGTAACTTTAATAAGAATTAATCTTTAATTCAACAGTCCAATATGCATTGTTATTTTACAAAGTTAAGTTATAACGTTATGAGTGCGTTCATTTGGTGACTGCTATGAGAGACTTTGCAGTAATCTAGATCGATATTAGTAAAACTGGAAATTGAGGGTAACGCGGATATGACGTCATTGACAGGCGATGCAATGACACGGTCCGTGTCCTGGTTAAAATTGATGATTTCTTTGGATTTAAACATTGTTGGAAACGTTTGGGAGACATAAAGTAGATAAGTCAACAAAACAGAACATAGTTCTAGTGTTTTGTGGGATATTTTAATTTAAAAAATCTTACATGTTGTGCCTTTAAAATTCAGTGCTTTAAATAATAATAGCTTATAAAAATCACTGCTTTACATTTAATAAACAGGTAAGCCTAACACATCAAGTATCATTGAAGTAATTTATAATGACAAAAATATAAAATAAACTCACACAGGACACCAGGATCATCCATGCTTGAACTTCTCCTCATTCGTTCCATGGGAAATTTCCCTCTGTTCTCCATCATTATTCGTTCAAGCTTCTGCAGTAGTTCTTGTGTCTGACCATCTGATTTACTCCTGTTATTGAAACAATGAAACCTTCCTCCACATTCCCTCACCAGTCGCTGGAGATCCACATGGTTTTCCAGATATTCATCAATGGTCTGCGGTTCATCCAGATATTCCAGATCATCCTCATGAGTGAAAAGAATCATGATGTACTTCTGAACTTCAGGACCAAATAAACGTTTAATGTAATCCAGGATCTCTTCCTCACTTTCTACAGGTTCTTCTAGAGGAACGGTGAGCAGAACTGCGCTGAGACCTTCTGAACATCGAGAGACCAGTTGCTCCTTCATCATCTCCAGCTTCTCTTTATTCAGATCTGGATCCAGTAGATCTGGACAATCAATCACATGCACCTGCTTCTCTCCAATCTGTGTTTTACCCTCACAAACTTCAGACTCATGCTTCTTCTTATGTTTGTGCACTTTAAACTTCTTTTCTCCCAGAATAGTGTTTCCAGATGAGCTTTTTCCAGAACCCTTCCTGCCCATCAGAAGAAGTAGTATCTCTGGATCATCTGGACTGGAGCAGATCTCTGACATCCCTGAAAGAGACAGAAAATATGGAGTATGAATGTAAAATAAGGTGAAGTAAAGTGTATTGTATCGTCTGAAGAATGACAGACAAGAGAGGCTCCGTACACAGACACACCAGCCTAACTCACTTGCTCGTTTCTCTCTAGGGTTGGGAATCAATTCCAAAAAGAATCGATTCTGAGGTCTTGAGAATCAAGCGTTTGGAATCGATTCCATCAAGGCGAATCAACTTTTCATTTAGAACTTTTTCATTTCAACAAAGCATATTATTAATTTGCCTCTCCCTCGCTAATCGTGATTAGAAGTCTGATTCAATGTCCACAAAAGGTTCTTTCGGCTAGTCCGTTTCAGTGAACCAGAAAAAAAAAAAAAAAAAAAAACTATTCAGCGCTGCACAGACTTAAGAGCTACCTGCAATAGTAAAAAACACAAATTCCACATGCATCTGATTGACAGATAAACCACACGCTCTCACATATTGTTCTGTGTATTAACTTGCATGGATTAATTTTTCACCACAAGACTATAATACGCGCTAACAAAGTAAATAGGGTCAATTTTGATTTCAGTTGGACTTTAATGTTCTGGGCTGCGTTTCCCGAAACCTTCTTAACGCTACGTCGTTCTTAAGTTACACCTTAAGCTGTACCTCATCGATAATATGTGTTTCCCGAAACGTTCTTAGTTAGCTTTACCTTATCACTGTTGCAGGTCTATATGAATATAATTCTGAAGGGCATCCAAGATGTAGGTGTCTTTTTTTCCGCAGTAGTTTCAATTTTGATATTTTTAGGTCAAACCGTTCTTGTCTGACAGTCATATCATGCAGGTCTATGGTCACCCCCTCAAAGAGCATGCACAGAGAAGTCCAAATTAAAACAATTCCCCATCGTCCAAATTAAACAATTCCCCATCGTAAGTACACATTGATGGCCTAAGACACGAAACGAGCTGTTTGTGTGAGAAAACTAACAGTATTTATATAGTTTTTACCTTTTGTAGACAGCCACGTCCGAGTGATCTGAGGGCGCGGGCGCTTCCTATTGTGTGACGTGTGCGCAGACTGGTGCATAGATATATATACAATAGATGCCGCCTTGGCTACGGCAGCTCATTGGAACGAGGCGACATCTAGTGTCGGCGACATCTAATGCCAGATAATCTTTCTCTCAAAGTCGTTCAACACTGTTTATGCATCAGTAGATCGCGTTGCAGTGATAAGATCTTCATTCACGCTATCAACAGGCTGTCATCTGCTCAATGCTGGAATAGATCTAAATACTTAAAAAACTTCTCATGATTCGTTAATCCCGATAGCTGTAATAGTAAAAACGTATAAAAGCTGTAATAGTAAAAGTTTTCCAGATAGCTCTACATATAATGCCAGATGCAGAAACAAATGTGCTTTATAAACACAATGATGGAACAGTCAGAGAAAAACTAATATTAACAAAATGAAAAGGGTCAAGAGCCCAACTAAAGCAAACACTGACCACCAAAATGGTAACTTGAAAAGAAAAATCCTCTGTGTTTGGATTTGTACATCCAAACACAGAGCAACTGCCATGCTTCGTTCGCTCGTTTCCACACTACAGAGTGTTAAAATTAACACTGAAGCAGTGTTGAAGTTAATGAGATAATTAAGTGATTAATTAAGTGATGATTGGCTATTAGTGGTGACACCTGATGATAATATGCAGAATCATTGACGGAAAGAGAAAAAACAATAACAGAAAAAAGAGAAACACAAGAACTACTGACTTCGAGCCATTACACATTATTGGACTTATTATTACCAGTTTGACTTTATTTCTGTCATACATCGACAAAAGTTCTTGAGAGTCAACAGAAGTTTAGACGGTAATGTTTTATGGAATTTTTCTTTTCAAGTTACCATTTTGGTGGTCAGTGTTTGCTTTAGTTGGGCTCTTGACCCTTTTCATTTTGTTAATATTAGTTTTTCTCTGACTGTTCCATCATTGTGTTTATAAAGCACATTTGTTTCTGCAAGAGAAAACATGACCTGCTCACAATATGTTTTGATGATAATGACATTATCATCATGTAGTATCCTGATTCACGGATGTCATTCGGAGTCTAAATCTTTGACTATATTCTTGATGTCTCGTTTTAGTATTGGTGATTGTAGCTCTGAGATTCTACAGTTTGAGATCCAACAGCAATATGAAAAATTTTGAAAATACTTTGAGCAAAGAAGTTATTGTGTTTAAACGCACAGACATCAATAATCAGCATATGAGCCTCAACAATGGTGACAATAAACAAACTAGTGACAAACAGATCAACTCTGAACATCACAAAACAAGCTACTAAAGTCAGAACAAAACAATAGCAAAATAAAAGCCAACAGAAAAAACAATGAAAATTACAGGACAATTCAGCTGCATAATTTATTCATGCTGCAATGCATGATGTCAGCCATTGATGCGTTCTGACTGGTGGCTCCCATCATGCATTGCAACATTAAGCATTTGTTTGATTGTCACCATTGTTGAGATTCATATGTAGATTCTTGATGTCTGTGTGTGATTTCAAATCCATCAGATCTTTAAAACATTACTGGAAGTAACTACTGTAGTGAAAAATTAATAAAACATATAATTATAATGCTGGGTGACATCATTGAATCAGGTCACTAGTAATTTCATCATCAAATCATAACCAGGGCTGCATTTCTAAAAGCATCTTAAGCCTAACTTAATCGCAGACCAACTGAAATAAATGGTCTATACGATCAAATTAGGCTTGCGATGTTTTCAGGAAACACAGCCCAAATCATAGTTTCTCTTGCCACAACACATATGCTCTATAAACACAGAGTTGGAGCAGCCAGAGAAATACTAATGTTAAGTAATAAAGTGTCAAGAGCCCAACTAAAGCAACCACTGACCACCATAACGGTGACATGAAACGAAACATTCCATAAAACATTACCATCTAAACTTCTGTTAAATCTAAATAAGAACGTGTGTAGATGTATGACAGAAATAAAGTCAAACTGGTAAAATAATAAGTGCAATAATGGCTCGAAGTCAGTAGTTCTTGTGTTTCTCTTTTCTGTTCTTGTTTCTCTTTCCTTCAGTGAGTCTGCTTATTATCATCAGGTGTCACCACTAATGGCCAATCATCACTTAATTAATCACTTAATTATCTCATTAACTTCAACACTGCTTCAGTGTTAACTTAATTATTTCATTAACTTCAACACTGCTTCAGTGTTCATTTTTAACACCCTGTAGTGTGGACACATATAAACACTGAGGAGTGTTAATTTAACACTGGGGATTTTGCTGTGTACCGTTTTGTCATTATACAATGGAATGCCTGTTATTTTACAGATTTGTTGTAATTTAAAGGTGCCGTAGAATGGATTATTTTATTATTTTATAATGTTTCCTGGGGTGCCCTTATAATGTTAGTATGTTTTTTAGATCAAAATTTGTTATAATTTAGAAATAAAAGGCATATTTCCTAGCCTGATTTCATTCCCTGGTTTGAACACTCTGTTTGAAGGGGCGTGTCTGCTGTGAGACTTCAGTGTTGTTGCCCACTGCTGTGATTGGCTGACATGCTTGCATATGAAATATCTGGCATTATATGTAGAGCTATCTGGAAAACTTTTACTATTACAGCTTTTATACGTTTTTACTATTACAGCTATCGGGATTAACGAATCATGAGAAGTTTTTTAAGTATTTAGATCTATTCCAGCATTGAGCAGATGACAGCCTGTTGATAGCGTGAATGAAGATCTTATCACTGCAACGCGATCTACTGATGCATAAACAGTGTTGAACGACTTTGAGAGAAAGATTATCTGTCTGAACTTGAACAATTAACACATCAGAAATTCACATAACCCACTGGTTCTCCAGAGGCTCAGATGAAGGAACTAAAAAAATACTTTTGTGTTCATTTGTACATCCAAACACTGAGCAACTGCCATGCTTCGTTCGCTCGTTTGCAAGCCACGATGTCTCTCGAGGAAAAAACAATATCGCGCTGGATCTAGATAACACAGTGTAAATTATTGTTAATAAAATCACTACTTACCGCTTGCGGGAATATAACGTTACTTGAAATTGCCCCCTTCGTCCGTTTGAGACGCCAAGAGAAGCCTGGCTGATATGTTCCAGGTTAGAAAAACAGTCCGTGGTGAAATGGACAGAGCAACTAACAACTTCGAATTAAACTGTAGTGGTATCAGATTATAGATAGATTATAGATAGATCTGCCATTTTCCCTATGATCCTCCTCCTGCTTGTTTCTTCACCTGCAGAACTTCTGATGATTCGGCTGTGCAGTTCCGCCTGGCATTGAACATGGGCTGGCATATGCAAATTTTTGGAGGCGTACATATTATTGATCCCAACTGTTGCGTCACAGTTGGTGTTATGTGGAGATTCGCCTGTTTTTCAGGGGTGTTTTTCAAAAACGAGTTTTAAATAAGAAAGAGAAAACTATGGTGTTTGAGACTCACTGTATGTCATGTCCATGTACTGAACTCTTGTTATTTAACTATGCCAAGATAAATTCAATTTCACATTCTAGGGCACCTTTAAAGGTCCACTATTACATTTACAGGTAACTGCTTGTATTTTGGTTTTATGTTTTTTAAAAGGAAATTGTATGTATTTTTATTTGTACAGAGTAATGTGTAATTTTACATAAAATATCAAGTAATATTTTACAGATTCTTTCTGTAAAATTAGAAAACAAAGAAAAGAAGGTATAACTGCAGAAATCAACAGTCATTCAACATATTTTCCTTGAAGATCATAAGCATGTGGGTTAAAGTGAGTTTTTTTAGATTAAATACTAGTATTTGTACACACGGTACAGTAGCCTATATTGAATAAATTTTTATTTTACTAGTCTCTAAATCTTGTCTTTCAAATAGATGCTCATTTTAATCATCATTTCATTGTCTTATTCTCCCATAATTTCAATAATTCAGTTCGTGCGCAAGTTCTGCTCGATTCCTCTCCACTAATATTCTCTCAATCTGATTCGGGCTGAAACTGATAATGAAATATTTACGCCTGTGTTTACATTACACCGGAGCACATGCAACTGCTGTTATGGTAACGGAAACGGACGTGACGTTTCCGGACAGCGTGAACTAGGCGCTTAGCGAATCACAACACACACTGGGCCAAGCTGACCAATCAGAGCCCGTCGTGTATTTCTGAGGGAGAGGCTTCTTATAACCAGGAAATCATCAGATCGGTTTACGAGGAGGGATACAGCGGTGCAGAATAAAGGTAAATTATATGAAAAAAGCGGGTTTTTTAATTTATTTTTAACACGTTAGACTGCACCACATAGCCTAAACACATTAAGCCTTCTGAAAAAAAGCTGATCAACCCTTTAACAGCTACTGAACACTATATAACACTATAAGTCTTGAAGGATTACAGTGCTATTTTGAACCAATAATAGGATTAAAAAGAGGAGAATGAGCATTTAGTTATCTGACTCCAATAATCTGATCCCTTTAAAGTTGTTCTTGTTCTTTAACATGTTTTAGTATCTAGATTGAATGGAAGCTTGTTTCCGCCACTGAATAATAAATAATTAATAATAATTGCGACTTTTTATCTCACAATTCTGACTTTTTTTCTCACAATTGCGATATATCAATTCAGAATTGTGACTTTTTTTCTCAGAATTGCGAGATATGAAGTCAGAATTGTGAGAAATAAAGTCGCAATTGCGTGTTATAAAGTCAGAATTGTGAGATATAACTATTCTGAGGAGTCTCTCACAGCCGCATGCGCGAGTGCTCTCCATGTCAGCATTTGAAACTGAAAGCGTCCTTCTGTCAGCGAGTTTAGCATTTTTAATATATAATCCCACTGCATTCCAAAAGACATAAATGATGCCTTCGTAGAGCATTTGTAAGGAATACACCGGCGGGCGAGACCATGCACTGCAAGCATAACATCAAGCAAATCACAGTGCATCGGAGTAGGCCTATCAATTTTTTCCCACACCCTTAATTTTAATGAAGAAACAGGATAATGTTCAGGTTAGTAATAAAATGAGTTGTGAATTAGCATCAGTTACTTTACAATATACAGACAAACAGGCATAAATGCTTAGATGTGATATTTAGTACAAAAACAAACTCAGTAAAGGCCTATTTACTTCTGCGTCGAACTCACGCTGTAGCTACGAATGCACACGCAAACTTATAGTCATGATGAAGGTGTAAAATGGTCCCAATGGTCCCTACGTCGTAGGCTGTGTGTAGCACGCGTACCCTTTGGCGTAACCTGACGTGCACCTCTCCAAAAATGTAACAACGCGTCAACTCTACGCGGACGCAAGCGCTGCGATTGGTCTGCTAGGACCGCTCCCTCGGGTTTCACATGCTCCCTCTGCATGAGTAATTGCGCGTCAACGCGGACAACGACGCAGAAGTATAAATGAAAACCAACGTATTGACTACAGCATAGAGGCTCCGGCGTAGGTTCGACGCAGAAGTATAATGAGGCCTTAACTGATATATTTTTTGATTTTGCTAGATCAACTCCTCCCACACTGGAATTCATCATCAGTGAAGCTCCTCCCACAACAATCACATCATCAGTGAAGCTCCTCCCACAACAATTACATCACATCATCAGTGAAGCTCCTCCCACTGTAATTCACCAATCAATGCTGGAATATTCCCATAAGCTACAAGTGAAGACGAGCACAATGCATCAGGAAGAGCTGATATCTGTAAAGACTGAGTTTATTAAAGAGGACAGTGAGAACATGAGTGATCCAGAACCCTGCAGAATGAAACACACTGAAGATCCTGAAGAACAAAGAGGTTGGTGTTTATTCTTCATTCATTCATGATGCTGAAGAACATTCATGTTAGAAACATTCAAGCACTTCATCACATTTAGATAAACAGTTACAATATAAAATGGTACAAAATGTTCTTGTTTGTTTTCAACAAATGGTCAGTAAAGGTCATAAATATTATTTTAGCTCTTTTTTTGTTGTTGTTACATTTATATCTGGTTCAAAAATTGCCAAAATTTTAGACATTTTTCACTATAGTTATTATTATAATTATTTTTGCAATAAACAGTTAATGCCAAAACTGTATCAAGTAAATTAACTTTCCAGAAAGGCTGACATGGTTGTAATCATAACTTAACCAAACTCTGATGAGAGAAACATGTAGGACACAGATAATACACTAATAAAAATTGTTAAATTAGAACAAGCTAAAGATTGTTCTGACGGCAACGTAATGACATCTTATAATTAAAAAAGACACCTGACGAAAAGCATGACGCATTTCTGGATCTCTATAAGGAAACATCCAAGCGACCAAAACAATATAAAAGTTAATAGATACATTTAACGCCTATTAAACGAGCCCAGTTCTCCTCGTGCACGCTCTGTTTACAATTTGCTGTCCGCATCGCTCTTACTTTCCAAAAGAAGATTTGCACTTTTTCCACTATGCCATGAGGGAGGAGGGGCGGGGATGCAATGATAAGACGATCGCTCGGATGGATCTCATCTCACCCATATTTATGTACAAAAAGTTTCCCCGCAAATAAGACTACTGGTACATTTAAAAATCTGGCCACCGTAATAACTACTAACGATGCAAATTACAAAATAAATAAACTAATCTTCCCTGGAAAGTTACAATATAGACGTAAATAACTTTTACTAGCAGTGATTTTAAATGGATTTCTCCAAATAGCCTGCCAAACTTTACCTGTCGAGTAGAAACTTCGCGACTGAGGCATTAGTGGGAAGCCCAACCTGTGTTTTCAGCGCATGCCATCATGTGAATGAATCTCCCAAAAACACTTGTTTCTATCTTCTATCTTTCTCTTCTTCTCAAACACCTCGTAGACTTTTTTCTCTTATGACCCTCAGCCATTTTCAAAGGAATGCCTGAAACCGTAGCTCACCACACATATAAACCTGAAAGTGCGCATGCACAGAAAGCGAAAACTACCTAGGGACGAGCACATACGACGGCCTTACGTAAACATATCACCAGAATGATTGACAGTTAGGAGGACCAATAGTCTTGATGATCCGCTGGAAATTTTTTTTTTTTAATTTGTAATGAGCAATTCATTTAATTTTATTTTTTAAGCAGATTTGTCACGTGACAGTATTAATTAAAGTTTCTTAAGTTAACTGCATCAAGCCACTCCTATAATATCTGTCACCACTCAAATTAATTGAGTAGGTTGAACATGAGCTGTTCATTTGAAAATGACTGTAAACCTGTGTGGAGAAGTGTGTGCACGCCAGTAATGACACTGCAATGGTTGTGATATTATGTTTTCATCAATTCAAGGTATAGCCAGGGCCGACTGCCGCTCTAGGCAAAACTTTGTTGAAGATTAAAATTGTGAGTGTTGTGTTATTTTCAGTATTTTTGTGTAATGTATTTTGTGAAGTCAGGGTGTGTCTGTAGGCATGTGTGCTAGGAGAGGCATGGGATGAGACATGGGAATGTACGTCTATTCTAAACATAGTCATCATGTGTTTCCACCTCGTAAGGAAATCTCTACCTAGAGGTCTTTTGTTAGAGTATAACATCCAAATTGAGTGTGTTACCCGTTATATATATTATATAGATTGTTTAATTTGAGGTGTTATTTTTAACCTTTAATAATAATACCAGCTGACAGGGCTCTCTGTTTACAGTATTAGGTGAGTTTCTTGAGGAAAATTAACATTCTGTACCCAATATTTATCCAAATGATTCGATATTGAATCAAGATCAGAATCAAATCACAAAGATAAGTCTAGTGTGACCGGCCCTTAATAATTAAAGTTTTTTCGTAAAATAAATGAAATATCAGTCTAAAAGTTGGTGTCAGAATTATGGCACTATTGTATATTTTTTATGTTAAAATTACGTTAGATAATTGTGTCGTTGATCTATATTTAATATTCTCACTACAGAAACATGGTATTTGTGCCTATAATGCTTTGAAAAATAATAATTGGAATATCAATGTACCTCATTTATCATGAAAAGTTTCAGGGACGTATAATTGATTTATAAAAATGCATAAAAGTGGTTGTAATATTTTATAGCTGTTGCTTTCTGCTATTACATCCTTTCTGCTTACATGTCCTTTCACTTTATATTTCTCTCTTTGAAATATTATGTACTAAAAATTAATTTTAAAATAAAATTATTTTTCTTTCTTCACATTTCATTTCAGACCTGATGGAAGTGAAGGAGGAGAGTGAAGAACTGAGTGAAGAACTGAGTGAAGTGAAGGAGGAGAGTGAAGAACTGAGTGAAGTGAAGGAGGAGAGTGAAGAACTGAGTGAAGAACTGAGTGAAGTGAAGGAGGAGAGTGAAGAACTGATGAAAGTGAAGGAGAAACATCAAGTCAACCCTGGAGAAAAACCTTTGAGTCGCTCAAAGACAAAAAATACATTTTTAAAGAAAAGAAGAGCCAATAAATCTTTCACATGCACTCAGTGTGGAAAGAGTTACACAAGCAAACAATATACTGAGATTCACATGAGAGTTCATACAGGAGAGAAGCCGTTCTCATGTGATCAATGTGGGAATAGTTTCAGTCAATCATCATCCCTTAATGTTCACATGAGGATCCACACTGGAGAGAAGCCGTTCACATGTGATCAATGTGGGAAGAGTTTCAGTCAATCATCATCCCTTAAAGAACACATAATGATCCACACCGGAGAGAAGACGTTCACATGTGATCAATGCGGCAAAACATTTCTTAGGTCATCAAACCTGAAGAAACACCTGACAGTTCATATGAAGGAGAAGCCACATTCATGTTCTGTGTGTGGAAAGAGTTTTTCACGGCTGAAATCTTTACGAAGACATCAGAAAATTCACACTGGTGTGAGAGAGTACGTGTGCTTTGAGTGTGAGAAGACTTTTACTACAGTGATATATTTAAAACGGCACCAGAGAATTCACACTGGAGAAAAACCTTACAAGTGTTCACACTGTGACAAGAAATTCAGTGATTCATCATCTCTGAAATTACATGAGAGGATCCACACTGGGGAAAAACCTTACAAGTGTTCACACTGTGACAAGAGATTCATTCAGTTGGGACATCTGAAAACACATGAGAGGATCTACAGCGGAGAAAAACCTTACAAGTGTTCACACTGTGACAAGAGATTCAGTCAGTCAACACATCTGAAAACACATGAGAGGATCCACAGCAGAGAGAAGCCGCACACATGAAGATCCATGCAGTGGAGAAACCACATCACCACAGTCTGAGATCACAGTTCATCTTTATGTGCTGAGAAACAAAAGCTGTGTCCCAATTCAGAGGCTGCATCCTCCAAAGGCCGCATTAGAAGGCCGATTGCGTCACAGCGGTGCGACGAAGGCTGTCCCAATTCAAAGGATCCTTCTAATGCGGCCCACCGTCAGTGTTGCCAAGTCCGAGGTTTTCCCACGGAATTGGGCTACTTTTAAGTTGTTGCCGCAGTAAAAAAAATTCTGCGGGTTGATTTCCACCCTTGTAAGTTTGATTTTGCCACTTCGACACACCCACAACATCCATCAGACGCACAAATCCAGTGGAGAATTCAGCCGCCCGATGGAGAAGAGCCGATGGGTTTTTTGGACTACTTTTGTTGCACAGATCTAGCAACCCTCCTACCGTCCTTCTTTCCCCGGGCCGCGAAGGACAGAACGAGGAACAGCAACAGCCGAGAGGATGAGCTGATTGAGCTAGTTCGGGAGGACATGAAGTTTCAGAGAGAGACAGAGGAGATCACAGGAGAACAGGGAGAGAATGAACAGATTGTTTTCTCTTCTTGACAGTTTAAATAAACTTTTGCTTATGTGAATTAAAATTAGTAAATTTAACAATCGTATACACTATTTTTATGCAAGTTATAGTTTACAAATGAAACAAAAAATATTGTTTATTTTTGTAATGAAAGCTATGACTTGTAAATATAATAAAGAAAATATTCTGTAATTTTCTTGTCAATGAATTTGTTCATTTGATGCAAAATAAATTGTTCTATACATTTTTACTTACAGTACTTTTTACAACTATTTACAAGATAAGTTATGTTTCAAATATAAAAAAACTAAATAAGAGTATGAAATTAAATAAATAAAATTAACAGTATACATAAAACAGATTGTAAGAAAACATTTTTCTGTAGACTGTTATTGAGCTGAGCAGGAGATCCGGGATGAGCTGCACAATAGACGCTGGTAAGGGGGGGGGGCGCTCTATGGCGGCAAAGCAGTAAGACGTGTTTGGCAGGGCTCCTGGCATGCTTACCTAATTTAGTGTTTTTTTCTTAAAGTATTCTTTCAAAACTCGACGCCAGAAGCTTTAGTATTGGACCCTCTTGTTAAGTCGACTCTAAAAACTACGAAAATGGCGACAAATCTCAGAAAATACAAGTACACGGGACCCACGGGCGATAGGCCGAACGCCTCCTCGGACCGGAATACTTCTAAGGCCATGAGTGAATTGACTCCACCCTCACCAAATTCCAGCGAAACGAACACGTCTGGTTTGAAGTCTGAAATACTTCTAGCACTGAAGTCTGATATTTCAGCGGTGATTAAATCAGAACTGAAGGATGCCCTTGCAGAAGACTTTGACTTTCTTAAGAGTGAATTACGAGCGGTGAAATCCGAAATAATAAACAGCACCGCGGCGCTTCACTCAGAGTTAGACCAAGTCAAAGCGAGTGTCAACGATATAGAGGGCGGTTTATCTAATTGGTCGGATGAGGTTGTCGCCCTACAGAGTACAGTGGGTGAGTTGAAATCGGAGCTAAAAGAACTAAAGGTGAAATGTGAGGACATGGAGGGCCGGATGAGGAGGTGCAACGTGCGAATTCTCGGCGTTCCCGAGACACCGGATTCCAGCTCATCCATAGCAGTCGCCAAGATGCTAACTGAGGTGCTACAGCTCGGGAAAGAGCCACTGATTGATCGCTCACATCGTACACCGGGACAAAAGAAACCGGGCGGTAAACCAAGAGTAATTGTTGCTAAGTTGCACTATTATCAAGACTGTGCGGAGATTCTGCGCTGTGCACGCACTCGTGGCCCACTTCGCTTCAAGGACGCGCATATCACAATTCTTCCTGACTACACTGCAAGCGTGGCCAAAGCCCAGGCAGCGTTCACAGACGTGAGGAAGCTTCTTCGAAACCGACAGGGTGTTCGCTACGGATTACTTTTTCCGGCACGACTTCGTATCACCCACGGAGAGGAAGATAAAGAATTTGCTGATCCAAACAAGGCCATGGCCTATGTGAAAGAGAATATTATCGTGGCGACAGATGACGGACATTGACTGTGAAGCGGGTTTCCTTTAGCCTGCATTCTTTTCAGGTTGTATTGTCACAATTGTTTTATATCCAGAAATATGTACATTGTCTGCATACAGAAAATGTTTTCTAGGGGATGGTAGTAGACTACTTTGTTTACAACTAACTAATTTTGGAGGGTCAACATTTACATTCATATTATTTTCGTTGAGAATACTATTGTATCACTTTCTCTTTTTTTTTTTTTTTTTTTTTTTTTTTATATTTCTTTTCCAATTATATCTGGGGGCTAGTCAGGAGCCCTAGCAGTTAGAGTTATGTTCCTCAATACAAGCACTATAATGTGTGGATCTTTTTGTTGTGAGGTTTTGTTTTCTCCTGGTTCTTGTAGGAGAGGGGGGTGGGATTATACTGGATTTATATACCATTGGGTTGTTTCTTGTCAGGATTTTATGTGTGATCTTTTGGATTTGTATATACCATTTTACACAGTTTTAACATGACTAACAGAAAAGATACTAGGCATTCTTCTGAATATCCAGTTAGCTGTGTGAGCTGGAATGTGAAATCCCTCAACAGTACCTTAAAATTTAGAAAAGTTATAACGCATTTAAAACAGCTTGATACAGACATTGCATTTTTACAGGAGACCCATGTGTGTTCAGCGGATAGTCTACGTCTAAGTAAAAAATGGCCTGGTCAGGTGTTTCAATCAAATTTTCACTCTAGATCAAGAGGAGTGGCCATCATGATTGGTAAACATATTCAATTCACTGCTTCTAGTGTACATACAGACTCTGCTGGGCGATATGTTCTCGTGGTAGGGAAATTGTACACACTTCCAGTCGTCTTAGTCTCGGTTTATGCACCAAACTGGGATGATTATACCTTTTTTAACACCTTATTTTCAAATATGCCAGATATGTCAACACACAGTCTCATAATTGGTGGAGATACTAATTGTGTGCTTTCATCTCTAGATCGGAGTGCAGCCAGAAAAACAACCCTTACTAAGTCTGCTCAGTCGATCAAATCATTTCTGGAAACGTATGGTGTGGCTGATGTGTGGCGCTTTCGCAATCCTACTTCAAGGGCATATTCATTCTTCTCCTCTGTTCATAAGGGACCGTTCGGTATTTATGGAAGGGGCCACCGGAGGAAAATAGGGGAGGGTCATGTCTTTTTATTCTTTGTTGAGGGGAGGGTCATCCAACTTTTTTTAGTCTAGGGGGAGGGTCACCCAACTTTTATATTCATGAAAACAGCAACATTTCAAAGTGGCTTGTTTGGTGCTATTTTTTTCCATTTAGCTCCATGTTGATCTCGCGTTATCAGCCCCCCTTCGATATCAGATGGGTCTGACCCACAGTGGCGGCTCCAGAGATTTTCTGTTGCAGGTGCTATGGGGATGCTCAACACTTAAGAGAAGGTGCTTTGAATTTTGGGGCGTTTTATTATGGAGGTCGCATTGGAGTGGACCACCATAATGAAACGCCATCATGAACAACACCATAATGAAAGTATACACATGCGTACATGCCAGCATTAACTATACTCGTTCTGCGACTATACTGTATATATATATATGTAAAAGTATTCAACGCAAGGGATATAGACAGGGACGCAACTACCCAGTGTCAGAGGGGTATGCAGCAACAATTTTGGCAATCATCAATCTGGTGCACTTTGAGAGTTAAAAATTGAAAGCTCCAACCCATATTCAGTGTGCAAATTAAACAAAGAAAAATTCAAACCTCTTTTAGTTACAGTGTCAGTCTACATTACACTACTACATAATAATAGTTATAATAGTTAATCCCATCCCATGATAGTAATAGCCATATATTGTAAAACAAATGCACTGAAAAATAAAGGAAACTTCCATAATTAATTTTGTACTAATTTCTATACTTTAAAAAAATTCTATACTATAAAAGAACCAATGGGCCGCTGATCTAAGTGTTTCATGGGGTGTCAGAAAAAAAAAAAAAAACTAACGCTGACTTTTTTTAACCAATGCATTACACCGGCACTAACCCATGCGCCGCCAATTAAGCAAAACAAAACGAATGGGCCGCCGATGTACGAGTTTTATGGGCCGTTAAGACAAAAAAAAAAAAAAAAAAATGTATGAGATGTATCGGCCCAAAAAGCACGTCGGCCCACCGGGAATCTCCCGGTAGTCCCGAACTCCCGATGGCCAGTAGCCTACATGCCTGGACGTCACACTTTAAATCCTACCTGTTGCCTTTCACCATCCACTTATTTACAGTAGCTGCTGTCGCATCAATTGACATGCCATCTCCTTTTCCCTCTTTCTTTTTCTGTTTTTAGTCCCGACAGCTTTTTTGCTTTGTCGACGAAAACTCATTCTACGTTACTCATTCCTGCTCGCTCAGCGCTCACGGCGACCGCGCCTGCGCCCGCCCGCGCGCGTCCGCTCACGATTTTGAAATTATTATTTAATTCCTATTTTTAACAACATGAAAAAGACTATTCAAACATGACATTAAAATATAAATATAAAAAAAAATTACAGACATTTCTTGGGGGTGCTTGGCAGGTGCTATGGCTATTATAGGGGGAGCTACAGCACCACCTAGCTCCCCCCTGGCGCCGCCACTGCTGACCCAACAAAAATCCAGTTTGGCGCTGTTTGACAGTTCACATTCAGTTCGCGCTTAGAAAAAGTGCATCATGTCAGAACAGAACGCCAAAGAAATGTTTACCCGGCAAAGCTTTAAAGCACGAGCAAATAATGAAGTGTTGTTAAGTGCACAGTGTCCTGTGAGTGTAACTCTACCGCTGCATTAACATCCCAGTTAACACAGAACGTTCCCCTAACGTTCCCGTTTGGTTATTTTTTGGGGGAACCAAATAAGAACGTTCTGGGAACGTTCTCTATTGGTTTTTTTTTTAGTAACCTATAGAGAACGTTCCCAGAACGTTCCCTGCAGGTTATTTTGGGGCATTTTTTTATAACCTAAAGAGAACGTTCCTAGAACGTTCCCTGCAGGTTATTTTGGGGCATTTTTTTATAACCTAAAGAGAACGTTCCTAGAACGTTCCCTGCAGGTTATTTTGGGGCATTTTTTTATAACCTAAAGAGAACGTTCCTAGAACGTTCCCTGCAGGTTATTTTGGGGCATTTTTTTATAACCTAAAGAGAACGTTCCTAGAACGTTCCCTGCAGGTTATTTATTGGCATTTTTTTATAACCTAAAGAGAACGTTCCTAGAACGTTCCCTGCAGGTTATTTTGGGGCATTTTTTTATGACCTAAAGAGAACGTTCCCAGAACGTTCCCTGCAGGTTATTTATTGGCATTTTTTTTTATAACCTAAAGAGAATGTTCCCAGAACGTTCCCTGCAGGTTATTTTGGGGCATTTTTTAATAACCTAAAGAGAACGTTCCCAGAACGTTCCCTGCAGGTTATTTTGGGGCATTTTTTTATAACCTAAAGAGAACGTTCCTAGAACGTTCCCTGCAGGTTATTTTGGGGCATTTTTTAATAACCTAAAGAGAACGTTCCCAAAACGTTCCCTGCAGGTTATTTTTGGTTAATTGAGTTGATGCAGAAATTCAGCATAAGGCATACAATGTAAGCAATTTGAGATTAAAATAAATTGATAAAGCACGCTAAAAATGTAACCTTTCACAGCAGCTGAAAACAAACCAAATTTGAGGTGCACAAACTTCTACAGGCCTCCAGAGAAATCAAGTGTTTGCACAATTTAAAGATTTAAATTGTGTTAAAAATATTCACCAAAACTGTGATCAGTTAGTTCCACAAGCCAGAGAAAAGATTACATAACCATTATCAGGTCGCAGAGGGCGCTAACGCACAATGTTTTAGTGTTTAGTTGTAAGCATTTTCGAGTAGGGTCTGCCTGCAGAGCCGGAGGCTGCATTTTCAGGACCCCACTTTTAGGACCGCATTTCTAGGACCCTAGGTTTTTAGTGACAGCGCCACCTACCGAATTAGAGGACCAGCGAAGATGGATGACAATCAGAGTGTGAGTATCAAATGCGAATACATTTTTACAATTGCGATGCATTTAATTGGAAAGTTAACGTAGCAAACGTGATGGTGATTTGCTAAATAAATAGTCTTGAATGCATAGCCATAGTATTTAGCCTCTAATGCTTGAAAATGAATTGTTAGCACGTTCATTTAACGGAACTGTTGCTTGATAAGCCTGTGTTGACTTATTGACAGCACAATAAAACTGTAGCATGTTCGTTCTGAAAGCTTGTTAATTACTCATTGTTCTTCCATTTTAATTCAGTTAAAATAATCTTAATGTTTTCACTGTCACGTGCTCATAGTCAGCCTGTTTAACGTTACCCACAATACATGTTATGTGTAGTATGCGTCTACATGCGTCTCTTCATTTTGACATGGTTTTATAATGTGTGCTTTAAATATTATATACATATGTAAATGTGTGTGTGTATATATATATATATATATATATATATATATATTATATTATCTTATAATATAATATTATAATATTTATATATTATAAATATATATATTATATTAATAATATATATAATATATTGATTATATATATTATATATATATATTATATATATAATATATTTATTATATATATTATATATATATTATATATAATATATATAATAATTATATTTATATATTAATATTAATCTTATAATATTTATATATTATATATTATATAATATATATATATATATATGGTCAGAAAAAAAGTCGTGTCAATGTTATTTCTATTCAGATTTCTCAATTGAGATGGGCTTTATTGACATGAGTGTTTCTAGAACCTTTGTTCCCACAACATCAAAACCTTTTTTTTTTTTAAATCTTTGAACAGTATGCAATAATAGTATTATGAACATTAATTGATATGTGTGCACTGTTTGGTAACTAAGAAAAAAAAATTAAAGAGTAGAACATGTTCAACTAAATGTTCCTTATTTAATTCACTTCTCTTTCTCTCTCTCTCTCTCTCTTAGGAGTCAGTGATGATGTTGTCCATGAAGTTCTGTTTGTGGTCCACATCATGAACAAATTTGTTTTTGTGTGTGTTCAAGTTCAGTTATTATATATTATTTTGTAAAATATTTTGTGTGTGCAAGTTCAGTTATTATATATTATTTTGTAAAATATTTTGTGTGTGCAAGTTCAGTTGTTATATATTATTTTGTAAAATATTTAGTGTGTTCAAGTTGAGGTGTGATATATTATTTTGTAAAATATACACAATCTACCCCCAGAGTCATCCTTGTCTTCCCTCTATACTTGAAAATGTGGTCGATCTAGTGACTGAAAAGACTATAACATGATTCCTTGTTTATTTTACTTGAGTTATTATATTATGCTAGACCCAATAATTTCTCAACATTCCTAGGAACCAGGTTTAATTGCAATAAATAAAGTAGTATTTGGGTGTAATAAAACTGTAAAACTGTAAATCTCCGAGTCGGTAGGTGGCGCTGTCACAAAAAACTAGGGTCCTAGAAATGCGGTCCTAGAAGTGGGGTCCTGAAAATGCAGCCTCCGGCTCTGCAGGCAGATAATATTGGCATTTTCCGGGAATGCTGCATTCAGGTCTCGATTCTTGAAGCAAATTTACTAGACAACTGACAAATTAGATTGGGGAATAGCGTTGGAAAAACTTACAAGCACATTATCAATATCACCTATCAAGATTTAGGCTACTATCCACATGTGCAGAATCATGTTGTGATTAGTTAGTATTTAACCACCAATACTTTACAATTCTCTAGAAAAAACACTTTTCCCATCATCTGATAATTGTAACATGAGTGTAATTGGTTGCAAGATTGTAGTACCACACACTGTCTAAAAGGCAATCTCTTTGAAAGGTTTCTCAAAAGCAAACCAAAAACTGCATAATATGGTACAAGACGAGACATATGAAAACCTGGTATAGTGTTTTGTGTTGAAACAGCTGCACAACATGAGTAAGTGGCTAAAACACTTCTGTACTGGGGGGAAAGATAGGCAGTCAGGTGGTAGGACACTATTTAAATATGAAAGATTTTATGATTTTTACCATACAAACACATTTTTTGGGGGGTTATAGTCTTTTGGGAAAGACTAAACAAAATGACAATACAATTAAACAACAGGCTTTACAAGTTTTATTAAAACAGGAACAAATGGAGCAACAGACATGTTTTGTTACAGCATTAAAAAAAGAAATAACTGGGCAAATAGTTTTAGGTGTTGTGTTACATAAAACAGAGTCATACATGTTTGGAGTGACATTAAGGAAAGTAAATGGTTGCACTATTCCTTTTTATATTTTTCCTTCACTTTTATAACTTTTTTTGTCACTTGTAATAAAAGAGTAAATTTTATATGGGTTGTTTATTTGCAGTTTCACCAAGAATTTGTTCAGCACGTAGACATAGACCTACATAGTCAAACAGGATTAACTAGTAGCCAGTTAGTTTGGTTTTGCACTTTTCCATGGACACTCAGAAACGTTAATGTTTAACTAAACTCTGGTACTTCTGCCTCTGGTAAAGAAAGTGTTAAGTAAAACCCCTTCTGCTCTTCCTTGTCAAATATCCTGTTTGTTGTGCACACATTTGCGTGTGTGTTGGACTGAGTATGTATATGCCCCATTCAACTACGCCACTGCTGAATGCATATGAAAAACTCTTATGTCATTCACCAGCTTTCACCCATCTGTGCCTTTCCTGTAATGCCGACACTTGGTCCTTTCAAACCAGCCAAATGAGGAAATCTTTAAATAGAAGAAAACCTGTAAAATAATGACAGGAGATTAAATAAATACAATGAATAAATGAATATTATCATCTACAGGTAAAAAAACAGGGGCCTGTTCTTTATTCGTGGATTAAATTAGGATTAGGTTATCAGTATTACTGTTGACGCTTTGAGATTATCCAGGATCGTTAGGTTCTTCGAAGTCAGCAAGCACAAACTTGCTCAGGGCAAGAAAACAAGATTAGAATGCGTCTTTTTTAAAGATTTTTTTCCCCCAGCCAGTGTTACTTTCTTAAAATAGAACCCTACAGAACCAGGGATTAATTAAAAATACTAATGTACTTGTTATTAGTAGTCCATAACAATAGAGACGATTTTACTCATTGAGAGATTTATTCGTGAGGGAATAATTATAATAATTATCTTAATTTTATTGGATACATTTTTAATTTAATTTATACACATATTAAATACTGTAATAACTCTGTTATAAATTTGTTCCTGGGCCTTAAGAGATGTGAATTGCTTATTAATTACAGTAGACTCTTGGCACTGAAAAAAAAAAAGTGTAATACAAATTTGTGAAAAATTTAAATAATTAGCAATCGTGTAACAATCATTTATACATATTATTTATCTTTAAGACATTTCATATAATGTTGCCTGCTTGGCCATTTCCTTTTTTAATTATATGATGTTGTTATGTTGCTGTCTTGATGCCACTCGTTGCATTGCTGATCATGGTTTAAACGTTAGAGTACATCAATACATCAATACAAATGCACACAGAAGGGCACAGATCTCAGGTTTCTGGGCGAGTGACATACCCAGAGATGGTCAACCTCACTCTATGCACCAATGACATTACCATGCTGAAGTGACCAGATGTCAGGACATTCCAATATCTCCATTTTTGAGCCTCCGACTGGTAGAGTTTTTCGTTTGCACCTGCCTGGGTGTAATGAAAACACTCAATTTAGCATATGATGTGTATGTTTCAGACAATTAATTAAAATTTAACAATTCCTTCTTAGAATTAAACAGTATAGGTGAGTACAACTGGGGTGCCCTTGCCCACGATCTGTCCCCGGGCGTTCTGGGTGTGTGTCCACCGTGTGCTGTGTGTGTTCGAGGACAAATTCCGAGTACTTGGCCTTCACTTTCACTAAAGACATTTTTACCCCTTTTGCTTACCCCATTTTTTGTAATTTTGCTTAATCTCAGATGAAAAAAAGTACAAAAAAAATCCTGTACAAAATGTTTGATTACTTATTAAATATTTAGCCTTTTTCCACTTGTGCAGCGCACATGTGCTGGATGTCCCTGCATGTTTTCTGTTGTACTGAAGGGTTCATTCTAAAACCTGTAGAAATTTCAATGTATTCATATTGTAAATGTATATACCTGAAGTAGGAGAGAGGCTTCACTATGCATATATACTTTTATTTGCACATAAAAGTATATATAGTGCGGCCTTTCTCCTACTTTACGTATTCTAATTATCCAGGCCAGCACTCTTAAAAGTTTATAAGCATATGAATTGAGTTGAGTGAAGCTCCTATCCTCACTTAAATGTATGTACCTGCAAATATCCTGCAATAAATAAATAAATAAATAAAATAAAAAACACCCTCCCTTAACCTCCTTTAACAGGGCCGCGTGCAAAACGCGTTTGACAGCTCTGGGAAAACGCTCACAATCCCACAAATTATCATACTATGATAAAACCATACATTTCCCACATATTATTTCATATTACATACTTACCTCTCAAACATTTGCACATCAAGAACACCAAACACAGACTCGCGTCGTAGTGGTTTCTTCTCTTTCAGCATTGGCTTATTGGCGACTCGCATATATCGCCACCTATGGGTTGTTGAATATTAAATTATGTATATTTTCCTATGATATTTTCCCATCCCTATCCCCTCTTGGGTACCTAACACTGACTGCACAATTAATTAATTAATTAATTAATTAATTACATTTAATTTTAATTGTAATCAATTTCGTTAATCTAGCCAATTTAGTTCATATTTTTATTTTCTAAAGTTAATATATGTAACTTAGATCTCTTTTATTTTATTATCTATTTTGACTTATACTTTTATCACTTTTTGACAAGGTAATGCAAGGTATCATGGTATCATCATAAAAAAAAAAAAAAAAAAAATTATATATATATATATATATATATATATATATATATATATATATATATATATATATATAAATAAATATATATTTATAATCTTCTGTCACAATTGATATTCTTCGCGTGCCATGCCCGCGAAACCTACCAGCGGGTATATAAGCAGGGGTGACTGACCACCGCGCGCAGAACCCGGTTTTCATAGTGGACATCAACAGACATTGGACATTTTCATTACCAGCTTTTCTGAGGTAAAGTACTTTTTACTTAACCGATTTAGGCTACATTACTTTTAAAACATACGAGCCCACTACAAAGGTAAATGATACTTGAAACTTTGAAGAAAGTAAATAATAAAATCTAATGATAGCATAACGTTGCTATTGGTAGGCCTACAGGGTAGCTATAGCCAGATAAATAACTGCCGCAGATATTAAATTAACATTTTAAATGGTCATAAAATTGATTAACTGTCTTTTCCAGGAAATGGACCACTACTTTTCACATAAACAATGGTTTTCCGGCGGTTTTTCCCCACAGTCTACTGTCACCACAATTAAAGACCGTTAATGCCGTTAAGTCTGGGTGACGTCATTTGGGGAGCAAATCCGCTCAGATTGAAAGAAACTTTTTTTGTTTCATCAGTCATGTCGATTATGTTAACGTTTATTTCAGTCATGTCTGTGATGTTATATCGTTACTTTAAAATAAACAAATTATATCATTGTTAATAATAATATCGTTACTTTGTATGGAATGCGCGTTGTCTTACAGGCTGCGAGTGCGTGAGCGCGTGAGTGCTGGCGCCGCGCGTGCACCTAAAGAGAGCGAGACGTGTCTTGTAAAGATGAGATCAGATTTATAATGAAATCGGCAGTCATATTTATTAATACCACTACATTTAATAATATTTAAATATGTAATAATTTTAATATTGTTTTCTTGATAACAATAATTGTTTTTAGATGCTATTAATATGCTAATAAATCAAGAGCCTTTATTAGCTTTTGGAATGTAGGCCTAAACCATGAAAAATAATTATTCAGTAGATGATATAATTTTCATTTATGGGTGAACTATCCTTAATGTGAACTCATATAGCTTATTTGTTCTTATTTTCAGATGTTATCATACAATTTATACATTTGAACCTTTTTATGATTTATAAAATAATTATTCTCTTCTCTCTTTTTCAGCTTCTTCGATTACTTGACAGCAGTACTTGTATTCTTCGATCTGGTTGTTGTAAGTCATACATACCAGTCATCCTACATCTCAGCTTTGCCCCATCTAACAGACTTTTGTTATAAGAACGTTCTCCAAATATTCAGTGTTGGTTCTGGGAACGTGAAAAATGTCCAGTTTTCTTGACGGTAGAGGAATGTGTTTTAAAAGGTATAATGTTCCTCAAACATTCTTTCAATTTCATTTTGATTTAAAATTCAACATTATAGGAACGTTGATTTGTAAAATTCCAAGAACATAAAAATATCCAGTTTCTTTAATGTTACAAGAATGTTATTTAAAGGTTAGTGTTCCTGAAACATTCTTTCAATCATCTTTCTAAAGAGTAATAAGAACACAAACTACAACTTCAGACACAGCCTTAGATAAACTGAAGATAAAAGACATTAACTCTCTCAAGATCTGATTAAACAACTCCACAAACAGCATTACCAGTTTCACTTATTACTAACCAAACTGACTTTATTTATTAACAAATATTCTGCATTCTGCAAAAAAGCACATTTTCTATTTGCATTAGGTACAAATATTATAAGGTGATGAAGTTCTATTCCACTCTTCAAGATTTATATATATATATATATATATATATATATATATATATATATATATATATATATATATATATATATATATATATATATATATATAAAATAAAATAAAAAAGACTGCACAAAATAAGAGTACAAACTGGAATAAATAAATGCTCAACCTTACAATTATCCATATGGATTGCAGCTACTTGGACAATCTTTTGAAGGACTATGCAAAAAAATCAGCCTTGCGGAGCACTTTAGGTCAAGCTTTTTTTCTAAACAAACTACATTTTACCTTTTTTTCTTAACCAGTTACTACTGGTGTATTTTAATACTTTAGGTTAGTTCACATTGGGGGCATAAATCAAGCCAAAGAGGAGAGTAACAACTGTGGCAAGGGTCTTGCACATTATCTGGCCCAATCTGCTCTTATAGTACTACAGAGAGGAACCTTATATTTGGGTTTGAGTGGATAGTGGCAACATCATCTTCAACGATAGTTAAGATCCT
The DNA here is from genome assembly GCF_949319135.1 of Squalius cephalus. Lineage (NCBI taxonomy): Eukaryota > Metazoa > Chordata > Actinopteri > Cypriniformes > Leuciscidae > Squalius > Squalius cephalus. Next base: position 17,479,575 of record NC_137122.1, read on the forward strand.
CATCTTCTCCCCTTGTGAATGTGATCCGTGTCCTGCAGTAGAAAATAAATCAGCATAAAATTAGGGTCATTTTTTTATTTTATTGAATTATGTTAGACCACAGTGTTCCTAAAGGTCTGCTCCTGTAACTTCACCTGAAAAGGTGGTCATGTTTTTAAGCATGTTCAAATTCAGCCATAGAACTAAAACCGATAAACAGAAAACACTTCCCAACTCCAAACAATGCCATATCAGCATTGATGTGATTGCCTGTGGCACTCGTCCACAGCAGATTCCACGGCCATTCTGATTTAATGCTTTTTATTTTAGGTCACCCAAAATCGTACATGTATTAAGGCACACATTCTGTTCTTCACCCAAAACTGGTCGTATTGCATCAGTGAAGATTGGTTTAAATCACTAGTCATTGCCATTGCTTCATTACTGTTTAACCTTATGATTGTGCATTGTATTGTTTTAACAGGTTAGATATCAGAGGGAATGTCTCCGGTCAGTGTTGCGAAGCAGTGTTAATTTTCCATTGTCTTTGCTTTGGTAAAATAACAACTTGTTGAATTTGTACCAGATGAAGTCAAACTGATCACTGAGAAAGTTTCAACTACGATTACCGGTATTTAATAAAGTAATTTTTACCATGACTTGTCTGTGACGATAAGTTTTGTATATCACACAAAACCTATCTCTTAACAGCATCTGGTAAATAGGTGAAATATATCAGGTGTGAGTGTATATGCTGATGATCTTCTTACCAGGCAAGTCTTCAGGATGTTTCCAGACTTTTCCCTCATAAACAAAGGCAGACCTTTAAGAGTTGTAGACTTTCTTTGAGCAAGCACATTGGAGTTTCTGTGTCTGAAAGACAGAAAAACAAATACGGAACAAGTTATATACAAAGAGAAGCATGGGAATTACCTTGAAAAAGAGATGACACCATTCAGCCTTTAACCAGAGAGATATGATCACATGCAAAATAATTACTTGATGATCAAGTTGGTCTAGGAGGATCTTCATCTCATCTCCATACGCTCCACCACTTGCTCTATACAACTAGATGTGTATTAATTTAACTAAGAGAAAAAGGTGCTCTTCGGATCAGTTTGTGTGATCCTGTAATACTCAGCAGAGACCCTGAAAAACAATAAAACATTGTTGAAACAGTAAGAATTAAGTGTAGACCAACACAAGTAAATTCAGTTCAACTCACCTGATCTTTTAAAAAATAAAGGCCACTGCTTTAGCACATCCAAGGATCTTGTCACTGTACTGATGTTCTTTAGTCTAAAAAGGACAAATACAACAGAACAAAGATACATAATTTTATTAAACAAAACAACAACCTTAAAAAATTTGTTATAGTAGGTTAATTTAACATGTAGTAGAAATAATACAGAAATTGAATAATCAAATGTGAAAAAGAATCACTGCGTAGTTTTCACTGTATTAATTAAATATTACAGATATAAAGATACAAAAGTTATTATAAGAGCAGTGAGCGATTTTGTCTTTTGTTAATTGTTTAACATTAAGGATTTAGCCAAATATTTGTTTAAGGAAACACAATATTTTTATCCTATTCACTTTAAAACATACCGCACACATACTACCCATTCTATTATTTAATATGCAAAGCTAACATACATTTTTTTAACATAACACATTAGTTTTGCACATGTAGGCCTATATTATTAATGTTTTCCTCTAAATTGTATTGTATTGTATTTAATTATATTGCACTACTGTAGAATGTCTGAGCCTCAACCTAAGCATACACAAATTGTAACTGAAATTTGTATACGTGACAAATAAACTTGAAATTAAATTGAACTTTAAGAGCTCATGGATCTAATACTGAAACACTCAGACATTTTGAAAAAAACCGGTGAGAACGGCGAGCTTCAATGAATGGCTGAAACCGTAGCTCACCACACGCATACATGAAAGTGCGCATGCGCAGAAAGCGAAAACTACCTAGACACGTACGACGGCCTTACGTAAACTATTATCACCAGAATGATTGACAATTAGGAGGACCAATAATAGGCTTGATGATCCACCCGGAAAAAGAAAATCCTCCACTATAGAGCTGGTAAGTCCCGCCCCCTCCGTAAAACCCCGCTGGACCTCAAGGTTGAAAAATCGTCAATGCTAGTGAATGGGAGAAAATAATTATTTTCTGGTCCCGTTTGAATTGTGCCATGAATGTGAACATATGTTGTCTGTGAATTTTTTATATAGCGCAAGAATGGGCGTGGCTTATGATGTCTATATAAGCCCAGTCCCGATAAGATGCTCTCTTAGCCTCTTTGGTTTTTCATAATGAAGCGAAACCAGAACGTAGCACAAAGCACGGCAGGGTTACGCAACACTAGTTCCCTCATCAAACAAACAAACGAAAAAAAAAAAGAAAAAAAAAAAACACTCGTTCCCTCATCTAGAGAGAACCGGGGTTACGTTATCTAAGTTACTTTGTTCCTATAATGTTGAATTTTAAATCAAAATTAAGTTGAAAGAAGGTTTGAGGAACATTATTATACCTTTTAAAACACGTTCCTCTAACATCAAGAAAACTGGACATTTTTCACGTTCCCAGAACCAACACTGAATATTTGGAGAACGTTCTTATAACAAAAGTCTTTTTATCTGGGGCCATGTTCATTACGTTCTGATTATTGTAACCATTCTGTAACCATTAATCAAACATTTTAACTCGTATAGAGGCCCATCACACTCATATTCAGCCTTGTTTATTGTTTTTCTCTTTTTCTTTTCTTTTTGCACGTATGTCCACAGCAGATTCTGTACACCCCAAAAGTTCTTTTAAGAGCTAAGTCACAGTCAGTTTTTTGGTTTTGTAAGTACATGTTTTGACTAACTATCAAACAAGTTTTCAGTATTTATGGCATAATGCAGCATACCTGCAACATGAAACTTACCAGGTTTGATTATATTTTTTTCATTTCTTTGTTTTATTAGATTTTGGATCGTCTTCCTCTGTCTTCCTCCGTTTTAATTTCAAGGTAAGTAATATTACTTAGCTGCTCCTAAATGTGTTGTCATGTTGTATATTTTATTTTTAAACTTACACCGGATATTTATATTTGGTCATTTTTTTGTGATGGGACAAATAAGCTATTCATGCAGATTCAGCACTGAAAAAAATTAAGAGAACACTGCAAAGTTATCTGTTTTACTATTTATAGGTATGAGTTTGAGTAAAATTAATATTTAATTACTACTGAAAACATTTCTCCCAAATTCCAAAGACTGCACTGTTTCTGTGTGTTGAGTAGCTGAATTCACACACTGCTGATAAATCAGATCACTACAAAACAGTACAACATTCTCAAAAGATAAGAACATAGTAAAATTGCTACCTGTATCAACCTTGGCATTTAAAAATATTAACGAGGTCAAATAACCGCGGCAAGCAGGAGTTTTGTTTTCTGCTCTGCCTCGGTCATCAAGTTGTGATGTTATCTAAGCTAATAATTTAGCAACTATTCAGTTCAGCGCCAAACTGCGCAGTCCTTCCTAGACCTCATGTGGACAGTGTGGCCCACACTGTGCAAATCCTGATTAATTAAAAAAAAAAATCTAATAAATACTTGCTCTGTTACAATTTTATTTGCATAACTTATTTCAGAAATTGCACAAAACAAAACCCCCTTTTCAATACTTTAATGTATTCTCCTTGTACTTACTATTGCAGAATATTTTATGAAAGCAAATATTCTGAATTTAGAATGAACTCAAAATCCAGAAGGCAAAGGTACACAAGGCAATGGAAATGTGCCCGGAAGTCACTAACTGAGAGGATTATTGGAGAACAATCTAAATGCCTTCCAGTAACATCTCAACATGGTCAAGATCAGGTCAATGTGGATGAAAGAAATGACAAGGACATCTGGGGTGCTTTTAAATGTGCAGAGACAGGATTCAGTGAAGAAGACTGCCGTTTAGGACAAGAGAGTGAGGATAATGGGGTCAGTGAAGAAAACTGCAGTTCAGAACATGAGAACGAAGATCATGTCTTCAGTGAGGACAACTGCACTTCAGGGCCTGAGGATGTGAATCAAATGTCTCCAGCTTCACTTGCAACATTTTTGCAGGGTTGGGCAACAAAACACCTTATTAAACACATTGCCATTGATGACCTTCTGAAGGGACTTAGACAAAATGGACATCCAGAGCTGCCTTTAACAGCAAGAACCTTGCTGCAAACTCCGAGACATATTAAAACAGTCATGAAGTCAGGAATGGAGTGTGTTCATTTCAACCTGAGAAAGAGTCTTAGCGAGCAGTTGCAGCACTACCCAAGGGATGTAACTGATGGAATAACAACACTGGAGCTATCATTCAATATAGATGGACTGCCCATTTTCAAAAGCAACAAAGCAAATCTATGGCCCATCCTCTGTGCCATTCACCTGACACCTATCAGAGTCTTTCCGGTGACCCTGACACTTGGTCCTTCCAAACCAAAAGATTTGGATTTTGTTGAGGAAGCCATTAAAGAGATTCAGGAACTCCTGGGCAATGGTTTCGAAGGAATACAAATTAAAATTAGATGTGTTGTGTGTGACGCACCTGCGAGAGCAATGGTCAAAAAGATAAAACAGTACTCAGGATATTACGGGTGCGATAAATGCACTCAGAAGGGCCTGTGGGTTACTGGGAGAGTAACATATCCAAAGGTAGACAACCTCACGCTACGCACAGATGAGACATACCGTGCTGAAATGGCAAAACGGCAGGAAGATGATGCCATTTCTGTGTCCCCATTTTTGAGTCTCCCTTTGGACATGGTTAACCAATTTCCAATAGACTATATGCACCAAGCCTGCCTGGGGGTCACAAAAAAATTGATCACAGAGTGGATGAGAGGAAACCGGAATGTGCGAATGTCAGCTGGACAAATCAATGAAGTGACTCAACGGCTGCTGGCACTCAGAAAAGACATTCCGAGCTGTTTTGCTAGAAAACCAAGAGGTCTGGACGAAATAGATAGGTGGAAGGCAACAGAACTGCGTCAGTTTGCCGTTTACACTGGCAAGATTGTACTAAAAGGAATTCTGTCCGACCAGCTGTACGATCATTTTATGACATTCAGTGTTGCCTTGGGTCTTCTTCTTTCACCCAACTCGGCAGTGGACCACAACTGCTACAGCAGTCAGCTGATGAAATACTTCGTAGAAAAAACGAAAGAACTGTATGGTGATCATTTCATGGTATACAACATACATTCCATGATACATCTATCAGCAGAGGCCATGAAGTTTGGTTGTCTTGACGCTTGCAGCGCTTTCCCATTCGAAAACTTTCTGGGAAAGCTTAAACGACTCGTAAGGTCAGGAAAGAAGCCGCTTGTTCAAGTGGCCAAACGTCTGATGGAGAAGTCAAATTTTCCACAGACTCAATCAGTGGTCACCACAAAGTTCAAAACCACAAGACCAAACAATGCTTTCATTCTCGGGGAGGGGAAATGTTGCGTGGCCATTGAAGAGAGGGAAGAGATGGATGAGTCAGGCTCCCGAATGTTGTTGTGCAAGGTTTTTGAGAAATCTCAACCACTTTTCAAAGACCCATGTGACTCACGGATGATTGGTTGTTTCAAAGTGGAGTCAAGACAATCCAAAATGACACTAATCCCAGAACAGCAGTTGAAGACCCTTGCTGTAGAGTGAACTTATATACAAGCAGTGTTAATTCAGGACCAGAGATTGTGATGTGCATATTGATAGGCTGTGCATTTGTAATATAAAAGCATTGTTTTTATCTCTCAACAGATGGCGACTTTTGCAGTGGTCGAGTTTGCAGATGATAATTCTGTAGAAATTATCCCAACCACTTGGTTGGAGGAAACGATCAAAGTATGCTTTTATTCACTAAACTTTAAAATAACATTACACTTACACTCATTTATTTATTAATTTATTTTCATTCATTTTAAATAGGGAATATACTGTTTCTGGACCTACACGAACTCAAGGCATTTGGTAAAAAACAATGCGATTCCTGACAAGCAAAAGTGGAGGCGGTACTTGCTGAAAAAAATTTGGTTAAGAACAGGTATAGTGATACTATTTCAAGATTTAAGTTTGCTGCCTGACTAATGAAGGTGATGTTAAAACCTTTTCTGATTACTGCCAAAATTTCTAAATGCCATCTTCCAGCCAACATTTTGTATGTGGGCCCATGTGGGTTTGTTACAGTTACTGCACTTGCCGCCCAGAACAAAAGAGAACATGCCTATTTAAAGTTTTATACCTAATTGTTAAAATACATACTTTTAACCTGTATTAAACCTGTAAATAAATTGGGGACAGTTAGAAGAAGCAACAACTATACATTTATCACAGCTTACACTGCAGACAGTCTGTCCTCCTCCATCTCTTGTCCCAGACTATTTTGAGAGTTCCCTCTCAGTTTCTTGCCAGTTGATCTGTGCAGTCTTCTTAAGAGTCTCTGCAAAACAAATTGGGTTTTTTTTTAGAGATTATGATTTTAGAGAAATCAAGTTACTTACACATGTCACAATACCTTATGAAAGAATAAAAACTTTTACTCAGGATAAAAAACAAAAACAGCATTAAACTTCAATAGGAATGGTTTTGGAATGGGCATTTAGGAAATCTAAAGAGAATTACTGTTTATTTATTCAGACTATTCCGATTTAATTTTGTATTAATAAAACCAGTTTATAAAGTATGCATAGGTGATGTGTTTAAAAGCATCAATTCATTCATTGATAACCATTTAAAAAAATCAATAAACAACAATAATAATACACTACATTATTATGACTTTTTTGTCATTTTAATATTAGGTAGTTTCTCACAATCAGACTCTCAGTCTATGATAGACTGGGTGTTAAACCTTTTATCCTGTTCTTAATGTAAATAAAGCTCTTGTTGCAACAGCTGTGGTCTGTATGTTAATGAAGTTGTGACACCCCATTGTCTGAGAAGGTTCTCTGTGTCCCACCCAGTCCCATTCTACAATTGACTACCATTTGTTCTGCTACTTTTACAAGGCTACAACACATAGGCCTATTAGCCTATATTGACTTTAAATATATAATTTAGGATACAAAAGTACAGGGTATTTATATTAAGTAGCCTACATAAATGTGTAAATGTATTTGTAGTAAACTTAGCATAAAATAAAAGTTTCAAATACAGTTTAGTATTTTTTTTTTCAAATAGGGTTTTCATGTGTTTGAGTTTTAAACTATAACGTTAGCTGACAACATTGACATCAGAGGCTACAACGTTAAATACGTGCTAATAGGCTAATCGCAATTAGCATATTACTATGATCAAATCAACACACAACAGCAGGTTGTAGCACGTCCGTTATCCGAGTGTAAAAGAGAAACATAAGACATGACAGAACATTTCTGGGAAGTTAATGAACTCCATTAACACAAGATTTGTTTATCTGCATTATATATTCTACCATGAACTATGTTAACATTCTTATTAATTTAATGTAGCCTAATACCTAAACGTTTAAATAGGCTTTATATTAATCGATCTCTGTTTTTCTAAAATTATAGTGGATATGATAAACACGAAACTTAACTAACGTTAATAGAGACTGAAAAATGTTCTCTTACCTGATTTCGCCAATATGTTTGCAGGACACATCCAGTCCGACCTTCCTCTGTGTTCACATATCAGCTTCTGTTCTCCTCCGTTACATGTCACAACGCAAACTGATTCAAAATAATAATTTAACAGGCATAAGGAAAGACCGAGTAATCTTGCCGAGCAGTGTCCTCATCAACTCAAAATGACGTATTTTCAAACGTGACCAGAAAGGCGCACACATTTGTCATTGGCCAGTTAGGTAGATGACAGTCATATTAACCAATCATGATCAAAGGTGAAACAACCAATAGCAATTGTTTCAGTGTGATAATGGAAAAGATGACGACTTCTTTTCTTTCTTTCTTTCTTTTTCTTTTCTTTTTTTAAAAAATAAATGTGTGTTTAGTTTTATTTGTAGACTGGCTATATCATTTGATTAGTTGGTCAAATAGTGTTTTGATGACAGTGTGTATAAAAATGCAATCCTGCATGGTAAGCTTTAAGCACAGACAAAAAATTGTAAGTCCAAACAAAATCACAAAAAGCAAAAAAAGTTTCTGCTGCACTTCTCTCGTGAGATTGAAATTATACCCATTATTATTGTTATTGTTAATAATATGATTATATTTTAACATAAATTTAGATTTTTGAAGTGGTGTTTTGATCAAAATATTATACGATGCTAAAATAATAACAAAATAATAATTAGAAATAATAATAATTCAAAGATTATGTATTTATTGAAGACATGACATTGATTCAACATACAGATTTTGAAAAAAAAAAGAAAAATAAGGAAAAAAAACTTTTTCAACTGTTCTGCGATAAACGTTATATTAAACGTTACATGTGACAACGTTAAAACAACAGCTGACATTATTTCAACCATATTTCAACTTTGAGGGTCAGTCAAGAACCTATATAGAGATTATGTGGCTACCACCATGGGCCCATGTTGGCAGCCTATATGGGATTTATTGTGTTTTGCCCATTTTGCGCCCATGCACTTATTTCCCATTAGTGACCCAACTAGGACCCACATAGGGAGCCCACCTGTTTTTGCCCATATGGTCCTACTTAGATGACCATTTTGGGACCTAACCACGTAGCCCAAGCATAAACCATGTGGGGCATATACATGTTGGCTGGGCTATAATATTATTTGACATATATTTTACAGACTCTTATGCCAAAGCCTCCCAGAAATGCCAGCTTGTTGCCGAAACGTCACATATTGAAACAGAGGACACAACAAGTAAAAAGAGGCCACATAAAATGCCAAAGAGGTTTCATTCTGAAACAGAAATTTCTTCAGATGGTAGGTGTTCACAACTATATTTTATCTTTTATGATTGAACTATGGAATTAAAGGCATTTGTGACCTTTGCCTTTTATTTAAACATACAAAAATTCCTTAATTTCAGATGATTGCATTAGAAAGAAGAAAAAGGTGTCGAAACCTGTTGCACCTAAATGTAAGTTGTTACATAATTTACACAGATAGTAATATAACATTTTATTTGCACAATTCAAAGCAACCTAGACGTCTTTTTATATTTCTGTTGTATTGTCAGATCAGCAACTGCCCAAAACATATCCTCAAGACAAGGGTAAGTAGAATGAAATATAAATATAAAAAATGTGTTTCAAGATTTAATCCACAATGGAAGTAATATGTTTCTCTCTCTTCTCCACAGGCAATCAGGAAAAGCCAAGATCTCCCAACTTATTCTGTAAGAAGTTTTGAATGTTAATAAACATTTTAATGCCCATGCCCATTTAATGCCTATTGTACATTTATACTCTATTAAAAATGTATTTATTTACAGCAGAGGCATCATTGCCGTGCTCACTGCAAACTTTGTCACCACCCCAACAAGGTGTGTAACAAATTCATTGATATTCATAAATGTGTATAATGTAAATTTTGAAGCGTATTTTTTATGCCACAGCAGATCAGATGTCAGATCTCCTCTTAAGAGAGCCACAGGCCTTGACCGAAGAAGCAACAAAGAGTAAGCTTTACAGCTCTGTCACAAACATACATTTCAGGAACTGATTCCATAATGTTTTTTTTTTTTGTTTGTTTGTTTGTTTGTTTGTTTTTTTAGACTACCGCACAAAAGTCTTGCAGAAGTTACAAGAGCTCTGCGAGAACCAGCAAGACATCCTCACACTGCAGAGAAGACTGTTGGCTGCGACTGTGCCAGTGGTAGAGACAGAGGAGGAAACTCTAGAAAATGGGCCCTGTCAAACTGTAGAAGAGCTTAAACAGTTTGACACCTCATTAGAAAATAAAGAGACTAGGACAAAGATGGTAATAAATACAGCATAAGTAAATACATAAGCTGGCAATGTTCATTGACAATAAAATGCTCACTCATTACATAATTTTCAGCTGTTACAATGATTTTACTTAAAAGGATTGTTAATTTGTGGGTGAACTGTTACTTACTCACACAGATGTTTCTTTAAACCTGCATGAAGGTTTTTTTTTTAACATGAAAATATTTTAAAGAGTGGTGGTAACCAAACAGTTGCTGTTCCCCGTTAACTTCCACAGTGTAGAAAAATATATATGGAAGTCAATGGGGAAAATAAACTGTTTGGCTACCACCACTCTTTAAAATATCTTTCTTCATGTTAAAAAAAAAAAAAAAAACTTCATGCAGGTTTAAAGAAATATGAGGGTGTGTAAATAACAGCAACGCTCGGGTTAAGTTCTATGTTTTTATGGTACATAACTGTCATGTTTTTTTTTTTTAGGTTAACTACCTACGCTCCATCGGGGGAACCAATCCAGGGGCGGCTGTGCGTAAGATGCTACGTAAAGTGGCCACAAATGATGTCCTCAGTGCCTACAGCATGAGAGGGAAGAAATCTAAAATGCCATTCCAGGAGCTTAGAATTTCCTCTCTTATTATAGGAAAGTTTTATTCCATTATCCTTTAAAAAAAATATTGATTGTCAGTTAAAGTAGTTACAATTCGGAGATGATTTGTTGAAGATGTTTGATCAGATTATTTCATCTAATTTTTAGGAGCAACACAGAGGAACTTCAAGTCAATGAAGTATACAGAAGTGGAAGATATTATCTCACAGGCCCTGAAATTCGCTCCACACAGGAATTTAAAATGGTAAACACACTGTATTTGTTGAATAAAGATAGAAACAAGACATGCAGCCAAGAGACTGTCCGCTCACACAAACACCAGACATTACGGTCTGTCACAAAACCAAGAAATAAACTAGACCCAACCCTGTGACACAACCCTGACATTTAAATGCATTTTGAAATTACTATTAACTATGTCAGTGATACTACTGTGACTAACACATAGTGAAGGCTACATGCAGCGTTTCACAAAAGCATCGTAAGTGCGTAAAAACGGTACGATTGATATTAATATTACGGTCTGTTTCCCAAAATCGTTTCAATAAAATGGCAGGTTTTTTTGTTGTTGCAAAAAACCCTTTTAGCGTAAATAATCTAGTGCTATTTGCAGTTAATGTAAACCGTATCTATTTGATATACTTTATGTAAATGGCATTTATCGCTAATTTTTATCTCGCTGCTCGCTGGCATCTATATTTTACAACAAACGCCCCTTTTAATACCCTTTTCAACAGTGACATCTAGCGGTAAACTGTTATTACGTTATAATTGAGGTACTTTATTAGACATTCTCTGGTACTAGGCAATGGCAATGACTGATTGAAACAAGAATATCAATTTTCTTTGTTATAATATTACTATTCTTTGTTGTATTTACAGATGACTGTGGTGAAGGTGGAAGAGTGCAGGATCTACAATTACACTAATAATAAAATGTTTTAAGTAGTTAGTTTGTTTTTGTTTCGCTTTCTGCCATGTTTTGAATGTGATGCATAGCCTACTACCTGATTGTGTGTTTTTTTTTTTTTATCAAAAATTAAAAAATGACAAAAACATGGACTATAGGCTGATTATTTATATAGATTTACTGTTGTATGTTATTAAAGTAAATTAAATTGTTGTTAGTTGAACGTTAGAAATAACGTTCTGGGATTAATACAACTTTCCTGGCGAACCAAAAACTAACGTTCTGAGAACGTTCTGGGAACCAAAATAAAACGTTCTGGGAACCAAAAACAAACGTTCTGGGAACGTTATGAAAACTTTCCTGGCTAACCAAAAACAAACCATAAAAAATAACGTTCTGGGAACCAAAAACTAACGTTCTGAGAACGTTCTGGGAACCAAACACTAACATTCTGGGAACCAAAAACTAACGTTCTGAGAACGTTCTGGGAACCAAAAACTAACGTTCTGGGAACCAAAAACTAACATTCTGAGAACATTCTGGGAACCAAAAACTAACGTTCTGAGAACGTTCTGGGAACCAAAAACAAACGTTCTGGGAACGTTAAGAAAACTTTCCTGGCTAACCAAAAACAAACCATAAAAAATAACGTTCTGGGAACCAAAAACTAACGTTCTGGGAACGTTCTGGGAACCAAAAACTAACGTTCTGGGAACCAAAAATTGTTAGCTGGGATGTGATGTGAACGTACGTCGAGTTTAACAGTATTGGGACTGAGGCGCCAGAACTGCTGATAGAATGTGCGCTGTAGGGCGATACTGCATATTTTAGTTTCCATTCTTATTTTGTTTCCACGATGTGTAAAATGTAGGGCTACCACCAGCCGCGGCGCTACCATTGGGCATTTAGGTCCGGGCCCACCCATTTTCTACTATGGTTTTGTACGTTTCTTCAGTCGGATCTATTTGCGATGATCGATCCAAATTCTAAACAAACAGTTTACATGCTTCGTCCTTGTTACATTATTCATTAAGATAATAATTAATAAATGCACGTGTGACCGAATGCTCTCTTTTCCATGTTGCCACTTATGCAAATTAAGCTAGAGGTTCCCGCTGTCAATTTCCCTTTAAGTATTGGGACACGTCATTTCCGATTGGCCATAAATAGCCTCTTTCAGCCTGTTAGGATACGCTGCTTCCTGTTGACTCGGGGGTTCCCTTTTCGCTTCCCACGTGCGGGCATTTCGAGTGTGGTGTTACGCCAGCGGTTGCGTGCTTTTTACAATGGCGATTGCCTACGGTAAGCTTGTAATGCAATGTCTTATGACAATTGTGGTTGGGTATTAATCTGACTTGTGGGTATGACGTTTAGCTTGTTGCAGGCATGTGTGAATTCATTTATGCGACACTGCGGAATCAAAGTGAGATCAAATAATCTGGCGGGCGGTTCGGCGCTTGACTGATTTCATCATCGGGTAAGTCTGGGTCGAGGGAAGTGATGGGCGCTGCGTGTGTGAGCATTTATTTTAAAAGGAGGTGCTTTGTAGCTTGTTTCAGAGATATACCGACCAGTTTGCGTGACAGGATCAAAGCGAAAACAAACCATCTAAAAGTGGTTCATTACGAACACGATTGACTGACTTCATTGTCTGGTAAGCTTTTTCCTGATTGGGTCGAGACATTAAGCATTTTCGTGGGTAATTAACCATTGTGTTTCCCCTTTTAAGGTGTTTGAGATCTGTTGTGCAAATGTTTTGCTCTCGATTCAGAAGGCCTATTTAATGCGAGGAATCGCCGTTGTCCTACAGTCTATTTCTCCCTTGCCTGTTCACCTTGATTAATTATGGTTTGTGTCTTATGATTGGAATGATGTTATAATTTTTTTGTTTTGTTTCTTTCTTTATTTGGAAATAATTTGTTAGTGGGAGCTATTGTTCCCAGGCGAGTGTTTGGGTTTATTAGTAATTTATTGTTTATATTAATTCTGAAATTATTTCTTTATTGTGGAAGTGTGTGTGTGTGTGTGTGTGTGTTTGAGTGTGTTTCTTTTGCTAGATGCTGGGGGCTCCAGCCAGGAATCCTCCTCTTCCTTTTCTGTGGATTGGTGATGGTTTGAACACAGGGTGTGGTGTGCAGTGAGACGCACGGATTTTGTGTGCAGTGGTGTGAGTTGCCCCAGAGTGTGTGTGTGAAGCCAGGTATTACCTGCTCTCGAGTCCTCAGCCAAAGCTTCTGAATGTAGTGTTATTGTATGTCTTTGTGAGTGTTTGTTAAAATGACTATGTTTCCTTCCCTGATCACATAAATGATCAGTTGTGGTGGCATGTCCTGCCTGGCACGCCCAGTTGATTTTAAAGGAGATTTTTTATTGTTAATAAAGAATTATTGTGCATGATATTCACGTCTCTGTTCCTTCCTAATGCAACCCACTTGCGTGCCTTAAGATAAAGTGTATCAATTATTCTCTGTGTGATGTCAGAGTGGCGTAGTCGGTTTTCTTAAAGCTGCCTGTTCTTCTATTCTTTAAAGCTGCAGCCTAACTCATGCCACATTGTGGCGCAGTCGGCAGGATAACGCATTGGTGTGGGACAGAGATGTGAATTATATATTCATTTTGTGTTGTTGTTTTTTGTTTTGTTTTACTTTGTTGAAAAGGAATAGGACAACGGCGACCCTGTGCGGCCAGTAGTGCTCGGGTGGTGTAGCCATTATTTTTTTGGGATTTGGTCTCGGCCCATTCAGGTAACCCTGTGGTATGGAGGAAGAATTGCAGGAGCTGCGGGCACTGGTGGCCCAGCTGCGGACTGATAATGAGCAGTTGCGCCAGGGGACATCAGCCGTGCTCCCAGCCCCTAATGCTTCAGCTAGTAATCCATCTGTTGCGGCACCGACTTCAGCAGGTAGTTTTTCACTTCCTGATACCGGCCCACTCGAGCGATTTGTGTTTATTCCGAGGGATCATAAGTGCCCAAAATTTAATGGTAGGACCGGCATTGATATTAATGAATGGTTAGAGGAGGCACGCGCTTGTATGAGGGCACGTCATATGGCTACCGTTGACCAAGCCTTCTTTTTGATCGATCATTTGGAGGGCGAGGCACGTGAAGAGCTTCGTTATCGTTCGGGGGTAGAGCGGCGAGATCCAGACCAAATCATCGCAGCATTGCGCGAATTGTATGGTTGTACGCGATCATATGTAGCGTTACAGGAACTGTTTTTCTCTAGGCGACAGCAGGAAGGGGAGACCCTTGTGGAATTCTCCCTGGCCCTGATGAGCTTATGGGAGAAGGTTAAGGAACAGGCGCCACATGAAATGCCCAATACTGGGGCCTTATTACGAGATCAGTTCGTTGAAAATGTTAGCGATAATACACTTAGACGTGAGTTAAAACAGTTAGTTCGACGTAGCCCTGATAGTACGTTGCTTGAAGTGCGTAGTGAGGCAATTCGTTGGGAGCGAGAGGGGACCCCCGGGGGCGCACGGGGACGTAGCTATTCTGTTCCAACGGCACACTGTATACAATATGGGGTGCATGGACAGTCGCAGCCTGGCGGTAACATTCCAGGAGGGTCATCTGAGTTGCGTGAATTAAAGGAGATGATGAAAATGCAACAACAACAATTAAATCAACTTACTCAAAGTTTAGCCCACATTCAGAGAACTCAACTGGGGGGTGGAGTACAGCGATTTAGTCATATTATTTGCAGGCGGTGTAATCAACCGGGACATTTCGCAAGAGAGTGCGAGGGGGAGCGTAGAGCTGCCCGGTTTCAGCCTACCATGCCGGCAGGTCCACCCCGGGGAGGGGGACCAGTTCCATCCGGCCAGCCGCCGGAAAACTAATACCCACCGAGCGGTTGAGCCACTGCTCGGTTGGGGAAGGGAGGGGCTCAAGTCACCTGATTAGCCCAGACTCACTTGCTCGTCTGGTGTCGTCTTGTCCGCAGCTCGTCGTCCACATGGGAGGGGTTCCTGTGTCTTGTCTAGTGGACACTGGCTCTATGGTGACGACTGTCACAGAAAGTTGTTTTACTACTTATTTTAAACCTTGGGGACCAGAACGACTCCTTTCATGCCAGTGGTTGCAATTGCGAGCAGCGAACGGTTTGTCGATTCCGTATATAGGGTACCTGGAGTTAGATATTGAACTTTGTGGTCGGTCGCTCTCGGGGTGTGGGGTTTTGGTGGTCCGGGACCCTCCTGGTGGTTTGGCCGGCCGAGTCCCTGGGGTCTTGGGGATGAATGTTTTGGGCCGTTGCTACCAGGAGCTCTTTGGCCAGCATGGCTCTGCTCTCTTCGAGCTACCGGCTGTGTCACAGGCTCCTTCATTTATTTCACAGGCACTGCAACACTGTCATCAGGCAGACATTAAGCCTGTCGTAACTGTCAGGGGTCAAGTCAGGGTACGAGGTCGCCAGGTGAATCGTATTCCCGGAGGGACATTAAAGCTAGTAGCTGCTACCTGTTCAACCCAGTATTCCAATGGGACAGTCTTATTTGAACCACCAGAGGTAGGTCTCCCAGCAGGTTTGTTAGCATCTCCTGCTTTGGTGAGAGTGGTCCGAGGAACAGTATATATACCGGTAGTAAATGTCGGTACAACTGATATCGTTCTGTATCCACGAGTTACTATTGGTGCGTTAAGATATGTGGATGTGGTGAGTTTGCCTTCTGAGATTAGTGAAGTTCAGCCAGTGGCAGTGTCAGCAAGCGTACAGGCGGCTCGAGTCACCCCGGTGCGGGATCAGATTGATTCCCTTGATCTGTCTGAACTGCCAATGGCAGACCAGGTGAAAGTTCGGGCCTTGCTGTTGAATTATGAGTCTGTGTTTTCGACATATGAGGGGGATCTTGGGTGCACAGGTCTCATTTCTCACGACATACCCCTTGTAGATCATACTCCCATTAGGCAGCGACATCGGCGGATACCTCCGTCCGAGTATGAGGTAGTGAAAGCACACATAAATCAGCTTCTTGAGGCACAAATAATTAGGGAGAGTAGTAGTCCCTATGCATCACCTATTGTGCTCGTGAGAAAGAAGGATGGTGGTCTGCGCTTGTGCGTAGACTACCGCCGTCTGAATGCGAGCACCAGGAAGGATGCTTTTCCGTTACCTCGTATCGAGGAGACCTTGGACTCACTGACGGGTGCCCAATGGTTTTCTACCATGGACCTCGCCAGTGGGTACAACCAGGTACCTGTTACGGAGGGGGATAGATACAAAACGGCCTTCTGTACTCCATTTGGCTTGTTTGAATGGAACAGGATGCCCTTTGGGCTGTGTAATGCTCCTAGCACCTTCCAGCGTTTGATGCAAAGACTGTTTGGTGATCAACAGGGACAGTCTCTCCTTTTGTACCTCGATGATATAGTTGTGTTTTCGGCCTCAGTAGATCAACATCTCTCTCGGATGGAGGTGGTCCTGAATCGTCTGCAGCGGGAAGGATTAAAAGCTAAATTGGGGAAATGTTCATTTTTCCAGAGGAAGGTAAAGTATTTGGGTCATGTGGTCTCGTCTGAAGGGGTCGCTACCGACCCAAGTAAGATTGAGGCAGTGACCCAGTGGCGTTGTCCCACTACTGCAGGTGAGGTGCGTTCCTTCCTGGGATTTGCCAGCTACTACCGTCGGTTCGTGGAGGGGTTTGCAAAAGTAGCTGCCCCGTTGCATGGTCTAGTAGCTAGGCTAACAAATCCAAAACGTCGGAGGTGTTCAGAGCAGGACTTTGCCGATGCCTGGTCTATACAGTGTCAACAGAGCTTTGAGGAGTTGAAGCAGCGATTGTCTATGGCCCCGGTGCTGGCCTATGCCGATTTCTCCTTGCCTTTCGTCCTGGAGGTTGATGCCAGCTATGGGGGTTTGGGGGCAGTACTGTCCCAGGAGCAGGGAGGAAAGGTACGACCGATAGCATATGCTAGTCGTGGTCTTCGGCCCACTGAGCGCCATATGGACAATTATAGCTCTATGAAACTGGAGTTTCTGGCGCTCAAGTGGGCCATGGCGGAAAAATTTAGGGAGTACCTGTTAGGCCATAAATGTGTGGTATTCACAGACAACCCTCTCAGCTACGTTCTTACAGCCAAGCTGGGGGCCACCGAACAGCGTTGGGCAGCCCAGTTGGCTGTTTTCGATTTTGAGATCAGGTATAGGTCGGGTCGCTGCAATGGGAATGCAGATGCTTTGTCTAGACAGAATCCACCCACCAGGGAGGACATTCAAAGTCTAGTTCCGGGGCTGGCTATCCCAGAAGAGATAGCTCAAGTAGCCCAGGCAGGACCGGTGGCCCAGGTGAGCCAGGTAACAGTGTTCCCAGGTCCATCTTTGGGAGATATGCGTTCCAGTCAGAGGGCTGATCCACATATTGGAGAACTTTTACGGTTCTGGCGACGACAAGCGTCCCCGACATCGGGGGAACGCAGGCAGTTAGTAAAGCCAGTGGTCACCATGCTTCGGCAATGGGACCGCTTGGTGGAGCAGGATGGGGTAATGGATCGTCGGGTGAGACGCTCAGACGGTGGGGAAGAAACCTTGCAGGTTATACTGCCAATGGCTATGAAGGACGAGGTTCTGATGCATTTACATCAGCAGCATGGGCACCAGGGTGTGGAACGGACTACCCAGCTGGTTCGACAACGGTGTTATTGGCCGGACATGGCCTCTGAGATTGCACGT
Source organism: Squalius cephalus (assembly GCF_949319135.1). Classification (NCBI taxonomy): domain Eukaryota; kingdom Metazoa; phylum Chordata; class Actinopteri; order Cypriniformes; family Leuciscidae; genus Squalius; species Squalius cephalus. Next base: position 17,497,644 of record NC_137122.1, read on the forward strand.
TGGTGCCAGCATTGTGAGAGGTGCCAGCATGCAAAGGGCCTCCCCTCAGCACACAGTAGTTTTATGGGACACCTGTTGGCTTCCCGGCCAAATGAAGTTCTGGCCATCGATTTTACAGTTCTGGAACCCTCCCGGTCTGGCATTGAGAACATTATGGTCATGACGGATGTATTTTCTAAATACACGTGGGGGGTGGCTACCAGAGATCAGCGGGCTGAAACGGTGGCACAGGTTCTGGTATCTGAATGGTTTTGTCGACTCGGTGTTCCAAGTCGTATTCATTCAGACCAGGGTCGGAACTTTGAGGCCGTTCTCATCCAACAGCTTTGCCACTTGTATGGTGTTGAGAAGTCTCGCACTACTCCGTACCACCCGGCTGGTAACGGGCAGTGCGAGCGGTTTAATAGAACCTTACACGATTTGTTGCGTTCTCTGCCCGATTCTCAGAAGGGTGACTGGCCGTCGTGTCTTCCTCAGGTGCTATTTTCATATAATAGTACCCCTCACCAGAGTACTGGGGAAACCCCGCATTTTTTTATGTTTGGTCAGGAGCCACGCCTACCAGTCGATTTTCTGCTTGGGAGAGTCCAGGAACCAGAGGCTGGCTGTGTGCAGAGGTGGGTCCTGGAACATCAGAATAGACTCAAAGTAGCTTTTGAGGGGGTGAGAGAACAGTTAAGAACGGCGGCGGAACGTCGCAAGGTCCGGCATGACGGGCACGTCCGGGAGGAACCTTTGCGGGAGGGTCAGTTGGTGCTGCTTCGGGCCTTTAATGTGAGAGGTAGACATAAAATACATGATCTCTGGGGCCCGGTAGTATACCAGATTGTGAAAGCGGGTGAACAGGTATATTCTATCGCTCCAGTGGACAATCTGGGTAAAGTGAGGCGAGTACATCGCTCGGCAATAAAACCTTGGGTGGGGGAGAATCCTTTGGTTAACGCTCCTGAATGTAACTTGGTGGGACCAATAGCATCTGCTGAGGAAGAGGAGGAGATCGGAGATTGGTTTGTAGTGGTACCCGACGCTCCTCAAGGGGGGCAGAGGTCAGTGCCACTGGTTGAGGTCCCAGTAGGCGGTTCCGGAGGGGACCACCCGATCACAGACAATCTCCCAGAGGAGGAAGAGAATGCAGAGGTTATAGCACCCACCACAGGTGAGGTGGTGGCCAGAGTGCGGTCCCCAGAGCCTACTCCTCTTGAGCAGGATACGGGGGTAAGGCGCACGAGAAGGCTGATGGCAGGACACCATCCTAATCCTCACCGCCTCCCTCGAGCGGTAGGAAGACCATGGCACGATGGAGGGGCAGGCGATAGTCCGATATCCAGTGCGGTGGTTGCCTTGTTCCGACCTTGGCATTAAAAATCCTGGGTGAATAAAGTATCCATCGTCGGGTCGACGATGAAAATGTCGGGGGTAGATGTGACCGAATGCTCTCTTTTCCATGTTGCCACTTATGCAAATTAAGCTAGAGGTTCCCGCTGTCAATTTCCCTTTAAGTATTGGGACACGTCATTTCCGATTGGCCATAAATAGCCTCTTTCAGCCTGTTAGGATACGCTGCTTCCTGTTGACTCGGGGGTTCCCTTTTCGCTTCCCACGTGCGGGCATTTCGAGTGTGGTGTTACGCCAGCGGTTGCGTGCTTTTTACAATGGCGATTGCCTACGGTAAGCTTGTAATGCAATGTCTTATGACAATTGTGGTTGGGTATTAATCTGACTTGTGGGTATGACGTTTAGCTTGTTGCAGGCATGTGTGAATTCATTTATGCGACACTGCGGAATCAAAGTGAGATCAAATAATCTGGCGGGCGGTTCGGCGCTTGACTGATTTCATCATCGGGTAAGTCTGGGTCGAGGGAAGTGATGGGCGCTGCGTGTGTGAGCATTTATTTTAAAAGGAGGTGCTTTGTAGCTTGTTTCAGAGATATACCGACCAGTTTGCGTGACAGGATCAAAGCGAAAACAAACCATCTAAAAGTGGTTCATTACGAACACGATTGACTGACTTCATTGTCTGGTAAGCTTTTTCCTGATTGGGTCGAGACATTAAGCATTTTCGTGGGTAATTAACCATTGTGTTTCCCCTTTTAAGGTGTTTGAGATCTGTTGTGCAAATCTTTTGCTCTCGATTCAGAAGGCCTATTTAATGCGAGGAATCGCCGTTGTCCTACAGTCTATTTCTCCCTTGCCTGTTCACCTTGATTAATTATGGTTTGTGTCTTATGATTGGAATGATGTTATAATTTTTTTGTTTTGTTTCTTTCTTTATTTGGAAATAATTTGTTAGTGGGAGCTATTGTTCCCAGGCGAGTGTTTGGGTTTATTAGTAATTTATTGTTTATATTAATTCTGAAATTATTTCTTTATTGTGGAAGTGTGTGTGTGTGTGTGTGTGTGTGTTTGAGTGTGTTTCTTTTGCTAGATGCTGGGGGCTCCAGCCAGGAATCCTCCTCTTCCTTTTCTGTGGATTGGTGATGGTTTGAACACAGGGTGTGGTGTGCAGTGAGACGCACGGATTTTGTGTGCAGTGGTGTGAGTTGCCCCAGAGTGTGTGTGTGAAGCCAGGTATTACCTGCTCTCGAGTCCTCAGCCAAAGCTTCTGAATGTAGTGTTATTGTATGTCTTTGTGAGTGTTTGTTAAAATGACTATGTTTCCTTCCCTGATCACATAAATGATCAGTTGTGGTGGCATGTCCTGCCTGGCACGCCCAGTTGATTTTAAAGGAGATTTTTTATTGTTAATAAAGAATTATTGTGCATGATATTCACGTCTCTGTTCCTTCCTAATGCAACCCACTTGCGTGCCTTAAGATAAAGTGTATCAATTATTCTCTGTGTGATGTCAGAGTGGCGTAGTCGGTTTTCTTAAAGCTGCCTGTTCTTCTATTCTTTAAAGCTGCAGCCTAACTCATGCCACACACGCATAATTATCAGTGAACTTGATAAATGTTGCAGATATGTTTTACATGCATGCACAAACAAATGCCTTTCAACTTGTGTGTGCAAAATTCAGAATAAAATGAATGTGCAGCAATTTGTACAAATACAGAGTCTGTAGGTCTACTGTGTTGTTACCATTAAATAAGCTCATTTAGTTTCATTTTTGTTAAAATATAATGTTATTTTTTCATCTATGTTGATTATGAAAAGTGAACCGCACACACGAGTATACGCAATATCGAGAGACATGGAGCGGGTCAGACATGATTTTGACCACTTAATTAAGTTTTGTTTTGCAGAAAACGTTTTTTTTTAAGTGAATTTCGTTTTGTATAAATTGTATCTTAATTTTAATTTTTTTTTTTTTTTTATCAACCAATTGCCAAATACCAAATATAGCAGACAACACAATCATAGAGGCGCCCGCGTGGTCACTTGCACTGCTCGTAAACAGGAGCGCATCTCATCCTAACTTAACGAAACCCCAGCATATGCCTCACATACATGAAATATATCTTAAGAAAGCTTGAAATGTATTTTTAACAATTTAAAACGAAAAGAAATAGGCTACTCTCTGGTTATGTAATGATGTGCATTTCTCTCTATAGGCGTGTTCACTACTACGGAGATGGCGATCGTCAACTTCATCTTTACAGCTGTTGTTGCTGTTAATAAACTAAAAATAATAGGCTTATAATTTTATTAAACAAATTAAATGACATTTTTATTGTATTAAAAAGCAACGAAAAAAATCCTGTTTATCAGTAGTGTGTGTGTGTCGAAATAATTTGTCCGCAGCTGCTCAAAAAAAAAAAAAAAAACAGTCAAAAACCCCACTGTCAGTGTTTTGTAAGGAACATGCAAATATGTTCAATATAGCAGGAGACATTTTAATTGTTTACTAATAAAACAGTTATTTTTTATGTCAGTGTCGGCTAGACAGATGAAGTTGACGACTCGCGATCTTCGCAGCGGTAGCCTACCACATCTTTAAATCACTATTAGTAGGCTATTATTTAAGTTAACATAAAATACATAGACCTACACCACAAAAACTAGTTGAGGATAAATTCGTTAAAATTGGGCGATTCCAGTGAATGGAAGTGACATTTGCAGTCAAAACTTAAAATAAAAATTCTCAGAAAATGCATTTATTTGAAACGTCTGAAAGGAGTCAAGACATTAGAAAAATATCGGTCTACACATGCGTTTTATATTTAATATGAGGGAAATACACATGTGACGTGACACAAAAAAATCTTTAACTTTTAGGTGGCAAAATATTTTTTTAGTAATTCTATAAATTACACTGTGCAAACCAAAATATATATACCCACCGGATGAATAAAGATCGGCCTCCACAGAAAATTAAATGTTATATTATTTTTATTTTATTTTTCGTGTTTGCATTTATGTGAAAAAAAAAAATGTTACGGGCGTGACAGTTCTCCATTACGCACGGACATGACTGCTCTGAAGCGACTTTAAAAATTGCACAGAGACCTCAAACAGAAAGCACAAAGCCTTTCTTTAAAGTGAATTTCGTTTTTTTTATTAATTATATCTTAATTTTAGTCAATGTTTCATCTGGATTTAATAAATAAGAAGTAGTCTAAATATAGTAGAAAATAGATAATCATGACACGTAGGCGCGGGCGAGTGAACTGGACTCTTGTCTCATAAATGAACCGAAACTCAGCGTAAGGTAGGCTATGCTACTTGCCTCACAGACCTGAGAAATATATAGAAAGCTTGAAATGTCTACTTTTAAACATGCAGAACAATTCAAAACGAAGGAAAACAGACTGCTTTCTCCTTATGAAATGTGCATTTCTCTCTGGCGCGTTCTGAGAAGATCGCGACGCATCGTCAACTTCATCTTTGCAGTCGACACAGAAAACACTTGTTTATTAAAAACAATTAAAATGTCTAGCTATATATGACATTAATAATCATTACTTTTGCCGGTTCTTTGTGACAGCTTTTAGATGCTTTATTGGCAGCGCCACCCACATGTTGAACGAGTCACACCGCATCAGCACCGAAAACATGATATTTTTTTTTAAATCTAAAATAAAAAATCGTGATACGAACCGAATCGTAGGTTTGGTCTATCGTTACAGCCAGATGAGAAAGCAAGAGTTTATGGTTTAAAAAACAAACAAACAATGGTTATCTGAACATCTTTGCCAAGCGCAAACCAGTACAGAATTAGGCTAATCAATAAATTATCGGGGAGGGTCATGCCTTTTTTCACAATCATTTTGGAGGGTCATAGAAAAAATTATTGCTGGCGAAGGGAGGGTCATGTCTTTTTTGACAACAGATCTCAAAACTCCTCCGGTGGCCCCTTAAATAAATAACGAACAGTCCCTAAGACGTACTCCCGAATTGATTATTTTTTCATTGACAATAGAATTCTACACTTGGTGAGGGAATGTGACTATGGCGCTATAGTAATTTCAGACCATGGGCCCCTCAGGATGAAATTGTGTTTTTCAGATTCACAATCAATATACCGCCCATGGCGATTTAACACTTTACTGCTTTCAGATGAGAATTTTGTCAGTTTTTTAAGGGCAGAAATTAAATTCTTCCTTGAAGTTAATCAAACCCCAGGAATGCCATTTTCTACGGTCTGGGAGTCCTTAAAGGCCTACTTAAGGGGTCAGATAATCTCATATTGTGCTAACAAGAAGAGGAGAAGCTCTGAACGGCTGAGATTGTTGACAGACGAGATATTACTTGTGGACAGGGAATATAGCCATTCCCCTTCGCCAGATTTAGTCAAGAAACGTATGTCACTTCAAACTGAATTTAATACTCTGTCTACCCAACAGGCCGAATACCTGATTTCTAAATCAAGGCATGAGTACTATGAACATGGTGAGAAGTCGGGGCGTCTGCTCGCACATCAGCTACGCCAGAGATCAGTTACTCAAAATATTCCAGCTATAATCAATGACCAAGGTAATAAATGTTCAGACAATGAGAAAATTAACTCATGTTTTAGTCAGTTCTACCAGTCACTGTACTCTCCTGACTCATCCTCTAATCAGTCTGATTTGGAGACCTTCTTTGAAGGTATAAACGTTCCCTCCGTAAGTCCGGATCTGGCCAATGAATTGGAAAAAGATATTTCGGTGACTGAGATAGTTTTTGCAATTAGAGACATGCAAAGTGGCAAGTCTCCGGGGCCGGATGGCTTTCCAGCCGAATTTTTCAAGAAATTTTCAGAACCGCTGTCCCCCTTATTACTGTCAGTTTTCAATGAGTCTTCTGTAACCTTATCACTTCCTGTATCTATGTGTCAAGCTATCATCTCTTTACTACTTAAAAAGGATAAAACCCCTCTAAATTGTAGTTCATACCGGCCTGTGTCGCTTCTGAATACGGATGCCAAGATCTTCGCAAAGGTCTTGGCAAAGCGCCTTGAGAGGGTAGTTCCCACTGTTGTTTCACCTGACCAGACAGGGTTTGTGAAAAATCGCCAATCCTTTTTTAACATTAGACGACTGTTTGGTGTGTTGTATACTCCCACTCCACCCGGCCACAAAGACGATGAGGTGATACTTTCTCTTGATGCTGAAATGGTGTGAAAAGGGAAAAACATCCAGTATGCGGCAGTCCTGTGGGAAAATGCCTTGTTGATGCTAGAGGTCAGAGGAGAATGGGCCGACTGATTCAAGCTGATAGAAGAGCAACTTTGACTGAAATAACCACTCGTTACAACCGAGGTATGCAGCAAAGCATTTGTGAAGCCACAACACGCACAACCTTGAGGCGGATTCGCTACAACAGCAGAAGACCCCACCGGGTACCACTAATCTCCACTACAAATAGGAAAAAGAGGCTATAATTTGCACAAGCTCACCAAAATTGGACAGTTGAAGACTGGAAAAATGTTGCCTGGTCTGATGAGTCTCGATTTCTGCTGAGACATTCAGATGGTAGAGTCAGAATTTGGCGTAAACAGAATGAGAACATGGATCCATCATGCCTTGTTACCACTGTGCAGGCTGGTGGTGGTGGATGTTTTCTTGGCACACTTTAGGCCCCTTAGTGCCAATTGGGCATCGTTTAAATGCCACGGCCTACCTGAGCATTGTTTCTGACCATGTCCATCCCTTTATGACCACCATGTACCCATCCTCTGATGGCTACTTCCAGCAGGATAATGCACCATGTCACAAAGCTCAAATCATTTCAAATTGGTTTCTTGAACATGACAATGAGTTCACTGTACTAAAATGGCCCCCACAGTCACCAGATCTCAACCCAATAGAGCATCTTTGGGATGTGGTAGAATGGGAGCTTCGCGCCCTGGATGTGCATCCCACAAATCTCCATCAACTGCAAGATGCTATCCTGTCAATATGGGCCAACATTTCTAAAGAATGCTTTCAGCACCTTGTTGAATCAATGCCACGTAGAATTAAGGCAGTTCTGAAGGCGAAAGGGGGTCAAACACAGTATTAGTATGGTGTTCCTAATAATCCTTTAGGTGATTGTATATATACAGGGTTTTTCCTGCGTAGAGAATTATGAGGCGGCCGCCTCCGTTAAATTTCGTGCCGCCTCCAGCTCTCGACAATACTCGGACCGCTTGTATAGTAGTGCGCGGATAATCCGTGGGTTGGGCAGGCCAAGTAATAAAAACATTCCATCCTGTGGATGACAGATAAATAATTTTGTGTTGAGTTTAATAAAGACACGGAACTCTCATCACGGAAAAATTAATGAATGTGCATCGCTCTACTTTCGTTTTCAACAACGTAACGTTAATTCTCTTCAGGGAAAACTAATCAAGGAAAACATATCAGGACTCGACAATAACGCTTGTCCGGGACACGTTTTGTTTTCTTTCTTTTTTTGAAGGAAAAACTGAGAGAGAATTGTAGCCCATCCGGACAAATGCCCTGATTAAAACAATTTTTAATATAAAAATAAAAAAAAACTAGGGAATCACCGAAAACGTGAGGATGATTCTGTTTTATTTTATTTAATGTAAGTGATAGCCTATAGTTGATAATAATATAGGCCTACCTAATGTAGGCTACTAACGGTAACAAAGTTGCGCTGTTATTTATAACATATTATATATATAAACATATTATATATATAAAAATAAAAAAATGTCACCCTATAGCCCAAGACTGGTTGCCCAATGAAGCTAAGAAGGGCTGAGCCTGGTTAGTACCTGGATGGGAGACCTCCTGAGAAAACCAGGTTGCTGCTGGAAGAGGTGTTAGTGAGGCCAGCAGGGGGTGCTCACCCTGTAGTCTGTGTGGGTCCTAATGCCCCAGTATAGTGACGGGGACACTATACTGTCAAAGAGCACCGTCCTTCGGATGAGACGTAAAACCGAGGTCGTGACTCTCTGTGGTCATTAAAAATCCCAGGATGTCTTTCGAAAGAGTAGGGGTGTAACCCCAGCATCCTGGCCAAATTTGCCCAGTGGCCTCTGTCCATCATGGCCTCCTAATCATCCCCGTAAACTGATCTGTAAACTGATCTGTAAACCCCGTAAACTGGCTTTATCACTGTCTCCTCTCCACCAGTAAGCTGGTGTGTGGTGGGCGTTCTGGCGCAATGTGGCTGCCGTCGCAGCATCCAGGTGGATGCTACACATTGGTGGTGGTTGAGGAGATCCCCCCTTCAATGTAAAGCGCTTTGAGTGCAGAGAAAAGCGCTATATAAATGTAATGAATTATTAATTATTATTTATTATAATCATAACAGTTCAATAAACAAATAGTTAAAATTAAGTCACTTACATTTTAGACGCCATGACTGTTTTTGTTCTGTTCCAGCAGCGAAAATAGTTCCAAACAAAGATCACAGCAGAACCATAGCGCATCTCACAGCAACAAGCCGTGTTTCATTAATGAATGATTCAGCGTTTTGAACGAATCGGTTGAGTCAAAGATTCAATTACCTATTCATAAACTGCCTCATTCCGAATGAATCAGCCTTTAGAACGAATCGTTTGAATGAATGACTCAATGACTCACTCATTAAAATGGTCGCCTGCAGCCTCCTACTGGCGGTTTAGTTTCAAAGTATCATTCTTTTCAACATTCCTTATTTGTATATTCAAAAATATATAAAATAATCTAATTTAATTCAGTTATAATTTTCAATGTAAATTATTTAATTTGATTGGTAACAGCCTAGTGTCTTATTTTTTAATTATTTTAATAATAATCAAATAATCAAATTTAAGAATTTGAAATGAAAGATGGAGCAAACATTTAATAAAATTAGGGAAAAAAATGCCCTTTATAAAGGTAAAAAGAAATGATTCTATTAAGGCTGTTAAGCCTGTTAAGGCTATTAAGGAATTGTAATTTTGCCAAAATAAGAACTTTCAATTAGCCAACTTCAGTGTGATATGTTAACATATTGTAGTGTTTCGCTACTAAAAGTAAACAGACGGATTCTTCCTCCTTCTAAGGCTTTATTCAAGAACTGCAGGGTTACTGTTATGGCCGTAACCCACGCTGTACAACATTAAGGAAGAGATATAACGTGCTGGCTTGGCTGTTAAACTCACTCTGTCTTCCCGCTCCCAGCTCTCAACTCACTCTAGTCACTTGACCCCACTAAAACCCCGCCCCTTAAAGAACCAGGGACTAACAGATAGAACCACTTATGATTCGATTAACACCTTGTCAAACAACATAACACTAACTAGTGTCTTCCATTTATACTGACATTACACTGCCCCCCCTTTAATAAGAAGAACCCTCATCCATGAGGGGGCAAACAAAGGTGCCCAGGCCAACGTCTCTGCCTCCTTGGCCGCATATCAGGTTGAATGTCTGAGCTTGCAAGGGGATGAGGGGTTGGGGCATGGGGATCAGTGGAAAGTCCATGGGAAGTGGCTGCATGTGGGGTGTTTAGGGTGGAGGATTCAGGAGCCACTGGGGTGTGGGGCACGGGTCTGGGGTCAATGTAGTTTTGTGAGGCGGGGGGGGGGTGGTCTTTCTCTTTCCAAAAGAGACGGCCAAGTTACCTCTGTACGGGGCCAGCCTGTCTCTATGCAAGGCTACCTTCCTGCCTCTAGGTGGCATCTGCACCCTATACACTACCTCTTCCACCTTCTCTAGAACCAAGCAGGGGTCCACCCAGTGGCAGTCAAGCTTCGGGGAGCGTCCTCTTTTCTTCCTCGGGCTGTACACCCAAACTGACTCGCCAGCCTTGAAGTCTCTTCCCTTGCTCCTAACATCATAGTTCCTCTTCTGTCTCATGCCAGCCTTTTCCAACTGATCCCTGGCAAACACATGGGCTGTCTCCATTCAATCCTGCAACCTCCTTGCATACTCTGGTCTGGCAGGTATAGCCGGCATGTCCGGGGGCTTCACGAACAACAACTCTGGGGGGGTCCGAAGCTCACGCCCCAGCAGAAGCAAAGCAGGGGTACACAGTGTGGAGTCCTGTACCGCAGATCTGTAGGCCATGAGAATGAAAGGGAGGTGAGTGTCCCAGTCCCGCTGATGGTCAGCTGTAAGGATAGCTAGCTGTTGACCCAAGGTCCTATTAAATCTTTCAACCAGGCCATCGCTTTGGGGGTGCAGGGGCGTTGTGCGAGTTTTTTTCATGCCAAGCCGTTCACACAGGGCCGCAAACAGCTTGGATTAAATATTTCTCCCCTAATCACTGTGAATGACCTCTGCCACACCGAACCTGCTGAACATCCCCTCCACCAGTGCATCAGACACCGTCTCTGCTTCCTAGTTCGGTATTGCATAGGCCTCAGGCCACTTTGTGAAGTAGTCCATAGCAGTGAGGACGAACCGGTTACCTCTTTCAGTGACAGGGAAGGGGCCCATGATGTCCACAGCTACTCTTTCCATTGGTGCTCCTACAGCCTGCTGTTGAAGTTTGGCATGAGATTGATCGAGAGGGCCCTTATAAGCTGCACAGGCATCACATCTGCGGCAGAAATCCTCCACGTCCCTTCTATGCTGGCCCCAGTAGAACCCCTGGCGAAGGCGGCGGAGCGTTTTGGACACCCCGAAATGGCCGGACCCCATACTCCCATGACAAGCGGTTAACACTGCTTCCCTCAGTGTTTTGGGCACTATTATTTGCCATCAGTTCTCCCCAGTGGCAGGCTCCTTCCATGCTCGCTGGAGCACTCCCTCACTCAGCCTCAGTGTGTTAAATTTGGACCACAGTCCCTTTGTGCCCAACGAGCAGCCCGTAATATCCCCCCAATAGGGTCTCTGCTGTGCCTCCAGCCAGCGTAGAACAGGCCTCAGATCCTCATCTTGCTCCTGCTCCAACTTCCACTCTGGTGTATCAAACACCCTCAATGCTCCACATGCAGGCTGTGCTGGCTCATTCCCCAGACACAGTTCCCTCTCCTGCGCCTCTCTCCTTTCACAGTGACTGCATCCCTCGGCGGCACAGGGGCGACGAGACAAAGCTTCGGCGTTGGCGTAGTTAGACCCGGGTCTATGAACTACTTAGAAGTCGTATGACTGGAGTTCTTCCAGCCATCGGGCCACATGACCTTCAGGCTCTTTGAAAGACATCAACCATTGAAGAGCAGCATGGTCTGTCCTTATCGTGAATGGTGTGCCGCACAGGTAGTATTTGAAGTGTCTCACTGCCATTACCACTGCAAGGAGCTCACGTCTGGTTACACAATAGCGTTTCTCACACTTGTTAAAGACCCTGCTAAAGTATGCCACCACCTTCTCCCCATCTGGTCTGTTCTGCGATAACACTGCCCCCATGCCAACGTTGCTTGCGTCCATGTCTAAAACAATAGGCAGAGAGGTGTCGGGTGGAACAAGGACTGGAGCTTCAATCAACGCTTGCTGAAGGGTATCGAATGCCTTCTGGCACTCGTCAGTCCAGACGAAAACATGGTCTTTCTGCTGGAGGTGGAAGAGCGGCACCCCTATGCATGAAAACCCCCTTACAAACCTCCTATAGTAAGAGGCGAGCCCCAGGAAACTCTTCAGTTGTCTCATGTCTGTAGTAGTGTTGTCACGATACTAGAATTTCTAACTTCGATACGATACCTTAAAAAATATCGATATTCGATACCATTTTCGATACCACGGAGAAAAAAACTGCCACAATATTAAGGGGGTATTTTTATTTATTTAAAGCTGAATATAACACACCTAGAACATGAAAATGAGGTATATTTTACAAAAATGTCCTGAGTTCTATCTGTTAATATTTTTCATTGGACCAGAGCTAACATGAGCCGTTGTATTTTTATTACCTACTGTTATCAAAGATTAAAATATACTGTAACAAATGCATTGTTTATCGGTCATAAATGCTGGTTAATACATTAACGTTATTTGATGAACAGATTTAAACACAAACGTGCGTGCATCACAGGCGAAAACAATGCTCACTGGATCGACATGAACTAAGTCAAGTTACCTTTATTTATATAGTGCTTTTAACAATAAAGATTGTGTCAAAGCACTTTACAGTATCAAATTGGAGGATAGAGTGTCAGTAATGTATTATAATAAGATTAAACATTCAATTTTCAGTTAAAGGCATTTCATTATTGAATTCAGAGATGTCATTGTCTAGCTCAGTTTAGTTTAATTATATCTGTGTAATAATCAAATTGATGATAATCGCTAATCAAGGCAAATTGCAGAATTAAATAATATTTTTTTGAATAAAGTTAAATAGGCACAAGTTAATTTACATTTGACCACAGTTAAAATATTTACTTCTAAGATTCCTCAGTCAGAATATATTAACTTTAAAGGGACACTCCACCCATTTGCATTAAGCTTTGCATTGTTAGAAACCCAGTCATACTATTGAATGGTCATGCAACATTTTTTCATTTTCCCCCGAGACGAGAGAAATCTGTATTTACCTCTTTACACTTCCTCCTACAATGATGCAAAAATCGTCATTTTGCGTCATTGTAGGAGGAAGTGTAAGAGGGGGGGATTTCTGTTAAGACTACAAGCACTAGATCCACCCTTTCAAACCCGCCCATAGGGGGTTGGACCTAATGCGCTAACAGACCTATCACAGATCAGTGCTAATGCGTTTGATTTCAACGGCAGAAACCTGCAGAAAACAGGGACGAAGAAAGCTGAGTAGTTGGGGTTACCATACTCTTTTTCCTGGACATGTCCGGCCGTCGAGATCGACAAAAATGTCCGGGATTCAGCTTTTGCTTTCTGCGGTCGCCATTCATTTTTAACATGCTCACCTTTTGTTTCAATCTAACTGAATTCACCCCGATTGGTGAATCTGAATGTAATGTTTACATGAATGCTAAACAAGTGATCGGTTGATTTGCGTTTTAACATTGCTAAGAAAATACCCGCACCTCCGTGAGAGATAGCCCATGAGACCGGTGCATCTCACAGGCGCGCTCATCAGTACAGTAATACAGGGAGCAGGACGAGGCTAGCGCCGCGGGAGAAAGACGCGAGGCCGGTGGCGTGATCGGTTGAAAGACGCGAGGCCGGTGGCGTGATCGGTTGAAAGACGCGAGGCCGGTGGCGTGATCGGTTGAAAGACGCGAGGCCGGTGGCGTGATCGGTTGATGTGTGTTTTACCATTGCTAAGAAAATACCTGCTGCTCCGTGCGAGATACGAGAACAGTGCCTCTAGGGTGACCACCCGTCCCGCGTAGCGCGTGCGCGCACAGCGTTTGAAGCCCAATTCACGCGTCACGCAACTTTAGACCGTGTCACGCATAATCTATGCTTGCTCAAAAAAAAGTTGGTCGCTTTATATCCTCGAGCCCCAAGCAGACAAACGAGCATTACTTGACATTTCAGCATGCTATTGTTGCCACACAAACCCCTCAGTTGAACTGTCTGCTGACTAGGTTGTTGTCAACTTTTTCGCTATTGTCATGACAGCGCACGCAGTCTGGGAAGGAAGGAACTTTTAGATGCGCGCTTTCCAATTCGAAAAATTCGAGAAAGAGACTGAGTCTGAGAGGCAACGCCATCATCAATTAAAAAGAGAAGGTGTGGGTACAAGAAAGAATGGGGAAATTAATATTTGTGGCTGAAAGGTGTTGAGGGGGATACCGAGAGGGCTTTTTGTTACCTTTGCAAAACGTCCTTCTCAATAGGACATGGGGCCCTATCTTGCACCCAGCGCAATTGACTTTGTACACCGACGCATGTATCATTCCTATTTTGCACCCGCGCAAAGCGCGTTTTTTCCTCCACAGAAGCACGTCGCTAAACTAGGGAATGAACTTGCGCTCCCTGGGCGGTTCAGCGCAAAAAAGGAGGCGTGTTCCAGCGCAAACGTTCCTTCATGCTATTTTGCAGGTTTAGAAAACAGTTGCGCCACTAACCAGGAAAAAATGGTTTAAAGTCAGTGGCGCGTTGCGCATGTTATTCATATGCTATTTTAAGGGCGCATGCTTGGCCATAATCAATGTAGCGTGTGCACAACGCGCATACACTTTGATTCTCTCATCTACACAGAAGCAGCAGTTTTCATTTTTGCAAATCATACATTATTACGATAGATAGATAGATAGATAGATAGATAGATAGATAATTTATTATAAAAGCATACATCTAGCTTACACATTTACCCAAATTATCATACGCCTTTTTAACCGAAGTTAATTTGGGTGGGTTTCTCCATCCCCAACGTCCCTGACGAGAGCGTTGCTCTCCTCGGCTGTGAACCGCTCCTCGCGTGCGTCTGGCAAACCCGCCGTTATAATAGGAATCCGCTTTAGAACAAGCGCGCCTGCTCTTAAAGGGAATGTTATTTCACGTTACGCCCAAACCACACCTATGAATAATGAAGCTCTTCAGACCAACCCATTTTAGATTTGCGCCTGGCGCAAGAGTCATTTATCCCGCCGGGAAGATAGCAACAGCGCCAAGACCCGCCCACAAAGTTACTTGCTCTTTGCGCGTTGACACTTGCGTTTCAGATCGTTAAAATAGGGCCCATGGAGGGGAATACGATGTCAATCGTTTTTTTTTTAAATACTTTTTTTTTTAACTGTTCCTGTGGTGTTGAGCAACTACAATTCCTGTTAATCCTATAATTTTATATTATAATTTATTTAAAGTAAATAAATTGTAATGAAAAATAAATAAAATTAAATAGTCTGTCAATTCATTGAATGTTCAAAATATTATGAGTCTTTATTTAGAAAAAAAATACACATTGGTGGTTGGCCTATTCATGAGCATACATCAGCAATTACACGTTTAGGAGAATAGGGCATTATTAATACCATGTAAGGTGGTATGTGCTAGAAATGGGTAAACCACTATCAGTGAGTCTGCCAGTGGGGCACCGCCGCGCCAGACAGTGTCCCACATTGTCCCTCAGAAACATACCCCTTGTCCCCCCTTGGGCTTATTAGCAGGTGGTCACCCTAAGTGCCTCACAGGTGTCGGTCGTCAGTAATCACGCCACCGGCCTCGCGCCGTTCTCCCGCGCCCCTCAGCCTCGTCCTGCTCGCCACAGTAAACATGATGAATGGCAACTGTAGAACGCAAAAGCCGAATCCCGGACATTTTGGGCAAACTCGTCACGGATACTCACTCGTAGCCTAGCCTTGCCTTGTTGTTTTCAACTGCGCTGTCTTACCGGTAGGCGTGGCTTGGGAGTGGCCTTGTAGGGCAGCGAAGCAAGTGCATTCTGGGAGTTGTTGTCTTTCATCCACAAGAGCCAAAAATACATTTTCTGGCTTTTCTCAGTCTAGAAAGCTCCAAATTCAAAAATAATTTCACATTTCTTCTACATAAATGACCCACTTTCAATACACATTCATGTCTCCACGGGTGGAATGACCCTTTAAGAATTACATTGAAAAAAAGAGACAACACACTCATAACAACAATACTAGGCCATCTTGGTTAATGTTTCAGAAAAGTTAAAATGAGAAGTTACAGAGGAGTTACAGTTAGTTATAGGGGAATTCAAGAAGAGGTGACCCATTGATGCTGAGTAGGCCTAGCATACAGATACATGCTGCTAAATGTACATGTCCCCCTGGAGCTTGTTCGTTAAGTCTGTTTTCAGAATTAAAAAAAAATGAGTGATGTGAGGGATATTGATAGCCAAACAATCTTTTGGGTGCCCGCAGCCCGCTCGCAGTGTGAAGCGCGTGTCCTCGCTATTCTCCGACATGCCCGCTCGCAATGTGTTTTTAACGCGTGTCCGCGCTTTTCTCCGACATGACCGCTCGCGATGTGTCACCGCTCGCGGTGTGTCCGCGCTATTCTCCGACATGCCCGCTCGCGGTGTTCTTTATCAACCAAAGCCGGTCGCGAGGGCGCCGCACTCGCCATCTTTCCATTCACTTCACTTTTGCTATTTAACCAGAGCGAATGAGACGAGTGCGGTCATGTGTGTTGTTTGTCAACGCGCCTTTGAAGAGAAATTAAAGTGACAGCTCAGCTAGTATGGGAGTATCGATACTTCAGGACATTAGTATTGGTATCGTTCAGATATTTCAGTATCGATATTTATCGAAATATCGATATTTTTGACAACACTAGTCTGTACGGATTGGCCAGTCTCTAATGGTGTGTATTTTGTCCTCCAGAGTGCCTATGCCTTCCCTCCCCAACTTGTGTCCAAGGAACTCAACCTCCCGCCTCATAAAGTGGCATTTATCTGGATGCAGTTTCAGGCCTGCTGCTGCCACTATTCCCAGAACCCATCGGAGGGAATCAAGTGCTACCTCAAACGAATCGCCATGGACTAAAACAGTGTTTCTCAACCTTTTTGGAGTATTGGACCCCCATAATATCTGAAACCAGCCTCATGGACCCCCTACCCCAGTTCTCATCCGCCATCCACTGTTTTCTTTCCAACCACAATGATTTTCACAGTTAAACGCTATGAATGCAATATCAGTGAATGCAAGTTAATTAATTACATTTTTTTTAATGACTGGCAACTAGAATTGCATCTGGCCATTTAATTTGATTGCATTGAAATGGCACAACACATTACACAATCAATCACAACAACATTGTCAATTTCAGAACAATATTCTACTGCATTCTGTAAAACATTACATGTCCATTAATGTCCAATTTGAGATTAATATTTTAACAACGTCCATTTGAATGTTACTTTCTTTTGTAAAATTTACACTTTTTTAATACTAAAATTTCATTTTACTGCATTAAAATTACACAACACATGCTTCATCTACAACCAATTCTTTGGAACAACATTCCCTTTCAACACATGGAACAGTTTCAACACTGCCATCTATCTAATTTGGCTTTAACTTTTTAACACGTCCATCTGAATGTTATTTTGCTTGAATCTTTTGTTTAATGTGAAATTTGCACCTGTTTATCACAAATAAGCTTTTGCATCCTGGGGTGAAGTGTAGCAACAGCAGCAATAAGGTTCCTCTCCAAGCTGAGTCTGTTTCTCTGTTTTGTTTTTATGTGTGCCATGGCTGAAAATGTGACCTCACACAGATAGGTTGATCCAAAAGGCAGCAGTTCATACAGAGCATGTTTCCCAACATCAGGGTACTCCTTTTCAACATTGCACCAAAACTGTGTCAGTGATGTTTCTGAAAACATTATTTTCAAACCCCTATCTGAGGACAAATCAATAAGTCTTTCCTGGAGAGTAACAGGAGCGGTCTGGGTGCAGGTAGCCACAAAAGGGTTCCTTATCCAGTCAAGTGCAGAATTATGAACCTCAATGTCAGGAAAATATGATCTGAACTCAGAGGAAATTTTGTCCAAGTGTGCCTGTACTGTCTGCAGAATGCTCACTTTTTCAGCTCTAGCATTAACAAGGAATTATGCAGTGAACTGTCTTAATGCCAGGGTTTACCTGTTTTTGCGCGTGCGAGGAATCCACGGGTGCGCCCCGTCATTGACGCTGCACCGTCCGTGCAGATATGCGAGCAGCGCTGCCAGTTCAACGAGTGCTCCATGAAGAAAGAGTCCACAACATTAAAAACATCCTCGCCAGTAGTTCTGGCCAGCATTGGCTTGCAGAAAAGAATATGTTCGGTGATATTATCTGTGTCCTTGAAGCGAACAAACGCTACCAGTTGTGATTTGCCACGAACGTCAGTTGACTCATCTAATTGTAAAGCAAAATAGTCAGACCGCTTTAATTTTTCCACCACTTGCGCAAGGATATCCGCAGACATATCATCAATCCGACGGCATACAGTGTCATTAGATAAAGGCACCGTTTTAATTGCATCTGCTGCCTTCTTGTCTAACATTGTTTCTGCTAGGATGGCAGCTGCTGGCACAATTAATTCCTCAGCAACTGAGTATGGTTTTTTCGATGTGGCTACAAGCAAAGATACCTCATATGAAGCAAGCAGGGAAGAACTGTTCATCTGTGTTGCCTCTTTTAGTGTGTCTTGACCTTTCCGAAATTCGGAAAGTTTTCTGTAGAAAAAGTCTGCAGATTTACCTACATATGAAGCATGTCTCGTTGTCAGATGTCGCTGTAAATGGGATGGTTTCATTGCGTGGTTAGACAGGACCTCACCACACAGAAAACATAATGGCTGTGGAGGCTCAGTCGTTGTCATGGTAAACCCAAACATTTTGTAACTGTCTTGATATTGACGTGCTTTTGTTCTGTCCTTTTTAATTCGCTTTTCTGGTGGGCTGGAATTTTCCTGTCTTGTGTCAGACCCGCTGGTAGATGGCCCATCATTTTTTTTTAAGCCACCTGTCCATGATTGCTGCTCTCCCCTATGTGACAGTTCTCTGACTGAAATCAACGCGCTGTAAACATACTGGATTGAGTAAAATGGCGGAAAATCGCGGCAAAAATAAATGAGGTCATTTAAAACAATTTGTAATTTCAACCTTAATTCTGGTTTTAGTAATACTAAACAATAAAGCTAAAAAATAAATTTAGGATATTTAAAATATATATATTTTTAAATGGTTTTACGGACCCCCTGCTATTATGCCACGGACCACTTGGGGTCCACGTACCCCCGGTTGAGAAACACTGGACTAAGAGATCATCCAGGTATACAAGACATTCATGGCGAGGCACTCCTGCCATGAGCCATTAGAACGTGGCAGAAGCGTTGCAGAGTCCGAACGGAAGGACCTTGAACTGCCAGAGGCCTCTATTTGTGCGGAACGCGGTTTTTGGAGCAGACTCAAGGGACAATGGCACTTGCCAGTAGCCGCTCCTCAAGTCAAGGGTGGAGAACCATGATGAACCAGCTACCAAGTCGAGGGACTCGTCCACTCTAGGCAGGGGGTATGAATCCTTTTTCGTGACTTTGTTGAGCTGCCTATAGTAGGGCCCTATAATTTCCGCGATCACGGAATCGCGGACGGAATCGCGGAATTGGCAAATTAACGCGGAATCTAGTGTCAACGCGGAATTTTACATATTTGGAATAAAATTCTGTTTTTGTGTGGGAGAAAAACGTATGTCTGAGGAAAATCGCACATTACTGAAAGAACGAGCAGAGAGAGAGGCCCGGTCGCGCGCGCATCTTCAAACTGTCTTGCCCTCTCTCACTCCCTCGCGCTTATTAATCTGAATCAATTGAGAATTGACACAATGGTAAAAGATCGGAAGAACGAGGTTTCACGTGGAGCATTCGGATATTTTTTTTCCTGAATTAGGCTACCGCTGGGTGTGAATTGTGCAAAAAAAAAACTTTTTTACCTTTCCTTCTTCTCTGAAAAGCGTTCCGCCCATTCAGCTGATATAAAAAACACTTTCAATAAACTAAACAAAACCTATCCAATGATGAAATGTTTTCTTTGTTGACAAATCTTGTGCAATGTCCTAAAACTGCCGGGATAATCACACAACGCGTACAAGTCTGCTAATGATACGTCCGATTCGCAAACTAATGACTCCTTTGAACCGATTCACTTTAATGAATGGTTAAAACAACTGATCTGTCCAACACTGAATCGGTTCGGTGTATAACAAAATCGGTAGCCTAACACTTTACAATAAGGTTCCATTTATTAAACTCTAGTTAACTAGATCAGTTAACATTAACTATTAATAAACTGCACTTCTACAGCATTTATTAATCTTTATTAATGTTAATTTCACCATTTAGTAGCCTACATTATTTAAATGAAAAGTTGTATTTGTTAACATTAGTTAGCTTAAGCTAACTCATTTCATTTGAGGACACAGATTACCTCAATTAAATTAAGTTAGTTAGCTAGTTAGTTATGAGTACCCTGAACTTATTTTAATCGAGTCCACTAAAACAAGGCTATTTCTTAATACACAATTAAACTTTACACTGCATTCAAATATCTAATAGGCCTATAGCTGAAACTTCACTATATTGAGTAAAAACTTTCACTACACTGTGGCTGCACTTAGTGCTTTAAAGGGCTACTTAGATTGAGTATAAGTTACTGTTGCACTTTCATATTTAAAAACTGAAATGCCTTTTATTTAACAAAATTGTTTCTGGGAAATTAAGTTTTAAAGAGATTTTTAAAATATTATTCATATATAGTTTTTTATATCCCTAGATTTATTTGTTGCACTGTTTCCTATACAGTTATATTACAAAACTAAAATACCCTTTTCAGTTTAGTGTTAGATTTGTGGCTGTGGATAAATAATATATTACTGTCAAAAGTATGTCAGATAGGCTAATACAAATACCCTAGTTTATCTGTTTGTCTTAATGTGAGAAGAGGTTATGTCTATGGCATAAAATAGGCTAATTCTATCATGGCTGCAGTAACGTTACATTAAACTGTTTTTTTACTGTGGTAAACCATGGTTAGTCTCGTAATGTGCTCATAGTTCTGACATATATTTGCCTACATTTGTTTTGTAGAGAGAATGTGTGTGTGTGTGTGTGTGTGTGTGTGCGCGCGCATGTGTGTGCGTGTGTGTGTGTGTGTGTGTGAGAGAGAGAGAGAGAGAGAGAGAGAGAGAGAGAGAGAGAGAGAGTGTGTGTGTGTGTGTGAGAGAGAGAGAGAGAGAGAGAGAGAGATGATCAAATAATCCCTTCTAGGATTGTAATATTATGAGTTAGAACGATTGTATGAACTTTTTGTGTGTTTTACCATAAACAGTAGCATAGCAGTAACTTAGCGTTTACAAATAACAGTGTATATAAAAGAATGAGACATCTACAAAAAAACCAAAAACATACCTTTCTGAAACGTCCTGTAACAGCCGTTCGTGCACAAGCTCTGCTCGATTCCTCTCCAATAATATTCTCTAAATCTGATTCGGGCTGAAATTGATAAGGCAAAATTGACCTGTGTTTACAATACACCGGAGCACATGCATCTGCTGTTATGGTAACGGCGTGACGATTCCGGACAGCGTGAACTAGGCGCTTAGCGAATCACAACACACTGGGCCAAGCTGACCAATCAGAGCCCGTCGTGTATTTCTGAGGGAGAGGCTTCTTATAGACAAGTTTCCTGAGTGAAATAGGCGGGCCGCCATTAGCCTTTCACTCTGCCAACGACTTCCGGTTGTGTCTGCCAATTACTTCCGGTTAGCGAGTTAGCGTCTTTTACTGTCTTTGATTAGCGTGCAGAAAAAGTAAACTATGGATGGTGTTACACGCCGACACGGCTCCGGGACATATTGTGCTGTTCGCGGTTGCAACAACTCGTGGCGATTGCTGAATGTTTGGTCGGAAGGAGAATGTTTCGACCATCAACCATCTACAAGGCGCCAATGTGGATGTGCTCCCCCGTATGCGTTGTATGAGAAACCAAAAACAGATGTTGAAACTCGGAAGTGGCTAGCGGCTTTGAAGTTGAAGAATCCGCCCAAAAGACTTTTTGTTTGTTCTTATCACTTCATTGATAAAAAGCCCACTGAGGAAAACCCTTTCCCGGAACTTTGGTTGGGATACGAGCGACCTCCCCAGCAAAAGAGACGTAAACTCGACAGAAACACAAGTGACACGCAATCGGATGGTAAGTGTATCTTGATATTTTTCTGGTTAGCTAAAGTTTGCAGCATAAGTTCGACTGTTGATATATGTGTCTCTGTCCTGTGTTAGTAGGTTATATACATTTATAGTTTATGCTGTTTGTCTTTTAGAAGTGTGCATCGAGCCGAAGTTTAAAGATGCTGCAACACAATGGGAGGACCTAACAAAAACTGACCACAGCTACGCGGCAAAGTTGGACCAAGTGAACAAATCGACGCAGACTGGGGGTCAGACTGTGGCTGATGATATGCTCCTGGATGATGATACCTCGCTGCTAACACAGGACTGCGTCTGGTATATTTTTTTACTTTGGTGAAAACGATGTTGCCATTTAGTAAACCATCATGTAGTATTCCTGTTGTTGACCAAATACTGATGACCCTCATGAAACTGAAACTGAACCTTGTGTTAGGGGATGTGGCAAAGCGCTTTAAAGTGTCTAAAGGTGAAGTAAGTAAGGTGATTGCTCACTGGATTGATACATTGGGTGAGCAGCTTGAGCCCATGGTTGCCTGGCTGCCAAGAAGTGTTATTCGTGCTAACATGCCACCATCCTTTAAAAAGAACCACCCCCAGACCACTTGCATCATCGATTGTGCTGAAACGGCTATTCAGAGAGCTACAAACCTTAACTGTAGGAGTGCCACTTTCAGTCATTACAAGGGAACCAATACTGCCAAATATCTTGTTGCTGTGTCACCTCATGGGCTGATAATGTTTATATCAGAGGCCTATGCTGGTAAAAGCAGTGATAAGTTCATCACTATAAACAGTGGGTTTCTGGAGGCCCTAAGGCCTGGTGATGAGGTAATGGCTGACAGGGGTTTCACGATTCGAGATGTACTACATGAAAGGAAGGTGAAATTGAATATTCCTGCCTTTACCCACAAGCGTGGTCAATTGACCAATGAGGAGGTAACGCGCACTAGACGAGTGGCCAATGTCCGTATACATGTAGAGAGGGCAATCCGAAGACTTAAAGTCTTCAAAATTCTGTCCCAAACTGTCCCCATCTCCATGACCCCGAGGTTGGACAAGATTCTTACCATATGTGCTGCTTTAGCAAACATGAGGTCCAGACTCATCCGACTGCCACATGAGGTGTAAGTCCCTATGAAAAGTAAAACCTGGGTCACCTGCAGTTTTTTTTTTTTTTTTTTTGTTTTTTTTTAATTGTACATATTCCTTTTATTTTATTTTATATATGTATATATATAAATAATTTCAGCTAGAAAAACCTGTGTAAATGTATTGTTATTGTTCCCTTTCTGGTGTTGTGATTATTAAGACAAAACAGAGTTTTAACTAAGAAAAACTTGTGTGAGTGCTATTCTTTTTCTTGTATTGTAAATATTGACACATGACAATAAACAATTTGATTTTTGAGAAGAAATGAATTCATTTTTATTGATCCTATTCCATAACAAAGGGACAATTTCATTAACTCCTTAATGGCTGAATTTTTTTATAATTAAATAAAAACAAAGTAAATACAGGAAAAAATCTCTAAATATTACAAAAAGAAAAAGACTGGAATAAAATAAAATATTAAATAAATAAAATTAATAAATAAAGATAAATGATAAGTGACTGATATTAAAAATAAATAAAAGTAAAAGAAAATAAATAAAATAAATCAGTTTGATAAAAATAAATAAAAGCTAGACAGGATTTGACACAAATTTGTGACAACAGGGGACAAGGGGTTAAAAAAGGAATGACTAATAACCCCAGTACACATAAGCAGGTCATGCTGATTTGACAACATCCATGTATCTGGAGCACAACTCCAGCCTTCCATCATCGAAGTCATCGACAACTTTTGGCAACATGTGGGTGAAATAGAAGGAGTGTAGCCTTGAGATATGTC
This sequence comes from Squalius cephalus, assembly GCF_949319135.1. NCBI lineage: Eukaryota > Metazoa > Chordata > Actinopteri > Cypriniformes > Leuciscidae > Squalius > Squalius cephalus. Next base: position 17,521,376 of record NC_137122.1, read on the forward strand.
CCTCAACAAAGGTTTGGTCTTAGAGCACGTTGAGCTGCAGACATTCAGTGTTACTCCAAATCACCAACAAGGCTTGCCGTAGCCCTGTGCAGTGCATGCCCAGTTGCACCTGCATGTAATATCCCTTTGGCCCATTGAAGGACAGATGGAAGTCCCCTGTGGGCATGCGTTTGATCTCACTGCTTTTAGCAGCAAGTGCTTCAGTAAGGGACTGGTTTTTGACTAAGACAGGGCACTTGATCTCCAGTAGTGTGTCTTTGTTCATGACACCATCCGGACTCGCAGCAAGCCATGGCTCACTCGGGCAAACCACCAAACCTTTCACATCAATGTCATGACCTTGGTCTTGCAGGTATTGCCTGGCGTGCTCTTCACCCTCTGCTCCTTGCCGGGTTGCCGCGTTACCGTGAAAGGTAGGATGGAGGTGTTCAGACAAGAATTTGTCTGGTGCTGTGGTAGCCCGAACTGGCACATTCTTGGCTGTGCTTGCTGTTATCCGTACCCGTCACATGTCATGCCACAGTTGTTCCCTGCTCTGTTCTTTTGTGTGCTGCTCAATGTACATAAATTGGGTTGTGGTCATGTCAATGTATGTGGTGTAGAATGCCCTACATTTCTCACATTCAAGTTGTGTGTTGTGATCACCATGATGTAGGGACAGTGGAGCTTTTGATGTCTCGGCAGACTGAGCAGGGAGGCTGGTGTTAAAAGTGAGCTGCATTAGTCCACTGCCAGGTGCAGTAAAAAGTGCCGCTATTGGTGTGGAGAGACAGTAATTTTGCCATTCTTCCAGTGTCTCATGGACTTTTACCTTGCGACTAGGTGTAGAGACTATGCTGGAGGAGGATGCCTGTGATGCTGGTTGGTATAGATTACTTCTGCTGTGTCTTCGGAAAGACACATCTCTGATTTTTTGCTGCCCAGTATTGCTTTTTGTCCCGGCATTCCAGCAATTCTGCACATCAGTGCAGGCAAGCCCTGTCTTCCCTTGCCTCACAGCATTTTCTACCTGCAGACAGATAGAAACAAAATCACACACTTTTTAAATAATGGTTTGAGCATCACAGCACAATTGACTTCTTTTAGAGAAAACATTTTGTAAATCAAAATAAAAAGGGTATGATGAAGGTAGAGCGTTTTTGTTACTTTTCAAAACAATGAGCTGGGCCTGCAGCCATCAACATCATTGTTTAACCCCTTAATGCCTGAATTTATTTAGACTTATATAAAACAAATCTGGAAAAATATGAAAAGAATAATAAAAGAATAAAATAAAATATAATTAAATATTAAATAAATAACATTTAATAAAGTGATAAATGATACGATATGGTTACACGTTTGCACAATAAACTTAGACACAATCTCTCTCTCACATGCATACGCACACACACACATATATACACACACACACACACACACACACACATACTCACGCACACACACTTGGATATGTGGTTTGCGGGGACTCTCCATAGGCGTAATGGTTTTTCTAATGTACAAACTGTATAATCTATCCCCCAAAACTAACCCTACCTCTAAACCTACCAAACTTTTGGGCTTTTTTGAATTTCAAAAAACACCATTTAGTATGTTTTTTAGCCGTTTGGTTTATGAGAACACAGATGTCCTCATAAACCATGTTTACGTTGTAATACCCACGTCATTATACACAGTTGTGTCCTCATAAACCACACACACACACACACACACACACATACAAGGGTTAAAGCACTGTCAAACACCCCCGCATTCTGCGCTCACTGTAAACACCTTGCTGTTGTCTTAAAAGTAACTCTAAAAGTAAAAGTAACTCGCAATGTATGCAAAGTGTCTCTCTTCCTATCAGCGCCGATCAACGAGCATTTAAAATGCTAGGCAGGCAGGCTAGAGGGGATTACTTTTTATTTGTATTACTCTTCGTGTTCTGTTATAGATTAACACACGGATACATACAAACATCTTAATACAAGCATAAGATGGGCTAACGTACCTTCCAAAGCACGGCGGCTGCATGGCTACAGGAACGTCCGGGTCCGGCGATACAGGTACAGCCTGCAGTCTCCACATCTCCCGTCTTGGTAACCAAAACCCAGGCGTTATGCGCTGAATTGTTAACGGACTGGCTTGGTTGAACATCGGCCTTTAGGTAAATTAAACTACCCATATCGTGTAAAAGTACACAGCCCACTTTGTCGGAATGGAGGTACTGAAACGCCTCAGAGCTTTTCAGGTTATTAATTGCGTTCCCATCCACCGCCATGGAATCAATAAAATAAGAAAAGATCTTGGATGTTGTGATGCTGGGCCATATCGACATGTTGTCCGCCCATGATGTTACCTTACTTCGATGCGGAACGGTCAAAACACCATTTTTAATAAGATTTTCGGTCGAATGTTGCCATTCCAAAGCCATTTTTACACCACTACTCAGCCTGCGCCGGAAGTTCTTGGCAGAAACAGGAAGTAAACCGGAAGTGCCCGGGAAACTTGTCTATAAAAACTCAAGTAAAGTACAGATTTTCCCAACATACTTTAACAAAGTATTATTTTTTTGCAGGGTTGGGAAGGTTACTTTTAAAATGTATTTCACAACAGATTACAAAATGCATGCTTTAAAAAGTACTTTGTAATGTATTTTGTTACATTACACAAGTTTTGTAACTTAATTTAAATACTTTGGAATACTATTAAGGTAAGTTACAGAGGGACCACCAAACATGGGACTTTGGTTTCCTCTGCATATTATTTTAAGCAACATCAGGGTTCCACAATATTTCTTACAGAAAACAATGCAGACAATCTGGTGCCCAAGAAGGAAACACAATGGTTTAAGAGCTGGGGGTGTAAACTTTTGGAATTGGATGAACAAGGTAAATTGTACTTATTTTGTCTTCTGAGAAAAGTGTAGTTATTAGCTTCTTAAATGAGTAGTTGATTTTCAAAAATAAATTAGTTCATGATTTACACACCCTCAAGCCATCCTAGGTGTATATGACTTTCTTCTTTCAGATAAATACAATCAGAGTTATATTAAAAAAAAATATCCTGGCTCTTCCATGTTTTATAATGGCAGTGGATTGCAACCAACAGATTGAAGTTCAAAAACGTGCATCCATCCATCGTAAACGAACTCCAAGCGGCTCCACGGGGTTAATAAAGGCCGTCTGAACAAAGCAACGAGTTTGTGTAAGAAAAATATTCATATTTAAAAATGTAATAAGTAAAATAACTAGCTTCCGGCCAAATGAACATACAGATCCAATATCAGTGTAAAGCGCAACTTATGCGAGTAATGCGTCATACTGCTGATATTTACGTTACGCCATGACGCACTACGATACTTTTTACACTACGCTACTTTTTTTGTAACATTACTAGGGATACAGTTAGTCCACAGTTCAATACATAACTCGTTTTTTTTAACCGCGGTTTTCGGGTCGTATGGCTTGGCACATTGGAGTGTTTTTTGTTATTCTATGCTTAAACGACGGGAACTGCAATAGGTTAAGTAGAAAAAAATACTTTTTATTGCAATACTCTTTCTTTACTTAAAAGAAAAATAAACCCTTGCGCACTGCAAGAGTCTGGAGCCTTATAAACTCCCAGGAGAGTTCATTTAAAACTGGAGGTTTTGCTGTGTGAAACTGGATTTGTTTTGGTTGAATGTAAAAATATTAATTTTAGGATAATTGAACTTAATTAACTTAATTGTTTTGGACAAAATTTACATTTTACATTTACATTTACATTTAGTCATTTAGCAGACGCTTTTATCCAAAGCGACTTACAAAGTAGGACTAGATTAAGCGAGTCATCATGAAGAGGCAAAAAACAAAAAGCAGCGCAAGAAGTGCTCAAGATACAACGTTCAGGCATTATTCAGAGTAGCATAAGCCCGATAAGTGAGGTTTAGAGGGAAAGGGGAGGTGTTTTTTTTTTTTTTTTTTTTTGAAAATTAAGACTGTTAACCTCATTCAACTAAACGGCATTGGATTAACCTTATGTAATTAACTTAAGTTAAGGACAGAATTTTTCAAACTGTGCTGGACAACATTAGAAATGTGCAAGGTAAAGTTAAAAAAAGGAAAATGGAGAAAGGAATGGCCATTGACATTCAGGTTGGAGACAGGGTCCTGCGGCAGAATATCAGAAGCAAGCAGAGAAAGGGGGGCAAGCTGGACCCAGATTATTTGGGTCCATACACCGTTATAAAAGTGGAGGGCAAATCCATTGATGTGGTGGATGATGAAGGGAAACAAATTCCCCAAATCAATATTGACCATTTAATTCATTTTCAATTCACCTTTACCTGGCCTTGACCCCCAGCCTACCTCCAGTCCTGCCATCCAGTCTCCACCTTTACCTAGCCTTGACCCCCAGCCTACCTCCAGTCCTGCCATCCAGTCTCCACCTTTACCTGGCCTTGACCCCCAGCCTACCTCCAGTCCTGCCATCCAGTCTCCACCTTTACATGGCCTTGACCCCCAGCCTACCTCCAGTCCTGCCATCCAGTCTCCACCTTTACCTGGCCTTGACCCCCAGCCTACCTCCAGTCCTGCCACCCAGTCTCCACCTTTACATGGCCTTGACCCCCAGCCTACCTCCAGTCCTGCCATCCAGTCTCCACCTTTACCTGGCCTTGACCCCCAGCCTACCTCCAGTCCTGCCATCCAGTCTCCACCTTTACCTGGCCTTGACCCCCAGCCTACCCCCAGTCCTGCCATCCAGTCTCCACCTTTACCTGGCCTTGACCCCCAGCCTACCTCCAGTCCTGCCATCCAGTCTCCACCTTTACCTGGCCTTGACCCCCAGCCTACCTTCAGTCCTGCCATCCAGTCTCCACCTTTACCTGGCCTTGACCCCCAGCCTACCTCCAGTCCTGCCATCCAGTCTCCACCTTTACCTGGCCTTGACCCCCAGCCTACCTCCAGTCCTGCCATCCAGTCTCCACCTTTACCTGGCCTTGACCCCCAGCCTACCCCCAGTCCTGCCATCCAGTCTCCACCTTTACCTGGCCTTGACCCCCAGCCTACCTCCAGTCCTGCCATCCAGTCTCCACCTTTACCTGGCCTTGACCCCCAGCCTACCTTCAGTCCTGCCATCCAGTCTCCACCTTTACCTGGCCTTGACCCCCAGCCTACCTCCAGTCCTGCCATCCAGTCTCCACCTTTACCTGGCCTTGACCCCCAGCCTACCTCCAGTCCTGCCACCCAGTCTCCACCTTTACCTGGCCTTGACCCCCAGCCTACCTCCAGTCCTGCCATCCAGTCTTCACCTTTACCTGGCCTTGACCCCCAGCCTACCTTCAGTCCTGCCATCCAGTCTTCACCTTTACCTGGCCTTGACCCCCAGCCTACCTCCAGTCCTGCCACCCAGTCTCCACCTTTACCTGGCCTTGACCCCCAGCCTACCTCCAGTCCTGCCACCCAGTCTCCACCTTTACCTGGCCTTGCACCTCATCCTACCTTCAGTCCTGCCACCCAGTCTCCACCTTTACCTGGCCTTGACCCCCAGCCTACCTCCAGTCCTGTCACCCAGTTGGTCGTACAGCATTCCCCCCATATACCTTGTTCTTCAGGTATATGTTGTATGTGTTTTCCTTCATAATTTATATCTCCTACATGTAAATAACATTTGTTCAAGATTTTCTTCTCTATCTCTCTGTAGTGTTGCAAGACATATGGGCAAGGAAAATGGGTGGGAAACTTGTACATTTTCTTTACTTTGCAGTAAAGTTGGCCCATACTAGGTCTTTACCTGGGATTTGGAACGCCTCAAACCTGGGGCGAAACTTGAAAGTGAGGTTTGTGCTGCATCAACATGATTGATACAATTTCCTGTAGTTCACTGTAATTTTGCTTTTAGAATAGACCATATACTGTAGTCATACAGTTACCGTATTTTCCGGACTATAAGTCGCACTTTTTTTCATAGTTTGGCTGGTCCTGCGACTTATAGTCAGGTGCGACTTATATATCAAAATTAATTCAGACTGAGATGAACCAAGAGAAAACATTACCGTCTACAGCCGCGAGGGGGCGCTCTAGTTGGCGGAGTTGTTCAGAAGCGACACGGATGATGAAGAAAATGATGAGGAATGAGATCGCGGGAGCTTGGTGAACTTGTTTACTGGTAACTTGCTTGTTGGACTCGCTGGCTTATGTTAATTTAGCTTATTCAGCCTCCCAGATATTTGTTCTTTATGCTATTGTGTAGCTGAATAACGTGTGCAGTGCGTGTGCGGTGCGTGTTGCGGTGCATATGCTGTGCAGGAGCAGCACGCGCTAAAGTGCTTTCACATAAGCTGCGTTTGCAGTGCGTAACTGACCCGCGGCTGTAACCCCAAACACATTGTATTTCAAATCCAGAAGTTATCAGCAAATTTTATTTTAAAAAAAAGAAAAAGTTTTTTGTCAGCATTGCGATTCTCTTAATACGTATACTCTTTAATAGACGTATTCACGTTTAAACACAATTTAAACAAACTATTATTCAATGCATTACTTCTATATAATTATATATTAAGTTGCTCAAGCAAGTGGTAAAATATTTAACCATGCACTTATATTAAAATCGCATACATTTTAAATTAAAACTTAAAATTGACAAAAACAGCAGACTCATACCCTTTCTTTTGCATAATTTAAATCTTTATACAATAAATCTTGCATGTCACAAATAACTTGTTTTTCCACCTGCGTATAATAATGCGTATTAATGCGTACCTGACCTGCCTTGTGAGGAATTATTCAGGCAGGGCATTTGTCCTGTATTCCTTTCAAGCCACAAATATGTGGAAGAGGAAGGCCAGTTTGATGAAAAGGGTAAAAAACAAAAAATCCTGATGCCATACAAGTAACTATCATGTTCTCAGATAATTTGGTAATCTGTTATTGGAATGCCACATTTATACCTGTATGCTGTAGATGGATCTAGAGGCATATGATGTGCTGGTGGGGTCAGTTAACGAGACTGACCACTGGACACTCCTTGTTTGTTCCTTTTTTTTCTCCATCCTTCTCTGTAAAGTACAAAGGCTTAAATGTGAGTCATTAATACATGACCCCATCTTGACAGATGATATATCCCAAAGAAAGAAGAATTTTGTATGTAAACTACTTTGGTGAAAGCCAAGGCAAACTGCTTCACTGCAGAAAGGTTGTAAGGTAAGGACAAATGTATGAAGATATTCAAAATGTTGGTCTGTTATTTTTATTAATCTTCTTTTCTTCTACCAAAGTGAATGTATGGCCAGCAAAGGCACTCCAACCGCAAAGTGGCAATGTCAAACATTACCACGCAGCATCCAAAGGGAATTCATGTGGTGTATTTGTCTGCAAGGTACAGTATTGTATATACAGTATATATATATGTACTACTAATAAAAATGTTGATTTGCTTTGTCAATGCTCTTTGTAGTTTGCTGAAGCAGTTCTACATGGGGGCAGTTTGGAGTTTCCATGCACTGATGCAGATGTTGCTCTGATGTGGCAAAACATAGGCATGTGTGTGCTACAGCAAACTGGTGGGGTTTTTTTAAAACCCAAGTTATACATGATATTACTTGGTGATATGCATCATTACACAAATACCTTGATGCCTTTGTTTCCACAGAAGACCTGTCCGACCTATGCTTGTCATGTGGGGACAAATATCCTCACACACAGGACAACATTGACTCTAGGGTATTTTAATCTGTTCTTTATTTTTTATTTTTTTCTAACTTTGCTCATTTCATTTTTCATAATGTCACTGTCTCTTCCAGATTGAATGTGACAGTTGCTATGGCTGGGACCATTGGAAATGTGTAAACCGGCCAAACAAGAAACGTGTTTTTATTTTTTTCTTCCATCCACAGCATGATTTCAATGCACCATCAGAAATTTGACTGTGCCAAATAAAAATAAAACCAAATTAATAAATGTTCTAGCGTTTTGTCTGTTTTACTACGGTTAAGTGCACTTACCTTTGGATTGTTACATTGTTTTGAATTATGCCTTAAAACATAAAAGTGGCCGCTTCCTTGTTTCTTTTCCTGAGTACTGTTCAATGCACGAGCATGCCTTCAAGAAACATCTCAGACTCCTGGAAAACATTTAACCACAAGTTCCTATATATGTGAAAATGCTTAGAGCTCAGTTTCAATTTAGAGCTACATTCATGGAGCAAATCCTAACCCATAATGTGATGTAGTAATTATTTGGTCACCAAACTTGGCTGTTATAACATAATGAGGTCAGAAAAGGGAAATATTACTACAGCAGAAAATGCAAATAATAAACTACTTATTGCAAAAACTAAGCATAACATTACTTTAGTTGGACCTTGCTTTGTAATGTACACCAGTGCGTTTGTGTTCACTTATGAATAGGATGATGTGAATGGATGAGCTTTACTTTAGAGGTTACACATCAATACAATTTAAATAATTATCACTTAATTTGACCAACATTCTAAAACACTGCAAGGGAAAACAACTGTTCATGCAACTTAAGTTTAACATTTATGATAACCTTCGAAGTACGAGGGTTGTATATCAAAATGATTTTCAGTTGAGTGTAAAGCAACATTCAAAACATGCAACTCTAAGTTCTTGTGTTGTCTTGAGCAATCAGCCTAGGCTATAATTTCAATAAAGACTTTGAATATACAGACAATTTAGGATGACAGAATAAAAAACAAGAATATATTTTTAAATATTTATTTAAAGATGCAATCATGCACATTTAAAATGTGTCAACAACAACTACCCAGCTAACAGGGAACGTTCCCAGAACTTTCACTAACGTTCTTTAAAAGTTGTGTAAATGTTAGTACAAAACGTTATTAAAATAATGTTTTTGGAACGTTCATATAACATTATTAACGTTCTTGTAACATTGAGAAAAAAACATTCTTAGAACAACGTTCTTGGAACGTCTTTATGACGTTATTTGTGATTGATGAAAGTTCTCATAACGTTGATAGAAAACGTTCTTAGAACAAGGTTCTTGGAACGTCTTTTTGACGTTATTTGTGATTGATGAAAGTTCTCATAACGTTGATAGAAAACGTTCTTAGAACAAGGTTCTTGGAACGTCTTTTTGACGTTATTTGTGATTGATGAAAGTTCTCATAACGTTGATAGAAAACGTTCTTAGAACAAGGTTCTTGGAACGTCTTTATGACGTTATTTGTGATTGATGAAAGTTCTCATAACGTTGATAGAAAACGTTCTTAGAACAAAGTTCATGGAACGTCTTTTTGACGTTATTTGTGATTGATGAATGTTCTCATAACGTTGATAGAAAACGTTCTTAGAACAAGGTTCTTAGAACATCTTTATGATGTTATTTGTGATTGATGAAAGTTCTCATAAAGTTGATAGAAAACGTTCTTAGAACAAGGTTCTTGGAACATCTTTATGACGTTATTTGTGATTGAAGAACTTTCTCATCATAACGTTGATAGAAAACGTTCTTAGAACAAGTTTCTTGTAACGTCTTTATGACGTTATTTGTGATTGATGAACGTTCTCATAACGTTGATAGAAAACGTTCTTAGAACAAGGTTCTTGGAACGTCTTTATGATGTTATTTGTGATTGATGAACTTTCTCATTATAACGTTGATAGAAAACGTTCTTAGAACAAGGTTCTTGGAACGTCTTTTTGACGTTATTTGTGATTGATGAAAGTTCTCATAACGTTGATAGAAAACGTTCTTAGAACAACGTTCATGGAACGTCCTTGTGATGTTATTTGTACTTGACTGATGTTCTCATACTATTGAGAGAAAAGATTCATAGAACAACATTCTCAGATACAAAAATATGTTCTTAGAATGTTTTTCTAACATTCCCATTAAGTTTCTGAATGTTTTCTGAACATTCCAAAACAACCGTTTTTTAAAAAAAAAAGTATTCAAGTTTTCTCATTTTGGAAATGTTATGAAAACATAATTTTTTTAATGTTTTCTAAACGTTCAAAACATTCAGTTTTTTTTTTTTTAAATGTTTTAAGAACGTTTTGTCTAAACATTTATACATAACTTTTAAAGAATGTTAGTGAATGTTATGGAAACGCTCTCTTTTGGTTATAAAAAAACTATAACATGCAGGGAACGTTCTGGAAAGCTCTCTTTAAAATATACTGTAAAATAAAACCTAAAAATAACCTGCAGGGAGCGTTCTGGGAAGGTTTTCCTTGGGTTATAAAATAAAACCTAAAAATAACCTGCAGGGAACGTTCTCAATTAAAAAAACTGGACATTTTCAATGTTTAAAAAACATTCAGAAATAACTTTTTCCTAACTTAATGGGAATGTTAGCAAAACGTTCTGACAACTTATTTTTGTTAGCTGGATTAATGGTTAATGGTTGCCTGGAGACGCTGGATGTTTGGTGTAAAGATGGCATGGAATGGAGCGCATGCACAGAGTTGTGAGTGATAGAAAGACAATGAGAGAATTTAGTTCAGAATCAGATGAAATGCTGTTACCGAATGGAAATTCAAAGTTCTGACTGATTAGTGTAATGCATAAGAACCCAACAAACACAGAACTTCCCCCCTAATGTTCCCATATGGTTTCCATTTGGTTATTGTTTTGGGAACCAAATAAGAACGTTCTAGGAACGTTCTCTGTAGGTTATTTTTTTATAACCTAAAGAGAACTTACAAGATCTCTCCTAGCAGGTTATTTTTAGGTTTTATTTTACAGTATATTTTAAAGAGAGCTTTCCAGAACGTTCCCTGCAAGTTAGTTTTTTTTATAACCTTAAGAGAGCGTTCCCATAACGTTCACTAACGTTCTTTAAAAGTTATGTATAAATGTTTAGACAAAACGTTCTTAAAACATTTTTAAAAAACTCGATGTTTTGATTTCCAAAATGATAAAACGTTCTTAATACTTAAAAAAAAAAGGATGTTTAGAACGTTAAGAAAAAATTCAGAAATAACGCTTTCATAAAATTTCCAAAATTATAGAATGGAATGTTCTTCTAACGTTCACATAAACAAAGAAAAAAACGTTCTTTAATACTTAAAAAAACCTGGATGTTTGGAACATTAAGAAAACATTCAGAAATAACATTTTCATAACTTAATGGGAATGTTAGAAAAACATTCTAAGAACATATTTTTGTATCTGAGAATGTTGTTCTAAGAACGTTCTCAATAGTATGTTCTCAATAGTATCAAAAGTTCTAAGAACTCTTAATAGTATGAGAACATCAGTCAAGTACAAATAACATCACAAGCACGTTGTTATAAGAACGTTTTCACTCAACAGTATGAGAACATCAGTCAAGAACAAATAACATCACAAGGACGTTCTAAAAACTTTGTTCTAAGAACGTTTTCATTTAACATTATGAGAACATCACAAGGACGTTCCATGATCGTTGTTCTAAGAACGTTTTCACTCAACGTTATGAGAACATCAGTCAAGAACAAATAACATTACAAGCACGTTCCATGAACGTTGTTATGAGAACGTTTTCACTCAACATTATGAGAACATCACAAGGACGTTCCATGAACGTTGTTATAAGAACGTTTTCACTCAACATTATGAGAACATCAGTCAAGAACAAATAACATCACAAGGACGTTCTAAAAACTTTGTTCTAAGAACGTTTTCAATCAACGTTATGAGAACGTTCATCAATCACAAATAACGTCATAAAGACGTTCCAAGAAACTTGTTCTAAGAACGTTTTCTATCAACGTTATGAGAACGTTCATCCATCACAAATAATGTCAAAAAGACGTTCCAAGAACCTTGTTCTAAGAACGTTTTCTATCAACGTTATGAGAACGTTCATCAATCACAAATAACGTCAAAAAGACGTTCCAATAACCTTGTTCTAAGAACGTTTTCAATCAACGTTATGAGAACGTTCATCAATTACAAATAACGTCATAAAGACGTTCCAAGAACCTTGTTCTAAGAACGTTTTCTATCAACGTTATGAGAACTTTCATCAATCACAAATAACGTCATAAAGACGTTCCAAGAACGTTGTTCTAAGAACGTTTTTTTTCTCAACGTTACAAGAACGTTAATAATGTTATATGAACGTTCCGAAAACATTATTTTAATAACGTTTTGTACTAACATTTACACAACTTTTAAAGAACGTTAGTGAAAGTTCTGGGAACGTTCCCTGTTAGCTGGGTGGGAGAAATTGAGAAATATGCATTTTTTTGTAGTTGTGTTGTCTTCCAACGCGTCCTACATAGTGATCAGGGGCCGCATTCACAAAGAATTTTAAGGCTAAAAGTAGCTCCTAACTGGCGAATTTAGGAGCAACTCCTAAAAATAATGGGCGTGTCACTCCTAACTTTAGGACTCCTAATTTTTTTTCACTAAGAGAAATTCACGAAGCATTTTAGCCCTAAAAGTAGCACCTAAGTCTGGGACAGCTTAAAAGAAGTCGAGAGGACTCCTAACTCACTACGACCTATTCACAAAGGATCTTAAAATGGCCGCGCGACGCAGTGTGTTGGAGACACTCAATGACACAGAGTTATTACAAAGATACCGCCTTAACCGTGAGGGAATACTGATTGTTGTGGATCTTGTGAGGGATGCAATAACAGCACCAACTAATCGCAACAACCCAATCAGTGCCGAATTGAAATGTTTGACAACACTTCGCTACCTGGCAACGGGGAAAATGCAATTGTGTAATGCCGACGATCTAGCGATATCCCAGCCATCGGTAAGCAGATCCATCCACCAAACCATCAATGCACTCTGTAGACCCCATATTATTCGACAGTTCATAAGTTTTCCTTTGGACATTCGCCAACTCCAAAGAAACAAAGCCAGCTTTATGGATATTGCCGGTGTGCCCGGAGTGGTCGGTGCTATAGACAGGACACATATTTAACTAATTGCACCATGTCAGGTTGAGGACGTGTTTGTGAATAGAAAGAAAACCCACTCCCATCAATACCCAGATTGTGTTCGATGCAAACTTCACAATTCTCGATGTTGTTGCAAAGTGGCCCGGATCCACTCATGACTCGAGGATATTGATGGAGAGTGGTCTGAGGCAACTGTTTGAGAGACGTCAGACCACAATGTCAAAGCTTATTACAAATTATAGTGGTGGCTCTTGGTGTTGTTGGTTAAATCAATAATGTTTACTGTTCCTTGGTGTATGTTTCAGAGCACACAAGAAGACACACAGTGTGGTGGAAAGGGGGATTGGACAGCTAAAGCAACATTTCCATGTTTTACATAGTGAAATCCGCCTTAGTCCAGAGAAGACGAGTAAAGTGATCACTGTGTGCGCTTATTCACAACCTGTGCCGGCAAAGGAACATACCACAGACAGGAGATGGTGATGAGTTTGACGATGATGATGATGATGATGATGATGACAATGAACACAACCAATTTGTTGATGAAGTGGAACAACGTGGACTGGCATTCAGGGATCACTTTGTCCATACACACTTTGGGTAAATAATCACATATGCACAAATGAGTAGAGACACATTTTTGCTCAATTTAAGTGTGTTTATTCCCTTTGCATTTTTGCAATCTTTAGAGTGTAATATTCAGACTTTAATTGTATTAGCCTCTCTTTTGCATCAAGGACCCTTTTCTGCCTTTTTAACACACGCATTTCCATTTTCATCTTCTTTTCTTCCCGGGGTGATGGCCTTGCACCAGCAGCAGGACTGAGGGGAGAGGCAGGTGATGGGATTGTGGAAGAAGAAGCTGGAAGAGGAAGAGGTGCAGTAAGAGGAAGAGGTGCTGGAAGAGGAAGAGGTGCAGTAAGAGTCAGGGGTGGAAGACGTGCAGGAAGAGGAAGATGACTTGCACCTGAAGGACCTGGGTTTCCATTTGGCCTGTACCATAAATTGTAGCCTGTTAAAACATCGTATTAGTGAACACAGTTTTTTGTGTGGGTGGGTGGTTTGCACATAATGATATTGTATGTCCTTCATTAAATATCACCAAAAATGTACAAGTATTGCAATCATTGCATAAACATAGTCTACCCCTCTATTTCCATTAGCAGCTGCATTGCCGGATCAGTTGCACCCTCAAGGCCCGTTATGCTGGTGTCTGACCCAATGACACTATACACCACCGATGCAATGTGGCTCAGTGGCTTAGGTGCTGATCCTCCTTCCTTAACACATACATGTAAAGTTTCACCAACTCAAAAGCATTGCCTACATAACACTTAAAAGCACACTTTAATGTAAGCATATTGTTTATGACATTTGTTTCATAATTCATTACATTCATGACAAGCAGGAAGTTTTTAGAATTACATGAAACAATATCGATATTATATATTTAATATTATAGGCCTACCCTGTTGCCATGCTTGCCCGTTTAAAGGCTGCAATCTCAACACTCGACTGCGATTGTAGCGCATACCACCGCCTCTCGCAGTCGTCCGGGGTCCGCGACACAAGCGGGAATGCTGCATTGATCTGCAAACAAATCCTCTCCCATGTCTCACGCTTAGTCTTGCTTGATATCCCAGTGCCGAATTTCCCTTTTATTATGTTTTTTTTTTTTCCAGCACCAACTGGGCCAGCAGCAGTAACTGATCCTGTGTCCAGTTGGGCTTTTTTTTCAGTTTTGGCGAGTTCATAATCCACCATCATTCAACTATTACATTACTTAAATAGGAGCAACATTTCCTTGCTTTAAGTAGTCTATTTAGGCTAATAGGATGTCAATTAACCAAGCAAGTGTTAATGCAAGTGTCGTTTTTCATTATTAGGCAAGTGGTGGTTTTCATTAGGGTATTAGGCTACCTTGATTTAATTTAATTGAATTCACGACTTTTCTCTCTCTCTCTGCCTTTTTAGAATAACACTTCACTGGGGCCTTTTTTGTGTAGGACACAGACATATTTAGATGTCATAATTCCATGATTTGGTGCGTCTGTGTTATGTTCCGCATGATGGCCCTGTCATCTATCAACCAATCACTGTGATCATTGCGAGGAAGCTCATGCATGAGAATTGACGTCATCCATAGCAACGAAGACTCACTCTTAGTTTAGGAGTTGTCATTTTTCCTTACTAAGAGTAGGTCTGAAAGGCGCTGTGAATAACTTTTAAGAGAAAACTCGAAAATCTTTTAGTGTGATTTAGGAGTACTCTGAAAGGCGTTGTGAATAACTTTTAAGAGACAACTTGAAAATCTTTTAGTGTGATTTATGAGTACTCCTAGTGGTAAGATAAACATTTTTGTGAATACGGCCCCAGGTCTGTAATAGTTAAGATAAACACATGCTACAAAATCGATTCATTATTTACAAAATGTGACCAGATTGCTCAAAAAGCAATCATATCAGGATACTTCATGACTTTCAGAGCTAAAATTATTCCTGATTCAAGCAGAATCAGCAAGAAAATAAGAAAATGGACAATAACAATGAGATGTTGATAAAATGAGTAAAGAGTTTAATCAATAATTACATGAATCAAATACAAACATTAAAGGGATACTTCACCTCTGGAAAGATGAATGTGTATTTAAAATAGGTCATTTATGTAGAAGAAATGTGAAATTATTTTTGAATTTGGAGCTTTCTAGACTGAGAAAAGCTAGAAAATGTATTTTTGGGTTATGTGGATGAAAGACAACAACTCCCAGAATGCACTTGCTTCGCTGCTCTACGAGGACACTCCCAAGCCATGCCTACCGTAGGCTACTACTAGTGAGTGTCTGTGACGAGTTTGCCCGGGATTTCGAGATCGCCCAAAATGTCCGGGAGGATTCAGCTTTTGCATTCTACAGTCACCATTCATTATGTTTACTGTGGTGAGCAGGACGAGGCTGAGGGGCGCGGGAGAATGGCGCGAGGCCGGTGGCGTGATTACTGAAGACGCACCAGTCTCATATCTCTCACGGAGGAGGGGGAATTTTCTTAGCAATTTTAAAACGCACATCAACTGATCACTTGTTTAGCGTTCATGTAAACACTACATTCAGATTCACCAATCGGAATGAATTCAGTTAGACTGAAACAAAAGGTGTGCATGTAAACAATGAATGGCGACCACAGAAAGCAAAAGCCGAATCCCGGACATTTTGGACGATCTCGACGGCCGGACATGTCCGGGAAAAAGATGATGATAACCCCTACTACTCAGCTTTCTCCTGCTAGCTTAGCTTCCAAAGAAAGATGTCTGACACTGTGTGTACATTCTGTGAGTGAGATCCCACCCTCTATGGTGGGCTGAAAACATGCGGGACAGCCCCTACTACTGGCTGTAGTCTTTAGTCTCTGGCCAAAAAATCCTCAGATGACGCAAAATGACGATTTTTGCATCATCGGAGGATTTTTTCCAGACAAAAAATACATAAATCTCTCATCTCAGGGGGATATGAGGGTGGAAAGCATGGTAATTCGAAAATACTACAGGTTTTCTACTAATACAAAGCTTAATGCTAAATCCTGAAGTATCCCTTTAAGTAAAAGTGAAAAGGAATGAGACAGATCTCTCTCTTTACTGACTTATAAGAGCCAAAGCATCTCAAGAGAAGAAGAGAAGTGTCCAGTTTCAAAGATACATGAAAGTATATCTTGTGTTTGCATGGAAGAGTTGAAGTGGAAGAGAAACTACATGTTTAAATGAAAAACAATGAAGTACGAGTTCAAAATGAATATCAGATTCACGTCTCTCTTAAAAGTGTTATGGCCTTCTTCTCCAGTGTGAATTTTCTGGTGGTCTTTCAGTTCATCTTCTGTAGTAAAGGACTTCAGCACTGAAACACACACCGCCGTGTCTTTTCTTCTGTAATATCACTAATGAATCTTCTCCTTTGAGTGAATCTTCAGGTGTTTCTTCAGGACTGACGCCCAATGAAACGGTTTACCGCACTGATCACAGTTAAATTGTCTTTCTTCAGAATGAGAAGATGTGATTTCAGAGCGAAAGCCTGAGCCGCTTCTTCCCAGTGTGAACTCTCATGTGAATCTTCAGACTTGATTTACATGTGAAGCGTTTTTTACACTGAGGGCAGGAGACAGATTTTTTGGCTTCTGTTTTTCCTTTCTTGTTCACATCCATCAGGTCTAAAAGAAACATTAAATCAAGTGAGATTCAATTGACTATTTTATGCAAACAACTTGCTAATCATGTCTTACTCATGTAGTTAAAGTAGTGATGGGCGATCTCGAAACACTTCTTTATGAGGCTCAGACACCTTTATGAATCTTTTGTTTCAAATCAGTGGTTCAGAGCGTGTATCAACCTGCGAAAGTCACGTGATTTCAGTAAACGAGGCTTTGTTGCCTCATAACCGTTTCAAAATGTCAATGATCTCTGCGAACCCATCATGCGACAAACCATTGAACAAGTGTCTATGGGTTTTGCCTGATCTCTGATCAGTTTTAAACATTTGTAGACATTTTAATGAGACTTTTGTATAATAATAAAATAATAGTAGTTAATAGTCTTTTATTCGCCTGTTTAGCTGAGCAATCCATGGAACAAACGAAACAAGCCCTTAAAATGTATTAAAACCCACATATTATACAAATACTTAACATTTATGATATAAGATGGTTTGTTGATTGCATTTGATTGGTTACCTTCAATAACATGTAAAAGGTGTTTTTATGCATGTTTGGCCTCAGTTTTTGTGGCATTTACACTGTTCTGACCAGAGTGTGACGTTTTGAACGTTATTTCTTTCTACCCAATTCCTGGGTTGAGCCTTTTAGGTCCATTTTTTGGGTTATTTTTTTTCAAAGTTTGGGTAGTTTTTGTGTTACCCAGATCCTGGTCAGCAGGGGTTAAATTGGGATTTCTTATGTGGGGGGGCTCTCCCTAGGGGGGTCAGGGGGTATGCCCCCCGGGAATTTTTTGGAAAAAAAACAACATTAAATGGCATTTTCTGGAGAGTTTTGTGCAAAGAAATGGAGAAATTTAGTCTTACATGATATGTGAAAAACTGCAAGGTTAAGAGCATACTTTGCATTGTTGTAGTATCAACAGGTATTAGGACATTTAGCATTTACATTACTGTTAATCAGCAGTGGTGGAATGTAACGAAATACAAATACTTCGTTACTTTACTTAAGTACATTTTTCACGTATCTGTACTTTACTTAAGTAGAATCAAGTGCATAGGCTACTTTTGACTTTTACTTCGTTACATTTTGCAGCAATTAGTATACTTTACTCCACTATATTTCTACAACGTTTCGTTACATTTTCGTTACATTTTCTGATCAGTTTTACCCCCTGCCAAAACAGGGATTGAAAAAAATCTCCTGTTTTCGGTGCTGAAGCGGTGATGACACGTTCATGTAACATGTAAGGGTGGCGCTGCCAATAAAGCACCTAAAAGCTGTCACAAAGAACCGCAAAAGTAATGATTATGAATATGTAAAATATAGCAAGGAGACATTTTAATTGTTTATTAATAAACAAATGTTTTCTGTGTCAGTGCCCTGCATAGGTGAAGTTGACGACTCGCGATCTTCGCAGTAGTGAACGCGCCAGAGAGAAATGCGCATTTCATACAGATTACACAGGCAGCAGTCTGCTTTCTTTCGTTTTGAATTGTTCTGTTTAAAAGAAGACATTTCAAGCTTTCTATATATTTCTCAGGTCTGTGAGGCAAGTAGGCTACCTTATACTCTGAGTTTCGGTTCATTTATGAGAGGAGCACCAGTTCATGCACCAGCGCCTCCGTGTCGTGATTACCTATTGTCTGCTATATTTACTTATTATATTATAGATAATAATAAATTACTTATCTTATTTATTAAATCCAGGCAATTGGTTGATGAAACATTGATTAAAATTAAGATACAAAACGAAATTAATTTTAAAGAAAGGCTTTGTGTTTTCTGTTTGAGGTCTCAGTGAAAGTTTTAAAGCAGTCTTTAGTGCCGCTTTCAGAGCGCTCACGTCCGTAACATTGTTTTTTCCTCATAAATGCGAACATGAAAAATAAAATAAAATGAATATGTTCTGTTCTGTGGAGAGCCAACCCTTCTTGATCCGGTGGGTAGTATTACTTTTCATTTGCGCAGTGTAATTCACAGAATTACAAAAAAATATTTTGTCACCTAAAAGTTAAAGATTTTTTGTGTCACGTCCACGGCATGTGTAGAATATAAAACGTGTAGACTGATATTTTTCTAATGTTTGGACTCCTTTATTAAGGGAGTATGGATATAGCCTATAAACTGTTTCAATATATTGGTATTAAATGCATTTTCTGAGAATTTATATTTCAAGTTTTTACTGCAAATGTCCATAACGCTGGAATTGACATCACTTGATTACACATTGTATTACCTTGTTATGATATAGTGACCCATACAATGTGCTAAACATATTTTTCTTACCTTGTCATTCAAGGCCAGGGCACTTTTTGTACAACCAACGTTGTGCTGAACTGTTGCAGTGGCGGCCGCTCGTGAGTTTTTTTTTTTTTTTTTTTTTTTTTCTCAAGGCAGTAGAAGGTTCTGGAACTTTTGCGCGCTTCCACATCCCGCGAAACTACGGATCTCCCAGGAACATTCATTATATATTGCGTACATTACCGGCCCTATTTAACCACTGCTGGTCAGACACACTTCAGGGATTGTGTTATTTATCACAGGCTTTTTGCAACCTCTTCAGGAGAGAGCAGTGCAGCTCCGTCAAATTGGTGCGTGTCTTTGGTAAAATACATGTTTGTGTACATTTTTTGTATTTATAAATTCGTTATTTCTCTGTATATCGTTTGATTTTATGCAAAATACAGGTGATGGAAACGCCTGATGCCTTGCAAAAATGTTATTGCAAATTTTTTTTTTTTTTTTTTTTTTAAATATACAGAATATAAATGCTTAGAAAGTTAAAATATATTCCCAGAACTGCATACTAATTGTTTATGGACAGGTTATGGAGTCAGTCACAGCATATTTCGGGCCAATAAACAACCCAAATTGGCGTGTTTATTAGCGTGTCTCTGTTTCTATTCAAAATAAGCTTGAACAAAACATTTGTTTAGTGTGAAAAGGCCTTCAGACTTCCCACTTCACCTGCTTTATAGGCTTTTCTTGTGTCAAATTCAAATAAAAGGACAAAATCAAGAAACTTCTGTCAAAATAATTTTATATTTAATTAGTCTTTTTTTATTCTTGACCTGAAACAATGTAAATCTAGTGGAGCATCAGCATGACGAATGAATAAAGAATCATGAATAAACAGCAATCTTTGTTCTTCAGTATCACGATGTTTCATTTTCTTAAATTGTTTTTGATGATCAATACAAACTTAAATTAACTAGGGCTGCAAGAACTAATTGCTCAAGAAAATAAACAATTAGTGAAGTTCACAAGGTAATTTCGGGAGGAGTGAACCCATCTAATATTCACCTCGCTCTGGCATCAGCTGTTCTGGCGTCCCTCCACCTCCCCAACTCCACCTGCATAATTTAGGCATCTTGCTACTCATCATCCAAGCATTAGTAGTCCCACTGGGGGGGTTATCTAAGCTCGAGTTGAAGCTACTTCCATAGAAAAACATTTCTATGGACAAAACGCATCTGAAAATGAATGGTGCATGGTGAGCGTGCGAACCATGTTATTGAAAATGATCGGATATTTATTTTAATTGTATCATTAATTTGTGTTTATGTAATGAGTTATAATAAGTGCAATCCAAGTTTAATGTATTGTTGCTTTTTTCACTAAAATCCTTATTATTTTATTACTGATTTATTTCCGTTTTTCTTTGAGCAATATATGTTGATTCTGCAATTCACTCTCCAGAGACTTTTATTTTGAAAAAAAATTCTGCCGCTGTCCTGGTGCCATTTTGAAGTGTGTGCGCGCCTCTCTCCAGTTCGCATTGCGCACACTGGGAAGAGGTAAGAACTCTTCAATTTATGAGTAAATTAAGTTTGCAAAGTGTGTAAATTGATTTAATATCTTGTAAACAGTACGGAGACTGTATATTGTGTTCTGTTGTATATTATATGCGTGAGTGGATTAAGAATTTGAAAATATGTCGTGTGGGCCGTATGATATGTATTAGCAGGGTTTTGAGCCATTAATCAAAGATATTAATCACTTGATTGTTTACTTGATTTAACTTTAATCTTTAACACTACTCTTTACCTGTTTTTCTTATATTTTATTTGTGTTTTACTTAGTTTTGTGGTATTTTGCACTTTGAACAATTTACTTGACTACTAAGCACTGGTGTTTTGTGTTCATTTTGTATTTATCAAAAATGAATTAATTATGTTTGATTCATGTCATGCACTTCTCTAAAAACTGTAAAACAAACAAAAAATTTACAGTATTGGTTATGTCTCATTTGCGTAACGTCAGCCAGTTGCATATCAGTTCAGGATGTGAAGGGGCATGTAATTGGTTGGATCTACTGAACCAATACGCCCATCACTGAACGAGATTGCTCTGTTTAGAGTCTGAACGAGAGAGAGATCTAAATCTGAAGAACTGGTACATTTTGTTCATGAATGAAATGAATGAAAGAGTAGCCTACCCGGTAGGTCGGTCATTTAGCATGCGAGTCAATCTCATTCAGCAATCAGCAGAAAGCAGATGCAAAGCAGTTATAGATACTGTGCACATTCGATTGTTTATATATTCGTATTTAACATAGAACATAACTCAGCGTTTAACATAATCCCAGATTTATGAATGTGTAAATGTCTGACCAAACAATTAAAATGTTAATTATGCAAGAAAAACTTTGTGCTTTGGTCATCTGATTCTGAACCACTAATTTTGACTTATTTTATTAGTTTAATGAGTAAAATAGGCACACATTTAAGAAAAACATTTTTTTTTTTTTGTTACAAGTAAATACGTTCGTTGACTAAAGACATAACACATAAGACACTATTTTTCGCCACCTGCTGGTATTTATGTAATATGAAGAAATTGTTACTGAACAAATCAATGAACAAATTATGTTGGTGAACGAACTGAAAATGAATGATTCTCTGGAAAGAATAGAAAATTTCCACCACTAGTACACACACACTGCCATCACGGTTCGGCACAGTTAGCCAAGTGTGCTGAGAATTCAGGGCCAAGAACGGTTTGTAATTGCGTTGAAACACAACTGGAACCTTTTCCGAAGGTGGAAAAGCAGCTTTTGTTTCTCAGCACATAAAGATGAACTACTTACTGTGATTTCCGACTGTGGTGATGTGGTTTCTCCACTGCATGGATCTTCATGTGTCGCTTCAGATGAGTTTTAAAAGAGAAACTCTTTCCACACTGATCACACGTGTGCGGCTTCTCTCCAGTGTGGACCCTCTCATGGGTTTTTAGAGATGATGAATAACTGAATCTCTTGTCACAGTGTGAACACTTGTAAGGTTTTTCTCCAGTGTGAATTCTCTGGTGCAGTTTTAAACAGTTCATTGAAATAAAAGTCTTCTCACACTCAAAGCACATGTACTCTCTCACACCAGTGTGTATTTTCTGATGTGTTTGTAAAGTTTGCAGCACTGAAAAACTCTTTCCACACACAGAACATGAATGTGGCTTCTCCTTTGAATGAACTGTCAGGTGTCTCTTCAGGTTTGATGCCCAGATAAATGTTTTGCCGCACTGATCACATGTGAACGGCTTCTCTCCGGTGTGGATCATCATGTGAAAATTAAGGTGTGATGATTGGCTGAAACTCTTCCCACACTGAAGGCATGTGAACGGCTTCTCTCCGGTGTGGATCATCATGTGTTTCTTAAGGGCTGATAATTGACTGAAACTATTCCCACATTGATTGCATACATGTGGCTTCTCTCCTGTATGAACTCTCATGTGAATCTTAAGAGATTTTTTGTCTGGGAATCTCTTTTCACACTGTTCACACATGAACGGCTTTTCTCCGGTGTGAATTCTCATGTGAACATCAAAGTATGATGATTGACTGAAACTATTCCCACAATGTTTGCATACATGTGGCTTCTCTCCAGTATGAACTCTCATGTGACGCTCAAGACTTTGTTTGGTTGTGAAACTCTTTTCACATTGATCACATGTGAACGGCTTCTCTCCAGTGTGAACTCTCATGTGAATCTCAAGACTTTGTTTGGTTGTGATACTCTTTCCACACTGAGTGCAGGTGAAAGATTTCTTGACTTTTCTTTTCTTTAAAAATGTCTTTTTAGTCTTTGAGCGAC
Organism: Squalius cephalus; assembly: GCF_949319135.1. NCBI lineage: Eukaryota > Metazoa > Chordata > Actinopteri > Cypriniformes > Leuciscidae > Squalius > Squalius cephalus. The sequence goes on from NC_137122.1 coordinate 17,544,514, forward strand.
TCAAAGGTTTTTCTCCAGGTTTGACATGATGTTTCTCCTCCACTTCACTCAGTTCTTCACTCTCCTCCTTCACTTCCATCAGGTCTGAAATGAAAGAAAAACAAATTTTCTAATTTTCTAAATAATCAAAATAATTCAAAGAGAGAAATATGGAGTGAATGGAGATAAAAATTATCTCAGATGTAACAGACAACTGCTATAAAATATTACAATAATTTCTTACAATAAAGTCTTTTTTATAAATTAATTAAACCTCTCTGAAACTTTCCATGAATGAGGTACACTGATCTTCCAGTTATTATTTTTTAAACATTATAGGCACAAATCCCATGTTTTCACGCATGTGAAAGTGGGACACAAGAAACACAATATCAAGTGAATTTCACTGCGAGAAAGAACACAAATGTTTGCAGTAAAGCGGAGTAGATTGTAAATTTGTACATTTTGGAATGATAATTATTTGTTATACATGTTTGTAAAAATACGCACAAAATTCAGGTCAAAGTTCTGATAAAATTGTTACAAATTGTAAACCATATAATAAATGTAAAATAAAACAGTTAAAATATTTAAATTTAGTTTGACCTGATGTTGACAATCAATATAAAACCTCCCTTTACTGACCATTTGTAAAAAAATAAATAAAAAAAAAACCTTTTACAGCTATAATTGAACTGTTTATCTAAATGTGATGAAGTGCTTGAATGTTTCTAACACGAATGTTCTTCAGCATCATGAATTAATGAAGAATAAACACTAACCTCTTTGTTCTTCAGTATCTTCAGTGTGTTTCATTCTGCAGGGTTCTGGATCACTCATGTTCTCACTGTCCTCTTTAATAAACTCAGTCTTTGCAGATTTCAGCTCTTGAGCAGACTCTTGATGCATTGCTGCTTGTCTTCACTTGTAGCCGATGGGAATATTCCAGCATTTATTGGAGAATTGCAGATGGAGGAGCTTCACTGATGGTGTGACTGCTGTGGGAGGAGCTGATCTGCCAAAATCTTATATATATATATATATATATATATATATATATATATAAGATAACAATATAACATGGATAAATCATCAGTAATAAAATAATTAAAAGGTTTAACCTATATTTATTAACCTCCACAGGCAAATAACTACAACACCATAATATGTGAATCTAATATAGTTTGACTTTATAATAACGTCCTGGTTGCGTATGCAACCCACCGTTCCCTAGGGGTGGGAGAAAAAATCGATTCTTAGATGCATCGCGATGCGGACGTGGACGATTCTGAATCGATTCACAAATGTCAAAAAATCAATTCTCTAAAAAAAATTTCTAATAACGTAATATTGACGGAACGCAAAAGGCGGAACTCTAGCGGACGTGCAGTGCGCGTGCAGTCTGTGGCGCGCTCATAACAGACTCGCGCACTTAACAGACGCATGATGGCTGAGCGCCAAATTCGAGCACCCTCTTCGTTAAAAGCTAGCGTATGGAAAATTGGCAATTTCATTGTTACCTATTTAGTATTTTTTGTATGAAAGCTGTTTTCAGTAGCCTATTTAGTTTTCACATCAATATACTGTAAATTAATTTACTACAAGTACACTGCTAGTACAGGCACACATTTATTTTCCTGTTGGTTCTTTGCAATGTTCAAATCACTTTCATTTGTTTTATTAATAAAATTAATATAGGAAGATGGAAGTAAGTTCGTTATGGGTCATCATAAATACTTGCTTTAAAAGTACCAAGTAAGTAAAAAAAATAAATAAATCGTTAATAATCGATAATCGTTACCCTCTGAATCGTAATCGAATCGAATCGTGAGGTGCCTAGAGATTCCCACCCCTACCGTTCCCTGAAGGAGGGAACGGAGGACGTAGTCGACGTCGACTGAATGGGATCACGCCAGGGAGCCAATTGTCTTCGAGCGTGCGAGCACGAGCAAATTAAAAATTTGCTCCCACTTAGGAGGAGCTCACCGCCCAGGTGGGCACGTGCATCTTGGGATTTCTCACCAAGACGAAGGCAACCACTTTGAAGTGGGCCAACCTCTGCTTGGAAACAGCCTTCCCTTCTGCTGGTTTCCATAACAGATAGAGCTGGTCTAAGGTCTAGGCTTGCTAGTGAAAGCCAGGGCTGGGTCTGCCTCCTCCGGGGCAGCGCTTGCAGGCTCACCACCTGGTCCTGTAGAAGAGGTAGGAACCTTGGGCACATATTAAGACCGGGGTCTCAACTTGTGAGAGTTAGCCGGCCGAATTCCAGGCACAACTCATTGACCGAAAGTTAGCAAGTCCCTACCCCCTAGTGGAGACAATGCGAGCAGGGGAACAGTTAAAAAACAGAATTTTTAACTCACTGTCTGCAATGGCTCAGGGGCGGTCTCTGCAGTGCAGTAGCACAAGAGAAAAAGCCCAAGAGGGTAAGGAGGGGAGACAAGGTGTTATATTTAACTCCTTGCTCGCCTCAGGGACCTGACGACCAAACCGTACTCCATTTGTATTTGAATCCAGTGCCACATAATGTGCGCAATGTAGAAGCCACAACATCTTGAGGTGGAGGGGACAGCCCACACTCCAACCACAAGCAGTTGGAGCAAAAGGGAGTAAAAGGAGTGATCGAACACCTTCGGGATCTCCTCACAGAGAGAAGACTCAATTCAACAAACAGGTTTGACTTCTATTAGAGGAGCAAGCATCTTTATACAGGGTGCTCATAGAAGTGATGGTCTCTACTGCATAACAATTCTTGTGGTAGACCAAAACCGTCGCGTCCCGTTCTTACTAGAACCAGACCTGGAACTTTCCAAGGTATAGACGCAGATGCCATCGTGCCCCATCCCTGAAAATGTGCTCAGAATAAGGTGTTAGGAAGGCTGACGAGAGGAGAAGGTTGGTTGGCCAATGAGGGGCAACTAACAAGACCTGCTCCATTGCACAAGAGAGAAGCAATGCTCAACACCAGATGTGAAGGGATCACTGAGCATCAGGAGCATCTCTGCTCAACACGTGAGTGTGAAGGAATTCACTGAGCTTAAGGAGCATTTCTGCTCAACATCTGAGCGTGATGAAGATCGCTGAACTTGTTCTCTTCCTGATTTTAGCACCATAGTGCAAGAAGGCTCACTGGGGAATGCATTTCTGCGGAGGACGTGTAGGACGAATTCGGAGGGGCAATCAGACTTAGCTGTGCGGCCCCGAAGTGGTCCAAACAGCTGGTTAGCTGGGGAAGGAGTCTCCACTGTATCCGGACCAAAAGGCTGCCGTGAGGCATGTGAGCGGCACGAGTGAGCAGGCCAGAAAGATAGGTGGAATGAAGTGAACTTAGAAGCTCCTGACTCCAAGGGAGAGGTGGCGGGCGAGTTGCAACATGCAAGGGGAGCGCGGCTCGACGGTCGCAATGTTGTCGGAACAGTACAAGCTCGCTGAGCAGCGGTGTCTCGAAGCGAGGGACTGAACGCAACTAGAGGCAATGAATGCCAATGCAGTCAGAGGCACCCAGAGTTCTGTTACTGCATGCCCTTTATACGTGGCCCCTCAGCCATGCTTTTGGCTATGGGCTGAGGGACTGGCGACAGGCCAGTGAAGCGTGTTGCTGTGCCATGGCCACCTCAAGGACTCGGTCATCAAGCTAGTGCTGAAGCGGTCTCATATGGAGGAAGCCGTGCGGCTGCATCTGCCATATGCCCCAGAAGCCTCTGACAGTTTCAGTGGACCCTTTCTCACTTCTATACAGCACTGAGCTGGCACGTCTCGAGTGAGAGATGTGCTAGACCGAGACCACCCCCAAACTAGAAAAGAGAAACTCTGCACTAGGGCGAGATTACTCTTTCCCAGTTGACCTGAAGACCCTCACTGGCTATTGAGCACTCGAAGGGTAGGACCATGTACTGATACTTTGTGCCTTCAAACGTCCGAACAGAGTAGTCTGTTGAGTGGAAGGATAGAGATCTGAAAAAACACGTCTTTCAGGTCGAACGCTGCAGACCAAACTTGGGACCGGGCATTGAAAATGCAGGTCTGTGTCAACAGGCAAATGGAGGCTTTCAAAAAATAGGACGTTCTAGTTGACACAGAACCAAGAAGGTCATAACCCACCACATAGTAAGGATATAATGAAGTACAGGCTCTGAAGCCAGACTCCATACTGGCTGGAGGGAAGGTTAGCACGCGTCCTTCGCCAGTAGGACTGCGGGGCACACACACAGGACAGGAGCTCTGCTCAACACCTAGGTATGATGAAACTCACTAAAACTCTCTTTTAAGAGCATTTTTGTTCAATACCTAGGTATGATGAATATCACTGAGCCTGGTGGAAGCCAAGCGAAATGAAATGAATCGCAAGCCGGGTCTGAAGGTACCGTGAAGCCAAGCTGGGCATCGGTTGGAAGCGTCTTAGACTTTGACAAAGCCGGACCAGGGGCCAGGAACCACAGACATACCTGAGGTAGGGCAGCGAAGTGGAGGACAGGGATCCGGCTCGAGAGGCCCGAAGGCGGCCCGAAGCGAGATCTGAGTGTGCAGTGCAACACTTACCTGACTGTAGTGGGTGGCAGGGGAAGCGTGAGAAGGCAGATAACTGGGTCCTCAACGCATCCTGCTGCCAGCTGGCGAAAAAAGAGGGGGCTGTGGAGTGTAAGGCTGTACAGGGTCACACACACCATCAGACTAGCCCTCTTAGGGCCCAGGGATAGAATTTGCTCTTTCTTTGAGCCAGCGGCGGAACAAACACACAAAAACAAAAAAGCTTCACCCGGCCCTCCACCCGAGTAAGGAGGTGGCAGAGGATCTACCGCCGACGACCAGGTGGAGGCAGCAGCGGGCCGTCGGAGTAGGATGTGCCGGATGGCCTTTGTCTTCTTCTGGACGACAGAGAACTGCTGGGCGAAGCTCTCTATACCGCATCGCCAAATAGTCCAACCTGGGAAATGGGAGTGTCCAAGAACCGAACCTTGTCTGCCTCTCTCATGTCCGCCAGGTTGAGCCAGAGATGGCGCTCCTGGACCACCAGGGTGGACATCGCCAGACCGATCACGCTAGCTGCAACCTTTGTACCCCGGAGGGCAAGATCAGTGGCAGTGCGGAGCTCACCCATGAGCTCACGGTCTGGACTACCCTTGTGCATGTTCATTAGCGCCTGGGCCTGATGGACCTGCAGAAGCGTCATGGCATGCAGAGAAGCAGCTTGCCCCGAGGCTCTGTAATAGAGATGCGCGGATGGGCTATTATTTCATCCGCAAACCGCATCACAAAACTCATCATCCGTCCACCATCCATCCGCACCAACGTTTTTGACCAATTTTCAAAACCGCACCCGCCCGCCATACGCTGATTGGGCGATGAAAGGCGCTGCATATATTTTTCATTTGATTGGTTCAACCGCCCGCCACTCGCCCGAATTTAATTAAAATATTATTTTTCGTCACGTCATCCGCCCAATCCGCGGAGTCCGTGGCTGTAACTGCCAACCGCGCATCTCTACTCTGTAAGCCTTGCCCGTCAGAGCGGACGAGAACTTACAGGCCCTAGAGGGGAGACGAGGATTCCCAGTCCAAGAGGCAGCGGTCGCCGGACACAGCTGCATCGCGACTGACCGCTCCACCGGAGGGATCACCTCATAACCCTTAGCCGCTCCTCCATCAAGGATAGTGAGGGGGGAGGAGCTACTCAGGCATTTCTGGCAGAGAAAGGTGCCATCCATGCCTTCGTCAACTCCTCATGCACTTCAGGAAAGAATGGTACCGGAGCGGCGGGCTGAGAACCAGACCGGCCCGCTCCGAGAAACCAATCATCCAACCGAGATGGCTCGGGACACGGTGGTTCATTCCACTCGAGCCCTACCGGCTCCAGGCCAGCTCCCCTTCCGATGCTGCGACAGACATCCTGTCCTCTGGAGGGGCATCGAAAGCGCGCTCATCGGAGGCCTCCACCAGCTGCGACGTGAGAGAGGCGGAAGGGATCCACAGGGCTTTGCCGGGTGGATTACCCCTCACCGTAATCCTCAGGTCACCCAATCCAGACAGCACTCAAGGTTTCCTCTGGGAAGGTAAACCAGAAGCAACACTAGAGCGGGGCCTGGGAATGGGGACTGCACCTTCGCAAACGAAGGCGAGTCTCGACCTCAACGTCGAGATGGTCATATTCCCGCAATGGGAACATGAGTCATCCACCAAAGCTGCCTCAGTGTGCTGCAAGCCCAGACACGTGATACAGCTTTCGTGACCGTCAGAGGGGGACAGACCCTTACCGCACCCAGAAACACATGGATGGAATGGCATCTTGAAAAAGACGCACTCACATCCGTGTTTGCTCTTTTAGAAATGGGACCCGTCACCAGTGCCGGAGCACACAGGGAATGACCGCAGCAAAACTATCTCAGCGAACTGAGATACTGGGGACTGGGAGAGTCTTTCCAGAGGAACACCGACACACTCAATCGTAGAATAAACTCAGAACACTCTTCAGACACCATCGAACGGCTCCGAAGCAAAAAGCAACTAGTGCGTGCATCCACTTCCGTATTTATACCCGCTCCGCGGGGCGGAGAGTGTGATGCAAATCACGCACGCAAAATTTTCATTTGCTCGTGCTCGCACACTCGAAGACAATTGGCTCCCTGGCATGATCCCATTCAGTCTACGTCGACTACGTCTGATGTTCTCGACTGAAAGGGAACTATTAATTGCAATAAAGCAATTCCATCATTAACATGTTACAGATTTATGTCTACAGAAACTACACGGGCAATATAAAGTGTTAGGATAGACATCAATTTTAATAAGTAAATGTAATCTGCCTAAAATAAATGCCAGTACTATGCTAGCAGTACGGTACTATGCATTTATCATTTCCCCGAGGATGCATAGTGCGGTAAATGATAAATATACAAAGACATAAATGTAAACATAAAAATGGCAACAGCAACACTTGAGATCAATTCCAGGGTCTGTTTCTTCATTAGGGCGATTGGGCGACGCACCACCAAAGTGTGAAAGGGACTTTTTCAATCACATTCACATTCAACCACAGAGTTACGCTAGCAGTCACTGTTGTTCTGCCTCTGGATGTAGTCCAATCAGCACCAAGTCGTGTTCTGTGGAGTACCGCTTCTTTTTGGGCGATTTCACTCTGGCCGAGAATCGCCCAGTGTTACCATAGACTTCCATACAAATATTATTTTTTTTGAACTGCAGGCACTGCAATGCATTCTCTACGTACTTTCATCATCATACCTAAACTTCACTTGTGCAGTGATTTGTGGGAAAAAAATATGCCTCTATTAATAATCTTTAAGCTGAAGTGACATCCAAAAATGTCCTCAGTGCATAAGTTACATTCCACTGACATATTCTCCATCTGTAAATGTTAGAAAGTCAAGCAAATATTTACATTTTGCTGTCATGAGTGGACAAGCCTTCTGCAGGCTAAACTTCCGTGAACGAGCGCCGCCTCGTGCATGCGTGCCGGACAGACGCAATAGAATAGGAGCGCAATAATTCTGACTAAAACATACATTAACACTAAATTATAAATATATTTTGCTAAAATACTTGTTGTTGTTGGTGAACATAAATGTGCAAGTGTATTTTTATGATATCAGTTTTTATTTATTTATTTTGATTTTAAGTTTAGTAAATTTAACTACTTCTTTAAAAAAAACATTATTTTGTTTTCAGATTGTAATGTTGTAATGTTAGAATGTAATGTGATTTGACCAAACAACACACAAACAAAACACAAAATCGCTCAGGTCTGAATGAACTCAACTCTCCTCATGCTCGCTGCTGCTGCACTGAATGTTTATTTCAGTAGGAAGACGCCAGGAAAGACGCACAAGCAGGGCTGGACTGGGACAAAAAATCGACACTGGCATTTTGGTCCAGGCTGGCCCACTACATATGATCATAAACAGCACCCATCTTGCACTATATAGCTATACTCCACAGAGATGAATCCAAAAAACAAGACATAAGCTGCATTGGCATAGCAATACCAGTATTTCTCACAGAACTTTTAGTAAAACTGTGGTGGGTGGACCTTCTTGTTTCTTTCTAAACAAAGACATATTCGAATATTAAATAAAATAAGGAATGGAATTTGAATAGTATTATAGAGGAAGATTGACAGCCTTACATTACACTACTACATAATAATAGTTACAATGACAGTAATAGCCATATAAATACACCTTTAAAATAATGGAAACTTTCATAATTAGTTTTGTACTAATTTCTATACTTGAAAGAGATAAGCACATGAGCTTTTATTTTGGCGGAAACTGCATCAAGCTTTTATTTTGGCGGAAAACATGGTTTATAAACGCGTCTCATAAAATTTCTAGTAAATTGCGGTAATCGTCAACAATGCAGATGTGGAAATAATGCGTAACAGGGTAAGGGGTTCATACACTCATGACATAGCCTAAGTGTTTTGAAAGTAGTTCTGCTTACCGCGGACTCTACACTCACTCTGATCCTCCTCACTATCATCATCTTCATCATCACTGGAGCTGATGAAGGTCCTGCTGCTGCAGAAAACATATTTTGACAAATTTTACAGCGTCTGCTTAAAGGGCCTGTATCTGTTTTTCACGCTATTTTCTCTGCTCATTCCTTGCGTTTCTTCTCCATCTCTCCATCCAACATGATACACACTGAAACTGCACGCTCGCTCAGAGCCCAAAGGGGGAGGTGTTTAAAGATGTGATTGGGCCAGCCCAGTGTCAATCAAGAAAAGAACCAATGGGCCGCTGATCTACGTGTTTCATGGGCCGGTCTGTGAGAAAACGAAATAAAAAATTAACGCTGATCTTTTTATTTTTTTACCAATGCATTACACCGGCCGACACTAACCCAGCGCCGCCAATTAAGCAAAATAAAATAAAACGAATGGGCCGCCGATGTACGAGTTTTATGGGCCGTTAAGACAATAATAAAAAAATAATAATAATACAAACGTAAGAGAATCTCCCGGTAGTCCCGATAGCCAGTATGCGCACAAGTGTCGCTGTGTCCGATCAAAACAATACAGAAATGAGCCTGTCGCTTAATCAAACTGTATAAAGTGTGTGTGATGGTTGTGTAAATAATGAGAAATACCATGAACTGCTCTCCTCTCCTCAGAAGACTCGACGCTGAAACTGAATGAGGGAAGAGAGACGGCAGGAGCAGTGAAGTCATCGGCCTCTAACGCACGCGCGTACAGGACACCCTCCCCAGATAGCAGACCAACATTGAATCTACATTGAATCAATGTTAATGTATTAACCAAAAGATCATTGAATCAATGTTGAAATTTAACATTGATTTTTCATCAGGTTTGCACCCTGAAATAATGTTATTTCAACGATGAAAAATCAATCAATATGGTCATAAAATCAATATTATTTCAACCATAATTAAATCACTTATTTAACATTGAATCAACATAGAAACAATATAAAATCAATCTTGCTTTATGTACAGCAAGATTCTATGCTAGTTTATCATGCTTGTACTGTGCTTGAATTTTTAAATGACTCCTTTCAGACAGAGACCATGTAGGGTTGCAATTAAATATGTTTTTAATCAAAATGTCATTCAAAGTAAACTACATCCTTCAGTTTACAAGTAAATGTATTTATTTATGCCCCCAAAACTGAACAGGAAATATCACATTCAGAAAAAAAAATGCATTTCGTGGTGACAAAGACAAAAACAGCGCAGTACTACGGTAAGAAAGAATGAAACATTACTCTGATAAATTTTTCTAATTCAATTTTATTTACCACATTTAGAACAGACCAAAATGCTTTACAGAAGTACAACATTAAACGATATAGCATGCATTAAAAAATAAAACAAGATATAACATGCATTATAAAATAAAAAAAAAGATATAACATGCATTATAAAATAAAACAAAAACAAGAGCAACATAGCTGAGTAACCATAAAACAAAAGAACCAGAACAGAAATCAGAACTCAGATATAAATTAATAAAAAAATAAATAGCTTGCTATTATTTGAATACAAAAAATATATTACCCATCGTACACGTCGTCTTCCATTTGCGTGCCCAAAGAACTCCCGCTTCTTTGCACCTTTTTTAACTTCAGGCCTAGAATGAAAATGAAAAATTTACCCACGGCGTTTGGTAAAAGACAAATCGAAATTTAATATATTATTAGGGAAAATCTCGGCCGTTGGTTTGTGTTCATGTTACTAATAGGCCTACATTTAACATAGCAGTTAATTCCGACTCACCCAGAAAAAGAAAACAAGTTGTAAGAAATATAGATATTATAATAATAATAATATAATATAAATATTTATATTTCGTTTGTTACTAGTATTATTTTTTTAATATCTAGTTTACTATTAGGTGTTAGTTAGGATATAAGGTGTTTGTCTAATTTTTGAACAGATTACACTTGGAGATGAAATCGTTTACAATAACATGTTGGAACATTCAAGGTCTGAGATCATCAGCTTTTGGTTTAAAGAGCAGAAACTCAGATTTTAATAGAGAGTTAAAAAACTCTGACATCATAGTTTTACAGGAGACATGGTGCAGAGAAGATATTTCCACTGGTCGTCCTCACGGCTACACTGAGATTATATCATCAACAAAAAATCCCACAATAACTCAAGGCAGAGATTCAGGAGGCATGATTATATGGTGTAAATCAGAACTGAGTCAATCCATCACAGTAATTAAAAAAGAAGAATCTTATATATGGTTGAAAATTAACAAACAGATGATTTGTGCTGAGCAACATGTCTACATATGTGCCATCTATATACCTCCATCAGAATCCCCCTACTACAACCCAGATATCTTCTCTATTCTTGAGGAGGAAATTAACCATTGTAAAACCATGGGAAATGTATTAATCTGTGGGGACTTGAACGCTCGAACAGGGGAAAGAGCTGACACTATGAACACCCAGGGAGACAAACACTTACCTGGAAGCACCTGCTTCCCCCTCCCTGAATGTCCTGCTAGAAAGAGCTTTGACAAGCTTACCAATACAAGCGGTATGCAGCTTTTACAGCTATGCCGTACACTGGGTCTGTACATAGTCAACGGCAGGCTACGAGGGGACTCTCTGGGTCGCTACACTTACAGCTCAGCTCTTGGCAGTAGTACGGTAGATTATTTCATTACAGATCTAGATCCAGTGTCTCTCAGAGCTTTCACAGTCAGCCCCCTCACACCCCTCTCAGACCACAGCAAAATCACAATATATCTGAACAGGGCCCAGTCTAAGTCTAGAGCCCCTAGTGCCTGTGAACTATTTAACAGCACATACTCATACAGATGGACCCCAGACAGCATGGGGGCGTACCAAAAGGCACTGGAAAATCAAAACATATCTGATTTAACTCATTTATTTCTAACTGAAACATTTCCCCAAAATAATTCTGGTGTAAATTCAGCTGTGGACAAAATCAATTCAATATTTCATCATTTGGCTTCTTTGTCTAATTTGAAAGCCTCCAAACCAAAACCTCCAAACCAAAACCTCAACAAATGAACAGTAACAAATGGTTTGACACTGAATGCAAAAACCTAAGGAAAACTTTAAGGAAATTATCAAATGAAAAGCATAGGGACCCAGATAACCACAATATACGCTGTAAATATGAGGCCACTCTGAAACAATACAAGTACACCCTAAAAACTAAAAAAGAACAACACAACAAAAAGCAACTCTGTGAAATTGAGGAATCTTTAGAGTCCAACCAGTTCTGGGAGAAATGGAACAACCTAAACAAAACCCAGCAGGATGAATTGGCGATTCAAGATGGAAATACTTGGATTAATCACTTTAGTGAATTATACAGTAATATTACAAAAAATGATGATCAGTACAAGATACTCACAAAATGGAAAACTCTGGAGGCGGTGATAAAAAACAACCAAAACCCTCTAGATTACCCTATAACAGAACAAGAATTAACAGAAGTCATCCAGTCCCTGAAAGGAAAAAAGGCTTGTGGTGTAGATGGAATCCTCAACGAAATGATCAGATCATAAAATCAGATTGGCTATACTAAAACTATTCAATACTATTCTATCAACTGGAACTTTTCCAGACATCTGGAACAAAGGTTTAATAACCCCAATTCATAAATCCGGAGATAAATATGACCCAAATAACTACAGAGGAATATGTGTATCCCGTAACCTGGGAAAAATATTCTGCAACATCATTAATAAACGACTTGTCAACTTTCTTGATGACCACAATATTCTGCAGAAATGCCAAATTGGTTTTTTGACAAATTGCCGCACAACGGACCATATATTTACACTCCAGACTCTAATTGATCAAGAATTAAACATTAAGAAAAGAAAGGTATATGCCTGTTTTGTTGACTTCCAAAAAGCCTTTGATTCCCTCTGGCACGAGGGCCTCTTCTATAGACTACTTGAAAGTGGCATTGGAGGAAAAACATATGATTTGATTAAGAACATGTATACAAAAAGTGAATGTGCCATAAAGATTGGAAACAAACAAACAGCGTTCTTCTCCCAGGGCCGGGGAGTGAGGCAGGGGTGCAATCTCAGTCCAATTCTCTTCAATCTATATATTAATGAATTAGCAAACCAGTTAGAGAGTTCCACGGCACCTGGCCTCACCCTGAACAACACCGAGATCAGAGGTCTGCTGTATGCAGATGACTTAGTGTTGCTCTCACCTACTAAAGAAGGTTTGCAGCAGCACCTTAACCTCCTGCACAGATTCTGCCAGACCTGGGCCCTGACAGTAAACACAGTAAAGACTAAGAAAATGATCTTTCAGAAACAATACAGAAATCAGGTTACACACAATTTCTATTTAGACACCACTAAATTACAACACACAAAAAACTACACTTACTTTGGCCTCAACATTACATACACAGGGAACCTCAACATGGCTGTGAAAGATCTGAGGGACAAAGCAAGGAGAGCTTTCTATGCAATAAAAAGAAACATTAAAATCTATATTCCAATTGAAATCTGGCTAAAAATTTTCCAATTTGTACTAGAACCAATAATTCTATATGGTAGTGAAATTTGGGGGCCAAAACTTAATAATGAATTTGACAAATGGGACAAAACAATCATAGAATCTTTCCATACCGAGTTCTGTCCTACAGGTGCAGAGAAAAACACCCAATAACCTGTGCAGAGCAGAGCTCGGCCAATACCCCCTCTTACTGAAAATACAAAAAAGATCAATTAAATTTTACAATCACTTAAAATCAGTTAACCCCCAGACATATCATCACAAAGCCCTAACATCCCAGGAGCTGAAGCCCGAAAAGAGTCCCCTCAGCCAGCTGGTCCTGAGGCTCTCTGCAGTAACACGTGCCCAACAGCCTCAGGACAGCAACGCCAGCTCAAGCAGACCAAACCATATTATCAACAAGCAGAAAGAAAAATATATTGAATACTGGAAAGAAACGACCAAAACACAAAGTAAAGTACAATGTTATCTGACCCTAAAAAGAGAATTCACACGGGCAAATTACCTGAGTACAATAAAATGCCCTAAACTAAGAAAAATTTTGACAACATACAGACTGAGTGAACACAGCCTGGCCATAGAGAAGGGTCGCCACAGACAGAGCTGGCTCCCACAAGAGGAGAGACTCTGCTCCCAGTGTGACAGGGGACAGCTAGAGACAGAGCTGCACTTTCTAACCTCATGCCCCAAATATAATACACTAAGACAAAAACACTTTGCAAACATTTCCCAAATATACCCTGAATTCGGATCCATATCAGACACACAGAAACTCCCATATGTACTGGGAGAAATGCCCAAATGTGAGATAATTGCTGCAAAATATGTCTTTTCATGCCATGAAATGAGGACAACCAGTGGAACCTCAGATGGATAAATAATTGTATATTTATTTTTAATAATTGTATTTTTTTTTTTTTTTTTTACATTTGATACAGATTTCTTTTCTTCTTTTTATTTTTTTTTTATTTTTTGTATAAATGTATTCATGCATTTGTTTACTGATTAATTTTATTGATTATTTGTTCATTGCCTATGTAATGGCCAATGCTTTGGCAATACTGTACAAGTCATGCCAATAAAGCTAATTTGAATTTAATTTGAATTTAGATAAATAAAATTGAGAAATGAAAGATTAGAGATTTAAGATTAACTTACCTCTAAAAATCACTTTGTCGTTGCCCGAATGCTTCGTCTGTCTGTCTGTTTCGCGCTTGAAATCTGTTATGCCGCGCTTGAAATCTGTTGACCGTTATGCAGCGCTTTGATCTGATTGGTTGGCAACCAATGTTAGGATTGTCTCTAGGCAACCAGTGGAGAAATTTAAGCTGACCAAAAATCAACATTGATTCAACGTTTGTCTTTTCAACACTAAAAAACATTGAATTATCAACATTGATTCAATATTATTTTAACATTGAATTTTCAACATTGTTCCAATATTATTTTAGCATTGATTTTTCAACATTGATCCAATATTATTTAGCATTGAATTTTCAACCTCAACCAAAATGATGATTCTGATGGAATTTCAACATTTAATCAATGTCACCTTGCTATCTGGGTCGCAGCCAATCAGGGCCACGCAGATTCACATATTTACTAGTAGCCCTCGATTATTAGCCTACTATTTTAGAACTGAAGTAACTCATCCAGTTACTAAATGTGAAAGGAACTTTAATTAAGCACAAAGCAGGAAAAAATTATGCTGACAGAGCACATCCTGCATATTTTAATGACTGTTTAACTGATCATGTAGAATAATACATCAACGAACATGATAATATTCAGCACATGGTTTTAAAGGTTGTATACATGTATTAAATCAGCTCATGTGATCACATAACATGCATTATTTCATTGCACAGCAAACCTCAAAGCCATATAAATAAATATGAATATAGGTTTAGGAAGGATGGATGGAAAACAGCCATATGTAGAGACGTAGAAACTGTGAGTCATGTGGACTGTTTTCTTTCTGCTATTTGGTTGATTTTTTCGCAACATTTTTTAACTCGCAAATTCCTTTCTGCATATCATTAATGAATGTCTCTGCTTTCTCCTTAAAGTCCGCGTGAACCGGAAGTTGCAAACGACTTTTCTCCAGTACTTTACAATATCCAGATGACGTATTTCCCAGTGAAACGGAATATTGAACAGAGGGCAGGGTTTTACTCTAGCGCTCCTCCTCTCCATCTCTGCTCATAACAGACTAACGGTTTGAGGGGAGTGGTTAAGCGTTTCCCAAACCAAGCCGTCAAACCTACGTCATCAGAGAAGGTCCTCCAATGCAGAGGGGAGGGGCATTTTCAGATTTTGATTAAAGATTACGTAGCCAAAAAATGTTTTTGTGTGGATTGACTTGCATGGATGAATTGTTCACCACAAAACGATCAATTTAGGCAAACAAAGTAAATATGGTCAATTTTGATTTCATGTGGACTTTAAACTCCATTTTATTTATTTGTCGATGTGTAAGTTTTGTAGGTTTGATAATAATATTGCTTTGTGGCGCTCTTTACCTTTAAAAGTTTTATGATCGTTTTCAGTTTCCGCATAGAAAACGGTAACATATTAACAATCTAATTACTTTAGTAAAGAATGGGGTTATCATAAAATCAAACAATATTTAGATGGTATTCAGGACATATTATGGTGTTGTATGGAAGATATTTACCTGAGTGTTTGTTTTTGTGTTATTGATGTTTAGTCCATGACATATTGTGAGAAATAACTGTACTGTCTTTTAGTAGAGCAGTTTTATAGTCTTTTATCATATATCCTGAGTCAAATAATGTGTTTCTAACAACAAACACTCAGAATAAAGTGAGATGATCTGCTGATGACCCTGAATGGCTTGTTGAATGAGTGTTGATAGTCTGAGGCTCATCAATATTAACAGATCTGCTGAAAACACTCTTTATTTCATGACAATAGTTCCTGTTTTCACCTCATTTATTATGCTGATGTCTTCAGATCTCCTGTAAATTGACACTTAAAGCTCATTTCATTGTGTCAACAGACTGAGGGTATTTGTTGATTATGTACATTTATTTCTTTTATGCTTTCAACTGTTTTTCAATTATCTATATTTGGAAGAATGTACATTATGTATATTTTTTCTTATTTTTATAGTTATCTATCTGTATTTTAATGAAGAAGCAGTATAGTGTTAGGATTAGCAATAAATATAATTTAGGAATTAACATCAGTTACTTTACGATGAATAGAAATACATAAATGCTTAGAAGTGTCATTTATTATAAAAACAAACTCATATACTTATATATTTATTTTATTTTGACAGATAAGCTCCTCCCACAGCAATCACATCATCAGTGAAGCTCCTCCCACTGTAATTCTCCAATAAATGCTGGAATATTCCCATCGGCTACAAGTGAAGACGAGCATCAGAGCATCAGGAAGAGCTGAAATCTGTAAAGACTGAGTTTATTAAAGAGGACAGTGAGAACATGAGTGATCCAGAACCCTGCAGAATGAAACACACTGAAGATCCTGAAGAACAAAGAGGTTGGTGTTTATTCTTCATTCATCCATGATGCTGAAGAACTAGCCTGGTAATACCAAACTCTGCTACTTCGCTTTGCTTTGTAGACAGAGTCTGGCATGGCATAATTGAAAAGCGTTTTCTTTCTCGCGGGGGGGGGCGCTTGTCTGAAGTTTAAAATCATTGGTTACCCGTAAGCCAATCACATAACGTTTGGTTATGACGTGTGGTATGCACAAGCTCAGCCGCATCAAACTTCCACTGTAAACACATGTATGATGCGAAAACAAAACCATCGAGTGAAATACCGGAGTGAACATGGCTGTGAACGACTTTTGCAAATTATGTGAAGTAAATCTACGCATCCACTGTACAATCAGTGTCTACGTCACGGCTCTCAGCCCGCCCTCTATTCCAGGGCCGTGCACAGGGGGGTGGCCCGGTGGCTAGAGCCACTGCCCCTCTGCCCTCATCGACTGAGTTGCCCCTCTTCCCCACCCCCACCCCCACCGCTCCGCTCAAAGCATTCCGCTGATTCCGCTAATCCGCTCCAGGTTTTCCCGCTCGCTCCGCAGCATCACTCACAGTATACGACAGTTCACGAAAGCTGCCGCATTAACAGGTAGGCTATGCAAGACAGTGGTTGAATGGGTTGAATTTGCGAAATTAGTCATGAAACACGTAGATCAGCGGCCCATTGGTTCCTTTCTTGATTGACACTGGGCTGGGCCAATCACAACTTTAAACGAGTGAGTGAGCGTGCAGCAGTGTCAGTGTGTATCTGTCAAAATAGTCAGCAAGATGGAGAAGAAACACAAGGAATGTGCAGAGAAATAGCGTGAAACAATAGAAACAGGCCCTTAAAGCAGACACTGTAAAATGTGTCAAAATATACACTACCATTCAAAAGTGTGGGGTCAGTAACGTATCATATATTACGATAGATAGATAGATAGACAGATAGATAGATAGATAGATAGACAATTTATTATAAAAGCATACATCTAGCTTACACAGTTACCCAAATTATCATACGCCTTTTTAACCGAATGGGTGGGTTTCTCCATCCCCAACGTCCCTGACGAGAGCGTTGCTCTCCTCGGCTGTGAACCGCTCCTCGCGTGCGTCTGGCAAATCCGCCGTTATAATAGGAATCCGCTTTAGAACAAGCGCGCCTGCTCTTAAAGGGAATGTGAGATGACGCTCTGATTGGTTTATTTCACGTTACGCCCAAACCACACCTATGAATAATGAAGCTACTTCAGACCAACCCATTTTAGATTTGCGCCTGGCGCAAGAGTCATTTATCCCGCCGGGAAAATAGCAACAGCGCCAAGACCCGCCCACAAAGTTACTTGTGCTTTGCGCTTTGACACTTGCGTTTCAGATCGTTAAAATAGGGCCCTCTATGTTTTAAACAAAGAGCTTAGCTAGATTTCTAGTAAACCAATATAAGATCATTCAATAGTCTTTATCAAACACACGTTATAAAGCAGATCAAAGAACTATAAGCATGCAAGCTATATTTACCTCCTTTTTGCCATCATTTGACTCCGTTTCTCTGTGTTTCACATGGGGTGCCAGCCAAGAAAGGAACACAAAAAGTGCAGGCACTTTCGTGCCGCCTGGGTAGCCGCTCCTCGAACTGTTCACTTTCTTCTGAAGGTGAACGTATTTGTCCCTCATGTTCTTCCACCTTTTTAACCACTCCGACTTTTCTAACCCCAGATTTTTGCCGACTTCTCGCCACAAATTGTTTGCCATCTGGGAGTCTTTATAATTCAACGAAGACATCGGGCCTCGATGACCCGATCCCTGGACACGTAAACTAGCTCTAGGGACGTGGAATGTCACCTTGCTGGCGGGGAAGGAGCCTGAGATTGTGCATGAGGTTGAGAGGTACCGACTAGAGATAGTCGGGATCACCTCCATGCACGGCTTGGGGATAGGTCTCTCACTGTCCTGTGCGCCTACGGGCCAAACGGCAGTGTAGAGTACCCAGCCTTCTTGGGGTCCCTGGGAGGGGTGCTGGAAAGTGCTCCGACTGGGGACTCCATCGTTCTACTAGGGGGCCTTCAACGCCCACGTGTGCAGCGACAGTGTTTTGTTATTGGACTTCTCTGCTGGTTACAGCTTGTCCATAACGAACACCATGTTCAAGCATTAGGGTGTCCATCAGTGCATGTGGCACCAGGACGGTGGTGTCCTATATCTTGGACACTCGGGTGAAGAGAGGGGAGGAGCTGTCAACCGATCATCACCTGGTGGTGAGTTGGATCCGATGGCCGGGGAAGAGGCTGGACAGACTCGGCAGGCCCAAACGTACTGTGAGGGTCTGTTGGGACGTTTGGCGGAGTCCCCTGTCAGAGAGATCTTCAACTTCCACCCCCGGCAGAGCTTCGACCGGATCCCAAGGGAGTCTGGAGATATTGAGTCTGAGTGGACCATGTTCTCCACCTCCATTGTCGGTGCGGCCACTCGGAGCTGTGGCCATAAGGTCTCCGGTGCCTGTCGAGGCAGCAATCCCCAAACCCGGTGGTGGACACCGGAAGTAAGGGATGCCGTCAGGCTGAAGGAGGAGTCCTATCGAGCCTGGCTGGCTTGTGGGACTCCTGAGGCAGCTGACGGGTACCGGCAAGCCAAGCGGACTGCATCCCGGGTGGTTGTGGAGGCAAAAAAATCGGGCTTGGGAAGAGTTCTGTGAGGCCATGGAGAAGGACTATCGGTTGGCCTTGAAGAGATTCTGGCAGACCGTCCGGCACCTCAGGAGGGGGTAGTAGTGCCCTACCAACACTGTTTACAGTGGAAATGGGCAGCTGTTGACCTCAACTGGGGATGTCGTCGGACGGTGGAAGGAATACTTTGAGGATCTCCTAAATCCCACCGACATGTCTTCCATCGAGGAAGCAGAGGCTGGGGGCTCGGAGATGGACTCATCCATCACCCATGCTGAAGTCTCCGAGGTAGTTAAGAAGCTCCTCGGTGGCAAGGCACCGGGGGTGGATGAGATCCGCCCTGAGTACCTCAAGTCTCTGGATGTTGTGGAGCTGTCTTGGCTGACACGCCTCTGCAATATCACGTGGCGGTCGGGGACAGTACCTTTGGGCTGGCAGACCGGGATGGTGTTCCCTCTTTTTAAGAAGGGGGACCGGAGGGTGTGTTCCAACTACAGGGGGATCACACTTCTCAGCCTCCCCGGGAAATTCTATGCCAGGGTACTGGGGAGGAGAATACGGCCGATTGTAGAACCTCAGATTCAGGAGGAACAGTGGTGAGAAAACACGAGAGACCACTGAAATAAAGGGAATATGAGTTTATATAATAAATAAATATATACCATAACAAAACCCAACCACAAAGGAAAAACTGATTCTGCCAAACAAACAAAAGTAATATAAGCAAAAAGTTTATCTAACACATTTAACTTCTAATACTAAGATAAAAAGAAAAGATAAAAAAAAAGTCTTCAACGTCCAGGACGTCTTAACTAAACTAAACTAAACTTAACTAATAAACAAATACAGCGGGTGGCACAAATCCCTAACTAGTGTTTTTACACAGACAAGTTTAACTACGCATGTACAATCATGTGACAATCTTACCTATCCCCTTCTCCTTTGTAGACCACAACACTCACAAACGAAAAGGTTTTGGGCGCAGCCAAAACAAGAAACGATGAACATACATGCGAACAACGTAACGAAAATAAAACACACAAACAGTTTCTGCAACAAAAATGTCTTGTGTACAAAGCTTTCTCAATCTCCAACCTCTCTTACGATAAAAGTTCTCTAATACCCTAAAAGGTTTTCAATCGCAAAGCAAAACTAAGACAGAGATCGTATCATAAAACAAAGGTTCATTACACAGGTTCTCAATACAAAGTTCTCTAGTCACACTGGCAGCAGCATGGTCTTTAAAGGGATAGTTCACCCAAAAATGAAAATTCTGTCAGTAATTACTCACCCTCATGTTGTTCCAACCGCGTAAGACCTTCGTTCATCTTCGGAACACATATTAAGATATTTTTGATGAAATCTGAGCCTTGTCTCACTCCTCCATAGGCTGCTACTATCCCTTACTGAACTATCCCTTTAAGTATCCGCTTCACCAGGTGTCACTCATCATGCTGATGCAGATCCCACCTCCCAAGGCGCGGCCACTCTCCAAGATCAACAGATACCTTTCCTTCTTACACCCTGAGCAAAGCATTGTTAAACATGAATGGAATACCAACACCGAAATTGACTAACAAGAAACCAAAAGATGAGGCAAATGGATGGAGATCCAGAGGGGGAGAAGAGCATTAACATTCTCCTCGATGCATGTTTTGTTTAACCAATAGTACCTAGATTGTACATTAGGATACTTTAATATCTCTAATAAGTTCACCACCACTCATTTCAATTTATAAGATGTCAGATGAGACCAAACGTGGCATAGTTACATTTTAGAACACTCTAGTAAATAAACAGTATGTAGTTGAAAGCATATGTCCTGTGAAGCAAATGGTTCAGACGTGTCATTGAGGTGAAAACGACTCTGTCTCTCCCGACATAACCATCCTGTGCCTGGAGTGTCCCAACAGTCCTTAATCAGCATATTGATGTAATCCCTTGCACTATATAGGCATTAGCATAGTGTGATGATGATTGGCATTGTGCCATGTTTAATTCACATGTATACCTTTAAAAGGCTTTATGAAGTATTAGGGCAGTAAAGAGTTCTGCCCATATTTGCTCAGCCCTACAACCATCTGTAGTAAAGGACTTCCAGCACTGAAACACACACCGTTGTGCAGGGCCGTGCACAGGGGGGTGGCCCGGTGGCTAGAGCCACTGCCCCTCTGCCCTCATCGACTGAGGTGCCCCTCTTCCCCACCCCCACCGCTCCGCTCAAAGCATTCCGCTGATTCCGCTAATCCGCTCCAGGTTTTCCCGCTCGCTCCGCAGCATCACTCACAGTATACGACAGTTCACGAAAGCTGCCGCATTAACAGGTAGGTTATGCAAGACAGTGGTTGAATGGGTTGAATTTGCGAAATTAGTCATGAAACACGTAGATCAGCGGCCCATTGGTTCCTTTCTTGATTGACACTGGGCTGGGCCAATCACAACTTTAAACGAGTGAGCGAGCGTGCAGCAGTGTCAGTGTGTATCTGTCAAAATAGTCAGCAAGATGGAGAAGAAACGCAAGGAATGTGCAGAGAAATAGCGTGAAACAATAGAAACAGGCCCTTAAAGCAGACACTGTAAAATGTGTCAAAATATACACTACCATTCAAAAGTGTGGGGTCAGTAAGATTTTTTAATGTTTTTAAAAGAAGTATCTTCTGCTCACAAAGGCTGCATTTATTTGATAAAAAACAAACAGTAATAGTGTGAAATATATACAATTTAAAATGTTTTCTATTTTAATATATTTTAAATTGTAATTTATTCCTGTGATCAAAGCTGAATGTTCAGCATCATTACTCCAGTCTTCAGTGTCACATGATCCTTCAGAAATCACTCTAATATGCTGATTTGATGCTCAAGAAACATTTATCATTATTATCAGTGTTGAAAACAGTTGTGTACAATTTTTTTTCAAAATTCTTTGATGAATAGAAAGTTCAAAAGAACAGCATTTATTTAAAATAGAAACTTTTCTAACATTAAACATGTCTTTACTGTAACTAATCAGTTTAACTCATCCTTGATGAATAAAAGTATTGATTTTTTTTTTTTTTTTTACCCCAAAAATAAAATTCAAATTCTTACTGACCCCAAACTTTTGAACGGTAGTGTTTAATGTTACAAAAGCTTTAGATTTCAGATAAATGCTGTTCTTTTGAACTTTTTATTCATCAAAGAATCCTGAAATAAAAATGTAAATAACTGTTTTCAACATTGATAATAATCATCATAAATGTTTCTTGAGCATCAAATCATCATGTTAGAGTGATTTCTGAAGGATCATGTGACACTGAAGACTGGAGTAATGATGCTGAAAATTCAGCTTTGATCGCAGGAATAAATTACACTTTACTGTATATTCACATAGAAAACAGATGATTTAAATTGGAATAATATTTCAGAATATTACTGTTTTTGTTTGCATTTTTAATCAAATAAATGCAGCCTTGGTGAGCAGAAGAGACTTCTTTTAAAAACATTAAAAATCTTACTGACCCCAAACTTTTGAACGTATGTTTTCTGCCCTTCGTCAGCTCCAGCGGCAGATGAGGATAGTGAGGAGGATCAGGAGAGAGATGAGAGAGTGTAGAGCCTGCGGTAAGCAGAACTACTTTCAAAACACTTAGGCCATGTCATGAGTGTAGGAACCCATAACCCAGTTACAGATTATTTCCACATCTGCATAGTTGACGATTACCGCAATTCACTAGAAATTTAATGAGACGCGTTTGTAAACCATGTTTTCCGCCAAAATAAAAGCTTGATGCAGTTTGCGTCAAAATAAAAGATCATGTGCTTATCTCTTTCAAGTATAGAAATTGGTACAAAACCAATTATGAAAGTTTTCTTTATTGTTTTAGTGCATTTGTTTCACAAAATATGGCTATTACTGTCATTGGATTAATATTATAACTATTATTATGTAGTAGTGTAATGTAAATAGACACTGTTACTAAAAGAGGTTTGAATATTTCTTTGTTTAATTTGCACACTGAATATGGGTTGGAGCTTTTAATTTTTAACTCTCAAAGTGCACCAGATTGATGAATTTAACATTAAAATGCACAAAATTTTCTTAAGGGGAGGCATGCCCCCAAACCCCCCTAGAAGGGCCGAGGTCCACCCTCCACAGTTTTACCAAAAATCCTGTGAGAAACACTGGTATTGCTATGCCAATGCAGCTTATAGCTTGTTTTAGGCTTCATCACTGTATTAATAAATGTCAAATTTTTACTTATTTCATCTGTTAACTCTCACTCGTTCCTATACTCATTCATATAGTGGGCCAGTCTGGGCCAAAATGCCAGGGCCGATATTTTTTTTTTTTTCCCCAGTCCAGCCCTGTGTACAACATATCCACATTCTTAGAATTAGCTGCTTGTCTAATCAAATTATTGTACTCTCGATCAGATCTAATACAAATAACAAAATTTTCTGTTGTTGGCACACTTTGTAGTGTGCCAACCCCCCCAAAAAAACAAAATAGTGCCCCTTTTTTTTGGTTTAGGCCACTGCCCCTTAAAATGTCTGTGCACGGCCCTGCTCTATTCGTTGATTGGCCGGCTGTTTTGAGGCCGGAGGAAAACGGAAAGCTATTACGCTGTCTCAGACTGAGTACAGAAGCGAAATGAAATTGAGCGGAAGTATGAAGTCTGATGTAGTCAGGCCACTGAAGAACATCCATGCTAGAAAGATTCAAGCACTTCATCACTTTTAGATATGCAGTTACACTATGAAATTGGTACACATTTTTCTTTTCTTTTTTTTCAACAAATGGTCAGCAAAGGGAGGTTTGAGAAATGTTCATATTAATTGTCAACATCAGATTGCGGGAGGACGCTGGTGCACTGAAATCTCTTTTTTTTTACATTAGTTCAAAGTTACTGTTAGTTTTAATGTAAAAGATTGTAATAACCTCAACAAACTACATCATTAAAAACTTCTAAGACTCAAGATTCTGTATTTGAGCTGTATTTTATTCTGAAATCTTATAGTGACAGTAATGTCTAAATCTGTGTCAGGAGTTATGAAAAAGTAAAACCATGTGAGTCCATATTGATATGCATTATGAGACTCCATTGAGAATAAAACTGCTGCATGGTCGTCATGAAAGCGCTTGACTAAAAAAATGTCCCTCATGGTTTTTAGTTAGAAATAGGCTATCAAATTTCTATAGAAAGGAGTAATATTTATTCAATTTTCACCCAAAATGAGGAGATGTTTGCATTGTGGAGCACGAAAGATGTAATGTCCATTTCAGTTTTCAGTTTGTTTCTGTTTTCATAATCGACATATTTTCTTATATAGCCTTATTTTTTTGTTAAAAAGCCATATCAGATCACATAAAGTTATTTAAAACCCTCAACTTATTTTATAAAGTGAGTTTGGTGCAAATTGTCATGTTTTGATGGTGTGCTAAGCTAACATGCTAGCTAGCCCTTATGCACTTGACACCAGGAGTGAATATGTTTTATGAATACTTTTGAATTGTAAAGCTCTTTGGAATGTTTCTGTTTTCAAGAATGGATGCTTATAAGATGACAATAAACATTAGTTAGCATTTTAGAGTCTTCTCAAAATAAAATCCTTTCAAAGTTTTAGAGTTATGATCTTCAGATTTGAAACAGAACATGGCTTTATATGAAGTGCATTTCTAGACTGAAACAAGGCCAGCTTCATTTTTATTTTCATTAAGTTATTTCATTATAACAATAATGCATTCTGACTTTACAATAAGCTGCCAAGAGTCAAATGAGAGCACACTTATGCGTTTAGTGCAAAGGCTTCATGGTGACTGTCTCTGCTTTAGTTTGGTTATGGCATTTCTTGGGTTTTTTCAAAAGCCGGGGTGGAGGCTAACGGGTTAACTGTTTTATTTTACTTTTTTTATATCTGGGTCACAATTTGCAACAATATTATCAGAATTTTGGACATTTTCAATATAGTTTTCAACATTGTTATATTTTCTTAGGGATAAACAGTAAACTGTATCAAGTACATGAACTTTCCAGAATGGCTGACAGGGTTGTAATCATAACTTAAGCAAACTCTGATTTATAGTTACTGATAAAGTTGTATTTATCATAAATTATAGAAGTTCTTCATAGTTATAGAGATTATTATTTGTAATAATAATTTAGTTGATGAATGCGGTCAACACTGTACGGTTTGTGTAAAAACTGAGACAATGGATTGAGATTATTTTCTTGTCCTCCCATCATGCTGTAGAAAGAGCCCAGATGATTGTGATATGATATCACGCTCTGCATTATCGTTTTCTTACAAAGATTTACAGTATAACTATAATAATGATTTGAAATAGGAAAAATATACAATCTACTGCAAATTTGTGTTCTTTTTTTCGCATCTAAATTGGGTTGAGCTTGTGTTTCTGGTGTCCCACATTCACATGCGTACACTGTAAAATATTTGTAACACTTTATTTCAATATTCCACTTTAGACATTCTTATAACAATAAGTAACTTTGCAACTACATGTCAACTAAATGTCATTAAACTATTAGTAGACTATCTGCTTAATATCTTCTAACACTTTATTTTGTTGGTCCACCAACAGACATTCTACTGACTATTAGAACTATATACTGTATACAACACAGTCTGAAACCAAAATTGACAGTAAGTTTCTGTAAATTTTACAGTATTTTTTTTACAGTGGGAACTCAATGGAAGGAGAAGTCTAGTGTGGCTGGCCCTTAATAAATGAAAAAGTTTAGTAACATAAATTAAATATCAGTATAAAGGTTGGTGTCGAAATATGGCAGTATAGTATATTTTAATGATAATATCACATCGTGTCATAGATCACATTTAGTAAATAGTTTTCACTAAAGATATGTAGATATGTGCCTATAATGTTTTAAAAATAATAATTGGAATATCAGTGTACCTCATTCCTGAAAAGTTTCAGGGACGTATAATTAATTTAAATAATTCATTTATAAAAATGCAAAAATAGGAGGAGGAGAGTGAAGAACTGAGTGAAGTGGAGGAGGAGAGTGAAGAACTGAGTGAAGAACTGAGTGAAGTGAAGGAGGAGAGTGAAGAACTGAGTGAAGTGGAGGAGGAGAGTGAAGAACTGAGTGAAGTGAAGGAGGAGAGTGAAGAACTGAGTGAAGTGAAGGAGGAACATCATGTCAAACCTGGAGAAAAACCTTTGAGTCGCTCAAAGACTAAACAGACATTTTTAAAGAAAAGAAGAGCCAAGAAATCTACAACCTGCACTCAGTGTGGAAAGAGTTTCACAACCAAACAAAGTCTAGAGCGTCACATGAGAGTTCACACTGGAGAGAAGCCGTTCACATGTGATCAATGTGGGAAGAGTTTCACAAAAACAAACAAGTCTTAAGAGGCACATGTTAATCCACACAGGCGACAAGCCGTTCACATGTGATCAATGCGGGAAGAGTTTCACAACCAAACATAATCTTGATGCGCATAGGAGAGTTCACACTGGAGAGAATCCGTTCACATGTGATCAGTGCGGCAAACTATTTCTTAGGGCATCACAACTGAAGATACACCTGACAGTTCATACGAAGGAGAAGCCACACTCATGTTCTGAATGTGGAAAGAGTTTTTCACGGCTGCTATATTTACACAGACATCAGAAAACTCATACTGATGTGAGAGAGTACATGTGCTTTGAGTGTGAAAAGACTTTTATTAGACCGAACTGTTTAAAACTGCACCAGAGAATTCACACTGGAGAAAAACCTTACAAGTGTTCACAATGTGACAAGATTCAGTCAAGCATCAAATCTGAAAACCCATAAGATCCACAGCAGAGAGAAACCACAAAACCTTGTTTAAAACAACTTACGATATTGCAATCTAAATCCAGTGTTAGTTCAGTGTAATTGCCACGTATGCAGTATTTAGTTTGATCAAACTCTTCAGCTGTGTTTCCGTAACTCTTCATCACGTCTCTCTCTGTTGTGATCAT
Source organism: Squalius cephalus (assembly GCF_949319135.1). Taxonomy (NCBI): domain Eukaryota; kingdom Metazoa; phylum Chordata; class Actinopteri; order Cypriniformes; family Leuciscidae; genus Squalius; species Squalius cephalus. The sequence goes on from NC_137122.1 coordinate 17,571,648, forward strand.
GAAATACTGTAAATAGTGTATTTTTCCTAATTTTCTTCATTTTTCCTTGCTGTTTTATAAAGTGTGTGTCTGTTTCTGTTCTAAAATGTGTGTGCTTTAGAAAGGTTTTTCATCTCCATGGTGCACACTAGGCCTATCACCATTCCTCGATCAAAGTTGAGTATTCGATTAAATAAATCATCGATTGCTATTTATTCGTGTCGTTTTTTTTCACCTTTCAGATTTCACTTCCAAAATATTAATTCTGTTTAAAAATACAACCTATAATATTTGACAGGCAATTTTAGGTCCATTTTATTTCGCTTTACAAATTCGCTTTAAAAAATTCAGTGGTTGAAATTCGACAGAAAATTCAACATTTGACATCTGGGAATGGCAGGAATAGCAGTAGATTGCAGATTGATAATCTCCATAGCTGTTAGTCAGCCTCACCAGCAGGAGGTGCAATCGGCTGTTGACGAAGAAAACTCAGTGTTCTTGTGCTCTCATGGTTCAGGAGCTGAAGAAGAGGCCATAACACTTTTAAGAGAGACATGAATCTGATATTAATTTTTAGCTCGTTCTTCATAGTTTTTCATGAGAACATTTAGTTTCTCTCCCACTTCTACTCTTCTAAGCAAATGCAAGAATTTTTCTTCTCTTGAGATGCTTTGGCTCTTATAAAGCCCTATTCGCACGGGATTAGTATTACCCCTGGACCTCTGTAATTAAGAAATTACCCCCTGACGTCTGTGTTTTTGGTGGCTCATTCACACGGACAAATAAATGTTCGTAATTCCCTCAAGTTTACGAACTTTACAGCGTGCGCCCACCCATTCACACTTCACTAGCTGAACGTGCTGAAATGAAGATTGCGCTGCAGTATTGCAATTCAAAAAAATAACTTATTTAAAACCAATTTATTAGAGAAATATATTATATATTTTATAGAATATCATATTATTGTATAAATATATAATATATCTTCTTTTTCTTTCATTCTTTGTCCTGGCCTTGACCCCCAGCCTACCCCCAGTCCTGCCATCCAGTCTCCACCTTTACCTGGCCTTGACCCCCAGCCTACCTCCAGTCCTGCCATCCAGTCTCAACCTTTACCTGGCCTTGACCCCCAGCCTACCTCCAGTCCTGCCATCCAGTCTCAACCTTTGCCTGGCCTTGACCCCCAGCCTACCTCCAGTCCTGCCATCCAGTCTCAACCTTTGCCTGGCCTTGCACCTCATCCTACCTTCAGTCCTGTCACCCAGTCGGTCGTCAGCATTCCCCCCAAATATCTTGTTCTTCAGGTATGTGTTTTAATGTTTTTTTCTCCATAATTTATATCTCCTACATGTAAGTAACATTTGTTCAAGATTTTCTTCTCTATCTCTCTGTAGTGTTGCAAGACATATGGGCAAGGAAAATAGGTGGGAAACTTTGCAGTAAAGTTGGCCTGTACAAGGTCTTTACCTGGGATTTGGAACGCCTCAAACCTGGGGCGAAACTTGAAAGTGAGGTTTGTGCTGCAGTTAACATGATTGATACAATTTCCTGTAGTTCACTGTCATTTTGCTTTTAGAATAGACCATATTCTGTAGTCATACAGTTATACCTTGCAAGTCTGTCATTCTTTTTGATTCCACGTCATTAATGCGTACGCCTGACCTGCCTTGTGAGGAATTATTCAGGCAGGGCATTTGTCCTGGATTCCTTTCAAGCCACAAATATTTGGAAGAGGAAGGCCAGTTTGATGAAAAGGGTAAAAAACAAAACAAAAATCCTGATGCCATACAAGTAACTATCATGTTCTCAGATAATTTGGTAATCTGTTATTGGAATGCCACATTTATACCTGTATGCTGTAGATGGATCTAGAGGCATATGATGTGCTGGTGGGGTCAGTTAACGAGACTGACCACTGGACACTCCTGGTTTGTTCCTTTTTTTTTCTCCATCCTTCTCTGTAAACTACAAAGGCTTAAATGTGAGTCATTAATTCATGACCCCAATTTGACAGATGATATATCCCAAAGAAATATGCATTTTGTATGTAAACTCCTTTGGTGAAAGCCGAGGCAAACTGATTCACTGCAGAAAGGTTGTAAGGTAAGGACAAATGTATGAAGATACTCAAAATGTTGGTCTGTTATTGTTTCATTAATCTTATTTTCTTCTACCAAAGTGAATTTATGGCCAGTAAAGGCACTCCAACTGCAAAGTGGCAATGTCAAACATTTCCACACAGCATCCAAAGGGATGGGGATTCATGTGGTGTATTTGTCTGCAAGGTACATATATATATATATACACTCACCTAAATGATTATTAGGAACACCATACTAATACTGTGTTTGACCCCCTTTCGCCTTCAGAACTGCCTTAATTCTACGTGGCATTGATTCAACAAGGTGCTGAAAGCATTCTTTAGAAATGTTGGCCCATATTGATAGGATAGCATCTTGCAGTTGATGGAGATTTGTGGGATGCACATCCAGGGCACGAAGCTCCCGTTCCACCACATCCCAAAGATGCTCTATTGGGTTGAGATCTGGTGACTGTGGGGGCCATTTTAGTACAGTGAACTCATTGTCATGTTCAAGAAACCAATTTGAAATGATTCGAGCTTTGTGACATGGTGCATTATTCTGCTGGAAGTAGCCATCAGAGGATGGGTACATGGTGGTCATAAAGGGATGGACATGGTCAGAAACAATGCTCAGGTAGGCCATGGCATTTAAACGATGCCCAATTGGCACTAAGGGGCCTAAAGTGTGCCAAGAAAACATCCCCCACACCATTACACCACCACCACCAGCCTGCACAGTGGTAACAAGGCATGATGGATCCATGTTCTCATTCTGTTTATGCCAAATTCTGACTCTACCATCTGAATGTCTCAACAGAAATTGAGACTCATCAGACCAGGCAACATTTTTCCAGTCTTCAACTGTCCAATTTTGGTGAGCTTGTGCAAATTGTAGCCTCTTTTTCCTATTTGTAGTGGAGATGAGTGGTACCCGGTGGGGTCTTCTGTTGTTGTAGCCCATCCGCCTCAAGGTTGTGTGTGTTGTGGCTTCACAAATGCTTTGCTGCATACCTTGGTTGTAACGAGTGGTTATTTCAGTCAAAGTTGCTCTTCTATCAGCTTGAATCAGTCGGCCCATTCTCCTCTGACCTCTAGCATCAACAAGGCATTTTCGCCCACAGGACTGCCGCATACTGGATGTTTTTCCCTTTTCACACCATTCTTTGTAAACCCTAGAAATGGTTGTGCGTGAAAATCCCAGTAACTGAGCAGATTGTGAAATACTCAGACCGGCCCGTCTGGCACCAACAACCATGCCACGCTCAAAATTGCTTAAATCACCTTTCTTTCCCATTCTGACATTCAGTTTGGAGTTCAGGAGATTGTCTTGACCAGGACCACACCCCTAAATGCATTGAAGCAACTGCCATGTGACTGGTTGATTAGATAATTGCATTAATGAGAAATTGAACAGGTGTTCCTAATAATCCTTTAGGTGAGTGTATATATATATATATATATATATATATATATATATATATGCTGCATGGGGGCAGTTTGGAGTTTTCATGCACTGATGCAGATGTTGCATAGGCCTGTGTGTGCTACAGCAAACTGGTGGTTTTTTTTAAAACCCAAGTTATACATGATATTGTTTGGTGATATGCATCATTACACAAATATCTTGATGCCTTTGTTTCCACAGAAGACCTGTCCGACCTATGCTTGATAACATTTATGATAACCTTCGAAGTACGAGGGTTGTATATCAAAATGATTTTCAGTTGAGTGTAAAGCAACATTTAAAACATGCAACTCCAAGTTCTTGTGTTGTCAGCCGATAATTTCAATAAAGACTACTTAAATAGGCAGACAATTTAGGATGACAGAATAAAAACACAAGAATATATTTTTAAATATTTATTTAAAGATGGAATCATACACATTTAAAAAGCTTTTTTTAAGTCATTCTTGAGAAACGTGCAGTTCTGCTGTCATAAAACGTCAGCAACAACTAATCTGGGAGAAATATGCATTTTTTGTAGTTGTGTTGTCACTACATAGTGACCAGGGGCCTCATTTATAACCGTTGCGTACGCACAAAACAGGCCCTGAAAGAGGCGTACGCCACTTCCGACGCATAAGTTGTGATTTATAAAAACAAACTTGACGGAAAAATTTGCGCACCTGCACGCAAACTCTGACCCATGCGTACGAACGTTTTGGAGATGGAGCAGTTTGGCGACACCGATGGTGAGCTGGGGCCCGTTCTTCGTACGTTGCTTATTACATCCGAGATCAAATGACACATCCAAGATGATATCATCGTGCGAATCATGATCTGGCTAACTCGGTTCTTCGAACACACTTGCCGGATATGATTAGTATCGCTGGATTGAGTTATCTGAGATAATTGCGCGTTCATGCGCTGGTTAAAAGGGGATATGTATCGATAGTAGAAACATTGATCAGCAACGCTGCTATTGGCTGCTCAGCGTGGCCAAAGAGCGCGCTCATTTTTTCTCCTCAGCAGAGCAAGAACTAAAATTCGAAGTTTATTCGGAAGTTTAATGTTTAATTAAAACGCCAGGGAACACCTCAAAGTCTGCAAAAGCCAGGAGAGAGGGCTGGCGAAAAGTAGCAGACAATTTAAATCCGTAAGTGGCCATGTTAGGTGTTTTTATCACTTATTAGCCTATATTTTTGTATTTTAATAATTGCATAATTACTTTGTGCATTGTAATGTCAGTCACCATACTAGAACATGGGAACAAATAAAAGTGAAGTACAAAAATATTCTACATAATGGTAATTTTTAGTTATATTATAGTCTCTTTTATAAAAGGCACTGTTAAATAAATGGTTGTCGGTTTATAAAAGCAACCAAGAAAAAGGCTGAGAAAAAAATAGAAAAGATCTTAGTAGCCTACACTGTAAAATAATTTTTGCTGCGTTAAATTAAGGCCGTATAGTCATTTCAACTGTTAAATCTTGAGTAATGATGAATTGCTTTGACTTGTGAAAGTGAAAACTGGTAAACTTATGTTAATGTAAAAATATTTTGCCATGAGTTATTGATCACATTTTTCCCCAGTGTAGTTCATTGTAATGACACTGTGCAGTAAAGTTGCTCTTTTGTGCACTTTTACACAATACACCAACACTTGTATCTGTTCCCAAGAAAGTGGTGGCTGAAATATGTGCAGTAAGTGGACATTTTCTAACTTTCCAAAGGAAAGAAAGTATATAAGACTTTGTAATGTCCATTTGTTTCCATTGCACTGGACAGTGAATAAACCCTCTCAGATAACTGTCATATGGAGGAACTAGCCTACCTGCAAGTGCATAAATAACTTTACTTCATTTATACTTGTATGCTTTATGGCTGCAATATAAGTTGTAGGATTCCACATCTACAGAAAGGCCTACAGAAGAGTCTGCACAGACAGAGGAGACACAGGCCTACAGGTGGGCAGTGTACAGCCAAATGTTCCTTTTTATTTGTTGCATGAGGCATGTGTCTAATATCTCTTGTTGCAGGCACTTGACCACTGGCTTTTCTTTACAAAGAACAATTGAAATAAAACTCAAGGAACTAAGCATATTTGTCTTTTATTAAACATTTAATGAAAAGTGTTTTTTTTTTTTTTTTTTTTTTTTTTTTGGCAGTGTTGTGTAATATGGCACATGCAACAATGTCACAGGCCCTGTCAGATGTGCAACCCTCAGACTTTTCAGACACTGAAATCTTCCCTTTAGTTAGCCAAAGTTAATTTCATTGTGTGCCCTTGTCCTGGCTAGAGCTGCACTTTAACTGGTTTGGGTCAGGGAATGGGGTCATAAAACACCTGTCTGCAGGAACATGTCATAATCACCTATGAAAAAATGCAGTTCTGTTAGGATCAGCATAAGTGTATGTAATACAGTGAGCTTGATATTTAATTGTGGAACTTTTCTTACCACTTTCAAATAATGTGCATAAATGTGAATCTCTGAAAATGCTTAAGTCATGCACAGATCCTGGCCATTTTGCTTTCACATTTGTGATATGGAAGATTTTAGTCAACTGCCTTTTTTTTATTTGATATAATATTATTAATCTGGAATATTAAGAATCACAATAGTAACTGGGCTGCACATTTACATTGTGAATCCCCTTTCTGTTCACATAATCCCCTTCATAGCCTTGATGGCAGTCTATGGTAGCCTATAGTCTATGGTACAAATCACGTTAGTGAAGCCTGAGTGACATATCTGTAATCGGCATGGTCATGATTGTATGATCTTCATAAAAAATTATGATAGCCTAAAAAAAAAAAAAAAAAAAAAAAAAAAAAAAAAAAAAAAAAAAAAAAAACTGCTTTACAACATTGGGTCTTAAGTGGCTTGGAAATGCCAAAAAAAAAAAAAAAAAAAAAACTACAACTGTTTTTTAAACATAAAAAAACGACAAAACGACAATCTCACAAATCACGAGAAAAAATATATATCTCAGAAAGAAAGTGCACTATCGCGCTGCGCTGGACTTCCCGTATCACTATCAGCTCCGTTTATGAAGCCGGGATCTAATCCTGTTAACATGAAATAAGCCTGCTCCCAAGCAGGTTTAAGTTTGCGCACATGTTGCTATGACAGCAAGTCCAGGATGAGCGTTGAAGAACCAAACAATCCAAGATCATGCCAAATCGCCAACAATCAAATCCAGCTAAGTGAGTTAGCGACGTACGAAGAACGGACCCCTGGAGTTAAGTGTCTTTTTGGTCACTTTTAGACAGAAAATCTAAAGAAAATTAAACATATACAGAAAGATAATACAAATATGCTTTCACTCACCAAGCCTGTCACTTGAAGCAAATATCCATCCCATCTTAAATGTCCGCGCCAGCGAGCGCGTTGGGCCGTTTAGTGAAACTGACGCAAATACCAGTTTAAATAAATAAAATAATGATTTAAACTATGTTTTACTTCTGATATAAACATTTAGATTAAATATGCCATTCAAATTAATGGAGTTAAACACTTAAACATGAAATCATTACTGAGAAGTTACAACATTTTTTATATTCAAATTCAATCAATAGAAATATTTGTTGTGGATGCAATGTTTTTGAACATTTTTCCTGTGGCGTGCTGTGTTTAAATGTTTTAACCACAGAGATAATTGCTTATCATGATAATACCAGATTGTCTGAGAAAATAGTTTCGTGCAAATAATGCCCAAGGCCTATCTGCTTCAATTAAAAATACAATTCGGCCAGTGGGAAAGAGTGAGAAAAACTTTCTCTGAAATGTATTTTATACACTATTTGATTTATGTATTCAAAAACAAGGCAAGGATAGGCAACTACATGATTTTTATTAATGTAATGTGTCTTGTACCGTTAAACGTTATCACGTGGATGAATAATCATATGCAAATGATATGCAGATGAGGATCTGCATAGTAAAACTAGGCGTTGTAAGCTCCATATATGGTTATTTCGGGGAGGAGACGCATGTGCGCACAATCTTCCGCTGACTGGGATTTACAAAGTGAATTCTGCGCAGGTTCTGGCGTATGAACGGTTTTATAAGTCTCAATATTTTTTGCGTACGCCTTTTTTTGGCTTTCGGGCGCACATACACTTTTAGTAAGGTTCCTACGCACAGTTTTATAAATGAGACCCCAGGTCTGTAATAGTTGCTACAAGATTCTTTATTTATAAAACTCTTTGAAATGTATATATGATACTGAACATCAAGGGTGAAACTGTTAATAATGTAGACTGACAGCAATCTCATTCAATGTCAGTCACGTGTGCGGTAAAATATAATTTAGTTAGGCATTTAAAAGCTCAATTGAGAACATTTAAACATGGAGAGCTCAAAAAGCACTAATATCAGGATACTTCATGACTTTCAGAACTATAATTATTCCTGATTCAAGCAGAATCTGCAGAAAATAAGTAAATGGACAATAACAATGAGATGAGTAAAGATTTTAATAAATAATTACATGAATCAAATATTTAGTAAAAGTGAATGAGACAGATCTCTCTCTTTACTGACTCATAAGAGCCAAAGCATCTCAAGAGAAGAAGAGAAGAGAAGTGTCCAGTTTCAAAGATACATGAAAGTATATCTTGTGTTTGCATAGAAGAGTAGAAGTGGAAGAGAAACTACATGTTCAAATGAAAAACAATTAAGTACGAGTTCAAAATTCATGATTCATCAGATTCATGTCTCTAATAAAAGTGTTATGACCTCTTCTTCATTTCTCTCTTAACTTTGCCTCCAAAGGTTTTTCTGACAGACTGAATCTCTTGTTGCAGTGTTGTTGTTCCAGTGTGAATTTTCTGGTGCTCTTTCAGTCCATCTTCTGTAGTAAAGGACTTCCTGCACTGAAACACACACCGCCGGGTATTTTCTGCTGTAATATTACGAATGAATCTTCTCCTTTGTGTGAATCAGTGAAGCCCAATTTAACTGTTTACCGCACTGATCACAGTTAAATGGTCTTTCTTCAGAATGAGAAGCTGATGTGATTTCAGAGTGAAAGCCTGAGCCGCTTCTTCCCAGTGTGAACTCTCATGTGAATCTTCAGACTTGATTTACATGTGAAGCGTTTTTTACACTGAGGGCAGCAGACAGATATTCCGGCTTCTGTTTTTCCTTTCTTGTTCACGTCCATCAGGTCTAAAAGAAACATTACATCAAGTGAGTTTCAATGGACTATTTTATAGTGATGGGCGATTTCGTGACACTTCTTCACGAAGCTCAGACACCTTTATGAATCTTTTCAAATCAGTGGTTCAGAGCATGTAGTATATAGTATCAAACTGCAAAAGTCACGTGATTTCAGTAAACGAGGCTTTGTTGCCTCATAACCGTTTCAAAATGTCTTAAATGTCAATGTTTGGCCTGAGTTTTTGTGGCATTTACACTGTTCTGAACAGAGTGTCGTTTTGAACATTTTTTTTTTCTACCCAATTCCTGGGTTGAGCCTTTTAGGTCCATTACATTACATTGTAGGGGAAACACTGTAACATATAAGTCACTATTTTTCGCCACCTCCTGGCATATTTCTGTAATATGAAGAAATTGTTACTGAACAAATCAATGAATGAATCATTTTGGTGAACAAACTGAAAATGAACAAATCTCTAGAAAGAATAAAAATTTCCACCACTAATGCACACACACTACCATCACGGTTGGGCACGGTTAACCAAGTGTGTGGAAACACAACTGGAACCTTTTCCGAAGGTGGAAAAGCAGCTTGTGTTTCTCAGCACATAATGATGAACTACTTACTGTGTTTTCTGACTATGGTGATGTGGTTTCTCCACTGCATGGATCTTCATATGTCTCTTCAGGTGACTTTTAATAGAGAAACTCTTTCCACACTGATCACTCGTGTATGGCTTCTCTCCAGTGTGGATCATCTCATGTATTTTCAGAGATGATGAATAACTGAATCTTTTGTCACAGTGTGAACACTTGTAAGGCTTTTCTCCAGTGTGAATTCTCTGGTGCCATTTTAAAAGGCTCCCTGTAGCAAAAGTCTTCTCACACTCAAAGCACATGTACTCTCTCACACCAGTGTGTATTTTCTGATGTGTTTGTAAAGTTTGCAGCACTGAAAAACTCTTTCCACATTCAGAACATGAATGTGGCTTCTCCTTTGTATGAACCATCAGGTGTCTCTTCAGGCTTGATGCCCAGATAAATGTTTTTCCACACTGTTCACATGTTAATGGCTTCTCTCCTGTGTGGATCATCATGTGAACATTAAGGTTTGGTAATTGACTGAAACTATTCCCACATTGATGGCATGTGAACGGCTTCTCTCCAGTGTGAACTCTCATGTGAACATTAAGGTATGATGATTGACTGAATCTCTTCCCACATTGATCACATGAGAACGGCTTCTCTCCGGTGTGGATCCTAATGTGATTCTCAAGACTTTGTTTGCTTGTGAAACTCTTTCCACACTGAGTGCAGGTGAAAGATTTCTTGTCTTTTCTTTTCTTTAAAAATGTATTTTTAGTCTTTGAGTGACTCAAAGGTTTTTCTCCAGGTTTGACATGATGTTCCTCCTCCACTTCACTCAGTTCTTCACTCTCCTCCTTCACTTCACTCAGTTCTTCACTCTACTCCTCCTTCACTTCTCTCAGTTCTTCACTCTCCTCCTTCACTTCCATCAGGTCTGAAATGAAAGAAAATTTAATTTTCTAATTAAAATAATTTAAAGAGATAAATATGGAGTGAATGGAGATAAACAGACGACTGCTATAAAATATTACAATAATTTCTTACAATAATTAATTAAACATCCCTGAAACTTTCCATGAATGAGGTACACTGATATACCAGTTATTATTTTTTAAACATTATAGGCACAAATCCCATGTTTTTCACGCATGTGAAAGTGGGACACAAGAAACACAAGATCAAGTGAATTTCACTGCGAGAAAGAACACAAATGTTTGCAGTAAAGCGGAGTAGATTGTAAATTTGTACATTTTGGAATGATAATTATTTGTTATTCATGTTTGTAAAAATACGCGCAAAATTCAGGTCAAAGTTCTGATAAAATTGTTACAAATTGTAAACCATATAATAAATGTAAAATAAAACAGTTAAAATATTTTCATTTAGTTTGACCTGATGTTGACAATCAATATAAAACCTCCTTTTACTGACCATTTAAAAAAAAAAAAAACTTTTGCAGTCATTTCATAGTTTACCTGTTTGTCTAAATGTGATGAAGTGCTTGAATGTTTCTAACATGAATGTTCTTCAGAATCATGAATGAATGAAGAATAAACACCAACCTCTTTGTTCTTCAGGATCTTCAGTGTGTTTCATTCTGCAGGGTTCTGGATCACTCATGTTCTCACTGTCCTCTTTAATAAACTCAGGCCCGGTTTCACAGACAGGGCTTAGACTAAGCCAGGATTAGACCATAGATCAATTAGGACATTTAAGTAATTTTTATAAACATGCTTAGAAAAAAACATTACCGATGTGCATCTTAAAACTAAAAAGGCGCTGATATATTTTTAAGATCAGTCAGTGCAAGTTTATTTCAGTGGAAACAGCTCAGACTTACATTTTAGTCTAGGACTAGTCTTAAACCCTGTCTGTGAAACCAGGGGTAAGTCTTTGCAGATTTCAGGTCTTCCTGATGCATTGCTGCTCGTCTTCACTTGTAGCTGATGGGAATATTCCAGCATTTATTGGTGAATTACAGTGGGAGGAGCTTCACTGATGATGAATTCAAGTGTGGGAGGAGCTTCACTGATGATGTAATTGCTGTGGGAGGAGCTTCACTGATGATGTGATTGCTGTGGGAGGAGCTTCACTGATGATGTGATTGCTGTGGGAGGAGCTGATCTGACAAAGTAAAAATAAAAATATATAAGTTACAGAGTTTGTTTTTATAATAAATGACACTTCTAAGCATTTATGTCTTTCTATCTATTCATCGTAAACAGTGTTGTGCAAGTTGCTTACATTATAGATTACTTGTTACTGTTATTTAAAAGTTATTCTTTACCTTACAATATTACTGTCTCAGAATTGTAATGCGTTACATTACTCCTGTATTACGTTTGAGTTACTTTCACCACAATAACTACAGAGGTATACAGAGTTATCCTTCCCGTCCGATCCAATGCTACCATTTCTTTAAATTACTGTTAGCATTATTTTAATTTAACATTATAAAATACGTGGACCTACAGGTACACCACACAACTAGTTGAGGATAAATTCTTTAAAATTGGGCAATTCCAGAGCTATGGACGTGATATTTGCAGTTAAAAACTTGAAATATAAATTCTCAGAAAATGAATTTAATTGCCTACCAATACATAAAAATGTCTGTTTATAAATCCATACACTCCATTAATAAAGGAGTCTAAACATTCGAAAAATATTAGTCTACACATGCGTTTTATATTTAATATGAGGGAAATAGACATGCATGCATGCGAGACACAAAAAATCTTTAAATTTTAGCTGCCAAAATATTTTTTAGTAATTCTATGAATTACACTCCGCAAACCAAAAATAATACTACCCATCTCCGGATGAAGAAGGGTTGGCTCTCCACAGAAAATAAAATATTTATTTTATTTTATTTTTCGTATTCGCATTTATGAGGTGAAAACAATGTTACGGATGAGACAGTTCTCCGTTACGGACATGAGCATACGTTGTTTTTTTTACAAAAAAAAATTGGGCAAAAAGTGTGCTGTAATGCAAGTTTTACTGAACATGTACAGAGTAAAATATTACTGAAAAATGATTATTAATGCGTTACTGTAATGCCTAACTTTTGTAACGCGTTAACCCCGACACAGATCGTAAAGTAACTGATGCTAATTCCTAAATTATATTTATTGCTAATCCTAACACTATGCTGCTTCTTCATTAAAATACAAATAGATAACTATATATATAAAAAAAAACATTTATACATGTCATATTATGAAAAATAACAGTATTGTCTTTCAATAGAGCCATTTAATAGGCTTTTATCATGTATCCTGACTCAAATAATGTGTTTCTAACAGCAAACACTCAGAATAAAGTGAGATGATCTGCTGATGATCCTGAATGGCTTGTTGAATGAGTGTTGATAGTCTGAGGCTCATCAATATTAACAGATCTGCTGAAAACACTCTTTATTTCATGACAATAGTTCCTGTTTTCACCTCATTTATTATGCTGATGTCTTCAGATCTCCTGAACATTGACACTTAAAGCTCATTTCATCGTGTCAGCAGACTGAGGGTATTTGTTGCTTACAAATATGTACATTTATTCCTTTGTGTTTATGCTTTCAATTATGCTTTCTTACAGTTATTTACTACTTTTCTAGATATAACAGAATAATGATAGAAATAAAAATAAAAATGTGTGAATCAGCATCAGTTGCTTTGCGTTAGACAGACAGATATAAATGCTTAAATGTGTCAATTAGTATATGGGTCAAAAGGGGGTTTACATTGCAAAAAACCCCCCGCTTTTCAGGCATATTTAGAACAAGAATAATTTGATAACATATTCAAACACTGTATTTAAGCATCATAGTGCAGCCCAAAAATACTATTAATTGTCATTTTAAATCTTTATAATTTGCCACTGTCTTCAAACCACTATGTTTTACCCATTTTACACATATATTATGTAAACACAAACTTTTATTTTGGATGCGATTAATCGCGATTAATCTTTTGACAGCCCTAGTACCTATGATACAAATTACAGACTTCTACATGTTTTGTAAGTGTGAAAATCTGCAGTTCTCCCCACTGTGAGTGTATATATATATATATATATATATATATATATATATATACATACATACATATGTATATATATATACATACATATGTATGTATATATATATACATATGTATGTATATATATATATATATATACATACATATGTAGCCTGTGGGCCAGGTTAGGATTGGGATCCTTTAGTTCACTCTCTTTCCACAATGGCCAAGACCAGAGGTAAGGACATCAGGGATAAAATTGTAGACCTGCACAAGGCTGGGATTGGCTAGTCCCCAAGTTGCAAGGTTGGTTTTCCGCCTGGGAACGCTGGGGGGAGCGGGGAAAGTCACCAATATCACCAGAACAGGTTGTTTAACCATCCAAATGATTTCTAGACAGTTTTATTAAGTTAAAAAAGTTACCAAGTTCTCCTTTAAAGTGAGAGTTGTGGTTTATAGAGAAGTGGACAATGTATTACATGTCGATTGGATCATTTGATTTAGCCAATCAAACTTTCATATACAGTATATTGTCATCAACCCATCTGTCTTGCTTATAAACATTACATTAATATTTAATTTCTTCCACTGTAGGGTTGAATACTCCAGCCCAAGTTGTTGACTAGTTCAGGTCCAGTTTTAGGAGAAAAATACTGTTCTGGGAGAAAACCAACACTCGGGAACCAAATTCTACAGTTTGAATTCCTGCTGTTTTTAAATAATTTGTCTTTTATACATTTCTAATTTTAACCAAACATTTTAATAAAGCTTGAACAGGATTGATTTGTATATTCAGAAAAGTGTTTTGTATACAGAACAAAACAAAATATTCACAGAAAAATATTTAGCTATTGAAAAAAAAAATCGTTTTTATGCTATGCTATTTTTATTCTGTGCATTTTGAAATTTAAAAGTTGTCAATAAATGGCATTTTTGTGACAAAAACAGTGTCTTCATTTTACAGTGCACAAAATTAATACAGTAATCCCCATTACAGTAAATAATAAAACAATAAATAAAATATTTGTGGTGATGAAACAGTACTGTGATTATTACTGTAAATATGTTTACAGTATTTTTAAAGTTACTGCAATTAAATTTACAGTAAGCATACTGTGAAATGAACTACAGCAACTTACTTGCTAATTGCTGCCAGCAAGTTACTGTAAATTTCACAGTATTCTGTTTACAGTGCAGCAACAAGTATTTCATGATCACAGCAGAGAGAGACGAGATGAAGAGTTACAAGAACACAGCTGAAGAGTTTGATCAACCTAAATACTGCACACGTGGTTCCTCCACTGCATGGATCTTCATGTGTATCTTCAGGTGACTTTTAAAAGAGAAACTCTTTCCACACTGATTACACGTGTGCGGCTTCTCTCCAGTGTGGATCCTCTCATGTGTTTTCAGATTTGATGACTGACTGAATCTCTTGTCGCAGTGTGAACACTTGTAAGGTTTTTCTCTAGTGTGAATCCTCTCATGTGTTTTCAGATTTGATGAATAACTGAATCTCTTGTCGCAGTGTGAACACTTGTAAGGTTTTTCTCTAGTGTGAATTCTCTGATGCAGTTTCAAACATTGCGCTGAAATAAAAGTTTTCTCACAATCAAAGCACATGTACTCTCTCACGCCAGTGTGAGTTTTTTGATGTGTTTGTAAAGATTTCAGCAGTGAAAAACTCTTTCCACAGACAGAACATGAATGTGGCTTCTCCTTCATATGAACTGTCAGGTGTGTCTTCAGGTTTGATTCCCAAGGAAATTTTTTGCCACATTGATCACATGTGAATGGCTTCTCTCCGGTGTGGATTAACATGTGCCCCTTGAGACTAGTTTTTTGCGTGAAACTCATCCCACATTGATCACATGTGAACGGCTTCTCTCCGGTGTGGATCTTCATGTGTTCTTTAAGGTGTGATGATTGTGTGAAACTCTTCCCACATTGATCACATGTGAACGGCTTCTCTCCAGTGTGAACTCTCATGTGAATCTCAATATAATGTTTGCGTGTGAAACTCTTTCCACACTGAGTGCAGGTGAAAGATTTCTTGGCCCTTCTTTTCTTTAAAAATGTCTTTTTAGTCTTTGAGCAATTCAAAGGTTTTTCTCCAGGTTTGACATGATGTTCCTCCTTCACTTCACTCAGTTCTTCACTCTCCTCCTTCTTCACTTCCAACAGGTCTGAAATGAAAGAAAAAGTTTGATTGCATTTTCACCAAATCAAAAAATTCAAACAGAGAAATTTTATGTGAAAGGTCATAAATATGATCCCTGATTTAATTACTTTTTACATGTTGTATTTTTGCCTTTGTATAAATTAATTATACGTTCCTGAAACATTTCATGAATGAGGGACATTGATATTACAATTATTATGTGTGCAGTGTTAAATAAAGCAACATAACCTCAGTGTTTTTCTGCTCATACTGAAGCTCAGGCTCTACTCTTCAACTCAATGGTGACCCACAAAACTCAACAGAAACCCTTTCAATCCCAACAGAACATTAAAAATCACTAACAGATTTCAACTACATCATTATGTGCAAAAATACATAAAATAACAATTTATTTCAACATTTACAACCAAAATTGCCAAAGGTTGCTGTAAATTTTGTAGTAAATTTTTTGGTTCCACTTTATTTCGATAATCCACTTTAGACCATCTACTAACTATGAGTAACATTTTTTAACTACATGTCCATTAACTGCCATTTGAGTATTAGTAGACTGTCAGTAGACTCTTAGGTTATGGTTAAGGTTTGAGTTAGTAGAATGAGTTTACTTGTAGTTGCCAAGTTTCTTAAAGTGAGTCGAATACCTGTTGGTGGACCAACAAAATAAAGTGTTAGCAGATAATAATCAGACAGTCTACTGATACTCTAATGAGAGTTAGTTGACAAATAGTTGAAAAATGTACTTCTTTCGTGCTCCACAATGCTCACATCTCCTCATTTTGGGTAAAAAATGAATAAATCCTCACTATAGAAATTTAACGTAAAAATATCAATATTTCTAGCTAAAAACCATGAGAGACATTGTTTAGTCAAGCGCTTTCATGACGACCATGCAGCAGTTTTATTCTCAATGGATGCAGATATAGTCTCATAATTCATATTAAAGGTAAATGTGATGAAGTGCTTGAATCTTTCTAACATGAATGTTCTTCAGCATCATGGATGAATGAAGAATAAACACCAACCTCTTTGTTCTTCAGGATCTTCAGTGTGTTTCATTCTGCAGGGTTCTGGATCACTCATGTTCTCACTGTCCTCTTTAATAAACTCAGTCTTTGCAGATTTCAGCTCTTCCTGATGCTCTGATGCTCGTCTTCACTTGTAGCTGATGGGAATATTCCAGCATTTATTGGTGAATTACAGTGGGAGGAGCTTCACTGATGATGAATTCAAGTGTGGGAGGAGCTTCACTGATTATGTAATTGCTGTGGGAGGAGCTTCACTGATGATGTGATTGCTGTGGGAGGAGCTGATCTGACAAAATAAAAATATATAAGTTACAGAGTTTGTTTTTATAATAAATGACACTTCTAAGCATTTATGTCTTTCTATCTATTCATTGTAAACAGTGTTTTACAAGTTGCTTACATTATAGATTACTTGTTACTGTTATTTAAAAGTTATTCTTTACCTTACAATATTACTGTCTCAGAATTGTAATGCGTTACATTACTCCTGTATTACGTTTGAGTTACTTTCACCACAATAACTACAGAGGTATACAGAGTTATCCTTCCCGTCCGATCCAATGCTACCACTTCTTTAAATTACTGTTAGCATTATTTGAATTTAACATTATAAAATACGTGGACCTACAGGTACACCACACAACTAGTTGAGGATAAATTCTTTAAAATTGGGCAATTCCAGAGCTATGGACGTGATATTTGCAGTTAAAAACTTGAAATATAAATTCTCAGAAAATGAATTTAATAGCCTACCAAAATATGAAAATGTCTGTTTATATATATATATACTCCATTAACAAAGGAGTCCAAACATTTGAAAAATATTAGTCTACACATGCGTTTTATATTTAATATGAGGGAAATAGACATGCATGCATGTGTAGCGGTGTGTTATCTGCGTTGTGTCAACTATGAAACACTCATGAACGCTGAAATTCGTCCCACAATCCTCTTTACTTTATCTGAAGTAAGAAAACAGATTATGAGGACTCAGCACTTTAGAGCAGCGTGCGGCAGCAATGCACGACACGCACACACTGTGAATTGATAAAGGATAAGATTAATGTAGAGAAACCCACTTAAAGAAATACAAATAATTATTAAAACATACGCATGTCCATTACAGCGGGAATTAAAGTCACAATTACACAAGTATAACATATGAAACAAGAAATACGGCCTTAAATCAGCACATAACTTGCGTGACCTACGTCACCCCCAAAATCAGCATGGCGGACGGAAAGGAAGACCCAAAAATGGTCATGACAAGTGGAATCACAAAATAAATATTTTTAAAGCACACTTGCTACACATGCGAGACACAAAAAAATCTTTAAATTTTAGCTGCCGAAATATTTTTTTGTAATTCTATGACTTAGAGTTCTCAACGGGCCTGAAAATTACAACCCGACCCGACCAGGCCAGTGGCTTTTAAAGCCCGGACCCGATGTAACCCGACACATCAACATGAATTATCTGCCCGAACCCGGCCCGCGGCCCGACGATAATTTTTTTTTTCTCTCATACACATATTATCATGACCAGCAGACGGGAATTCAAATCAACCTTTAATGTTCACGCCTTTTAACAATACAAACAACTTTCCAGACCTCTGATTTTCCCACTCCTGTAGTAGCGACGGTGAATTCACCTGCGGCAAGTTTACTTTTCACCAACTCCATCTTCTTCTCCAGGCTAAAGCCGTGCACGCAGCGGCGTCAGGTCTGCCCCCGCCCCTCTCCATGATGCACGTTGCACGCAGCAGCCAGACTTTCTTTACGGTGAACAGCAGCGATGATTAATAAATGTTTTTTTTGTTTGTTTTGTTTTTCACTGAGCGGAAAAGATTAAGCCCGAGGTCCAACCCGACCCGAGTCATTTGCTTATATTTTCCACCCAAACCCGGCCCGAAGCCGCGGGTCCCGTCGGGTTTGTCGGGCCGACCCGACCCGTTGAGAACTCTACTATGAATTACACTGCACAATCCAAAAATAATACTACCCACAGGATGAAGAAGGGTTGGCTCTCCACAGAAAATAAACTATTTATTTTATTTTATTTTTCGTATTCGCATTTATAGAGGAGAAAACAATGTTACGGATGAGACAGTTCTCCGTTACGGACATGAGCATACGTTTTTTTTTTACAAAAAAACATTGGGCAAAAAGTGTGCTGTAATGCAAGTTTTACTGAACATGTACAGAGTAAAATATTACTGAAAAATGATTATTAATGCGTTACTGTAATGCCTAACTTTTGTAACGCGTTAACCCCGACACAGATCGTAAAGTAACTGATGCTAATTCCTAAATTATATTTATTGCTAATCCTAACACTATGCTGCTTCTTCATTAAAATACAAATAGATAACTATATATATATATATATATATATATATATAAAAAATTTATACATGTCATATTATGAAAAATAACAGTATTGTCTTTCAATAGAGCCATTTAATAGGCTTTTATCATCTATCCTGACTCAAATAATGTGTTTCTAACAGCAAACACTCAGAATAAAGTGAGATGATCTGCTGATGATCCTGAATGGCTTGTTGAATGAGTGTTGATAGTCTGAGGCTCATCAATATTAACAGATCTGCTGAAAACACTCTTTATTTCATGACAATAGTTCCTGTTTTCACCTCATTTATTATGCTGATGTCTTCAGACCTCCTGAACATTGACACTTAAAGCTCATTTCATCGTGTCAGCAGACTGAGGGGATTTGTTGCTTACAAATATGTACATTTATTCCTTTGTGTTTATGCTTTCAATTATGCTTTCTTACAGTTCTTTACTACTTTTCTAGATATAACAGAATAATGTTAGAAATAAAAATAAAAATGTGTGAATCAGCATCAGTTGCTTTGCGTTAGACAGACAGATATAAATGCTTAAATGTGTCAATTAGTATATGGGTCAAAAGGGGGTTTACATTGCAAAAAAAAAAAAAACGCTTTTCAGGCATATTTAGAACAAGAATAATTTGATAACATATTCAAACACTGTATTTAAGCATCATAGTGCAGCCCAAAAATACTATTAATTGTCATTTTAAATCTTCATAATTTGCCACTGTCTTCAAACCACTATGTTTTACCCATTTGTCAGCAAGAAATTTTAGTTATTTAAAATATAATAAAATTTAGTATGATCTTATATATTTTATTAAGTACAGGTCAAAATAAAGGTGTTTTAATTTTTACATAAATATTTCTGTTATGCTGAATGACGATGGGACATTATTTGACCTGTATTTTGACATTTTCTTTTCAGAAACATTTTTTGAAACATTAAAGGGGGGGTGAAATGCTATTTCATGCATACTGAGTTTTTTACACTGGTAAAGAGTTGGATTCCCATGCTAAACATGGACAAAGTTTCAAAAACTAAGTTGTACGTTTGAAGGAGTATTTTTGTTCCAAAAATACTCCTTCCGGTTTGTCACAAGTTTCGGAAAGTTTTTTTCGAGTATGGCTCTGTCTTACGTAAGATAGAGCGGAATTTCCTTATATGGGTCCTAAGGGCACTTCTCCGGTAAGATCGCGGTCGCGCGCGCACGCTTAGACCAGAGAGAGAGAGTGAAAGCAGTTCGCCATCAAAGCGCCCTGCCCGGCTTTTGGGAAGTCAATGTCACCAAAGAAGTGTGTTTTTGGTTGCCAGGGCAAGACAACCCTGCACAGATTCCCAAAGAACCCAGCGTTAAGGAACCCGTGGATGGAGTTTGTTTTCCTGAGCATAAACGGAGTTGTGTGTAAGACTGTTGTTCCCTGCATTTCGACGATGATTGTTTTATGAACAAAGCCCATATCGACGGATTTGCAGATCGTCTAATGCTTAAGGATCGAGCAGTCACAATGATAAAGGTTCGCGGTCGTGCGTTGGAACGGTGAGTAAAACTGTTGAACAAATGTCTCTGTGTGTTAGCTCGGCGCGTTAGCACAGCTAAGCTTCGCCCACACGGCCCGCCCCCAGCCGCTCGGTTTTTTCCGGAAAGACTCGGTACAGCCAATCTTTCAATTAAAAATATAATAAAACAAAAGACTTTTTGGAGATATGAAGGATGCAATATTACTCTATAGGTACTCAAGATTAACAGGAGATTGAGTGAAAATGAGCATTTCACCCCCCCTTTAAAATAGACACTTGCATTGAATTGGGTTTTCTATGTAAAATCACTTTTGTAAATTTTATTTGATGCAGACATATTTGGCGTTTGACCCTATAAAAATGAACTCAGTAACTGATTTTTTTATTTCATTTTGGCAGATCAGCTCCTCTGATCAATCTGCAGTTCAGTCAGTGAAGCCCCGCCCATAGCACTCACATCATCAGTGAAGCTCCTCCCACATCACTCACATCATCAGTGAAGCTCCTCCCACATCACTCACATCATCAGTGAAGCTCCTCCCACATCACTCACATCATCAGTGAAGCTCCTCCCACATCAATCCAATAAATGGTGGAATATTCCCATCAGCTACAAGTGAAGACGAGCATCAGAGCCAGAGCTAAAATTATACTTACGATCGTTTTGTGCTGTTACAGGAAGCACCAGCTGAGTGTGTTGGAATGCTGCTGATAACTCTAGCTGTATCCATTGGTATTTCACTCATTGGCACATATTCAGTAACTTGTGGATTTAACACCTTTGGTCTTGTGGAATAAAGAACTTCATTTCCTGTCACATCCCTTGAAATCTGAGCCTTTGTTGATCCTTTTCCTTTAAAGTGTGAACTGCCAGTACGTGAGCATTTGCTATGACTGTCGATCGTCCTCAAAACAGCAATTTTTGCAGTGGATGCTGCAATTTCAGAATCTAATTCCAGTTGTTCCAAGTTTTTCCTCAATTCCTCCTGTTGTGTTTCAATTGCATGTTTAGTTTTTAATGCAGTGGCACGTGCCACAAGTGCAGCTTTTTCTGCCTCTGCCTGTATGCATGCTGATAAAGTGGAAGAAATTCTGCTGCTTGAACTACAGTTACTAAATACAGTGGTAACCTTTGATGCATTTGAAACACTGTCCTCAGGAACTACATCATCATTAATATTTACATCAACCCCTTCAGATATTACAGGTGCAGACAGCCATACATTCACATGTTCAGTAAACTCATTAATCGGAATCAGTTTTGCCTTGAACCATATATCATGTTTCTCAATTTCATTGTCAGGCAATACAGTCAACAATGCATCATGCGTTTCCTTAGCCCCTAAACACAGATCATTGAAGTTTTCATACATGTTTCGTACTTCAGACTCATATTCTTTGTTACTTTGCATCAAGCTTTTAATAGTCTCAATCATTTTGTGTGCTTTGTTAAAGCTGCAGTCGGCAAGTCTGGCAGATTGAGTGGACAGCCAAAATGTTGAATGTTTACAACTCTCATGCCCCTCCCCCACTACCAACGAGCACCCGCCCATCGTCAGTGCGTGTGTACCTGATTTTCTGTGAACGCGTCCGTCTCTTCAGCATCGATCAACACCATGGACTCTGAGGTAGGCTGCCCTGGCTAATCTACCCATAGATAGCAATAACCGAGGAATTGGAAGCTTGTTAGTAGATTTTCTCTTCGCCATCACGCTTCGTACAATCTTCAGGCGAACTTCAGGCATGTCGTGTGCATGTGATATTGTAATGTGCGCGTCTGCGCGAGGGAGGGGGGATCTGTGGCGTGTGCACAAACTGTGATTGACAGTCAGATCTCACACCCCCCTGCGCTGATTGGACCCGATGAGACGGGAGCGGTGGATTTTTGCAAAACAAATAACACGCTCCAGGTGGAGTTAGAAGCTCGGGTTTTTTTCTAAAACCACCTTATTTATGTTGTTCTGTCGGATTATAGTGTCAATTTCACTGAATTTGATCAAAAAAATGTTGCCGACGGCAGCTTTAAGCTTTGCCTTTCTCAGTTTTTGCAATGAATCAAGTCTTTCCACCAAAGCCTTTGCTGTGAGTTTAAAGGGACACTCCACCCATTTGCATTAAGCTTTGCATTGTTAGAAACCCAGTCATACTATTGAATGGTCGTGCAACACGCTCTCATTTTCCCCTGAGACGGGAGAAATCCGTTATTTACCTCTTACACTTCCTCCTACAATGATGCAAAAATCGTCATTTTGCGTCATTGTAGGAGGAAGTGTAAGAGGGGGGATTTCTCTGAATCAGACGAGGACACGGACGTTTGTGTTGAGAACTATCCTAGTTTCGCACCGCATATGTTCTGACTGAACATCCAGATACCATGCAATAATTCACCTATTCGAAAGAAATACAAACGAGGAGTAATGCACTGATGAGTTCGCCAACTAACTAGACATTTTGTGTGAAATGAATTTCAAGCTCTGGTGGTAGCCAGCCTTGTAGACGGAAGAGTGATTTCTCTTATAGGCAGATATGCGCTTTCTGGATTAGTGGCAGTGGCTTGCGGAGCTGTGCAATGTGGTGCATTGTGGGAGTTGTTGTCTTTCATACAAATGCGTCCTGAAGTTATTTTTTGTCTTTCCTCGGTCACGAAGGCACCAAATTCAAAATTTATTTTACATTTCGACTACATATATGACCCACTTTAAATAAAAAACAATGTTCAAATGGGTGGAATGCCCCTTTAATTGTCCTTTTTTGCATTTCAGGTTCATTATCATTACAAACCTTTGTCACAGCGGATTCCTCCGCAGCCAAACACTGCTTGTCTATATTACACACAGTACTCAAAAACCCATGCAGTACAAAGAATAAATGTGTAACCTTTGGCAAGTGTGCACACAGAGTCAATGGCCATTAAACATTTGTTGTTGCAACAGTACCTTTTAATCCGCTGCCGAATCAAGCGTTGTCCCAGCAACAAACAATCCAACAGGAACAGTGAATCCAGTATGAATCCAACCGGAAAAGTGAAATAAATCCACTACGAATCCAACAGGAACAATGAATCACATTTCCACGACGAAATCCGATATCCATGAAACGAATCCTTGATGCTGAAGAACTCATACTAAACGAAGCCTCCGTCTCTGAAGTGGCGTCCTGGCTTATGCTCACAGTCCATTGGAAGCAGTTTTTGACTTAATGTAACAGCTTTTCTTTAAGCTGCTGTTGTACTGGTAATAGGAGTGAGCAAGTAATCAGCGCGTATAAACTCCATGAACACAGATGTAAGATGCAACCAATGTCTTTTATTTATTGTGCTCTAATTGATTAACGTTGCTTCCAGTTAGCTTCTTGTAGTGTCTCATTCTTTGTTGTTCAGAGAATCAAAGTCCATACCTTGCATAATACAGCGCACGAACATTGTCCATATTCCATGTCCTTGAACATCACTCTTTACCAGTGAAGCATGGTTAAGCACCATTAAATTCAATCCAACACAATCTTGGAAGCACGGTCAGCATAATAGTCCACGTAGTACATGGCTTGACACGGTCAAAAACTGTGTGCTTCCCCACTACCAATACACCTGTTGTCTAATGTGCTCCTAATATGCCAATGTCAGAGCACCCCCAATGGACAAATATATAATTGCATTAAAATGGCTCCTACAACCTCTAACACACATCTGTGCCATTTGCTTCACAGGACACACACACACACACACTTATGCACACTACATACTACTGATCTAGTGGTTTCTAACATGTTTTGTCTCATCTGACAGCTTATAAACTGAACAGAATTGTGCTGAACGATATCCTAATGTACAATCTAGATACTGGAACATAAATAACTTTAAATGGATCAGATTATTTATATTGGAGTCAGATAACTAACTAAGAACTAACTGCTCATTTTCCTTCAACTGCTTTTTGATCCTATTATTGGTTCAAAATAGCACTATAAGCCTTCAGGACTTACAAAATATAGTGTTCAGCAGCTGTTAAAGAGTTGATCAGCTTTTTTCGAAGGCTTGATTATGTTTATGTGATGCAGTCTAACATGTGTTCATGCTTCTTAACCCTCAATTGGTCCTTGGGGTCTATATGACCCCAAGCGACTTTTCTTTAATAAAAAAAAATGGTTCCCTTCATCTGAGTGGAATAAAATTTGGTGACTTTTCCTACATTATCTATCTATACACACAGAAAAAAACTGGGCTTGATTCGGTCGTTCTAAAGGTATGTAAAAAAAAAAGTCAC
The DNA here is from genome assembly GCF_949319135.1 of Squalius cephalus. Classification (NCBI taxonomy): domain Eukaryota; kingdom Metazoa; phylum Chordata; class Actinopteri; order Cypriniformes; family Leuciscidae; genus Squalius; species Squalius cephalus. The sequence continues at coordinate 17,596,270 of NC_137122.1, forward strand.
AAATCTGTCCCTTGGGGTCAATATGACCCCACATTGAAATGAATGGGAAAATCGAAGAAAAAATGTTTTTTATTTTTCATTTGTCAAAAAAAATATATAAATCCAGAATAAATCTGAAAATTTCAATACCACAATGAAGTCCTGGTACTAGAGCACAAATGAAATGTGGAACAAACATGACCACTTGCACACACACATGTTCGCGCACACAAACACACACACAGGTCTGACTCCAAAAGAAAGCATTTTTATAGAAATTGACAAATAAAATCAATAATTCCAGCATAAATCTGAAAATTCTCACACATAAATGAAGGCCTGGTACTAGAGCACTAATGTAATGTGGAATGAACATTATCACAGACACATATGCGCCCACACAGACACAGACACAAATACACACATAGACAGAGAAAGGGTGTGACTGCAATAGAGAGCATTTTTACTGAAATTGTGAAATAAAATCAATAATTTCTGCATAAATCTAAAAAAATTCACACATAAATGAAGGTATGGTATGAGAGCACAAATGCAACGTGGAAAGTACATGACTACACACAGATCAAATACACACAGAGAGACAAACAATAACGATATTATTGCAAATATATAGAGAATTATTGCAATAATAAGACACTTCAAAAGACCTCAAACAACAACAAAAAAAATTCTAAACTTTTTAAAATACATTAAATCAGTATTTTGTCAATGTTTAAATATGTAATTCATAAAAAAGCTATTATAAGAGCATTAAGTCACATCCAGAAAAATGAATGGATCTCTATGGGGCCTCTGCTGGAAGTATATGGTAATTACACTTTGTGGCTAAAACTATATTAGCTACAAAAAACATCTAACCAGCAGATGGCAGAATTATGCATCTAACACCTAGATCAATATCCAGAAACAACTCATAGTTAAATTTGATCATCATTAATGTGTTTTTTTCATAAAAAAACTATATTTCATATGTATGCTAATGGTGTAGTTGAGGAATTTTGCAGTAAATAGGTAAAAAAGTACTTCATATCCCCCAAAACACAGCATTAATGAATAGATGAGAAGTAAACAAAAAAAAAACATATATTATTTGTATAATTAAAAATGTATATTTTTTGTCCAATTTCTCTATCAATTGTTGGGGTCATATAGACCCCAAAGACCAGATTTGTAAACAGGAAACGAAGACCTTATGAGGGTTAAAAAAAAAAAAAAAAAAAAAAAAAAAATTATAAGTAGCCTCTTCCTCAGAAATACACGACGGGCGCTGATTGGTCAGCTTGGCCCAGTGTGTTGTGATTCGCTAAGCGCCTAGTTCACGCCCGTTAACATAACAGCAGTTGCATGTGCTCCGGTGTAATGTAAACACAGGCGTCAATATTGCCTTATCAATTTCTGCCCGAATCAGATTTAGAGAATATTAGCGGAGGAATCAAGCAAAACTTGTGCACGAACGGCTGTTACAGGACGTTTCAGAAAGGTATGTTTTTTTTGTAGACGTCTCATACTTTTTTATATACGCTGTTATTTGTAAATGCTAAGTTACTGCAAATGCTAATGCTAAAAGTTACTGTTTATGTTAAAACACGCAAAAAGTTCATACAGTCGTTCTAACTCATAATATTACAATCCTCGAAGGGATTATTTTATCATCACTCACACACACACACACACACACACACACTCTCTCTCTCTCTCTCTCTCTCTCTCTCTCTCTCTCTCTCTCTACAAAACGAATGTAGCCAAATATCTGTCCTAAACTATGAGCACATTACGAGACTTACCATGGTTTTACCACAGTAAAGAAGATGTTAAACACAGAACCATGTTTAATGTAACGTTCCTGTAGCCATGATATAATTATTTTATGCCGTGTTTCAGACTTATCCCTTGATAAAACATGAACAAATACATACAGTGAACTAGAGTATTATAATCTGACATAATGTTACATTTGACAGTAATATATAGCCACAGCTACAATTCTATCACTAAAACTGAAAAGGGTATTTTAGTTATGCAATATAACTGTATAGGAAACAGTGCAACAAATAAATCTATGAATATAAATAATTATAAATGAATAATATTTAAAAAAAAAAAAAAAAAAACTCTTTAAAATTTAGTTTCCAGAAACAATTTTGCTAGATAAAAGGCATTTCAGTTTTTAAATATAAAAAGTCCAACAGAAACTTATACTCAGTCTTTCACTACAATCAGTGTAGTGAAATAAGAGACTTGAGTAATAGAGTACACAAATAAATCTCAACTGAACAATTAAAGGGTTAGTTCACCCAAAAATGAAAATTATTTACTTGCCGGCCCAGATAGTTAGTAAAGACAATGTTTAGGTATGTGACAAAAAAAATCAATACTAGAAAATTCATATATAATCATAACCATATGATAGATAATAAAAATACCTTTAAAATGTTTTTTTTAAATGATTAAAATCGGATAATTATTAAGAAAGTTATGGAATTTTTAAATTCGGAAATTGGGGGTCATTTTTGTACCTAATTAAAACAATAAAACCTCTTTTTAAAAGGTATAAAAATTGTATTATTTCTAATTAACCACTAATTAATGAAACCGAGAGCATCAATCCACGCATATCTTTCCATATGAAATCAAAATCCTCTCAAATAAAAGGTATAACATATAAATTGTATTAAACAGACAATTGGCATTGCCACATGAATTTCATTGTTTCTTTAGTCATCTTACAAAGCAATTTTACTTCTGCTTACATATTAGATTAGATAGAGATTAGTTTACATGACAAGATCTAAAGAGACAGGGTTTTCGTCAAAAAATACAAACTTTTATTTTAATTCTGGCTCAAAATCAGACAATTCTGTCAACAAAATGATTACTAAAATAGTTGACGAATCGTTTCAGCTCTAGGATAATGTTAGATCTTGGCATATAAGGTCTGCTGCTAATTCATACACCGACACTTCAAAGTCTACAGCATCATCATACGATTCATTCTCACCCACAATTACATAAGTTCCTTTTTTCTTTTTTTTTCAGTTTCTCGACACGTCCTGAGTAAACAGTCTTCTCCCCAGAATCACTATCAAACCATACATGACAAATATTACGGCCCACTAAAGCACCAGAGAGAATATCAGTCACAGCAGAAATGGAGTTTTCTTCCAACTCAGGAAACTCGCTCTCGATCAGGGACACATCTAACCCTTTGAGTTTGTTTTCAACAGCTTTTCGCTCCTTTTGATCCTTCTTTTGACGCTTCAGGGCAGCCCTTCGTGATAATTCACCCCTCATCTCCACATGACTTTGCCGATTAATTTGTCTTTTCTTTCGAGCCATACCTACTGCCCAATAGATGATCTTTTCCTTTTTAGGATATTTCAGTTCATCGAGGTACTCAACTAGATGGTTTTTTTGAGCCCTCATCCTACATGACATGAAGCATAGGGTGGCATTAGGAGCTTGGTGCTTGGCAGCACTAAACATACCCATAATTTCTTCAGAGTTAATGTTGTGTGGCCTAGCTGTTTCTGTTTCTTTACGTAATTCATCAGTCACAACCAGTTCTAAATATCGTTTGTACTGTCTTTCTATGACAGCAGTTGTAGCAGAAAGACAGACAGACATCATACTGACAAAAGAATCTTTGTCCGATGGAAACTCTAGGAGTCTGGCTAATGTTGAGTCACACTTGTCAAGGGTGTCACCAAAAACATCTGTATCACGAGTGAGGACACTGATTGGATCCTGTTGAGCTTCTTTGAGGGATGACAGAACGTTTTTGACAATACTTATTCCTTCCAGGTGATCAACTTGCTTATCGGCAGAAGTGTAAAACTTCTTCATCCAAGGGCCTGATAATAGTTTTCCATTCAAGCCGAGGACCTGGATTTCCAACTTGGCAGTTGGGTTAGTGAAGTCTTTGTGCAAACCTGACAGCAATCCACCACATGACACTGTCCCAGTTCTCAAGAACTTCTCAAACAGTTCATAATGCTCTATGTATTTGCCACATAGGTGAAAAAGTACATGGAGACGATTCCCGCGATAACAAGGTAACAAGCCACGGGGAAAATTGACATCTTCAAGAAAAGTAGTGAAACCCTTTGGGTCTCCCTTCCCATCCTTATAACGAAGTTTGTTCATTTGGAGGACAATGTTTGCTGCCAGACAGTCTTTACCAAATACATATCCCTTAGAAGTCTCCAATGTCTTCAGTGCAGCCCGGCATGAACTGGCAATGGTGTCGATGGGATGAAGGTGGCAGTTAAGCTCATTAAGAGGTTTGCCCCACGACTCTGAAATTCTCTGGATTGCAGCGTGGTTTACAACTGCGGGGTCTGTCATAACATTTGAAATGTTGCTGATAATAGATTTACGGCAGTCTTGGTAATCACAGAAATAAAAACCTGAATAAACTTTAGCCAGTTCATCAATAGAACTTAGTCTTCCGCAGTGCCACCGGGTAACTGATCGATGGCTACTACAAAGCACTTTGTTTTAGTTGTAAGATGTATGCTATTTATATGAACACCTTCCTGTGTTGTTGAGTCAAATCCTAGTGTAAGGTTCTCGGTAGTCATTGCCACTTCAACGGTTTGTAGGTCCGATATCGCACCAAGCTCCCGGGCCATCTGCTCGACAGTATTTCTGTGGGGAACAGCAGTAATCTTTACTCCAAATCGCATAGCAAACCTTCTGATGAGTACTGGTATATTCTTAGTAGGAACCTGGTTGATTATTGAATCATACACCATCTGTCTCATATCTAATGAGAACGTTTTCTCATCTTTCTTAGTTTTTTTTCTCCACAACAGACGCTTCATTAGTAATGGATTCTTTAAGACAGAGTGTTTCATTCTCTAAGTACCTTATCTCGTCATCTTTTTCAGTTAACAAGTTTGAGAGTCTAGTATGGTCATTCTCATGAAGTTTTTTACTAATGGTAGTAAGACGCCTGTTCTTGTTGGACTGCTTCAATCTGCGGTGCTTCTTTTTCAGTCTGGCCAACTTAAATTTAGTTTCCTCTAGTTCAGTAGCCCATTTTGTGGTTTTCCGTTCATGTCGAAGAATCCTAATTGTAGATTTTTTCCTCTCTATGATTTCATCTTTCCTTTTAAGACACTGGTTCAGGTACTTCACACTCTTATGCTGTCTCAGCTGCTTTCTTAACAACTTCATCTCCATAGCATGCTTTTGCTTCATTTCACTTCTAGATTTTGCCATGAAATCCAGTCTTCTCCTCATTTTGAGTTTTCGTGGAGTCGAGACATCTCCCCTTAGCTGTGGAAGGGTGATCGATTCAGGGGTCAAGGCTGAGGCTGAAGGTATATTCTCAACTGATGATGTAGGTTCTAACTGTGGAGAGGTGGGTTCGTCACACATAGATGTAGATAGATGCTTTATCGTTCACAAAAAAACAATACATTGATTTAACCTGTGTAAAACATGGTTTTGCTTGGAAAAGCCAATATGCGAGGGGGCGTGAACGAGGAGTGGTTAACACCTGAGAATACAATGTCCCACCCATTATGCGTAATGACTTGCATAATGAGCCATTCATTCAGGTGTGACACTGACTGGGCCACAAGAATGAATGCAAGGACAAAAGATAGGCCTATATTTAGAAGAAGACTTATACTGACCATTAAAGATTTTGCTTACATCTGTATTGTAAATATGTTTAGCTATTTTATTAAAAAGGTTACAATTACAACAATAATTACAATTTCAACAATATTTAAAGTGTACTCTTTTCTTTGTAAAAAAATGATTATAGGCCTACATTTTATCATATGTATTCATTAGTTTGAATAAAGCCAACATTGGAACAGCTAACATCTTAGTTGATGACTTTATTTTTGACAAAATATATATCAACGAAATGTTGTCTTTCATATGTCTGTAACATCGCTGCCGTTCATTCATTCACACACAGAAACGCGATTCACTTGAGAATGAAAAAAAAACAACTTACTACAGTATTCCTCAGCTCAGCTGAATCTGTTGCTCCTCGAAATACCAGCACTTCTGAGGTACATTCCATTATTATTATTACAATAGTATTATTCCTCACAGCGGCGCGAGACGGTGTAAACAAGTACAATGATCTGAATAAACTTGATGTGTTTTCTCGAGCTGATGTGGGCGTTCACAGTTTGCATGGATTGCCTCAGTCATTTGCGTTTGAATAGCGCAAGCTCTCAGTGGGCGGGGTCACATTAAAAATAATTAGCTGAGATGAGAACGACTGACATCTCGCTCTTTTCATACAGATTGCATAAACTGAGAATATTTGTTATTTATAAAAAATACTTAATTTAAAAGAAGAGAATTCAAGCTTCATGTCTGTGTGTCTGTATGCCTGTTTGACTGAGTATTCGCCGAGTTATGGTTCATTTTCGAAGCGTTTCAGAATGGACTTAACTGACAGAGAGAAGGCAGAACTCGCTTCGTGTTTATTTTTCTTTATTTGGAAAAAAGCACAACACTGAGTATACACAAAAAAAATAGACGCTTAACAGGATCGATTGATGTATGAAACTCCTATGGAAAATCAAAGTCAACAGAGTATTTTTGAGTCTCTTTTACATTGATAAAAAAAAAGCGAGCTGGTATCGCCGGCAATACCGCCAACCCCAGGGGGTTAAAATAAAGGCTTCAATATTCTCGAGAAATGGAGTTTTACCTATTACAGGCAAGCCGAGGTGACGTGACATATGGGGCGTGGCAGCATCGACGATTCCATTTTTTGATTTGATAATCGAGAATGAGCATTAATTTTGATCGAAATTGTGACACCCTTATCTTTCAATAGAGCTGTTTTATAGGCTTTTATCATGTATCCAGACTCAAATAATGCGTTTCTAACAGCAGACACTCAGAATAAAGTGAGATGATCTGCTGATGATCAGAGGTGTGGACTCGAGTCATGTGACTTGGACTCGAGTCAGACTCGAGTCATGAATTTGATGACTTCAGACTCGACTCGACAAAATGTACAAAGACTTGCAACTCGACTTGGACTTTAACATCAATGACTCGTGACTTCACTTGGACTTGCGCCTTTTGACTCGAGAAGACTTGCTACTTCCCATGAAAACTGGGGAAAAAATGTTCACACGGCCGCGCCGCTCTCAGTTTATCTGCATCTGAGAAAAAATGTGCACCACCTGTATGCATGAAGAGAGCACGCGCGCTGCCTGCACGACATCCAATCACTGTAGTCCCACGTTGTTTTGATTCGACAGCATCTAAGCAGGCACATTGCAAGACAACCAATGAAGCGCAACAAGCAACAACGCATGCTAAGAATTTGAACGAATGCTAAGCACCTTATAGGATGTACCGTAACTTACTAGCTGCTACATAGCTGCCAACTCTCACGCATTCACCGTGAGACACATGCAATTGACACTTTTCACACGCTCTCACGCCACACATCCATTTTCTCACGCACAGAAAAATCGCGAAGCAAAGAGGACACGGAGACCGACAGACTAGACAGATGTAAAAGTTTATACGATTAATACCGTTCCAAATTATCCTACATCCTATCCAGGATATATGGATAATCCCGCGATAACTAAGGAGCCTATCCCTTAGTCGTACTTTTAAGAGTTAGGTGATCAGTCTCTACAAATTCGTATTTTATTATAAAGATAATAAGGACTATAAATATAATAAATGTCCCCTTTGTAGTCTAAGTCTACCTGTTTAGGTACTCTTCAACCGTGTTCGCTATACAACAATAATCCTGTCGTAAGCGGCCTCTTTGGCTAGGCTATTAATCAATCAAAGCACACACTGATTATTCACATATCAAAAGTCATGCTCACCCTCTGTAGTGTTCCCCCCGGGTGGAGATCGTCCTGATCCAGGAAAGAAAAGGTGAAGCGTACTCAAAAATTCCAAGTTCCAGTCAGATGATTTAGAATAAATGTTTAACAATATTTATTAAAAGAATCAAAAATGAAAAGAATACTTGTTACAGAATATAATAGAGTACTTAGACTAACAGAGTAATATTAGCTAGGCTTTTACAGCTTCTTGCGCCCAGGAACTGCTGGCGTCCTGAACTGGAGATTGCAAGGATGAGCACTTATCCGTCTCCAGTTCCTTTCTTTTATAATCCAGATTCGAATACCTTTCGTCATATTTACGGTAAGGCAAATCACATGTACAAATGCTGATCCCAGCAAATGTCTTAACACTCTTATCAGTAGTTGCGTGATTGTCCAGTCAACGGAAATCCCCCAGGAGATACAATAGCTTCTCTGTATGTGTGGACAAAGACCCATGTCACTGCTCTCTCATGTGACTTTGAGAGTAGCAGCGATGGACAGAAAAACTTTTCATACAAAACAATTATCATTGAACAGTCATGTGTTCAAAAAGACCAAGAATTGCATCTGCAGCATTATTGGGTACAGGCTTTTTATTATGGCCCTTTCTGCGTTGTCGGCGAGTTTGAGGTATGGGTGAAGTGAATGAAATGCCGCTCTCAGGTGGAGCCTCGTGACTTGACTTCACACAGAGCAGGTTAGTTATGATATAAAAAAATCTCTGCTCTCAGATTCTGTCACTTTTATTACGAAATTCAGACAATAAATACCGTTTTGGCGCTTGTAAATGTGACGCGACAGATCCCTAGCGGCACGTGAACCGATCATCTCTAGCTGATAGTAAATAACGTTAAACACGAATGAACACTGTTGAAAGATACAGTACAACTTACCGAAATGTATATTCCTCATACATAATATCGACCCATCAATCAAAGGGGTCAATAAAACAGTTGGAGAACAATTATGTCACATAACATTTAATGATGTTTTATTAACAAGGTTCGGGAGGAGCACGTTCAGATAATTAACACAAGTGGAAAGCACTCAGCAATCAATGGTGAGAGGTATAAATACTCAGCAGTCTCACCTCATTCCATTGACAGTTTTTGCAGCATGTAGCCAGACAGTATCGTCCTAATCTCTCGTCTTTGAAGAACCTCTGCTGCAATCCTCTCTGACCAACATCGCGGGCGTCAGGCTTAACAAACGGGATCATCGAAACATCCGCGATCTCCTTCCGCGTATTTCTCTACACCGGTCCATACAACAATTCCTGCCATTAGAGAAATGGTTAGTAAGGCAATGCCGCCCTCTTCACGCGAGGGAAAGGGTCTTCCTCCTTCGCCAGGCCGCCACAGCTGGCCCTAAAGTAAGCCGCGCCGTGCCGCGCCGCAGATTGAGTTCCGGCCAGTCCATACTCAACGTTTGCCGGGTAAACTCAGTGAGTGCTCAGCTCGGCCCTTCTCGTGTCTGTCATGGTTGAGCTTGACATTGCTTCAGTTGTTTGAGTCACGAGCCAGTCATGCCATCTGTATACAAATTTGATCGGGGGAACGCACGTTTTAAATTGTTTTTGTACAAATGATTTACTGTCATACAGTAGGTCGCACGTTACGTGCAGATTGATCACAGAATCATTAAGAACCTATCGTTAATCGTTATCTGCAAAATCTTAAAAAAAAAATTAAAAAAAATTAAAATAGGCTATACAAGCAATGTGTTTCATGCCAAGAGATTAGTAATCCTTAATTGAAACACAGTTAAATAAATACAAGATGCCTACATTTATGCAAGCTTCGTCTTTTACCATAAACCGTCTTTTGTACTTAACTAAATAAATTTCAGATAATCAAAATTGTTCTAAACGCAAACTGTTATCTTTGCTCGGTCACTTAAACTTCAATGTGCATAATCCCGCAAGGATTTCATCTCGTCTCCTTTTTCTCGCGTCTTTGATCTAAAGCACAAGAAGACGAGCGTCGGTCCGCTAAGCCCCACTCTCCTCCTCCCTTTGTTCAGCCACACACCGCAGGAGCTCAGTTTCTCCAGGTAAGTTTATCCACTGCTGCAGCAGTGATGTCTCCTCTGGTCCTGGAGGAGCTCAATTTCTCTGGTAAAATTCTCTAATATTGCAACAGTAATGTCTCCTCCGCTCTCACTAGAGTTCTGTTTCTCTGGCTAATCTTCTCCACTGCCGCAGCAGTGATGTCTCCTATGCTCCCACTGGAGCTCTTTTACTCTGGCTAATGCCTCCACTGTAACAGCAGTGATGTCTCCTATGCTCCCACTGGAGCTCTTTTACTCTGGCTAATGTCTCCACTGCCGCAGCAGTGATGTCTCCTATGCTCCCACTGGAGCTCTTTTACTCTGGCTAATGCCTCCACTGTAACAGCAGTGATGTCTCCTATGCTCCCACTGGAGCTCTTTTACTCTGGCTAATGTCTCCACTGTAACAGCAGTGATGTCTCCTATGCTCCCACTGGAGCTCTTTTACTCTGGCTAATGTCTCCACTGTCACAGCAGTGATGTCTCCTATGCTCCCACTGGAGCTCTTTTACTCTGGCTAATGTCTCCACTGTCACAGCAGTGATGTCTCCTATGCTCCCACTGGAGCTCTTTTACTCTGGCTAATCTTCTCCACTGCCCCAGCAGTGATGTCTCCTATAATACTTGATTAAACAAAGTAAAACTGACAAAAAAAAAAAAAAAAAAAAAAAACCTCTGTCTCCCCTTTCCTGTCTCCTCTTTCCGTCCAGCGAGCATTGGTCTCACAGCGGACGGTGTGAGAACTTTCCCAGTGGAGCACTTACATTTTCTCTTTCATCCAGCGATGCAGTGTGAGAAAATCTCCCGGGCAAGCACTCACTTTCCTGTTTCCTTTCCGTCCAGCGAGCAGTGGTCTCACAGCGGACGGAGTGAGAACTTTCCCAGTGGAGCACTTACATTTTCTCTTTCATCCAGCGATGCAGTGTGAGAAAATCTCCTGGGCAAGCACTCATTTTCCTGTTTCCTCTTTCCGTCCAGCGAGCATTGGTCTCACAGCGGACGGAGTGAGAACTTTCCCAGTGGAGCACTTACATTTTCTCTTTCATCCAGTGATGCAGTGTGAGAAAATCTCCCGGGCAAGCACTCACTTTCCTGTTTCCTTTCCGTCCAGCGAGCATTGGTCTCACAGTGGACGGAGTGAGAACTTTCCCAGTGGAGCACTTACATTTTCTCTTTCATCCAATGATGCAGTGTGAGAAAATCTCCCGGGCAAGCACTCACTTTCCTGTTTCCTTTCCGTCCAGCGAGCATTGGTCTCACAGCGGACGGAGTGAGAACTTTCCCAGTGGAGCACTTGCGTTTTCTCTTTTCATCCAATGATGCAGTGTGAGAAAATCTCCTGGGCAAGCACTCACTTTCCTGTTTCCTCTTTCCGTCCAGCGAGCATTGGTCTCACAGTGGACGGAGTGAGAACTTTCCCAGCGGAGCACTTACGTTTTCTCTTTCATCCAATGATGCAATGTGAGAAAATCTCCTGGGCAAGCACTCACTTTCCTGTTTCCTTTCCGTCCAGCGAGCATTGGTTTCACAGTGGACGGAGTGAGAACTTTCCCAGTAGAGTACTAATGTTTTCTCTTTTCTTCCAGCAACGCAGTGCGAGGAAATCTCAGAGGCAAGCACCCACCTTCCTGTTTCTGTAAACTACAACCGCTCCCGTTTACAGACCAACAGGGGACGTCAGCCGGGCAGGGAGCCACCATTACGGGCCTTCCCGGTCAAGCATCCAGGCCTTCTTGAGATACCAGCCCGCCAACTCGGCACTCTTTTGGGGGATCTTTAGTCCGGCGGCTGTCCTCTGCTTTAGCTTTGGGGGGAGTACTCTGGGTTCGGGCTGAACTCCGAGCTCGGAGCCCTCCCTCCGGACAGCACGCCATATACGCATTTAACTTACCCATTCAAATTATATGTAAGTGTGAACTCGTGAAATGATGTTTTATTAACAAGGTTCGGGAGGAGCACGTTCAGATAATTAACACAAGTGGAAAGCACTCAGCAATCAATGGTGAGAGGTATAAATACTCAGCAGTCTCACCTCATTCCATTGACAGTTTTTGCAGCATCCCTCCACCACCCCTTCTCCACACTTCTAGTCCTAAACACTTACATACGGGGGGAGTACTCTGGGTTCGGGCTGAACTCCGAGCTCGGAGCCCTCCCTCCGGACAGCACGCCATATACGCATTTAACTTACCCATTCAAATTATATGTAAGTGTGAACTCGTGAACCTCAGGAAAGCCATTTAAGCACGTTAGTTGGCTAGAAAAAGAGAGTATTTTGCTAAATATGTGTACTATATTGCATGTTTATTATATTTTTACTTATATCATTAAATAAAGTTGTTATTATAATAAAAAAAAACGCATTATATTTAATTTGTGTTATTTTTAACCTAATACTGCCAGCTGATAGAGCTCTCTGTATGTTTACAGCATTAGGTGAGTTGTTTTTTTCTTGAGAAAAATTAATGCCTATCTTGTGTAGCCTACCTAATATTTATCCAAATGAGTCAATATTAAATCAAATCACAATAATTGAATTGAACTGAAATAATAAAAAAGCGTAGCTTACCAGAAATTGAACCATGTAAACATTGTAACATGTTGTCACTAAACCTAATAAAATTCAGTTTAGTTACTAAAATGTTTTGACAATCACAATACACTTATTGAAGTCAATGGGACCCAGAAACTGCCTGGTTACTGACATTCTTCTAAATATCTTCCTTTCTGTTCAGCAGAAGAAATAAATTCATGTGAAATTGTTTGTGAAAATTAAATTTTCTGTTTTTTACTGTATTTGATTAATGTCATTGTATAAAAAAAGGTTTAAATAAATACAAATCTTACAGACATACATGATTTGTATACATTTTATTTCTGTGGTAAGAGGACTTGAAATAACTCAAAACTAAAATGGTAGGACTTTGGACTCGACTTGAGACTTGTTGGCTTTGACTTTTGACTCGACTCGGGACTTGCCTCATCTTTGACTCGACTTGACTTGGGACTCGAGGGCAAAGACTTGAGACTTACTTGTGACTTGCATAACAATGACTTTGTCCCACCTCTGCTGATGATCCTGAATGGCTTGTTGAATGAGTGTTGATAGTCTGAGGCTCATCAATATTAACAGATCTGCTGAAAACACTTTATTTCATGACAATAGTTCCTGTTTTCACCTCATTTATTATGCTGATGTCTTCAGATCTCCTGTAAATTGACACTTGAAGCTCATTTCATTGGTGTGAATATAGACTGAGAGTAATTTTTTTTTTTTTTTTTATTATTTATTTATTTTTTCCTAAATATCGATAAAAAACTATTGCGAAATGACGGCGTTTCCATTAACCGATGTTATGCGACTAAAACGTAATTTTTTCCTCTTGCGATAAGTCATTCCAAAAATCATGGCAACGGACGTTGGTAAGTTTATATATCACAGCCACATACCGCACTAGACATTTTTATGATTGTGGCATTTCTTTGAGGTTTAGAATCCAGTATTTCTGTCATTATTTTGTCTTTTATGAATTTAATAAAGAACTCCGTCTCGTATTCTGTCCAAACACACCACGCCTTCTAAGTCAGGTGACTGTAAATGCGCAAAAACTGTTTCTATTGCAGTTTTGCGAAATATTTCTTTTTCGAATTGCCTAAAAAACCACCTCATGCGAGCGTAAAAACTTTTTTGCGATAAATGGGAGTTTTTGCAAAATTGACGTGTTTCCATTGAGCGTATTTTCAATTCGCAATTTCAATTTGCGCAATTTGAAGGGTAATGGAAACGCGGCTATAGACATAAATGATTAAATGTCATTTAGTATTAAAACAAACTCAGTAACTGATAACTTTGTTTTTTGCAGATCAGCTCCTCCCACAGCAATCACATCATCAGTGAAGCCCCTCCCACTGTAATTAATCATCAGTGAAGCTCCTCCCACAGCACTCACATCATCAGTGAAGCTCCTCCCACTGTAATTCTCCAATAAATGCTGGAATATTCCCATCAGCTACAAGTGAAGACGAGCACAATGCATCAGGAAGAGCTGATATCTGTAAAGACTGAGTTTATTAAAGAGGACAGTGAGAGCATGAGTGATCCAGAACCCTGCAGAATGAAACACACTGAAGATACTGAAGAACAAAGAGGTTAGTGTTTCTACTTCATTCAATTATGATGCTGAAGAACACATTCAAGCACTTCATCACATTTAGATTAACAGTTACACTATGCAATAGGTACTGGATTTTAAACAAATGTTCAGTAAAGAGAGGATTGAGAAACTTTCTAATTGATTGTCAACATCAGGCCAAACTAAGTGTAATTTTAGCTCTGGTTCACAATTTTTTGCAACCATGTTAACAAAATGTCTGACATTTCTCAACATATTTTACAACATTGTTTTTTTATGCAATAAACATTAAACTGTATCAAGTAAATTAACTTTCCAGAATTGCTGACAGGATTGTAATCATAACTTAAGCAAACTCTAATTTTAATTTAATTTAAAACTGTTAAAGCCGCTGTCAGTCTAGACAGCAAGCAAATTTCTGCAATGGTCATGAATTGATGTCACAATTCTTTTTTTTTTTTTTTTTTTAACAACTACAAAAGCAATCAGATAAACTAAATAACAATTCGTGAGCTTAGAATTATAAGGTTCTATCTCCACTTTTGGTCGAAGTTGAGTTTTTGACATAATCTGATCCATTAGGTGTTTATTAATGCCTGTGTGGTGTTATTTTTGTTAAAAAATATTTTGTTAGTAGTTATTAATAAAATAAAAAGGTTCCATCTCAGTTGTGCCAGCTGGGATGTAAAAACTTTGATGCTCAATATCTCGGAACTACCCTAAACGGAGATAGAACCTTATAATTCTAAGCTCACGAATTACTAACTAGGTTAAAAAGTTGCTTGAGAAAGCCTTTTAAGTTTGAAATAGCTTAGTAGCTAGCTTAGATTTAGTTTAGTAGTTTTAAAAGATAGATAGATAGATAGATAGATAGATAGATAGATAGATAGATAGATAGATAGATAGATAGATAGATAGATAGTGAAATAGCATTTCAGTAAGTTGGCTTAAGTTGACTTAATAAAAAGCTTATCAGTAAGTAAAAGGAATATCAATCTAAAAGTTATTGTCAGTATTATGGCCATGTTATATATATATATATATATATATATATATATACTATTTTTTTTATGTTAATATTATTATGTGTCAATGATCTAATTATTAACATTGTACCTTATTCATGGAGATTTTCAGGGACATACGTAAATCATTTATAAAATTTAGTCTAAACGATTACAATATTTTGGGGCTAATTTTTATTTCCTTTTACTTCATTTTTCTCTCATGGAATTTTCATGTTCTAAAAATTAAATTATTATTATTTTTTCTCTCATTTCAGACCTGATGGAAGTAAAGGAGGAGAGTGAAGAACTGAGTGAAGTGGAGGAGGAACATCATGTCAAACCTGGAGAAGAACCTTTGAGTCGTTTAAAGACTAAAAATAAATTTATAAACAAAAGAAGAGCCAATAAATCTTTCACTTGCACTCAGTGTGGAAAGAGTTTCACAACCAAACAAAGTCTTGACCGTCACATGAGAGTTCATACTGGAGAGAAACCGTTCTCATGTGATCAATGTGGAAATAGTTTCAGTCAATTAGCAAATCTTAATGTTCACATGAGAGTTCACACCGGAGAGAAGACGTTTACATGTGATCAATGTGGGAAGAGTTTCACACACAAACAAAGTCTTGAGCATCACATGAGAGTTCACACAGGAGAGAAGCCATTCACATGTGATCAGTGCGGCAAAACATTTATTGGGTCATCAGCTCTAAAAGCACACCTGGAAGTTCATACAAAGGAGAAGTTATATTCATGTTCTGTGTGTGGAAAGAGTTTTTCACTGCTGAAATCTTTACATACCCATCAGAAAACTCATACTGGTGTGAGAGAGTACATGTGCTTTGAGTGTGAGAAGACTTTTATGACAGCAGCCAGTTTAAAACAGCACGAGAGAATTCACACTGGAGAAAAACCTTACAAGTGTTCACACTGTCACAAGAGATTCAGTCAGTCATCAACTCTGAAATCACATGAGAAGATCCACACTGGAGAAAACCCTTACAAGTGTTCACACTGTGACAAGAGATTCAGTCAGTTAGCAAATCTGAAAACACATGAGAGGATCCACACTGGAGAGAAACCTTACAAGTGTTCACACTGTGACAAGAGATTCAGTCAGTTAGGACATCTGAAAACACATGAGAGGATCCACAGTAGAGAGAAACCTTACAAGTGTTCACACTGTGACAAGAGATTCAGTCAGTTATCAACTCTGAAAAGACATGAGAGGATCCACACTGGAGAGAAGCCGTATACATGTGATCAGTGTGGGAAGAGTTTCTCTATTAAAAGTCAGCTGAAGACACACATGAAGATCTGTTAGATCCAGGGCTGGAAATGGCTGAGATTCACTGGGGGACTCTAGTTTGGAATATTTTGTACTTTTAATGACTAGATGTACTTAAATAAAATATGATATAATCTATGATACCATTAAACAGGCTAATTTCATGTTTCCTCCTAACAATATTTTCTTAATTATCAAGACAACAACATTTAGGGATTTTCTGCGGCACAAACACATTTATTCAACACAATCTCTACTTGGAGAAAATTACCTGTATGATTTTGTCCAAATTAAAGATGCATTGTCCAGGAATTTGCATACGTGGTGCATTGAGAATTAAACAGGTCAAACAAACGTTTTAAATACATTTGTCCTTGGGTTAGAATGTTTTGGATGGTTCTCATCAGAATAAAGAATCATATACGCAGGGTAAGATTTGTGAAAGTGTACATAAGTTTGCAAGCGTAAATTAAATGTGCATGCACAAGAGAAGATTTGTAAAGGTGTAAATCGCCTTTCAAGTGTAAGAAAAAAAAGTATTTGCAGCATTTTACCGTTATTCATAAGTGAATGAATAAGTGACAGATGTATTGTGAAGCTGCAGCTTCATGCTGGCGCAAAATAAATAGGATCTCTATTCGTCTGACTTTCCTTTTTTTTTTCACGTTTGCCGCACAAATACGTCCAAAAGCATTGTAGTCCTTTGAACAGCAATTTGCGACCGAAAAACAGCAGAGTCAGAAACTGCAAAAAAACAGACTGGTCGCGTAAAACCAACCTTTGTGTACAAAAATAAACTGTTGTAAAAGTCTGAATGACTTGTTGTGTGCATGGGGCAAAAAAGTTCCCGAAATAACCCGATTTGTACAGTTGAGTCTTTCTTTTAGCTGCGCTTACAGTTTTGGCACGATTCTCTCACTCATTGAGTTTTGCAAGTGAGGAGGGTCTTCCACCTTCTAATGTAGCCAATCAGATGAGCTTCTCGCTGACTCTCGATTTATTCTCATCTGTCTCGTTCAATAAACATGGTTCGATAAACACGCCAGTCACCAGATTTATTTAGATCCCCATTTATCTATTTATTTAACATGTATTTATGGATTAAAAGTACCGTTTTGGCATTTCTGAGCCAAATGAAGATACAGTAAAGATGTGTTCTGGCGACGGGCGTTTGTGGCGTGATCTTCTCTCATGCAAATTTAATTTACGCTTGCAAACTTGTGTACACTTTCGCAAATCTTACCCTGTGCATGCAATTCTTTACGGCATCATATTACCTTCATACTCTCAGTTCAGTACTTTGAAAATCAACAATTATTAAACACATTTAAAGGTGAATACAGTCATAAGGGAAAGGAAAGCTGATGTGCATTCTAAAAAGCAAAATAATTTGGATAATAATGTTTCTAGAACAGTGCCGGCTCTCCCTATAAGCGAACTAACCGCTTGCTACACCAAGGCAATGGGGTTGATTTCCAGCGAAAGCAAGAACTGATAAGAATGTAAATGTGTACCTTAAAATGCAATGTAAGTCGCTTTGGATAAAAGCATCTGCCAAATGCATAAATGTAAATGAAAAAAATGAATGAAATTTCAGAAAAACTTTAGACGTTTTTAAAAGTTGAACTTATTGTAGCTTGAGCACCGTTCTTTTAGAACGCCATATCAAGTGGGAGATGCTGCAAAAGAAGCGAGCGCAACAGTTATACACGTCCTTCTAGCGCCTACACGTCCTTCTAGCAATCAGCGTTATATTAGCAATTTCAGCCAACTTAAAAGCTCCTCTGACCACCTTGCCCTCCTCCAGAACGACGTTCAGGTGGTCTGGTGCAGCCAAAGCTTTATTTCCAAACTTAAAAGCTGCTTTGTTTCGGCTCCCATTTTGATAGCCCCTGATCCGTCACGTCAGGTCGTGGTGGAGGTCAGAGGTGGGCGTAGGTGCGGTTCTTTCCCAGCACTCTTCCACAGAAGACAAGATGCATCCTTGCGCGTTTTTGTTCCATCATCTATCATCCGCCGAACGTAACTATAACATTGGTAACAGAGTTGTTGGCAGTCAAGTTAGCGTTGGAGGAGTGGCGCCATTGGTTAGAGGGGTCAGGGGTACCTTTTATCGTTTGGAACGATCACAATAACTTGGAATATATCAGATCTGCCAAAAGACTCAACTCCTAATTTTGTTCTTTCATATGTCCAGGTTCCAAAAACATCAAACCCAATGCCTTGCCTCGTATTTTTGATCACTCCAAATGCCTGTCCACTCCCGAGTGCATTTTATCTGAGAGACTCAGGGCGTTGTTACACTGGGTTCGTTTGCTGCGGTCCGAACCCGAGTGCGCTAGTTCCCGGCGCCCCCCGCAGCGTTGGTCTGGTTTCACACTCAATTAGTTGTATCGAACCCAGGTGCGTTTGCAGTGATCTTACGTCATCGCAAACACACACGGAAAACGCATGGAGAATACAACTCGACTGAGCATAGCTGTAATTTGTCTGTTTTTTTGGTGCTATTATGCACAACATAGTGAGAGACAACTACGTTTATGTTCACGGCATTGCTCGATAGTTCTATGAAAACCCAACTGTTTTAATTTGGCGCTGAGTAATGCATAAACGTCTGCATTCTTGTGTGTTGTATTTAACTGCTCCTGTATGGTTTGTTCTCCACAAATTTGAATGAGGCACCTCACCTCTTCAGTGTCCCACAACGTTCCCCTGCCACTCATGGTTGTCGTGTGTGAGGAAACAATTATATCGACAGTGATACGCATGCGCGGGATACTATACTTCCTGAACAAGCACGCACCCGAGTCCGTGTTGCTTGTACATTAACGCGAACCGCGCCACGGTTCGGGAGCAACCGAGCTCAGACCACCTCCTCCAGGTAGTCTCGGGTTCGGTACTCTAGTGCGCACCCGGGTCCGATGACAGCGTTCACATTAGCGATTTTTCATGTGAACCGTGCCCCGGTCCGCACTAAACTACCAGAGTGAAAGCGCCCTTATTGACTCCACACTCACATGGGAGATTGAGTCGAGGGTCAACACGGCCTTTAAAGGGGTGACGCTACACAGACTGCCTCACGCAGCCAACACACACCCACACACACATACACGCTCATTACACATGCACACACCCATACACCAAACACATGTTTGGATTATTATTATTTTTTTATTTTTTTTACATTTCTTTTCTTTTGGTTGAAATTGGAAAAACAGGAAAAACTGAGTTTGAAAAAAATAACAAACTTTAAGACATTAGTGAATGAATCAAGAACTCTCATGGCTTTTTTTTTGTTTTGTTTTTTGTTTGTGAAATCTTGAACTGAACTTGAACAGCAATCTCCCCTGTCTGGTTTCATTCAATCTTTTGTCATTTGTCATGTGAGGCAAAGAAAAAATACAAACTCTGTGTGAAAATTGAACTTCGTGTAATTGGTTTTTTTTTCTGCAAAATGGTTTCTAAAAAAAAAAAATTTGAAAATTGACCTGAAACCCTTAAATCTCTGAATGTGTGTCATTTAAGCCCTATTCTATGTTATTGTGGGTAAATTAAAACCTGTGTTTCATTCACACATTAATCTGCTGGTCCCGGTGTGTTGAACACACTGTTCTGATGATGCAAGAGTTGCATCTATGGCAGCTGAGAAGGCCATTCTTTGTTTTCTTTGTGAACACTTTGTGTACTGCACTTGCCGCCCAGAACAGAGAACATCCCAATCGAGTGAAGGGATTGCTGAAACTGAAGCACACATCTTACCTAATTCAGACTAAAACATCTATTTAGCCTCACATACTGACTTTATTTGTAGTTCATACTGTTTTAATACCCTGTATTTTCTTTCTCATTTTTAGGAAAAGCACTTAATTACCATTGTTTATTTCTATACCAAAATTCATACACTTGCAATGAAGCTAAAACTACATCATTATGTTGATATCCTATATTTTTACAATTCCACAACATAAAATCTGGCCCCCTTTAAAAAAGTGTGGACACCTCTGTTTAAGTGAGAGTTCCCTTACGAAAAAGAAGTTTATTCAAGTGTGCTATTAGTATACTTCTTTTAAACTAAAAAATAAGAAAGTATACTTTCAGTCTACTTTTTATATACTTCTCAGAAATAAACTTCAAATTCCACTTAAGTATACTTGACTTGTACTGACAGAAAAAGTCTAATATATTTGGCCTATACTTGTTGATCGAGATATACTTAAAAGTATAATTAAGTATTCTAAGTATTCTTGGCTTGTACTTGTGTTTACTATTTTGATTGAGTAGCTTATTAAATACTTTTAAAAAAATATAATATTACACACCGTCTTATAAACTAACTAATAAAATATGCATGGAAAATAAGTTTATTCAAGTGTTCTATTAGTATACTTCTTTTCAACAAAAAAGAAGAAAGCATACTTTCAGTCTACATTTTATATATTTCTCAAAAATATACTTTAAGTACTTCTCAGAAATATACTTAAATTACACTTAAGTGTACTTGACTTATACTGAGAGAAAAGTCCAAGTATATTTGGCCAGTACTTGTACTTAATCTTTTGATCGAGATATACTTAAAAGTTTAATTATTCAAAGAAAGGAAAAAAACACTTTTCAAAACACACACACACACACACACACACACACACACACACACACACATATATATATATATATATATATAATATTAACCTACATGTTTTGCCCTTTTGGAAATGACAACAGCTTGAGTTGACAGTATCTGGCCCCCAGGTGTGTCCACAACATCAAATCTGGCCCCCTTTAAAAAAAGTGTGTATACCTCTGTTTAAGTGAGAGTTGTGGTTTATAGAGAAGTGGACATTGTATTACATGTCGATTGGATCATTTGATTTAATCAATTAAACTTGAATATACTGTCACGGCCGGCTCGCAAGCCGCGTCAAAGAAGGAGACAACACCTTGGATATTGCTCAAAAGAATAACATTTCTTAAAGTAAGAATAATTAAATGAGACGACGACGAGACGAAAAGCAAACAAACAACGGAATCCAGGACGCAAACAGCACGAGGATGGGAGAGCGCGCCCCGTCACAGCGGAAGGGAGCTGCTTTAATCAGCTCCAACGCATTCTCATCCTAGGGCGTCATATACTGACGCTTTTGACATTTCGTCTACATCCAACACACATGGCACCCTTTAGCGTTAATATGAGACGCACAGAGCTTTGTTTGGTTATGGGTAGGTTTAGGTCTGGGGTAGGGTTAGGGTTAGACCACTAGGAGGCGACTTCTGGTCCATATCTATCTGCGTCGAATATCGCTTCCGCCTAGTCCATATTGGAGAGTATGGATGGTCAAGCGATGGGGGTGTCTTTGCTGGCTCAGCCATAGGGCAGGCACTAGATGCGAAGAAGCCGGAGGTGCCAGATGAACATCATCTTCCAGGATTAGAGCATCTGGGGAACATGCCATTCACCATTGTTGGGGATGCAGCATTCCCATTAACAACCTTCCTGATTTGGCCTTACCCTGGTCGGGACTTGTCTACACAACAACGCATCTTCAACTACAGATTGCCTCGAGCACGAATGCAGCAGAAAATGCCTTTGGCATTTTGTCATCTCGCAGGATCAACATACACCCTGACAAAATAAACAGCCTTTTTTTGTCAGCTTGCATCCTGCACAACTTTCTTCTCAAGCCAATGGAAGTAGAGAGGTGGCTGAATACTAGTGCTACTGAATCGATGGAGAGCATTTCCACTGTTGGTGGAAACAGTTTCCACTGTTCCAACGGAGGCCTACAGAGTTCGAGACACATTCTGCTCTTATTTCAACTCTGAGGGACATGTATCTTGGCAGAATGAAATGGTTTAATGGTCACCATAAGTTTAACTATGTATTCAATTTAATTGATTTTAGAATTGATCACTTCCTTAATATCTTAATGTATGCTTGCCTACCTCATAATTTAGTCTTTGATTAGCATTACTATTAGATTAGCACTAATCAATTATTAGAATTATTACAAATCAATTTCAACATTTCTTATAGCTAATAATATGATTTATTTGTTCAATAAAACAAAGATGTTACATATTTGTTGCTTAAGCTATTGGTTTTATTTTTAACAATTAATATTCCTATGGTGCACTGAGGCAGGTTATTGGAGTCTTAATTCAACATATGGAGATTTATTTATGGAAATATCATTATAGTCAGTTTGTGGTCAAAAATATTGTTATTTTATGACATTATGAAATTAAAATGTCTGTACTGTACGTTATTTTACTGTACAATTATGCAGGGAATCGTCATTATGCAGATTGAGGACTGATGTGTCTCTTACACCTCTAACACACATCTGTGCCATTTGCTTCACAGGACACACACTTATGCACACTACATACTACTGATCTAGTGGTTTCTAACATGTTTTGTCTCATCTGACAGCTTATAATCTGAACAGAATTGTGCTGAACTTAATTAAGATATCCTAATGTACAATCTATATACTGGAACATAAATAACTTTAAATGGATCAGATTATTGATATTGGAGTCAGATAACTAACTAACAGTGTTGGGGAGGTTACTTTGGAAATGTAATAGATTACAGATTACAAATTACCCTATTTAAAATGTAATAAGTAGTTTACCTTTTCAATTACTTTATAAAAGTAAAGTAACTAATTACATCTGATTACTTTTTGATTACTTTTAAGTTTCTAATGGATATTTTCAACTAAATCATTTTCAAGCATTTATACCAAGCAGGTGTGACCTTACAGTAGCTCTGTTTACTGTGAGAATTTCAAAATCTTTCATCACTTGAATTAAGATTATATTAATTTAATTTTAACGTATAACAACCACAAAACCAGATCTTATAACAAAAAAAAAAAATTGTTTGCTGCCGTTACAAAATCTAAATTTTGCTTAGCTATGACAGAACACACTGGCAAGTAACAATGCCTTGAAAAAAACTTTAATCTTAAAAAATAAAGATATACATAAAACCAGATAGGCAGTTAAAACAGTTATTAAAAAAGTTTCATAAAAGAAAAAAAACTCTGGTGTCTCATAGCCATCAATGCAATTAGGGAAAGAAATTAATTAAATGTGTGTGTGTGCAAATGCTCTTTACCCTCCAAAAATCAAACTGGGCAATAGAGCGACAGATAGAGTGTCCACACCACACATCAGTCATCAAGGGGTAGGTCACTGGGACAGTGCTGTTTGTTGTAACGGAGCAGTAAGACCTGTTCCATGTGGTCATCACTCATTCTGTTTCGAGATGAGGTCAAAAGATTGCCTCCATGACTAAAAAGACACTCCACTGGAGCACTGGAAGGCAATGTGGTGTTGTACTTGATAAAAAGCCTCTTAACTGTGGGAAATGCCTTAAGAGACGTCAGGTTGTTATGTGAATCTTCTAAGTACTTTCTGACTTCATCATGAGTTGTGCTGTCAGATGATGATTTGGCATTATGAAAGACAAAAAAGTTTTCCTCTGACTCATCAGATTTCTCAGAGTTGTCATCTCTCACTGTAGCTGGACTGTGCAGTGGTTCCTGAGCAATAGCTTCCTGCAGTAAGGTTCTCCTCATGTCGTCTCTCTTCTCAGGGCTAAGCCAGTTTAAGCGGAACTTTGGCAGGGTTGCGGTCGCCATCTTTGCTTCATGGCTGGCTAACACTGATCCAAAGCGTTCTTCTATGGCCTCACCGATAGTGGTAACGATGTGTGAATTATAAAGCAAATGAGGCATCTTTTCAAATAGCTTAGTCTTAAGGCTAAGCAAAGTAGGGATTAAAAATCCTAGGTAACATTTGCTTTCACCCTGGAGAATGTCAGTGGCAACAGCTAGAGACTTCAGAACCTCAATGTACTCTTTCAGGAATACAGACTCTTGTGGATGAAGCCTTGGCACATCAAGCTTATCACAGATCTCCCTCAGCTTTTCTACTGGGAGCCCTGCAAGTTTTGTGATAGCCCTGAACTCTGAGTTCCATCTTGTGACTGATGGGACAGTCAGATGCATATTGGCAATCTCCTGAACAACTTCTGTGGCCAATGAAGACCTATGTGCTTTATTCCAGATAGATGAGCATTTAGCCATGGCACTTCTGTATAGCTTACGTGATGGCCCATTTGATGCTGCTTTGTGAATCTCATTGGTGGCGATTAGATTTAATGTATGAGCAGCACAGCGCTGATGCTGTGGAAGAAAAAACTGCTCTCCATCTCCATCTTCCTGAAGAAGACCACCGACATCCAAAAATCTCACTTCATCACTGTAATCATCTGACTCATCTTCTCTTACACCAAACTCACGGAATGCCTTTACAAAATTACTTCCATTGTCAGTCACAGTTGATTTGACTTTGGTTTGAATCCTGTATTCTGCATGAATTTCGTTTAGTTTTGCTGCAACTGCATCATAGGTGTGTCGACCTTTGAGACGTGTACATGCCAGTGCTGCAGAATGTCTCTCCAGCGTGTCTTTGTCAATCCAATGACATGTGACTCCAAAGAAACTGCGGTTTTGTGCTGACCAAATGTCTGCTGTCGTGCAGACAGTGTCCACATTACTAAGCTTGGAGATGACCGATTCCTTCATTACAGCAAACTCTCTGTCAATGCGCTGCATCAGAGTTTTTCGGCACATCACTTTCTTCCCGCCACTGATTCCCTCAATCAATTTTCGGAAGGATGGCTGCTCCACCAATAAAAAGCACTGTACATCATCAACCAGAAAGTTGAACACCAGTTTGTTCACACGTTGCTGTGACACACTAAGCCCTGAATCTATCCTTGCTTGCTTCAAAGGGGGTTGTGTAACCACATGGGTAGAGGAGCTAGCTGTTGCATCTTCCATCAGACTGACTCGTGTCTTGCATCAATAAAGTTCTTGAATGTTTCCTCTAAAAAAAAACAAACAACAAAAAAAAAAACAGAGAGAATTATTTTTAGTTATATTTAAGAGAAAACACAATTCTAGATTATAATAATGTAGTAAAAACACGTTTTTTTTTCTTCTTACTGATATAATAAAAAAATAGTAAAAATCTGCATATACTATTATTTTTTACCACTATGTGTGAAGGGAAAACATTATACCATACAGGGCTAATAATTATTTCTCACTAACAGAAGCAAGAATATATTCTAGAATAGATACTGCCAAATCCAAACAGACTGCATCATTGTAGCTGTGTCAAAAAAATCCATGTTATTGTTTATTTATTTTTTTATTGTTTTAAAGAGTTACATTTCATCTAAACTGCTTAGATTCAATGACCAATTGGGGTGCTTCACTAGATAATAGCTCGATTTTGAAAGACAAATTGGGACAAACTAATTGAGAGATTTGTCCACTAGGTGGCACGTTAGGTCAACATCGATCATTAGAGAAAAGTTTCAAGCCCTCTAATAGATTTATATTTTTCGAAAATAAACTTAACTGCAGCGGATTTTCATCCTTCAAATCATTAGTCACGTTTCAGCTGAAAATCACGCAGTAGTCTAAACACTGATTTTACAAATGACACTCAAAATTAAAATGGGTTAATGTGATAAAATCGCTTTGGCCAGAGGAGTCTGCTGGTGCCCTGAATTTCACAAATCGATAACTTTGTGAGTCATAACGTATGCTACAATGCCAAAAAAAAAAAAACTAAGTTATATTAGATTTGACATTACCAACCTCATTCAAGGAAAAAAAATGCAAGCTATGTATTTTTTTTGTGTGTGAAAGGGTTCATAAAAACAAGTGTGTCTGGTAAAGGCAGCTAGCAGGCTAGCTAATTTGTTATGAATGTTTTTAATATTGGTCTCGAATACACAAAGGGGACGATGAACGCGAGGGTGCGTTTTGGTGATTTTTTTTCACATAGCACCTACAGTAAATCGACTTAAAACTACTCCGTCACTTTTTATCATACAGAAACGAGTAATATATCATTCGAAGTGAAAGGGTCTGTTTTTATTTCTGTACACTCACAATAAAATAAAGAAAGGCTAGGTTACATACCTGCAGATGCTTCCTCAGGTTCGACATTGAAGCTTTTGATGTCGAAAGTATTTTAACAGCTGGCAAACAGATTTTGCACTGAACTGTTATATTTGGGCCCCTCTCGGATTTCAGGGTGAAATTATTTTTAAATTTCCAGCAATGAAATGCATTTTTATCATTCGCCATGGTGGCAGCTTTCAGACTGGTTGTAGTAGCCTAGCGGCAAAGAGGATTAACGTAATTGGCAGACGTGGTGCGCCGCAAATTCAAACCGATGAACCAATCAAAAGCATCAAAATAGCACCGCTTTAATAAATGGCTTTAGCAGAAGGCATCGTGCATATCAAAAACAGGCAAAGCAACAGATTAATATTATTCAACATATCCCAGATTTTTAAAGAACATTTTTAGATGTAACCCCATTTGTAATCTTTAACATTTTCATAAGTAACTGTAATTTAATTAAAAAAAATTGTCAGTAACTGTAACGAATTACTGTTACATTTATTTTGTAATTAAATGACGTAACGCCGTTACATGTAACTATTACTCCCCAACACTTTTAACTAAGAACTAACTGCTCATTTTCCTTCAACTGCTTTTTTATGATATTATTGTTTCAAAGTAGCACTATAAGCCTTCAGGACTTATAAAATATAGTGTTCAGCAGCTGTTAAAGAGTTGATCAGCTTTTTTCGAAGGCTTGATTATGTTTATGTGATGCAGTCTAACATGTGTTCATGCTTCTTTAAAATATATATATATATATATATATATATATATATATATATATATATATATATATATATATATATATATATATAAATATTATAAGAAGCCTCTCCCTCAGAAATACACGATGGGCTCTGATTGGTCAGCTTGGCCCAGTCTGTGTTGTGATTCGCTAAGCGCCTAGTTCACGCTGTCCGGAAGCGTCACGCCGTTACCATAATAAGCAGTCGCATGTGCTCCGCCGTAATGTAAACACAGCCGTCAATATTGCCTTATCAATTTCAGCCCGAATCAGATTTAGAGAATATTAGTGGAGAGGAATCAAGCAGAACTTGCGCACGAACGGCTGTTACAGGACGTTTCAGAAAGGTATGTTTTTTTTGTAGATGTCTCATACTTTTTTATATACGCTGTTATTTGTAAATGCTAAGTTACTGCAAATGCTAACTTACTGTTTAGGCCTATGTTAAAACACGCAAAAAGTTCATAGCCTACAATCGTTGTATGAGAAAGAAAGAGTGTTTACACAGAACCATGTTTAATGTAACGTTCCTGTAGCCATGATATAATTATTTAATATGCCGTGTTTCAGACTTATCCCTTGATAAAACATGAACAAATACAGTTAACTAGAGTATTTGTATAATCTGACATAACGTTACATTTGACAGTAATATATTATTTAGTTACAGCCACAAATCTAACACTAAATCTGAAAAGGGTATTTTAGTTTTACAATATAACTGTATAGGAAACAATGCAACAAATAAATAATTATAAATTAATAATATTTGGAAAAAAATCTCTTTACAACTTTCTAGAAACAATTTTGCTAGATAAAAGGCATTTCAGTTTTTAAATATGAAAGTCCAACAGAAACTTATACTCAGTCTTTCACTACAATCAGTGTAGTGAAATAAGAGACTTGAGTAATAGAGTACACAAATAAATCTCTACTGAACTGAAAGGGTTTGTTCACCCAAAAATGAAAATAATTTACTTGACAGCCCAGATAGTTAGTAAAGACAATGTTTAAGTGACTACAGTGGCTCAACCATAAGTTTATCAAGCGACGAGAATACTTTTTGTGCGGGTAAAAAATAAAACAAAAAAGAAAGACTTTATTCAACTATTAGGTTATTTGCAAAAAGTATCTCGTCGCTTGATAAATCATGATGATTGTCAGTTTCGGCACATAAAAACTGTTACGTGTTAGAGACCTAATTGCTTTAATACAATGTAGGCCTAGTTATCATAAAATCAAACCATCTTTCAGTTCATAGTTAGGCTATGTTGCGTGTTTGAAGATGAGTGTCATTAGTGCTTGTCTTTGTATTATTGATGTTTTACCCATGGGTGTCACGATTCTCCAAATCCTCGATTCGATTACATTTTCGATTCTAAAGTCACGGTTCGATTTGATTCTCGATTAAAAAAAAATGAAAGCACAGACTTTTATGCAATATAATAATATCTGACCTTTGTTCGCAATGTACCACACACTACATTGTCAAATTTAAAACGTTTATTAACAACATAATGTAACAATAACTTATATTTTCAGTCAATTGGAAACTTAAACAATATAACCTATTACCTATTATAGTCCCGGGGCTCCCTGGACTCCTCAGAGCAGTCACAGGCGATTAGCACGGCGTTTTAAATTGGGTTCCCACAGCGTTTGCAACGCAGTACGAGAGAACGTTCTCGTAAGGCAGTGCTTCTCAATTATTTTCTGTTACGCCCCCCCTAGGAAGAAGTAAACATTTCGCGCCCCCCAATTCTCTGCCGCGACTGTAAATAGTATCACTTGTCTATAAAATTGTTATAATAAGTACACATCTGCATAACATTGTATCCTTATAAACATTAAAGAAATCAAAAAAGAAAGAAATATAGATCAACTTAAAACAAAGAATAGCTTTATTAACATTGTTTTTTAGTCTGTAACAGAGAAGACTTAAAGTGCATCAATTTGCCTGAAATTAAAATATATAATCAATAAATAATTAAAAAAATTCAAATTGATCAGCAACAAGTTTGTCAAGGTATAACATTAAATCTGATAGTAACTTTGAACTATATATAAAAAAAACCGCTTCAGTGCGCCCGCGCACTGGCAACGGTTAACAGGTTAACTCAGGAGCACAATATATAAAACAATTTGACCTATAAACAAAAATGAATGAAACAATTTGTGAAAATAAAATTAAATATAATCAATAAATAATAATACATTCAAATTGATCAGCAACATTAACTCAGGAACACAATATATAAAACAATTTGACCTATAAAACAAAAATAAGTCTTTAAGTGACGCCTTAATTTTATTTATTTGCCAATATTTTTAGACACAGCAAACATACTGGTCGTTCTTCGTCTCCCACCGTAGTCACGGTGAAGCCAAGCGCAACATACGCTTCGTCATATTTCCTCGTCTTAGCTTTCGGGAGACTTACTTTTGTCTCGTTATCTCCGTCTCTCTCCGCCTTTCTTTTCATCCCTGTTAAATATTTGTCCATGTTGTTTGTTATCTGCACTTCATATCTCCTGCTCTGTGCTCTTGTTCGGTGCAAAAAAAAAAAAACACTTCCTGAAAAAGCATGTTCTTCGGGGTCTCGCGCGCCCCCCCTGGCATCGCTCCGAGCCCCCCCTGGGGGTCGCGCCCCACTATTTGAGAAGCACTGTCGTAAGGGAACTTATTTGGTTACTTACTTAAGTAAACTCGGTTCCCTTATAAGGGAACATTGCGTTGCCTTGCCTTGCCATGCTATTTCGCTCAAATCTGGTACTTTGCTTCAGTCGAGTTAAACCTAAAGTCCTTTGGCGAGTTTTCTCTGAATTTATACACTTTAGCCGCGTCCAAATTGGCGCGCTCGAGGTTAGCAGGGCGCCAAATGCTCTCATTGAACCGCACGCCACTGCTAACTCGCCATAGGTTCGTGCAGTTGCCGCAGCACAGACAATCAGCTCGCTCAGACGAGCTATAATGCTCTCGCTGTGCAGCTGCTATGTGTTTTAACCCTCTGGGGTCTATGGTGTTTTTGGGGCCCTTGGGATGTTTTGACATGCCCTGACATTTGTGCTTTTTTCAGTTATTTATAAACATGTTAATGGCAAAGGTGTAAATTCACTCTATATAGCATAAACAGGGCTACCATAATATGTGAGCAGCATGTATGTAGATGTTTGTATCTTTAAGAGAATGTTTATGCGTGGTTATTGAAAACTAAAAATGAAAGTTGCTGAAATAAGACCACAAAACTCATACTTAATGTGTCCACAAGACTTTTGACTAATGGATGTTGTCGCTTCGAGTTCTTAGTCTTGCTTTATCGTTCACAAAAAAACAATACATTGATTTAAACTGTGTAAAACAGGTTTTGCTTGGAAAGCCAATATGCGAGGGGGCGTGAACGAGGAGTGGTTAACACCTGAGAATACAATGTCCCACCCATTATGCGTAATGACTTGCATAATGAGCCATTCATTCAGGTGTGACACTGACTGAGCCACAAGAATGAATGCAAGGACAAAAGATATATTTAGAAGAAGACTTATACTGACCATTAAAGATTTTGCTTACATCTATATTGTAAATATGTTTAGCTATTTTAATAAAAAGGTTACAATTACAACAATTACAATTTCAACAATATTTATAGTGTACTCTTTTCTTTGTAAAAAAATTATTATAGGCCTACATTTTATCATATGTATGAATAAAGCCAACATTGGAACAGCTAACATCTTAGTTGATGACTTTATTTTTGACAAAAAAAATAAATAAATATATATATATATCACAGCCACATACCGCACTAGACATTATTATTATTATTATTATTAATGGAAGGAAACGTAGGCGTGTTATCCAAGCATTAATGGTAAGGAAAGACCCTTATACTGTGTCTGTGAGCGTCACATATGAAGTGTTTCTGTGTTTTTCTCACTCATTTCTGCTCCGAGGTCTTGATTGTGGCATTTTTTTGAGGTTTAGAATCCAGTATTTCTGTCATTCTTTTGTCTTTTATGAATTTAATAAAGAACTCCGTCTCGTATTCTGTCCAAACACACCGCGCCTTCTAAGTCAGGTGACCTGTAAATGTGCAAAAACTGTTTCTATTGCAGTTTTGCGAAATATTTCTTTTTCAAATTGCCTGAAAAACCACCTCATGCGAGCGTAAAAACTTTTTTGCGATAAATGGGAGTTTTTGCAAAATTGACGTGTTTCCATTGAGCGTATTTTCAATTCGCAATTTCAATTTGTGCAATTTGAAGGGTAATGGAAACGCGGATATAGACATAAATGCTTTAATGTCATTTAGTATTAAAACAAACTCAGTAACTGATAACTTTGGTTTTTGCAGCTCAGCTCCTCCCACAGCAATCACATCATCAGTGAAGCTCCTCCCACTGTAATTAATCATCAGTGAAGCTCCTCCCACTGCAATTCTCCAATAAATGCTGGAATATTCCCATCAGCTACAAGTGAAGACGAGCACAATGCATCAGGAAGAGCTTAAATCTGTAAAGACTGAGTTTATTAAAGAGGACAGTGAGAACATGAGTGATCCAGAACCCTGCAGAATAAAACACACTGAAGATCCTGAAGAACAAAGAGGTTGGTGTTTATTCTTCATTCATTCATGATGCTGAAGAACATTCATGTTAGAGACATTCAAGCACTTCATCAGTTTTAGATAAACAGTACAACTATGAAATGGTAGCCTAAGTGTTCTTGTTTGTTTACAACAAATGGTCAGTAAAGGGAGGTTTTAGAAATTGTTATATTGACTGTCAACATCAGGTCCAACTAAATATTTTAGCCGTTTTATTTTACATTTATAACAGGCTCACATTTTTTGCAGCCATGTTACCAAACATTTTGACATTTCTCAATATAGTTTGCTGGGTATTGACACAAGTTTTGATTAAATATCTATTCACAAGCTTGAGATTCGATTGTTTTGGATATACTGATGTATATCAGATTAAATACACGCTCTCAAGGAAAGAAAATCTCTCAAATAATGCTGTAAACTACAAATGGGAGTCAGTTGGTACTACACTACTTTTAATATTGAAGGTTACAATTTACTGATTTGTACAAACACTTAAATTACATTCAAGGATGTTTTTTTTATAATAGTAAAGTTATACTAACTTAACAATTACATAATCATATTTCTACCTTTAAATATTCACATTTAAATGGTGGCTGTCACAAAAACTTTACTGATTTATTCAAACATGCATTAAATATCGAACATTAAAAATTATAATGCATATGTAATGTGGTGCATTTATATATTTATGAAAATGCTCCTCTAGAATATTTTTTTTTTAGCTGACTAGCAAGTTATGGTCACTGAATATGGTTTTCTTTTTTGTATGATTTATTTATAATTTTCATGATACATACATAAAGAAAATAAGTAAACAACCAAATAAATAACAAAAAAGGTAAAGCACAAAAAGTTAAAAAAAGGAAGTAGTAAAATTAATCTAAATACATTCTCATCAGCAGATGACACTGGAAAACTGAGAAATACTGAGACAGACCAACAAAGTATTAAGTGCACTTAAAACTGAATTCTAAACATCATTGTAGGGCTGGGTGATAAAACGATAACGATAATTATCGCAATATAATTTTTCTCGATAAAACGATATCAGGAGGTCGATTAATGTTTATGCACCAAAAGCGGAACAAAACTCATTTGAACCGCGCGCCACACGGACCGTTTATCTGCTCGGCTCAAAGTCCAAACGGCAGCGCAGCGCGAGCTCACTAAAGTTAGAGGAGATGCGTTTACTCTGATCGGTCTCGGTCACGAGATCCAGTGAGAAGCGCTTGAATTCAGCAAAGAACACAAACGATCAGTGATTTAAACCAGTTTAAAGGCAAATGAAACAGCGCTGATGAACAGGGGAAACACTGTGCGCAGCGATACAGTCAGAAGGCTTTTCCGTCTACAAATTCCCATCATTTACCATAGATTTACTGTAACGTTAGCCTAGTAATATTATGTGTGATATAATGTGGCTTCTGTCACGCCACATTAAACAGCGCCAAAACTGTATTTATTTTTTTAATTTTGTAATAAAATGACCGTAATTTCAAACCGTAGACTTCGTTTCACACCAAAAGTAAGAAAGACTAAAGATTATGGCGATTTATTGGATGGGATGTGCGCTATACAATGTTCCGTTCCTTCATCAACTGAAAACAGGATAGACTAATCGATTCTTGAGATTTAAGAATCGAAATCGGTTCGTAAAAATGAGAATTGATTAAAATCGAGAAATTGATATTTTTTTACCCTAATAAACAGTAAACTGTATTAAGTAAATAAGCTTGAATCCCAGAATGGCTGACAGTGATAGGCATAACCTATTTATCGGTTTACCTGTCACCAAAGAACACTAACTAGAAGAGTCTCCGAGTCACTCCTCAGATTTCAAACACACTCCAGTGAGGAGGAGAACGACTCCCCATCACTAGACACCAAACTTGTGTTTGATTTCTTTATATGTGGTCGAGTGGTTATTTTGGGGGTACATTTTTATAACATTTTTTCATAATTTTTTTTTTTAACTATTTTTTTTTTTTTTTTTGACAAGAAAAACAAAAACAAAAAACAGACAGACCAAGGGGCAGCAGGCATAATCATCATAGTTAACAGAAATGCTCAACATCATGTTAAAAAAACAACAACAAAAAAAAAACATCTCACTTTGTATTCAGATAAGATATCCAGTTTTTCCAATATGCTTCACATTTCCTCCTGGCATGTCTCAAAAAGAAAGTCAAATGTTCCGTAACATACATTTCCCATTCAGCAATTGTCAGGGACTCTCTACTTAGCCATTTCATAGTTATTGCAACAGTAAAATTAAACTCAAGCTCTGAGCCGATTATTGACCTTATTTCCGTCACCACCTCTACCCAATACAAAGAAATAATAAGACACTCCCAAAAGATATGAAAATGACCAGCAGACATATTACCACACATTCTCCAACACTGACCATGCTCAGGATTGTTGCTCTGTGATTTCTTTATATTCTCCAGTAGTGTTAATATTTTTATTGAAGTGGTGCCTCAGTTGAAGGTATCTGAAGAAATCTTCCTTCCCTAAATTGTCTGTATCTATGAGTTTTTTTAAAGGTATCCAAACCGTCAGTGGAAGATATTATACAGTACGAAGTGATACCTGAATTCACCCAGTGTTTGAATCTGCCAATCTAGCTGGTGCGAATTCTGTATCATAATTCACCCAACGTAATATTAGTACATTCTTTCAAATTCCTTATTTTTAGTTTGTGCCAGATGTTAAAAGGGACTGCCATCTAATTAGTTCATTTGTTCAGATGTTTCTTCAGGAGAGTTTTTTTTGCCCAGTATAGATTGGAGAGGTATGCTTATTTGATTTTGCTCTAGGACCTTCCATTTTGCATCACACTCAGGGTCACACAAACATACCAGAGAACGCAACTGTGCTGCTCTATAATAGTCTTCCAAGCACGGTAGAGCCATACCACCATGTCCTTGGGGAGTTGTAATGTTTGAAATCTAATTCTTGGTTTTTGTTTTCCCCAAATAAAAGATGAGATAATTCTATTCCATTTACTGACTTGTTTGGGAGGTAGCCTACTTCAACAGGCAATGATTGGAAAAGAAAAATCAGCCTGGGTAGTAGTTTTACATGTTCATTGGTAATAATGACCAACAGTTTAAATCTTATCAGCTGTTATAGGAATGTAATTGTGGTCATAAATGGCAGAGATCTCTTTAGGTATGTGTATCTCTAAATGTTTAGGCCTAATTGTATTACCTTTCCATTTAAATTGACAGATTTTGTAAATGTTTTCTTGTGGTTCATAGTCGAAAGTAAGCGTTTGAGTTTTATGCAGATTTAATTTATAGCTAGAATATGAACCAAATTCTTTAAGAAGAGATGATAATTTGGGCAGGCTTGCATTAGGACTGGTTAGTCTCACTGTATGTTGTCCGCACATGCACATATCTTATGTTGTGTGTCTCCTATTAATACCCCTGTTATATCCTTGTCATCTCTAATTGCCTGCGCCAGAGGCTCTATAAAGAGGGCGAATAGGGTGGGACTGAGGGGACATCCCTGTCAACATCCCCTTTCAAGAGATATTATTTTAGATAAGTCCCCATTTATATAATTCTAGCCGTAGGGGAGGAGTACAGGGAGTTCAAACATCTAATTACCTGGTCATCAAAACCAAAGCGTCTAAGGACCAAATATATTTCCATCAGACAGAGTCAAAAGCCTTTTCGGCATCAAGACTTGCAGATTCCATGTCACTGTTTCTCATGTGGTCAATGAGGTGGAGAGCCCGTCTAAGACTGTTTGGTCTGTGTCTATTCAGTTTTCCTGTCGTTTTGCAAGTATTGACGCATATAATCTATAATCTATGTTTAACTGATATGTCTATAAGAGCTACAGTCTGTTTTGTTTTTACCCATTTTAGGAATCGCTGAGATTACTGCTGGTCTCCATGACAGCGGGGTCTCACCACCTCCCAGAACATAGTTTAAACAATCCTTAAGCATTGGTGTTATTGTTTCCCTGAGGGTTTTATACCATTCTGATGGGTACCCATCGGCACCTGGCATTTTATTTGCTTTCAATCTTGATATTGCCTTGTTTATTTCACCGTCTGTTATCCCCTGGGTTATTATTTTGTTTTGCTCTAGATGGTAAATCTAAAGATGTTAGAAAGGATGATATGACAGCTGACTTACTTGTCCGAGATTGAGCATGTAATTTTGTGTAGTACATTTCAAAGGCATTTTTTATGTCTTCTCCAAATTATTATACATCTCATTGGTCCTGGGGTCCTTCACTTTATGTATAAATCGCTCAGCCTGTTGTTTCCGTATTCTCCATGCAAGTAGTTTCTTAGACTTAGGGCCATTTTCATAGAATTTTTTTTAAATTAATTTAGCTCTCTTCTCTACTTGGTTTTCATATAGGTTGTTTAAGGTTTGTTTAGTCTCCATTATGAAGCCATTCCACTCCATTATTTCCATCTCTGAAGTATGCATTCTACTTCCAAAACAAGAGGGGAAGCCCTACAAGCGTGGACCAAAATCTCTGATCACCTGAAATCAGAACAGTCCACATAGAGAAAACAGACATAAATTCCCAGATGTGATCAGTTTCCATTTCTCAAGCTTTCATGAATGAGAAAATTTGCCTATTCTCATATTACCTCCCGGAGATACAGTTTGACGTAGAAATATGGTAGGCTACACTCTTACTGGCCGTTTCAAAAGTTACTCAGTCACTCATAGCACCTTCGTCGCGTCCAAATCCCTTTAGTTTCTCCTGGATGCGTTTCATGTGTGCATCCCAGTGACGACGTGGTGTAGCATCTGCCGTTTCCCAGGGAGGTGGTCTCCGTCTCGCCGCGGGTGTAGCACGGTCTTCCGCCGGGGTCCCGGCTCTGAGTTTTGCTGGGTGAAGTGTCTGAAAACGGAGCCCCTGTTCTTTAAGCGTCTTTCTGATGGTGGAGTAAGCCTTTCTTTTCATAACTATTTCGGTTGGATAGTCTTGCTAGAAAAACACTTTTCTCCCATCGTATTGGATGTTATTCTTTTTCCAGGCCGTGCGAAGCACCAGCCTCTTTGGTTTTATACTCCAGGAAATAGACAACCATAGACCTCGGGTTAGCGCCTTGTGGTAGTTTGGCTCCAAGGGACTGGTGACAATGTTGTATAGCGAGGGTGACAGCTCAGATTTAATAAATGTCTCTAAGAACTCCTGTACATTGTTTCCCCTCGGCTCCCTCTGGGATCCCGTGGATGCATATGTTGTTTCTGCGTGAGCGTGACTCCAAGTCCGTCAGCCGGGCTTGTAGTTTGTCTTAGAGCGCCAAAATGTGGGAAAGCAACTCACATTTTTTTGCACCCCGCTCCTACATGTCAGCCACTCTCTGCTCCGTCTCCTCGACTCTGTCGGTTATTTTTTTTAAATCAGTAACGATAACGCTTAGCTTCTGGCTAAAGTCTTCCCTAAAGTCCACCAGTTCCTTCTTTAGTG
Organism: Squalius cephalus; assembly: GCF_949319135.1. NCBI lineage: Eukaryota > Metazoa > Chordata > Actinopteri > Cypriniformes > Leuciscidae > Squalius > Squalius cephalus. Next base: position 17,633,397 of record NC_137122.1, read on the forward strand.
GCCCAATTGTTTCGGTAAATTCTTTTTTCAAGTCCAAACAAACCGCCTTTATCTCGGCAATAATGTTAGCTTGGATAGCTTCCATAGCCTCGTGGTCAGCTTGCTTACTAGCACCGTCGTCAGTATCTCCACTTCCAATCAGAGATTTATTGTCTACGGGTTTTGTTGCAATCTTCCTTTTGTCATTCTCTTGTTTCCCCCTTTCATTCTATAAATGACCAATTTTCCTATCTGGATAACCAGTATTTATTTCGGGGGAGTAAGACTGTCTGGGAGCCTCTAACTTATGTTGCTGAGCTTTGTTGCTTTGTTTCATTCATTTTTTTAAAAACCTTTTTTTGTACATACAGTACAAACCATTGTTTATTTCAGAATAGATTATTTTGTATGGAGCCTATTAAATCTCCTGCTGTTTATTATGTCATCTGTTATAATAAACAACAGTTAAGCTGAAAAAGAAAAACAGTTCTTGAATTGAAAACATTATGGCACTGTTGTTTATGTTTAATGTGTTTATTACATTCGATAAGTGTGTCATTGATCAAATATTTTAATAGTTCTCTTGACAGAAACATGGGATTTGTACCTATAATGTTTTAAAAGTAATAATTGGAAGATTTATGTTCCTCATTCATGGAGATTTTCAGGGACGTGCATAATTTATTTATAAAAACTCATCAAAATGATGGGAATTTTTTAGGGCTCACTTTATGTCCTTTAACTTTATAATCATATTTCTCTCTTTGAATTTTGATGTACTGAAAATGCAATTAAGCTTTTTGTTCTTTTATTTCAGACCTGATGGAAGTGAAGGAGGAGAGTGAAGAACTGAGTGAAGTGAAGGAGGAGAGTGAAGAACTGAGTGAAGTGAAGGAGGAGAGTGAAGAACTGAGTGAAGTGGAGGAGAAACATCATATGAGAAAACCTGGAGAAAAAGAATCTGAGATGCCTGGAGAAAAACCTTTGAGTCGCTTTAAGACTAAAAGCACATTTTTAAAGAAAAGAAGAGCAAAGAAATCTACAACCTGTAATCAGTGTGGAAAGAGTTTCGCAAACACTCGTAATCTTGAGATTCACATGAGGATCCACACCGGAGAGAAGCCGTTCACATGTGATCAATGTGGGAAGAGTTTCACACACAAACTAAGTCTTAAGATTCACATGAGGATCCACACTGGAGAGAAGCCGTTCTTGTGTAATCAATGTGGAAAGAGTTTCACATCCAAACAAAGTCTTGAGATTCACATGAGGATCCACACTGGAGAGAAGCCATTCTCATGTAATCAGTGTGGAAAGAGTTTCACAGCCAAACGTAAACTTGAGATTCACATGAGGATCCACACCGGAGAGAAGCCGTTCCCATGTGATCAATGTGGAAAGAGTTTCACATACAAACAAAGTCTTGAGATTCACATGAGAGTTCACACTGGAGAGAAGCTGTTCACATGTGATCAGTGTGGAAAGAGTTTCACAGCCAAACATAATTTTGAGATTCATGTTAGAGTTCACACTGGAGAGAAGCCGTTCCCATGTGATCAATGTGGAAAGAGTTTCACATCCAAACAAAGTCGGGAGATTCACATGAGAGTTCACACTGGAGAGAAGCCATTCACATGTGATCAATGTGAGAAGAGTTTCACAAACAAACTTAATCTTGAGATTCACATGAGAGTTCACACTGGAGAGAAGCCGTTCACATGTGATCAATGTGAAAAGAGTTTCAGATCCAAACAAAGACGGGAGATTCACATGAGAGTTCACACTGGAGTAAAGCCATTTACATGTGGTCAGTGTGGAAAGAGTTTTTCACGGCTGCAATATTTACAAACACATCAGACAACTCACACTGGTGTGAGAGAGTACATGTGCTTTGAGTGTGAGAAGACTTTTACTACAGCTGAACATTTAAGATGGCACCAGAGCATTCACACTGGAGAAAAACCTTACAAGTGTTTAAAGTGTGACACGAGATTCAGTCAGTCAAACCATCTGAAAACACATGAGATGATCCACACTGGAGAAAAACCTTACAAGTGTTTACAGTGTGACAAGAGCTTCAGTCAGTCAGCACATCTGAAAACACATGAGATGATCCACACTGGAGAAAAACCTTACAAGTGTTCACACTGTGACAAGAGATTCAATCGGTCATCAACTCTGAAAACACATGAGAGGATCCACACTGGAGAGAAGCCGTATACATGTGATCAGTGTGGCAAAACATTTCTTTGGGCATTAAGCCTAAAGTCACACCTGACATCTCATACGAAGGAGAAGCCACATTCATGTACTGTGTGTGGAAAGAGTTTTTCAGTGCTGAAATCTTTACAAAGTCATCAGAAAATACACACTGGTGTGAGAGAGTACATGTGCTGTGAGTGTGAGAAGACTTTTATTACAGCACAATGTTTAAAACAGCACCAGAGGATCCACACTGGAGAAAAACCTTACAAGTGTTCACACTGTGACAAGAGATTTAATTGGTCAGCTAATCTGAAAAGACATGAGAGGATCCACACTGGAGAGAAGCTGCACACGTGTGATCAGTGTGGAAAGAGTTTCTCTATTAAAAGTCACCTGAAGAGACACATGAAGATCCATGCAGTGGAGAAACCACATCACTGCAGTTTGAGATCACGGTGAGTAGTTCATCTTTATACCCTGAGAAACAAAATCTCTTCTGTGTAAGTTAAGCCCCTTTCACACAGAGATTCCGGAAAATACGCAGATAAAGTGACCCGGGATTTGATCCGGGTTCATTTGATTTTGGTTCATTCACACTACAAGTGATTTTCCGGAATCAGTCAGTGCTTTCACACACTTCCTGTAAAGACACATGGCATCGATGTGACATGTAATGTCTCAGCAGCGTCTTAAGTTTGATTATGAGCTGCGATTTCTCTCTTGAGAAACTACGCTTGTGCAATTTTTTTCTCTGTTTCGATCATAAACTAACGCATTACGATTGCGTGATCGATTCTGGCCTCATCGTCATCATTACAACACGGCATTGATTACGGCTTTTGCTCACACAGTGCGCGTTCCAGGAACTGAACACGACACTGTTACTAGGTCCCCAACTCGGCATCGATCCCGGAATCAATCCCGGGTCGTGTTCTGGCAATTTCCCAGCAATTTCTCTTTCTGACATTACCGATTATGGTGAAGATAAAACGTCAAACAGTATTTTCATGTTTTCTAACAGCAGTTCATGTTTTTGTATTTGCTCTGGTGCTTATCAAGAATACAGAGACGAGAATCTTCCAGATTCTTCCTCTGTTTGTTAGAAAGGCGTTGGAAACTATGTGATTGCTTACAGTTTAAGCGCCATCTAGAGTTTCATGACCAAACTAGTGATTTATAACACAAATCTCCATGACATTAAAATAGATCATAATTGTGCACAGCAGTTGATGACCAGATATGATGAGATTAAAATGATTTTCTAACTCATCAGTGATCTTGACTTAGAGCTTCACTTTTCATTTCACATGTGTCTCTCATCTGAAATCTCACTTGATTTAATGTTTCTTTTAGACCTGACGGACGTGAACAAGAAAGGAAGAACAAAAGGTAAAAATGTGCCTCAGTGTAAAAAACACTTCACATGAAGACTGAAGATTCACATGAGAGTTCACACTGGGAAGAAGTGGCTCAGGCTTTCGCTCTAAAATCACATCTGCTTCTCATTCTGAAGAAAGACCTTTAACTGTGATCAGTGCGGTAAACAGTTTCATTGGGCTTCACTAAATCACACAAAGGAGAAGATTCATTCATAATTCTACTGCAGAAAAGACACAGCAGTGTGTGTTTCAGTGCAGGAAGTCCTTTTACTACAGAAGATGAGCTGAAAGACCACCAGAAATTTCACACTGGAAAATACAACACCACATCAAGAGATTCAGTCTGTCAGAAATTAATGAAGTTAATGAATTTCTATCACTCAGTTCTCTTTTATAAAGGAAAGCAGTAGTTTTTTTTTTTAAATGAACACAGTTGTGTTCTTGTGCTCTCATGGTTCAGGAGCTGAAGAAGAAACCATAAAACTTTTGAGAGAGACATGAATCTTTCAATTGTAGTTAATGTTTGTATTTGCTTTCAAAAATGATTGATTAACCTAATTTCTCATTTTATCACCAACTCATTGTTATTGTACATTTTTATCAATATAGCTTTTAAATGCCTAATAAATGATATTTCACCACACACATGACTGACACTGAATGAGATTAATGTCTGTCTACATTATTAATAGTTTTACCCTTGATATGCAGCAGACATGTTCACAAGTCCCTAAATGCCTAGTCCAAGTCAGGTCTCAAGCCTTACTGTATATCTATTTAAAACAATAGTTCTTTCGACAAGTTATTTTAATTAACAGTCTTGTAAACAGCCCGAGGGCCCTCAGAGCGGGGTGGAAGATGGGCCCACAAGGACGGATCAAAAGGTAACAAAAGGATAGAATAACGACAACAATAAAATCCTCCGGAAGTGTGCGTGTGGAGGGGGCTGCATATCCATCAAGGGAAGATGAAGAGTACGAAGCAGGCAGACCAGCAACCTCGCGCAGGTCAGACGACAGGGTCCAGAAGCCGGGAGAGCAACCACAGTGCTGCAGGATCCACTGGTGCTGAGTCTCCTGAAGTGGCAGAAGGAAACCCCTTGATGGAGAAGGTAGCCTGCGAACACGAGGACACCAGCCCACCAGAGGCACACCCGACAAAGCCGGTAACAAAGCAGCCAGGTAGGTGCGACAAGATCAAACGGCCAAAAAGCGAATGACCGGGTGGCATGGCAGAGTCCCATGCTTACGCAAGCCAATTGTTGGAGCTGGCATTGAGAGGGAGCGTCGAGAGCAAACTGAACATGGTTGGGGACATCATCTTTGAGGCATGCAGAGAGGGGTTTGGTGAGATCAGTAGGAAAGAGCCCATAGCCCCAGGCAAAGGAAGAAGAGAGAGAGAGAGATCGAACAGCCCAGGAAAGCAAGGAGCCAGCTCCGTCGGAACTGGAGAAAGGCTGCATCTCAGGAGAAGGAAGGCCTGAAGGAGCTGTGGGACGAGGTCAGACAAAGCCTCGCCAGGTTGAGGAGAGTGGAGAGAACTAGAAGGAGGAGGAAGAGAAGAGAGAAAGAGAGAACCAACTTTTTCAGAGATCCCTTCAAGTATGCCCTGCAGTTGTTGGGCGAGAAGAGAAGTGGCAAGTTGAACGTCAGTAAGGAGGAGCTGGAGCAATACATTTAGAACCAGTACAGTGACGACAAACGAACATCACAGCCTGGTTCTCCAGGGTATGTACCATGCCCAGTCCCCCCAACTTTACCGTTTGACAGTTCTCCACCTAAGCTGACCTAAGCTGAGTTCTCTCCTGACCTCGGATCCTGCAGACGCGCATCTTCAGACCTGCAATGTGCGCTGTTGAACACACGCTCTCTAACTGATAAAGCATCAGTGCTGAATGACATAATCACTGACACAAAACTGGACATGCTACTTCTGACGGAAACCTGGCAGGTTCCTAATGACCTTTTCAACCTGAACCTTTTAACGCCACCTGGGTACATCTATTTCTCTCAACCGTCTTCATCGTAGAGGTGGAGGGCTGGCTGTAGTTTGCCGTGAGACCATTAAAATTTCTAAGATCGAGTTTCATGATGTTTCAGCATTTGAATACCTCACACTGAAAATGACTGGCCAAACGCAACTGGCTGTAATCTTAATTTACCGACCTCCAAAATGTCCATCTGACTTTTTCTCTGAGATTAGTGCATTACTTACTCTTGTCTGTGGTAATTATTCATCTGTAATTCTGCTTGGTGATTTTAATATACATGAAAACACTGCACAATGCAATTAATTGATGTCTGTACTGGACTGTTTCAACCTAACTCAACATGTAACTTTTGCTACTCACTCCAGGGGTCATATACTGGATCTCTTATGTACATCTGGCTTAAATAATATCCTTGTAAATGGCTCTGACTTTGCTTTCTCAGATCATAAGCTCATAAGATTCAGTTGTAGCTTTCCAATACCTATATAACCACTGAAGAAAATGCTGACTTATCGTAAAATTAACTCTGTGAATCCATCTTCCTTCTCTACTTCATTAAGGGCTTCCATCTTGTCAGAATGTCTACTTATCTAACTGTCCGTCAGAAATCTGCTTTATATACAATAACACTTTGTCTCAAATACTTGAGAGCCATGCTCCTGTTAAAACGAGACTGGTTCCATCTACTCGTGCCTCACCCTGGTTCACTCCTGAACTATGAACAATAAAAACTGATGGTCGCCGCCTAGAAAGACTATACAGGAAAACTGGACTTATCGTGCACTCTTTGGCTTTTAAAGAACACTTGCTTAAGTACCGTACAGCCCTTAACGATGCTAGATCCTCTTATTTCACCTCTACCATTGGGAATTCCAAGTGCTTTGCAATGGTTAACAATCTCACAAATCCACCACAACATGTTATTTCGGACTCTGTAAGGCTTGTAAATAGCTTTTCTCAATTCTTCTCCGTTAAATTGAAGTCAATCACTGCATCCATTATCAAAAACACTCCTCATATAAGTGACTCAAATGTTCATTTAAAGTTAGCTGCTTCCGCTCACTCAACAAACTATCTCTCTGCTTTCACTCTAACTACTCCTGCTGCCATAAGTGACCTAATTGTGACATTAAATTCCACATCCTGCCAGCTTGATCCTACACCTACTGTTTTGCTTAAGTTGTGTGTGCCCGAGGTTGCACCCTTCTTAACACACATGATAAACTGTAGTTTGGCATCTGGCATTGTTCCAGCAGAATTAAAAATGGCTGCAGTGACCCCCATTCTTAAAAAAACAGGCCTAGACCACCTAAATATGGACAATTACAGACCAATATCCAACTTAACATTTTTAAGCAAAGTCCTTGAAAGGGTTGTTGCTTCACAATTGCGATCACATTTGGATGGTAATGGTCTTTTTGAACCTTTTCAGTCTGGTTTTCGGCCATCACATAGCACTGAAACTGCCCTTCTTCGGGTGGTTAACAACATTCTTTTGTCCATGGATTCAGGGCTGATAAGCATCTTGATGCTCCTTGATTTAAGCGCTGCTTTTGACACAGTCTGCCATGAAATAATGATCTCTAGGCTTTCTGATCTTGGCATCACTGGCTCTGCTCTTTCCTGGCTCATTTCCTACATCAGCGACAGAAAGTATTACATCACTATACAAGGGTTTAGATCTGCCACTGCTTCACTTACAGAGGGTGTTCCCCAAGGTTCGGTTCTTGGCCCGCTATTGTTCATCATCTACATATATCCACTTGGTGACATCATACGCAGGCATGGACTTAAATTCCATTGCTACGCTGATGACATTCAAATTTATCTTACCACCAGTTCCGATAGGCCATTTTTGCCTGACTCACTCACTGCATGTATCAGGGACATCAAGCATTGGATGTCCCTGAATTTCCTCAAATTAAACGATAAGAAAACCGAGATATTAGTGATTGGTTCAACTGCCTCAGTCAAAAGGATGGACCAGTACTTTGATATTGATGGAATTCACGTTAAGCCTTCGTCATCAATTCGTAACCTTAGTGTCTTATTCGATCCAACTCTATCTTTTGGCTCTCATATTTCTTCTCTTGTTAAAAACTCTTTTTTCCATCTTCGTAGTATTGCTCGTCTACGATCTTCTCTCACTTTAGCCGATGCTGAAACATTAATTCATGCATTAATCACATCACGCCTGGACTATTGTAATGCCTTATTTCTTGGTCTTCCCAAAAAACTTATTTCAAGATTACAGTATGTTCAAAACTCTGCAGCAAGAGTTCTCACCTCCACTAGGCGTTCTGCGCACATTAATCCTCTGTTTTATGACCTTCACTGGCTACCTGTGGCATCACGTATCCACTTTAAGGTATTGCTCTTAGGGTGTACTCACACTAGCCAGTTTGAACCGTGCCCGAGTGCGTTTGACCACCAAAGCGCGGTTCGTTTGACTAGTGTGAGTGCTCCGAACCGTGCCCGGGCGCGGCTCGATTAGCCGGCCCTGGCCCGCTTGGAAGAGGTGGGCCAGAGCACAGTTCAGTTGGACTCGGGCGCGGTTCGCATGCAGTGTGAGCGCTAACCGTGCTGGAGCACGGAACAGGACGCGTGACGTCACGGTTTTGCAAACCTCCTCATACGAGCAGCACGATTACGTGAAAATTTTCGTGCCATAAAGGCGATAGATCTGTTTAACAACAGGCTGTGAGAGGGCTGTGGACCACCGTGGACCAAACGACTCAAAATTATCCACAAAGTAAACAGAGCGATGGACTCCATTGTGTTCAGTGAGAGCGCCGCTCTTCCTGTTTATCCCGAAACCGTCGCACCATAATGACGTAAGCGTGCTCCGGCACGAATGCTGAAACCCTATGTGAGTGCAGGCCAGAGGGGGAGTGGGGAGTGGGGAGTGGGGAGGGGGGACAATCGTACTCGGGCCCGGTTCATGGCAACCGTGCCTAGTGTGAGTACACCCTTAACGTTCAAAGCATTAAATGGTCTTGCTCCCAAATACCTGTCTGACCTACTCTACCCTTACCACCCTGCCCGGTCGCTTAGATCAGCTGAACTTGGTTTATTGTCCATCCCTTGTTTCCGGCTGTCTACTGTAGGTGGAAGGTCAGCATCAGCACCAGGGCCGAATAGACACTGTAGAAGCTAATGAAAACAGCTTGGAGGAAGCAGCAAGTTCCAGCAGAGTGGCAGCAAGCCGTCTGTGTATTCATCCCAAAGGAGCAGAAATCCCAGATCATCAGCCAGTTCAGAAGCATTACCTTGTTGAATGTAGAGGGAAAGATTTTCTTCTCCACTCTGGCAAAGAGAATTACCAACTTTCTCATGGAAAATAGGTACATAGATACAGGCTGCCAAAAGGCAGGAATCCCCGGCTTTCCAGGGTGCATTGAGCACTCTTCTCTGATATGGTATCAGATCCAGTATGCAAAGAGAGAGAAGAGTGATGTGCATGTGGTTTGGTTGGACCTGGCTAACGTATATGGCTTGGTTCCACACAGGTTGATTGACTTCGCCTTGGAGTTCTTCTATGTCCCGGGTTGTGTAAAGAACATCATCGTCAGATACTTCAGCAGCCTGCATATGTTTCACGCTAGAGGGCTACATGACGGGATGGCAGTAGTTAGAACGTGGAATTGCAATGGGATGCGCCATCTCACCCCTCCCATTTGTGATGGCTTTTGCAGAATAAGCAGGTGGTTGGAGGTATCAAATTACCATCGGACGTGAGGCTGCCACCCCTGAGGAGCTATGGACAATGTGACAAGCAAAACGGCTCTGTAAGCCCGTCTATTGGTCCAAAGAGGGTTTCCAATAATACAGGGAAGGTTTCTCTGTGTATTACTTGCCTTTTCCCTTTTTTGCAACACAACAAGATTAAATGCAATATATTTCCTCACATGTATTGACTCGTTATTTTATCTGACTCCATATATGAAAAAGATTTGAATGATGTTTGGACATCATTAAAAGTGAACGAATATTTGATTATTCTTTTATCAACTCTGATTATATTCTACCCGCTTAGATCTGGAAACTATATCACTCTGAGGTCCTTCTTTCTCGCAAGGTCTCACGACACAATCTTGTCAGTTCCAGTCATCAAAACAGAGGTAATTTGGCTAAATATCTGGGATTTGCCGTATTCACACATACACAATCAAACATACTTGAATAGCCCCCTTGGAATGCCCCTTCTTGAATTTAATTCAAACGTTTACTTCAGTAGAGGTTTTGACCACCATTGAAAGATGTTAGTCAATCAACTTCACTTCTCTTAAAATGGCTTCTGGTCAAGCCCATGCTTGCTCACGTACACTTATCTACACTGTTAGCCCGGATTTTATATCTAATAAAGAATTTAATTACAATTTAATTCAAATATTTAAGTTTGATTGCGCTACTAATAAAATATAAGTAGATTCTACTAATTTGTGTACATAATTTCAATGTGTGAATAAATGTAAGTTAAAAAGACTCAAAGTTTTTCTCCTGACCACGCCTTCCACGCAGTGGTTTGATGCTGCGAGTCAGGTAACGCCATTTTGTCGTGGTGTGTGTGAATTCAAGGAGCTGTTGATGAGAAGCTGGAAGTGGAACATTTGTTTTAGCAAGTTCTATGGACGTTTTTCCCGACATTTACCTTTTTATCGTTTATTTGTTTTCCATTTGTGAGCAGTGAAAATCAATGTTTGTTTGTGTTTTAGCTAGCTAGATTTCTCACAGACAGACATTTCTGTGCAGCAGACATCGCCGCGCTTGAACCCCTGACCGGCGAGTTCGACGTACGTTGTTTTTTTGTATTTTCCTTCCTATTGTTTCTATTTCACTGGAGGAGCTGTTGTTGAGACGGAGAGTGTAACTTTTTGAACCTCCGGCCGGCGCCGAACAGGACGAGGATCGCGGCGTGAATACGGTGGTGAGTGCAATAATTTAAGACCATAATTTATTTCGACACGTCTATTGATTAAAAGAGTAAGTTAAAGTCAATTAATGGGTTGAATACAAAAACGTATGGATGTACTGTTTTATCTAAGTTCATAGCCCTCTTAACGACAGACTATCTTGTTTTGTGTTGCAGGTCAAGAAGAGATGCTTTACCTGCAAGTATTGCCCTCATAACTGTGAAAAGAGAGCACATCTATTTAAAAATTGCAGGCTCAAACATGTAAGTTATACATGAACAGAACAATTTCCTTGTTTACATCTGAAATGTATGTACATTTAAATCACTTTATGCACAATGTTCAACTTATCCTGCCTCCAGATAAGTATGCCTATGTCATGTAAGTTTATTAAGACATGTTCTGAGGCTGATTGGTGTCATCTGCATACTGCACAGTGCACAATTACAAACCAGAAAGTCAGGTGCTATTATAAAGACTATAACTTTAATGTTTGCTCTTCACAGAAAAGTTGTCAATGAAAATATTTGACATCAGCCTGATGTTACTTGTTACGTCCACATAATATACTTTCTAGAGGTTGTGGAACGTAACAAACTAAATAAAAATAGAAATAATTAAATAGAAAGTCGTTTAAAGTAATATACTTCACTCTATTGAGGAGATGTAATATGATAAATTAAGAAACAGGCAGAGACCAAACTGGATTTGTACTTGCTTTTAGTAAGTAATATAGTTTGATTTAACAAAACACTCAATAACATAAACCGTGAAACAAATATACGTCCAAACAATCTATTTACAAATTATATTCAACATATACGATAAATGATTACAAAGCGAGGGACAAGAGCGGTGCTAAAGAAAAGAAAGAAATAAAACAAACACGTTAACTAAACCCCAGGACAAACACTAAACTCAAGAAAAGAAACAGGGAAAAATAATATTTCGCATAAAAATGCCGCTACCTACACTACCTAATAAACATAAATACATAGATTGGCACCCGCTCATAAAGTAGTGTGTTAAATAGTTTTTACTCTGCGTGTTGTAAAATGTAAATCACGTGATGTACTAACCTGATCCCATCGCTATGCATCGATGAAAGACTTAAGCTCAGAGAAAATCAAAAGTCGGATCACAGCATAAACGCAGTAAAACAGCGTTATGAAGAGCTCAACAGAGTAAACTTTAACACACCAAAACTAAACAATAACAAGCAAGAACAAATAACCACAAGAGAGCAAAACAAAGGAGAAACGAAGCCGCTCTCCTGCACTGGCGTCATTTCCGGATCTTTATACGCGCTCCCCAATCTCTGATTGGTTCTCGGGTTGTCGGGTGAACTCGATGAGTGACAGGAACACCATCCAATTGCTGGTCCTGTGAGAAAGAATAGCGGAAAGAGAGAGAGAGAGAAAACAAAACAACCCTCCCAAACCATACAGGACGTAACAGTACTTCAATGGCCAGCTCTTTCTACAGTAAACCAAGTATGTATAGGTGCATTCAAGCCATTTTGTAATACCATAATTATGAGATTCCAGCTTGTAAAAAAGCGCCTCCGTTCTGGTAGAACTCGTAATTGCAACTTGTAAACTGGGAATTTTCTGAGAGTTCCTTATTTTTACCACATGACCGTTGTACCACCCTTCTGCTGCTGATTCATTTAGCCGTTGACAATGTTGCCTTAAAAATGCATAATTCCCAGTCAAAGAACATGAACGGCCAGTCAAAGAACGAGTAAAATGTCACATTTTATTATCTCGGAATTGATGCAGCATAAAACTTATGACAACAGAATCATCTTACATGATAATATATTTGTCTATCTTTATCTTTAATCTTTTTCTTCCTCATTAGGATGCAGCTGTGAGAATCCTCTGCGTTGATCAAGAAAGTCCTCAGCTAAACCCATCTATATGGAATTCCAAAGCTGCCAATATTAAAAATAAATAAATAAATATACAAATAAATGTAAATATATATATATATATATATATATATATATATATATATATATATATATATATATATATATACATAGAAAAGCAAAAAAACGAAAATAAATAATTATTTATACATTTATTTCCTTATTTATGTATATATTTATTTTTTCCATATTTATATATTCTTGTATTTTTTATACATTTATTCATTTATACTTTTATTTATTTTTACATTTATTTATTTCTACATTTATTTATTTCTTCCTACATTTATTCCTGCGTAGGGTAATGAGGAGGGCGTGGTTTACCTCAGACATAGCAATCGAGCTCAGAGTAAGCGAAGGCGAAGGGTTGAGGCCACAGTGACACCCTGTGGCGAAATACAATAAGTATAGCTCACTGACGTTGATACGGTCTGTGACTGCGAGGTCTATGGTCAAAATCCTAAATCTTACTGTTTGACATGGATAGGCTACTCTTTATTCCGGACATGGCCGTAGAACATCGTTTGGTCTGGATTTGTAAAATGTCCTGGGCTAACAAACATGAAACAGGGACTCTGAAACGGAAGCGCTTGATATTTTCCATTTTTCGGTCAGAACTCACGGAAAGGAAGCTGGGCACATTGAAGTCGACGCAAGCATATTGACCAATGCTTTTGAAACGAGACCATTGCATTTTAATCAAGTCAAGTCAACTTTATTTATATAGCACTTTTCACAATACAGATTGTATCAAAGCAGCTTCACAGTATTAAATAAAATAGTACATCAGTGTTTGTTTCTGGTGTAAAACATCCACGTTTGGTAATGCTGATCAACAGTATTGTTGAATTGATTAATTAAATTAAGTATCCCCAACTGAGCAAGCCAAAGGCAACAGTGGCAAGGAGCCGAAAAACTCCATCAGGTGACCTAATGGAGAAAAAAAAAACCTTGGGAGAACCCAGGCTCAGTCGGGGGCCAGTTCTCCTCTGGCGTTTATGAAGTAGAGACCGGATTTAACTGTAAGATTAAAAATATTATATAAATGCCTGGCTGAAGAGATGCGTCTTTAATCTAGTTTTAAACTGGGGGAGCGAGTCTGAGCAACGAACAGTATCAGGAAGGCTATTCCAGAGTTTTGGAGCTAAATGTGAAAATGATCTCCCTCCTTTGGTGGATCTGGATATCCTAGGTATGACCAAAAGCCTTGAATTTAGTGATCTTAAAGAGCGCGATGGATTATAGGGCGATAGAAGATCCGTTAAATAAACTGGAGCTAAGCCGTTTAGGGCTTTATAAGTCAGTAGCAATACCTTGTAATTAATACGGAACTTTATAGGTAACCAATGTAGTGATGATAAAATTGGTGTTATATGGTCAAATTTTCTTGATCTAGTAAGAACTCTAGCGGCGGCATTTTGGACTAACTGTAGCTTGTTTATTGAGGATGCAGGACAACCAGCTAATAAAGCATTACAGCAATCTAATCTCGAGGTCATGAACGCATGAACTAACTTTTCTGCATCAGAAACTGATAGCATATTACGTAGCTTAGCAATGTTTCTAAGGTGGAAAAAGGCTGTTTTTGTAACATGAAATATGATTTTCAAAAGACAAGTTACAATCTAATATAACACCCAGGTCTTTTACTGTAGAGGATAAAGTAACAGGACACCCTACTATGTTAAAATTGTATTGTAAGAGGTTTTGTGGGCGGTTTTTTGAACCGATAAGTATTACCTCTGTCATAAGTATTACCTCTGTCTACATTACCTTAATGTAGCCTAATTTCCAAAAACAATACTGACAGCAACAGAAACATTTTTTTTATTCTATTAAGCTGTAGTAGTCTTTAGCCTACCTCCATAAACTCATGTCCAGGTCAGGACATGCCTCCTCCCAATGAACCCCTGGCTGTGGACAACTACTCCTGGCCATGGGAATGTAAGTACTGATCCCACAACATCTGTCACAATAATCATAACACATACATGCATATTTTGAAGTCTTATTTTGTATGGTGCTTTTGTGTAGTCATCATGTGAATGCACACTCATTTGGTATTTCTCATTGTAGGTCGGAATAAGCGAAGGCATCAACTAAGAAGAAAGACTGCTGTTGAGAAGAAAGCCTCTGAAGTTGCCATCAAAGACCACAATGCTACTGTGGGGGAAGTTGAAAAACTGCCTCCTCCCAATGAACTCCTGGCTGTGGACAACTACTCCTGGCCATGGGAATGTAATTACTTCCTCTGAGATGCACTGAATACAAATTGTTTGATGCACTCATCTTGATGTAAATATGGAATCTGTTGTAAAAAATGTTAAGACACTGGGCAATATGCAACAAAAAAAATAAAATAAAAAAAAATGCAGTAATTTGTAAATGGATGTGATCAAACCCCTTCGCGAAGTGCTGGGGTTCTATCTCATCCTGTCAGGGCTTATTTCTCTATAATTGTAGTAGTACAGCATGCAAAATATCTTCTGTCCCAATATTTTTATAGGAGGTTGTAAGATAACACTTTGATGTAATGTATTGCAGGTCATGGTGATATGGAGTGAAAAAAAGAAAAGTTTTTGACAAGGTAATGCTGCTGGCTGGACTGAAAGAAGAAGAAGTTATTGTGGTTCGCGAAGTCAAGCAGCACATGGAGTACATGAGGAGTGTTGCTGGACTGATTGAAGAGTTTACCTTTCAGCTCACTGAAGACACCAATGGGAAATGTAAGGACAATAAATAGTTAGTCTTTTTCTTCAATTTGCTTCTCTAGTAACCATTGGCTCATTTCTTTATATTTTAATGTCACATTCTCAGGCAGTGCAGAGGGCTTAATGGAGAAAGGACGTGAGGGACTACTCTGTGTGCTGAAGAGAAGATTGTGTGAAGTTGAAGCACAACTGGCTACAGCACGCACAACATACAAAAAAGTATTGTTGGACTGCAAACAGTGTCCTTAGATGACTTCTCTGAAGAGGAAGACTTAGAGAATACTTCCTCAACTGATGAGGAACTGGGAGAGTAGTTATTAGGGAGATGATGTGTATGGCTCTAAGAAGATGTCTTCACAGTGTGTTGAACCCAAACGTCAGTGCTGTAATAACTTGTGTGTGAAACCTGAGGCTATTTTACTGCTGTTGTAAGATTTCTTTGTGTTTAGAGCATGTACTGCAGATTCCTCTGAAACTGTAAAAACCCATTATGTTAGCATTGCTCATCCCTACATAGCTTCACTGTAGTTGTGTATAGTTTGTATATACTGTACCTACTGTAGTTTACATAGCCTATTGTATTGTTACTCTCTCCAACAGTGTGCTATTCCAGCTTATGTTTCCACATGTTAGTATATTAATACTCTCCCTCCCTCCCTCCCTCCCTCCCTCCCTCCCTCACACACACACACACACACACACACACACACACACCTCTATCTGAAGATATATACTTTATTTTGAACAGGGCATAGTCTCTTAGCTCTAGAAAGCCTACTTTATTAAATTCAACTATAGTCATGTCTCTTTTGTTTGATTCATGAATAGTTTTCATTTAAGTCAGTTTCCTGTTTTATCCCATTGTGTGAGTTGCTCCTTTCAAGTGAGTCTGTAGTAAGTGTTAGGCAGATACTGTCAGGGCCAGACACTCTTCTCTTGTAAAATTAAAATGAATATTGTATCCTATAAGTAATATATTATTATTTCATATATCAATTTGCCTTTGAAATGTATGTTATTTTTTAGTCTTTGTCAGTGTTAACTTAATATTACCTGTACGATAGCAAGCCACTAGGGCGAAAACGATATTTTAGGCTTCATATTCATGAGGCGGTCAACTACTAACGTGAGGAAGGTGATTGTTGCTGAACGAGGCGGCCAATTACAACGAACTGATTGACATCCAGGCTGCTGGTGACATGAAGGCTGCTCTCCGTGGTGCTGAAAGCTGTTGAGCACCTTCTGGGTGGCTTGTCCCCAAAAGTATGACACACTGAAAACATTGGTAATGCATGTGCTCACCATGTTCGGATCAACACACACATGTGAAGTTGTGACAAAAGGAACTAGGACTGCAGGCGCATAAGGCAAGCATAACAGCTGTCAAGCCCGATGTTAAACAGATAGTGTCGGAGGGGAAATGTCAATTCTTTCGCAAACTGTGTGATTGTTACATTTTTGCCTATGTTTTGTTTTGTGTCTCAATCATGTGACTCTCGAGGTTCCTGTTGGGAAAACAAAAACGGCGGACATTAAGTGGAAAATGAAATATCTCTTGTCTTAAAGATATTTGTGTTTTATAACGCAGCACTACAGTAGATTGACGTAAAATATGACGGTTTTAATAATCACGCCTTCAGTTATGAAAAATAAATATGTTTTTTTTTACATTTTTGATAGCGGAAGAAGCAACATTGGCCGTTACTATGGAGATGAGGACAGTCCGCTTTGCGTCACGTGAGAAGAGCAGTTGACGCGCTGGTCTCCTGTTTTAGTTATAGCATAGATCATATACATGCAGTATAATTATTTATTAGACAGTGTGTGATATTTGGTATATTGGGTAGATATATGTTTTCACAAACCTAGCACGACCCTAAAACGGAGGAACTACAACTGGGGTGCTGATGTCAACACAAGTACTGAAGAGGGGTCTAGGGAGTTGTAGTTTTTTTTAAAACCCAGGGTTTTCCCTAAAATTGGAAGTTGTAAATTCTTAATTGGTGGCATTTCAGGGGTTCGAGGGGATGTCAAACACATTTTTGGCATCAGACTTTAAATATTGTTTTGTTAAAAGGGGGATTTTTTATTTTTACACCATAGAAACTATGGAGTATGGGTAATAGGGCTGTGCAATATGGACTAAAAGTCATATATCGATATTTTTTCCGTGGCCAGATAATTTCATACGTCTATTATTAATGCCCCGCGGTAAATCGCACTCCCACCACTCACTCATACTGCAAATCCCACAATGCACTGCAACAGCTGGCACACAGGTCATAAAAATGAATTGGCGGCTCAAGGGCAGAAATGTATAGTTATTTAAATGCAAAATAAACTATATCGATATTAACGATATCTTGTGCTGTATCATGTTTGAAAATATGAAACACATGTGTTGATGTCTGGCACTATTGATAATGCTGAAGTAGGCCAAATTACAAACATTTGTAATGTAACACTTAAATAATGCTGTTCCTTCGTCACTTTGGTTATTAAAATGTTGATTGTTTTATATTCTAGTTTTAAGATGCCACGAGGGTCAACAACAACAACCTGCGTGAGCTGCAAAGCAGATATTGGTGTGGCCACCAAGACCTGCAAATATTGCCAGTCAGTACAGCCAAGAAAGCAGAGACTGGCAAAAAAACATCAGAAATTTGAGGCCAGAAAGGAGACGTGGTTGAAAAACAAAAACAAAAACCAAACCACCTCTCATGTTATTGATGAGGCATCTGTCTTGGTATGTGTTTAATGTCTGTAGTTATTATTTACATAATTACAGCCCACGTTTCAGACATTTATAATTGCTTATATTTCTGCATATATTATATAATATATATCTTTATTTTCAGGTCGAAAAGTTAAACACATTGGGGTAAAAGGCCATAGTCTTCATTGGAAAGAAAACAAAGAAGCAGAAAACCTGGTCTGCACAAGTCCTCCAGCTAAAATGGCAGCTGTCAGACCATTCTGAAAAATGCCTTGACAGGATGAAGGCTCTCTATGAACTGTTAATTAATGGTAAGTGTGTGCGATTATTTAAAATCTTACTCCACAGTCAGCATAAAAATAAATGTGGCACAGACACAGCAATTACAGTTGGGAATTTTCTTGATACCACTGTCACAGAGCAAAGCACAGTGGGCCAAAAATAGCTATTCACCTGTTGCTTCATCAAATTTGCTCTTTGCTTTATCCAATAGAGACAAGATTCACGCTACCTCTGTGATTTATGAGCTCAATACTACATTTACATGTTGAGGTTGTTGCTGATGTGTTAACTCACTTTTTATCCAACATAAATGTTCCTCAATTTATCAACAGTACAAATAAAATATATAACTTTATGTTTATAGATTTGTTTATTTACCTTCCTTACAGATCATTTATCTAATGTAAGCAGTGTTGACAACAGTGAATTATCTTACATAAAAGTACACATTCATCACTCAGATGTCTATTTCATGTTGTGATGTGCTCATCTGCAATACTTTTAGAAGATTTTCCTGTCAGATGTAAATAGACATTTAAAATGAGCGTCTTTAAGATCTATATGGTTTATGTAAATCCACTTTGGAGACGTAAACGTGTGCTTACTGGAGCTCTCCAGATAGCTATACATAATAAAATGTGTTTTTACAGCAAAATCACAACTATACTATATGGTCTAACGTCTTAACACCTGCATCAATTCAACAGTTTACTCTACAGTAGTTCAACACATGCGATTTTAACACAAGGAACCGTGTTTACTCACATTTGAAAGCACCCGCGTCGCTGATCTCTGCGATGTTTGATAATGACGTATCCTCTCGAGTGGCCTCCTGGGATAGAAAAGTATCCATCGGTTGAGCACTCGAAAATGTGGGCGGAAGCAGTAGATCATCCGGGAACTTCTCGCCTACTCTTTTGTGAATACTGATGTTTCGAACATACTACTCCTTTCACGTACTGTTTTCTCCTGATATATAGTAGGTAAGTAGGCATATTCGAACGCACTATAAGTATACGCACGTCCGAATCTCACGAGAATTACTACGTTACCCAAGTAATTCTCGCCTATTCTTTTATGAAAACTAAGGATTCATACTTACTTTTTCACTCGCCTACTGCTTTTCCCCTACTATATAGTAGGGAAGTATGCAGTTTCGAACGCAGCCATGTGTCTTGTGACTGTGTCTTATCATGTGATTCCCTGTTTGTCATGTGATCCTGCCATGTGTCTTGTCATTGGTTAATTGGCTGATCATTGTTCACAGGTGTCCTTTTGTCTTGTAATTAGTCTGTGTATTTAAGCTCTCATGTTTGACATGTGTCTTTGTCATTTGCCATCCAGCTCAGTAGGTGGCGATAATGCTCCTTAGGAGTTAATCGCCATTAAACAACAAGAAGAAGAAGAAGAAGAAGAAGAAGAAGGGTGCTTCTCAATACCCCTCCTCGTCTCCTCGCTCCTCCGTCCTCCATCCTATGACCCGGAAACCGATCGAGCACAGCCATCTTGAAGGACATCTCAATTCTCTAATTGCACCGCGAGGAGTCGAGGATCGAGGAGTGAGGAGGCTTCCAGAGGAGTCATGAGCGAGGATACACAGGTGCATCCTATGCGGAAGAGTTTTATCGACTAAAACGTGACGCACGTATAAATTCTCCTCCCCCTTCACATCGGTCACAATAATTTTGATTTATACTTTACTTTTGCAGTTTATATAAACCACACACCTCACATATTTCAACAGGGTATCTTTCTTTATTATTATTCATTATGAATTTCTTAAATAAACAAACTTCAACAACATGAGGGCAGATCCTCTGAGCGCTGCTGATGGCGCGGTGAAGTGACGCTTGAGTGATCAAGGATTCCAATGCATAAAAAAAGCTTTCATTCGATCCCTCCGTCCTCGCATCTTTTCCTTGCAGCCTTTCCTCGCATCCTACAGGGGGCGGAGCTGAGACGCGAGGAAAGGAAGCGAGGAGAGGAAACGAGGATGCACAAATAAGAATTGAGAAGCACCCGAAGAAGAAGAAGAAGAAGAAGAAGAAGAATGTGTCTTTGTCAAGTATTGTTTCACTGTAACCTCTGTTGGTAAGAATCTTGTCCATGTTTATAACTTGTTCTATGTTCATGTTTTTTAGTTCATGCCATGCCATTCTTTTGTTTCATGTTTGATTTTGTTTGTAAATAAACTGCACTTGGGTTGTGTTCAAACTTGCTTTCAGTGGAATATGTTATACTTATCGATCACAAGTTCAGTATGGCATACCACAAGGCTCAGTACTAGGAACGTTGCTGTTCACGCTGTACATGCTACCCTTAGGAGATATCATTAGGAAGCATGGCATTAGTTTTCACTGTTATGCTGATGATACTCAGCTCTATATTTCTTCATGCCCAGATGAAACTTACCAATTCACAAAATCAACGGAATGCATAGCGGATATAAAAAACTGGATGACTAGCAATTTCCTACTACTTAATTCTGAAAAAAACAGATTCTAATTACTGGACAAAAAAACTTCATCACGTAATAAAAACTTCCTCACGTAATAACCTAGAATACTGTCTGACACTTGATGGCTGCTCTGTCAAGTCCTCGTCGTCGGTTCAGAACCTGGGTGTGCTCTTTGATACCACTCTTTTATTTGAAAGTCACGTGTCTAGTATCTGTAAAACTGCATTTTTTCATCTTAAAAATATATCTAAATGACGCCATATGCTCTCATTGACAAATGCGGAACAATTATTTCATGTGTCCATGGCCTCTATGCTAGATTATTGTAATGCTTTACTGGATGGTTGCCCTGCACGCTTAATAAACAAACTACAGCTGGTCCAAAATGCAGCAGCTCGAGTTCTTACCAGGAACTATGACCATATTAGCCCGGTTCTGTCAACACTACATTGGCTGCCTATTAAACATCGCATCAATTTTAAAATATTGCTGATTACTTACAAAGCACTGAATGGTTTAGCTCCGCAGTACTTGAGCGAGCTCTTAACGCATTATAGTCCTTCACGTCTATTGCGATCTCAAAATTCCGGCCAGTTGATAATACCTAGAATATCAAAATCGACTGCTGGCGGTAGATCCTTTTCCTATTTAGCACTAAAACTTTGGAACAGTCTTCCTAACATTGTCCGGGAAGCAGACACACTCTGTCAGTTCAAAGCTAGACTAAAAACAAATCTCTTTGGCCTAGCATACACATAACACATTAAAGACTTATATAATTCAATGTTAGGCTGCATAGTTTAGATCAGCTGGAATCGGGAACACTTCTCATACATCCTGATCCACTTGGTACATCATAAGAGGGATGGCGTCTACGCTAATATTAGGTTTACCACAGTCCACCTGATCCAGGCCTTATCCAGATCTGATGAAGAACCTGCGCCTGGACAGGACGACAACGCAGTCCTGAAGTGTCAACTAGTCTCTACCTCTGTACAGATAAAGTATTGTCTGGATAATTCTGGTTCAAATGGCTACGTGGAAGCGATACAAAATTCTGTATTATACAATTTTCAAGGCTTGTATCTTGGAACCTATTTCATGGTTTGCGTTCTTGAGCCACCAGGCATGTTTTGTGCTAATGAGCGGCCGGATTGCATAAAGGGTTTTCAGTTAGAACAGTGTTGTGTAAGTGGCCAATAAGTTAATAACTAATGATCGTTGCGATAAAAGTGAATCAATCAAATCTAACTTTAGCTGGACAATAACTTTATTTTTGAGCTGCTTTAAAGCTAAAACAATCTGTGTTACTTTAATTTCCTATTATCACTGTAAAGCTGCTTTGAAACAATCTATATTGTTAAAATTGACTATTCAAGTGTGATTGAGTGGGTTCAGCCATTTTGGCACCAGTCTTACACCACTATCAATCTCCACTTACATTTACCTAGTTATTTTTTATTACTGACATTTTAATCAGGCTACTCCTCAGGTCGGGCAAGTAAAATTCTCTTTCACTTGCCCCTTCAAAAGATCCACTTTTTGTCCTGGACAAGCGTTAATGTCGAGCCCTGGCTTCAGCTGAAATTTAATAAAGAAACTCTTCCCACACTGATCACACGTGTGCGGCTTCTCTCTACTGTGGATCCTCTCATGTGTTTTCAGCTTTGATGACTGACTGAATCTCTTGTCACAGTGTGAACACTTGTAAGGTTTTTCTCCAGTGTGAATTCTCTGGTGCAGTTTTAAATATTTCGCTGTAGTAAAAGTCTTCTCACACTCAAAGCACATGTACTCTCTCACACCAGTATGAGTTTTCTGATGTGTATGTAAAGATTGCAGAAGTGGAAAACTCTTTCCACACACAGAACATGTATATGGCTGATTACATGTGAACGACATACATTTACATTTAATCATTTAGGAGGAGCTTTTTTCCAAAGTGACTAAAAAAATGAGGAGAACATTAGAAGCAATCAGACCAGCAAGAGGGCAACAGTATACAAGTGTTTTAACAAGTCTCAGTTATTCTAGCACAGAACACATAGCAAGATTTTTTGTTTTTTAAATCAGTGCACACTTGTAAGGTTTTTCTCCAGTGTGGATCCTCTCATGTGATTTCGGAGTTGATGATTGACTGAATCTCTTGTCACAGTGTGAACACTTGTAAGGTTTTTCTTCAGTGTGGATCTTCTCATGTAATTTACAAGTTGATTGACTCAGCCAGCAAGTTTCGGCCACCTAGCAGCCTATGGAGAAGTGATCCAGCACTCAGATTTCATCAAAAATATCTTAATTTGTGTTCCGAAGATGAACGAAGGTCTTACGCGGTTGGAACAACATGAGGGTGAGTAATTACTGACAGAATTTTCATTTTTGGGTGAACTAACCCTTTAAGTTGTTTTACATATTTTCCAATACTTTATTTGTTCATTTTTATGTTTGAATGTTGACTAAGTTGTTAATATAATTGTTCTAAATAAATCCTTTATATTCATTTAGTTTAGATGGATTTTCATTTATGAGAACCTGTTATATTTGAGTGAAAAGAATCCTTATGCCTCATTTTGTTGTCTACATGTATATGTAGTGTAATTGATAATTAGTCTATTCTTGGGCTATGGTTAGACGTCTATTAGATTTTCACTGACAGCCCAAATTCAGCCTTGTTTTAGCCTAGACCCATATTGCCTGTCTATTAGACGTATATATGTAGTCGTTTAATAGCTGTCTAATTGATGACTAGTCTATTCTTGGGCTATGGTTAGACGTCTATTAGACGTATATATATAGTCATTTAATAGCTGTCTAATTGTCTATTCTTGGGCTATGGTTAGACGTCTATTAGACCTATATATGTAGTCATTCAATAGCTGTCTATTCTTGGGCTATGTTTAGACATCTATTAGATTTTCACTGACAGCCCAAAATTAGCCTCGTTTTAGCCTAGACGTGGGCTGTGTTTTGACGGCTATTAGACGTCTATTAGACGCAAAATTGCTTGCTGGGAATGGTCAGAAAACGTACATATTTGTAACCAACAAATTACCCTTAGTCTTAGACCAGTGAAATGAGCTTTAAGTGTCAATTGTAGGGAATTATTTGAATTTTGATAGATATTTTGAACCTACAAATACACTTCCAGATACATACACAGGCACACACTTACACAGAGGCCCGAAGCGCAGAAGACGGAAAGGACGGAAGAATGCCCATATATGGGGAACAATGTCGACACCAGAAGAAGGTTGATGTCACATGATTTAGTTCCTCTGGAAAAAACCCAAGAAACTGCATAGGAACAATATAACCCAGTTCCGTATAAATATGACTGCTTTATTTGACTTGTGGTTGTTGCATTTTTGATTTTGATGTCGTGTGCATCCCTGGGGAGAAATCAGCTCTCTTCCAGTTCAGTTTATTAACTGAGATTCTGTTTGCTTATATTGCTCTGCTGTATTATCTTAACTTGAAAACCTCGGATGAGAACAAGTTATTTTTTTACATCTATTGCTGTAACTGCTTACAAGGTAATTCTCCACTCATACAGGACTGCCCTGTTGAGATTGGATAAGCTGAAGTAGTAGCCTATAACCTGTAACCTTTTGATGATTTGCTACAAATATTAATTATTGTGTAACCAGTATTTTTAGCTTTTGTTCAAATAATTTTTTATTTTATAAAGACAAACACTGTTAAGTTTTACGTCATCTTACAAAGACAGTTCTATAATAAGTAATAGACAGAGCATTATATCTTGCAAGACCAAGGACAACGAAGGATCCAGGAACGATTCTACTGGAGGGTAAGCATGAATTTGATCGATGTGTCTAGTTGTCAATGATTGTTATTGTTTCACGAGAGTGTAGGGACTCACCTAGATTTACTGGTATAGATTAAATAAACTAGTGAGGATTTAATCCTATTCTGACCTGACAGCAAAAGACTACCTAGCAACTTCAATACTAGGGGTTCTTCAGGAAGTGAGATAAATACCAGATCTCACCACACAATTTACAGGAGATCTGAAGACATCAGCATAATAAATTAGGTGAAAACAGGAACTATTGTTGTGAAATGGGTAAAACTATATTTACTGCCCCAGTACAACAGTTATCAGTATAGAAGTATACATGTGAATTAAACGTGGGATAATGGCCTTCATCATTACAATATGATAATGTATGCAGGGAATCGTCATTATGCAGATTGAGGACTGATGTGTCTCTTACACACATCTGTGCCATTTGCTTCACAGGACACACACACTTATTCCCACTACATACTGATCTAGTGTGTTCTAACATGTTTTGTCTTATCTGACAGCTTATAAACTGAACAGAATTGTGCTGAACTTAGAGATATTAAAGTATCCTAATAATCTAGATACTGAAACGTGTTAAAGAACAACAAAAACTTCAGTGGAGTCAGATTAATATTGGAGTCTGATAACTAAATGCTCATTCTCCTTCAACTGCTTTTTGGTCCTATTACTGGTTCAAAATAGCAATAACCCTTCAAGACTTACAAAATATTGTCTTTTCAGCAGCAAATAAAGGGGTGGTTGATTAGCTTTTTTCGAAGGCTTGATTGTGTTTATGGGATGCAGTCTAGCATGTGTTATTAAATTCCCTCAGAAATACACAACGGGCTCTGATTGGTCAGCTTGGCCCAGTGTCAGTGTTGCCAGATGTACGATAATTATCGTATTTGTACGATAATGTTGACCTCTGTACGATGTACGATCAATAATGGAAAAAATCTTATAATGTACAATAATTTCAGAACTGTGTGACACTTCAAATGATGGTCGTTGTAATCATAGGGCTTCTCATTGATCTAGCTGTGGATTCTACGTCTACCGGCCGGAAGAACGTGTAGAGAGAGGGAGCGAGAGACCTTGCTTGCGTGTGTGCTAGTGTGCCTCATGAAGCGCATGTAAGGACCAAACCAATCAATTGTAAGTGTTTTTATCTATACTTAATTCGGGCGGGCTTTTATCTATACTCCCGAACCGAATTAATCAGAATTAAACCCCCCAAATTAAACCCTGAATTAACCCCCCATTTCAGTTTGTACAGCGTTGCTACAACATAGCTAAATAAAACGATAGAAACTAGTGATGAAAAACACATCAACAAAGAATGAAAAAAAAGCACTTATGTGTCCCATAAACGGCTTCTGCTTTTAAAGTGGGAACTGCTCCATCTTTCAGGACAAACTTTTTTGTGAACTCTCTTCTTCTTCTTCTTCTTTGGTATTTTATGGCAGTTGCCAGTTGGCATCCAAAAATTTGCATTACTGCCATCTGCTGTCAATTATCATGTCACTTCATACTTGTACTCATCTTTCCAGTCCAGTCCTCTTTAAAAAATAAAACAAATATGTCTTTCCTTTTTCACTTTTTCCACATTCTAATATATTTTTTTACATTATACTGTCCTATACCAATTTCTTGTAAATGATGTTTCAACTCTTGCCTTTCTTGTGTAAATTTTCTACATGACATACAAATGTGACTGACTGTTTCCTCCTCTTGGCATTCGTCACATGGTTTCCTAAGTTCAATTTAATTTGCAATGCCCAATCCTAAGTCTTGTTATTATAACCTGTTCTTTCCTTTATTTGTCATTACTACTTTATTTTGAATCATGTATAGATGTCTTCCTTTACTTTCATGATCCCATTAATATTGCCATAATTCCATCACCCTTTTCCACACTAGACTCTTCCCTTCTGATTTTGACAATTTAATTTCGATGTCAACATGCTCTTTTTTTGTTGTTGCCTCTTTTGCCAATCCATATACGTTCTCATTTCCCTGTATGCCTACATGTGCTGATATCCACATATGTGTAATATTTTTCCCTGGTCTACTTACTCTTCAATTTATAAACAAGACTTCATATAATACTTGTTGATGACTACAAGCTTTTCCAGTCTTCATACTCATAAGAGCTGATACAGAATCACTACATACTCAAATGTTGTCATCTCTGGATCGTTCAATCCATGCTAATGCAATACCTATAGCACACAATTCAACTGCATACATATTTAGATTATCAGATTTTATTTTGCTAATTCCTGTCTCATATCCTGTTGTATCTGATTGTAAGTCCTTTGACCCATCTGTAAATCTGAATACTGTCTTTATACTTGTTGTTCTGATATTTATAATATTCATTGGTTATATCTATATTTCTGTTACATCCTTTAATTGATAAAACATTCGGAATTTCCAAAGTCCAAATTGGTTTAACATGCCATAACACAGTATTAAGAAATCTTTTATTATACACATTTTAAATCACCTGTCCAGCCAAAACTTTCTTTCTTTCTTCTCTCCTTTTCCCAGCACCTCTGTAAAACCTTTTTTGTTGGATGACTATCCTCGTGCCCTCTAAGGTTTATCCAATAGTTTGCTGACAATTGTTTCCGTCGAAGCCACAATGGCATTTCACCTCCCTCAACCTGAAGTGGTCATACTGGGGAAGTTTTGATTGCCCCCAAACATATTCTTAAAGCACACACTTGCACGATGTCCAGTTCAGCTAATATTGTCTTTGCTGCTGACCCATATGCAACACTCCCATAGTCTGATTTAGATCTTATTAGAGCAATGTTGATATATTTTAAAGCTGAAACACTTGCTCCCCATTCCAACCCTGCAAGACACCTCATCACATTTATCACTTTTTTTACATTTATTAACTGTATACTTTAGGCTGATATGTTCTCTCAATGTTCGTTTTGTATCAAAATATAATCCCAAGAAACGAAAACATTCTACTTTCTCTAATATACTTCCATACATTTTCATCTTAAGTTCCTAATCCTTCTTTTTATTTGTAAAAGCCATTACTTTTGATTTTACCACTGAGAACTTAAATCCCCATTTTATTCCCCAATTTTCAACTTGATCAATTCCTTCCTGCATCTTCTTTAAAATATACTCAAC
This sequence comes from Squalius cephalus, assembly GCF_949319135.1. NCBI lineage: Eukaryota > Metazoa > Chordata > Actinopteri > Cypriniformes > Leuciscidae > Squalius > Squalius cephalus. The sequence goes on from NC_137122.1 coordinate 17,660,924, forward strand.
ATTTCTACCTCTCTTCCATATAACACCATCATCTGCAAATAAAGACCTCCTTGGAATATATCCCCTGGAAGATTTAAATAAATATCATTAATCATTATGGAGAATAAAGTTGGACTTATCACTCTCCCCTGTGGTGTCCCATTTTCTACAACATATTGCTTTGATAAATCTAACCCGATTTTCACCTGTATATTCCTTTTATTTAAAGGGGTCATATAATGGTACATGCACGTTTACAAGTTGATTGTACTGAAATGTGTGTTGGCAGTGCCTGTACACAACAATCATAAAATGATAAAAATCCATCCAGTTTTTTTTTTAATCTTCTTATATGTTTTCCTCTGTCTCAAATCAAGCCGTTCGATTTTGTGACGTCACAAGATCGGACACCCCTCCCACGATTGTTGATTGACAGCAGCGTTTCAACACAGACCCGCCCTCGCTCGTGAGCGAGCTGTCTGTCATCATAGTCCGAGCGGTCATTGTTGATACGCTGGAGCACTGTCTATGAGCAGAATGGCATCTAAGCGATTGTGGTGTTCTGTTCTTGGGTGTAATAACGAACACAGCAGTCATTTTGATGTTCCTAAATCCGAACCGCTGAAGACGCAGTGGCTGAGTTTTGTTTTCGAAGGGAATATTCCCCACGATCAACGGCAATGCTTTCATGTTTGCGCGAATCATTTCACACAATGGGGGGGGGGGGATATCTGGGCCAGCTCAAAGGCTTAGGACCACAACTTCCAATAGAAGGGGTCACTTCTAGGGAGTGTGGCTAGGGGACCCAAGGGAGTCCCAGCCAGTCACTATTCAGGGCAGCATGCCTCCTGAAATGCAACCAGGCTGGCCTGGTGATCTATACTAAGACACACAGTCTGGCCATTGCCTGACTGTCCGAGACAGAGCCTCTGGAAGTTGCCTTGGATAAGGCATCCAAAAACCGAAGGCCTGTGAAACTGGCAGAAAACCATTCAGTTCCGGATCACAGAGACGGGATCTCCCGGAGAGTGTTACTCAACGTCAAGAAATGACGGAAGTTGTCCACTCAATCCCGGGTCTACCCAGTGCTCGCTCCGAACACTGGGGAAGTAAGAGAGGGTTCAAAACCAGGAAGGTCTACTGAGGCTTAAGACCTGATGACCCCCTCATGTGGGGAGCTCCAGTAAGTGAGAGCTCATATCAGGAAGGCCGGTGAAGCCTGTAACCTGGCGACCACAGCATGTGGGAGCTCATACTCAGGAAGGCCTGTGAGGCCTGAAACCTGGCGACCACAGTAAGTGGGAGCTCGTATTCAGGAAGGCTGGAGAGGCCTGTAACCTGACAGCCACACAATGTGGGGCTACCTTCAGAAAGGCATAATGAGGCCTGTAACCACAGAATGTGGGAGATAGCTTTAAAGGGAGGCGCCTGTCGTAATACATTGCGACAGAGGACGCATCTAGAGTGGGACCCAAGGTGAAGAACCAGAGTCTGAGCCACATAAAAAAGGGAACGAAGCGGACAGCGCATAACCCTTACCATGAATATGGATTTTAGAAAGTACACGAAAGTGCGTGTGCTTAGCCATTCCAAATCCAGGAAGGCCTGGTGAGGCCTGTAAACTGGCGACCACCGCATGTGGGAGCTCATACTCAGGAAGGCCTGTGAGGCCTGTAACCTGGCGACCACAGTAGGTGGGAGCTCATACTCAGGAAGGCCGGTGAGACCTGAAACCTGGTGACCACAACCTGTGGGAGCTTACTTTCAGGAAGGCCTGGTAAGGCCTGTAACCTAACAACCACACCATGTGGGGGCTACTTTCAGAAAGGCCTAATGAAGCCTGTAGCCTGATAACCACTGAATGTGGGAGATAGCTCGAGAGTGAGGCGTCTTTCGTAATACATTGCGACAGCAAGACGCATCTAGAGTGGGACCCAGGGTGAAGAACCGGAGTCTGAGCCACGGAAAAAAGGGAACGAAGCGTACAGCGCATAACCCCTACCATAAATATGGATTTTAGAAAGTACACGAAACGAAAGTGCGTGTATTTAGCCATTCCGAATCCAGGAAGGCCTGGTGAGGCCTCTAACCTGGCGACCACCGCATGTGGGAGCTCATACTCAGGAAGGCCTGGAGAGTCTTACCTGATAACCACAGTATTGACCTTGTATTTGAAAAAGGATCCTCATATAAGAAACAATACTTAAATTCAGAGTCAGTTAATTCGCATTCGGAGATTGACTATTTTTGACTGACAAAATGCCAGCGGACGGAAACACAGTGAGTTGTTCAAAATTTTTCTTTTTAGTAAACTCTGTGTACACAAACAATGTTCTCAATGCTCGAGTTCATGTGTAGAGCCCCTGGTGATAAGCAAAGTTTCATGTTGTGTCGAGCCTTCTTAGTGTTTTAAAAATAGCGATTTTTTTGATGCTATCATAGTGGTGCCCCATTCACTCCCATTACAAGGCTTTTTAACCTAAAATGTTAATCTTTAATACAATGAACATAGTTATAACAGAGTTCTCAAGTCTCACGCATTGGCCATGAGACACACGCAATTCAACCAATTCATACGCTCACACGCCACAAGTGGGAGCCCCCTACCCCTGTTATCAAGGCATCAAAATGTGCAACAAACACTTACAACAAAAAACACATTTCATAAGCTGGAGTGTGTACTCTTGTGTACACACACACACACACACACACACACAGACACACACACACACACACCTTAAAGGGATAGTTCAGGATTTTAGACATGAATCTCTATAGCTTCCCCATAAGCAGTGTGGTGCATTGACCATGACTTACCCCCGACAGCGTCCTGTGAGACGAGCTCCGGTCCAGTTTTGGTCAAGATGAAATTAGTCCGGCAAGTTTGCTGGGGTCACGGCAATAAAGCTTTTTTCTTCTCAAATCAATATGTGTTCAAAAGAGTGATATATTTGCAGCACAAAACCGCTGTCTATGGAGAGGTCAGACCTCGTAATGGCTTGGCACTATTTTCTTCCCCGTCATATCACTGCGCGCTGCCGCTACCTACAGCCAGCTGGGAGCCGCGCACGTGTCACTAATTTTGTTTACAGCTCGTAAAGAGAACGATAACATGTCTGACTACAGCAGCGACGATGACAACATTGACTTCGACACACAGCCAAAAGGATTACAAACTGATCGCTCTTGGTGAGTAGCTATGTTAGCTCGTTCGTGTAGCTGTTCTGAGCACGTAAACACTGCTGTAAACACTGCCGAACAACTGAAAAAGTGGTGTGCGCCTGCGCAGCTCCCAGCTGGCTGTAGTCAGACATGTTATCGTTCTCTTTACGAGCTGTAAACAAAGTGACACGTGCGCGGCTCCCAGCTGGCTGTAGGTAGCGGCAGCGCGCAGTGATATGACGGGGAAGAAAATAGTGCCAAGCCATTACGAGGTCTGACCTCTCCATAGACAGCGGTTTTGTGCTGCAAATATATCACTCTTTTGAACACATATTGATTTGAGAAGAAAAAAGCTTTATTGCCGTGACCCCAGCAAACTTGCCGGACTAATTTCATCTTGACCAAAACTGGACCGGAGCTCGGCTCACAGGACGCTGTCGGGGGTAAGTCATGGTCAATGCAACACACTGCTTATGGGGAAGCTATAGAGATTCATGTCTAAAATCCTGAACTATCCCTTTAATACTCTAATATGTCATTTGTTCACAATGTCCCGCCACCACACAATAAATCATTATACCATTTCAACTAGACACATTCAAAATACAAAAAGTTGTGTTTTTCCAAACTCTTTGGAGCAATTTGTTATATTTTTGTAATTTTTGTATATTTGTAATTTTGAAATATAACATTAAAGAGTAAATTTGATGTGATGAATTCTGCCCTACAAAGCCTAAGAGCAGTATCAGCAAAAATGCCAAACTGAGAAAAATAGCTTTTTGTGTTTTTCTTACACCAAATATAAGCATCCAATTAAATTTATCAACAAAGGGTACAATTAGATAGATCAGAGGGAGGTGAATATTAAACATTTAGTTTTTTGACAGTCAAGCAAAATTTGGTAGTTTTATAGGCTATACTGCGCTTTGCCTTTGCATTACTGTGTATACTTACATGGCCATACAATAACATATAGCAGTAAGTGTAGCAAGTGATCATAATCACTTGCTTATATCATAAATCAATTTTTTTTATTACCATGAGTCTGGAGAGGAGGGGGCGGGGGAGACGACTCTCTCCAGTATTTTGAATTTGTACTGCAGTAACTATTTTGCAGTAACTACTGCAGCACTAGTCAGTGTTACACATTAATTTTGACCTTTAAGGTAATTTCACTAAGGTATTCCCCAAGGTATCATTGCTATCCCAATGCTGTAAAAAAGCTAATGCTAGCTAGAAAGAGCTAAACAGACAAAATTGACAAAAAGAGTTAAGAGGTTTAAAATGTATCCATTTTTGGTGCCTTGTTGTTTAAGGCAAGTTTCACCAGCATTTTTCCACGTAAAAGTGAAGCCATTTTGACAGTTCCTTTCTTCTCTGAGAGAGGTTTTATAGCATACATACTGTATGCTATAAAACCTGACTCATGCCACTTATTTTAAAATTGTTGCAACAATGTTCATGCTGACACAAAGGCAAACTGCAGTATAGTGAAACGAAGGCAGTACGGGCAGATACTGCATTCTGCCTTGGTTTCACCCTACTTTTCTATACAATACTGCAACTAAAAATGTAAATTTATATAAGAAATTTATTAGGTAGCCATTTGAAATTTTAACAGATTGAAGAGCAGATCCTGCTCCATTAGGGCTCCTCCCCTAACCGCATGTGATCTCACTCCAAGCTTTTGATAAAACTTGAGAACCCTGGTTATAATAAAATCAAACCATGTTTCAGTTCATAGTTATGTAGCTGTAGTGGTTGAAGATGAGTGCCATTAGTGTTTGTTTTTGTATTATCAATGTTTTATCCATGTCATATTGAGAGAAATAAGAGTGTCATCTTTAATAAAGCAGTTTTATAGGCTTTTGTCATCTATCCTGACTCAAATAATGTGTTTCTAACAGCAAACATGCAGAATAAAGTGAGATGATCTGCTGATGATCCTGAATGGCTTGTTGAATGAGTGTTGATAGTCTGAGGCTCATCAATATTAAAGGGATACTTCACCTCTGGAAAGATGAATGTGTATTTAAAATAGGTAATTTATGTAGAAGAAATGTGAAGAAAATTTTTAATTTGGAGCTTTCTAGACTGAGAAAAGCCAGAATATGTATTTTTGGCTTATGTGGATGAAAGACAACAACTCCCAGAATGCACTTGCTTCGCTGCCTTAGGAGGCCACGCCTACCGGTTAGAGAGCGCAGTTGAAAACAACAAGGTTAGGCTACCACTGAGTCTCCGTGACGAGTCTGCCTGGGATTTCGAGATCGCCCAAAATGTCCGGGATTCGGCTTTTCTACAGTCGCCATTCATTATGTTTACTGTGGCGAGCAGGATGAGGCTGACGGCCGCGGGAGAAAGGCGCGAGGCCGGTGGCGTCATTACTGAGACGCGCCAGTCTCGTATCTCTCACGGAGGTGCGGGGATTTTCTTAGCAATGTTAAAACGCACATCAACCGATCCCTTGTTTTGCGTTCATGTTACACTACATTCAGATTCACCAATCGGAATGAATTCAGTTAGATTGAAACAAGAGGTGTGCATGTAAACAATGAATGGTGACCGCAGAAAGCAAAAGCTGAATGCCGGACATTTTGAACGATCTCGCCCGCCGGACAAGTCCGGGAAAAGGAGGATGGTAACCCCTACTTACTCAGCTTTCTCCTACTACTCAGCTTTCTTCACAGAACAAGAGCCTGCAAGCTTAGCTTCCAAAGAAAGACGGCTGACTGTGTGTACATTATGTGAGTGAGATCCCACCCTCTATGGCGGGTTGAACACATGCGGGACAGCTCCTCCTACTGGTTGTAGTCTTTAGCCTCTGGCCAGAAAATCCTCCGATGACGCAAAATGACGATTTTTGCGTCATCGGAGGATTTTTTCCAGACAAAAAATACATAAATCTCTCCTCTCAGGGGGATATGAGGGTGGAAAGCACGGTAATTTGAAAATACTACAGGTTTTCTACTAATACAAAGCTTAATGCTAAATCCTGAAGTATCCCTTTAACAGATCTGCTGAAAACACTCTTTATTTCATGACAATAGTTCCTGTTTTCACCTCATTTATTATGCTGATGTCAATTGACATTTAAAGCTCATTTCATTGGTGTGAATAGACTGAGAGTAATTGTTAGTTTCTATATAGAGATAAATACATAAATGCTTAGATGTCATTTAGTATTAAACTCAGTAACTGATAACTTTTTTGCAGATCAGCTCCTCCCACAGCAATCACATCATCAGTGAAGCTCCTCCCACAACAATCACATCATCAGTGAAGCTCCTCCCACTGCAATTCCCCAATAAATGCTGGAATATTCCCATCAGCTACAAGTGAAGACGAGCAGCAATGCATCAGGAAGAGCTGAAATCTGTAAAGACTGAGTTTATTAAAGAGGACAGTGAGAACATGAGTGATCCAGAACCCTGCAGAATGAAACACACTGAAGATCCTGAAGAACAAAGAGGTTGGTGTTTATTCTTCATTCATTCCTGATGCCAGGAACATTCATGTTAGAACAGGGTTACAGACTGCGACGCATATGCGACCATTTTTTGAGAATGTGCGAGTTAAAATTTTATGTGGTCGCATTTGTGCGAGTGCATGGTCATGTACTACTCAGTAAAATTCATGCATGCGCAACAGAACGCTGTTGTATCAGCAGCTGCTGCAGTCCGTAACTTATGTTCAAAGTGAACAAGTACATCATGAATGAATCCATTTTCCAAACCGTGCTTTTGACTTATCCTGAATCACTACGGTACGCCTATAATAAGTGTTTTTATATTCTGACTATTTTATCCCAGGGTCGGCTCGGCTGCGGAGTTGCCCAGTGCCTAAGTGACTCACCATAGACATTAACGGAGAGAAGTAGCTCCGGCTACAATGTTCTTCTGCAAGACACTTGCTGCAGTTTATTTATTAACACACGTACACGTCACGCGCATTGCCCACTGATGGTGAAATGCGCCAATTAAGAATTCAGGAATTACAAGCCAACGAGCCAGCATACAGCCACAGACACAACTGATGACGAGAGCACAGGTGCGGACAGGGAGGAACCAAGTGAGCAAAGGAATATAACAAATACATATTATGTTTATGTTTGATCATACAAAAATTTGGGCTGTCAAAATGAACACGTTAACGCATTTGATTCATTTTTTCAGTTAAACGCGTTAAAAATATTTAACGCAATTAATGCAGCATCAGATTTTTTCTTTCATCCATTTGCTGCTCTATCGTATTTTATCACGCTATCATTCATTCAATTGCTAATAAACAATTCAAACGCGATAAAACGCAAAAATAAGAACTTAAATCTGTACTGGCGGCGCGCTGTCTGTAAATCTCCTCTCTGTGTGATACCATAGACAGTATATAAACGTGTGATACACACACACACACACACACACAGGACTCATGCGCACAGAATGCCGCTTCAGACAGCACGCATTGAGTTCTCTTTCATGCTTGAACGGACAAAAACACACAAAAGTATGCCAAAATGTTCACTTTGTCGAGTATCCTCGTAAGCACAGTATTAATTTAGTTAAAAAGTGTTAAATGAATGCAAAGTGTTGTGACAACATCGGAATGATTGTCAGATCCAGATCCGCATTGTATGCAAAAGATCTTAAAGCGACAGCAGCCTAATAAACGTACTGTGATACAGTAAAAAAATCGGTAACACTTTATATTACGACCCGCAAACAACTGCGTAAGTAAACCGAAATTACGGTGTACGTTTCTGTAATTATAGTGTACTTCCGTGTAGGTATAAGGGAACAATATGTTAAGTTTTGGGTAATAAAGGGGTAACAAGCAGATATACAACCTGCAAAGAACTTCGTAAGTAAACCGAAATTACGGTGTACGTTTCTGTAATTATAGTGTACCTCCGTGTAGGTATAAGGGAACAATATGTTAAGTTTTGGGTAATAAAGGGGTACAACCAGATATACAAGCAAATTATTTATAATGTAATTATTTTAAAACTAACAGGTACCTATTCTGTTAATATATTCCAGGCAAAAATTGTACGTCTGTTGTATATAAAAGTTTTTATCACATTTCTGGCAAAATATGTTCTTGTGCAATGTAGTTACAGGGTAATTTTGACATCTGTGGGTTGTAAATTATATATATATATGGCTGTATGTACACTCTAAAAAGAGATGTGTTAAAAAACAACACACAAGATGTGTTGATGGAATTTGACACATGTTGTGTAGATTTTTAACACACAATGTGTGTTAAAATGTAACTCTGGAAACACTCTAAAAAGAGATGTGTTAAAAAAACAACACACAGCATGTGTTGATGGTATTTTGACACATGTTGTGTAGATTTTTAACACACAATGTGTGTTAAAATGTAACTCTGGATAGAATAGCACTGGGTGGAGGAGAGTTTGTTTTTATGAAAAAAAATATAGGTATATTTTATTTGGTATCCCATAAAATGCTCTAAAATAAATAAAGCAATATATTCAAATAAATAAATTAAATCTTAATTCATGAAAACTTAAAGATTAACGGTTGTTTTTTTGCAGCCAATCACATCATGCCTCTTTTTCAATGTCTTTTTCAAATGCTGCTTTCACTTGTTATTAATAACCAGATTAACTTTATTTCTGTCAGACTCTACAGAAGCTCTTATTGAGAATTAACAGGTTTTGGTGTTGATTATTCATTGAATGTTTCATTTAAAGTCACCAGAATCGTGATTAGTGTCAGCTTTATTTGGGCTCTTGACCCTTGACTCTTTAACATTAGTTTTCTCTGATTGCTGTAAATGTGTATTTAATTTAACACATTTTGAAACAGCAGAAATAAACACGAGAAAAATATGCTCCGATGATAATATTATCATCATGAACATATAAAATTGTTCAGCTGAAGCTCAGAAAGAGTTTAATATTTGAAAGATGAGTGTAACACATAATAGATTAGCATAATGCAATTAGCTTAAAATTAATTTTTAAATACACAGGTCGTACAGAATCTTACAGTCTAAGGTATCAAACAGACATCAAGAATCAGCGTATGAATCTCAACAATGGTGACAAACAAAATGCTTCATGCCACAATGCATGCTGGGTGCCACAATAGTGCAAATCTCATCCATGACTCCCAGCATGCATTGTGGCATGAAGCTTTTTGTTTGTCACCATTGTTGAGATTCATGCGCTGATTCTTGATGTCTGTGTTTGACTAATTTCTCCTGCAGATTAATATTTTCAGAAAACATTTATTTTATTATTCTGCCCTACTGGACAGCATGATGTCGTGTCACAGGATAATTATAACTAACAGCACATAAATAAATTAAATGCGCACCATCCATTTACTCATAAACCTGAACAGATCTGCACTTGTTGATTATGACATCATCAAGAAACATCTGATCATATTTTCTCTCGCCATAACAAATGTATTTGATTAAAATACAGTTAAAGCAGCCAGAGAAACACTAAAAAAAGAGTAAAGGGTCAAGAGCTCAAATAAAGGAGCCATTAATCACGATTCTGGTGACTTCAAATAAAACATTCAATGAAACATCAACATCTAAACCTCAGTTAATTCTCAATAAGAGCTTGTCTATGTAGATTCATGATATCTAAAACATCCAGCTAATAAAATGTCCAAACAAACTCTTTATTAAACGTCACTGGACTCCATAAACACAAGTTAACAATACGTTTCAGTTTTCATCCAAACACTCAGTTGTAAAAACACAGGAAGTAACTCTGGCAAATACACACCGACTACAGTCACATGTGACACATATCTGACACAAGTTGTGTAACTATAACACTTTAGTGTGTAAAAGGTTTCAACACACTTCTGTGTAAGAGGAATAACACATTAGTTGTGTTAAAGGTAACACAAAATGTGTAGTCCTTATAAACACAGAGATGTGTTAAGAATCGACACAGGTTGTGTGTTAAATTTGACACAACATGTGTTGTCCCTGAGCACACTCACTACATGTGTTAAAATCTACACAACATGTGTTAAAATCTACACAACATGTGTTGTCCCTGAGCACACTCACTACATGTGTTAAAACTGACACAATATGTGTTAAAATCTACACAACATGTGTTAAAATATACACAACATGTGTTGTCCCTGAGCACACACACTACATGTGTTAAAACTGACACAACATGTGTAATTTTTAACATCTCTTTCTACAGGTTGTGTTGTTTTCAACTCCTCATTTTGAGTGCCGACACTCACCATCACTGTGAATGGTATGCAGTGTTTGCTATGTTCTCAAACAAACAGGCCAGTGTAAATACAAGTTATTTATATACAATATTTTTGTCAGTTGCTACATTTTAATAAAATTCAAAGTGCAAACTCGGTTAACCTTTATTTCTTCATGAACTTTTGTCAAAAGCAGCATTATCAATTAGGGGTTGAAGTGTGAATAACTGAATAATGTCCAGTACAGTGAGTCTGTCCAGTCATTGAGCTTGAAACATTGTGTTGTACTTTGTGTGCACATGCGTTCTGTACTCGACTATTGATTAAACGGTTAATATTTTTGCATCTGGCCCTTTCGCTTTATTTTTTAAAATGACACAATTTGTGTGTTAAAATGACTTACACATTTATTGTGTTAAATTTGACACAACATGTGTTGTCCCTGAGCACACTCACTACATGTGTTAAAACTGACACAACATGTGTCATTTTTAACACATCTCTTTTTAGAGTGTAAGCACAGTATGATAAAAATTTAATCTGAAACAATTTTATAAACAGCTGATTTCGAAAAACATTGGCAATGCTATTTATTGGGTTTTCTTACTAAACTACTTAACATTTAGCCCAAAAAAAAAAAAATTCTGCTATGACTTTAATTTAGAACGTACCATGTAGTACTTAGTACTTACCTTATCACATTGTATTGCAATGCCACTTAAATGTCAGGGCAAATATACTGTGTAATTAATTTTTTTTTTTTTTTTTTTTTATAAGAGTAGCTTACCTTTCTCTGTAATTACTGTGCAAATAGTGTTGTTTCGTATTGTTACATAGTAAGTAGTGTTTGTTACCCGTTTCAACTGTGTATTTACAGGGTAAGTGTAACTCCTGCGGGCTGTAAATTAAAGTGGCGCTTGTTACCCCCTTGTTCTGTGTAGTTACAGGGTAAGTGTAACTCCTGCGGGCTGTAAATTAAAGTGGCGCTTGTTACCCCCTTGTTCTGTGTAGTTACAGGGTAAGTGCAGTAAATATACAATAAAGGATCCAATTTAATTTCTGACTTTTATTTTACAAAAACATTTCAAAACACTTTTTCATCTTAATAAAACATTGTCTTTTCTACAGTATACTCAAACAACAAAGTAACACATTATACCCCCCAACCCCTTTATTTGCTTCTCTTGCTTTTCTTCTTCTTTCTTTTCTTGCTCTTCTTTTTCTTAACTTCCACAGGGGACTCTGAAGTTGAGGAGTTGATGGAGTCCCATTGGTCTTGCTGCACTGCAAAAATATGAATATATATACATGCTCTTAGCAAGCTACACCTTCAATTTTAAGTTGTCGAACAATCCTCCGCTCTAAACATTTTGTGCCACCTGATATTACTGTAGTAACTGTAATTTTGAAGAAAACACATTTTGGTGAAGTTTGAGGCAGATCATGGGGGGGTTGTGATATTTTATAGTGATAATGACTGTAGTGCAGCAGAAAATGTATTTTAAAAAGGCATAGTTCTGACAGCAACAAAAAAAAACAAAAAAGCATGAAACACAAACATGAGGGCTGTGGCACTATAGGAACAGCATATCTTTGTGTCATTGCAGATGGGACAGCAGACTTCATCTTTTCAATTTCCTTTTTCAAAAAATCACACTCATCTTTGAGCAAGGTGATCTCTGCTTTAAGAGTGATAATCTTATCTTTGAAAGAAAGAAAGAAAGAAAGAAAGAAAGAAAGAAAGAAAGAAAGGTTAGACGTTTAAATTTTACTCCTGCCCTACTCCAGGGCTTATACTTGTGACCACTTTCCTATTTTTTAAAACATCAAATTGAAGAACTAAACATCACTGGTACTGTACATTATAAATGCACTTGTTAAAGGATTAGTTCACCCCAAAATGAAAATTTACAACGGACAACGGTAACAAACATTGGTCACCATCGTTAAGTCCAAATCAATGCAGTTTCAAAAGTCTTTTAAGTGTTTAAACGGGCTGTACGTGATAACAGCTGAAGAAGAGGTTGTTATCTAGCGAAACGATAGGTCATTTAAAAAAAAGGAATATATAATTTATAGACTTTTTACCTTCAATAGTTCGGATTGAGCTGATCAACAAACGGACAGGGAACTACGTCATCACGTTGAAAGGTCACGCCTGCGCCGGCAATACTATTTGAACTACTATTCATATTCATCAGAATGTTATTCATATACTATTCATATTCATATTCACTGAATACTATTTCTATATATATAATCGCAAACAATACTATTTGAATTATCCTCCTACGTACGGTCGCATTGTAAACAGTGGGGCGGTACTTCGGCCGGCGCAGGCGTGACCTTTCAACGTGATGACGTAGTTCCCTGTCCGTTTGTTGATCAGCTCAATCCGAACTATTGAACTATTGAACTATTGCCACAGCCCTCAGGTTTGTGTTTCATGCTTTTTTGTTTTTTTGTTGCTGTCAGAACAACTATGCCTTTTTAAAAAACATTTTCTGCTGCACTACAGTCATTATCACTATAAAATATCACAACCCCCCCATGATCTGACTCAAACTTCACCAAAATGTGTTTTCTTCAAAATTACAGTTACTACAGTAATATCAGGTGGCACAAAATGTTTAGAGCGGAGGATTGTTCGACAACTTAAAATTGAAGGTGTAGCTTGCTAAGAGCATGTATACTGTATATTTATATTTTTGCAGTGCAGCAAGACCAATGGGACTCCATCAACTCCTCAACTTCAGAGTCCCCTGTGGAAGTTAAGAAAAAGAAGAGCAAGAAAAGAAAGAAGAAGAAAAGCAAGGGACGCAAATAAAGGGGGGGGGGGGTATAATGTGTTACTTTGTTGTTTGAGTATACTGTAGAAAAGACAATGTTTTATTAAGATGAAAAAATGTTTGACATTTTTTTGTAAAATAAAAGTCAGAAATTAAATTGGATCCTTTATTGTATATTTACTGCACTTACCCTGTAACTACACAGAACAAGGGGGTAACAAGCGCCACTTTAATTTACAGCCCGCAGGAGTTACACTTACCCTGTAAATACACAGAACAAGGGGGTAACAAGCGCCACTTTAATTTACAGCCCGCAGGAGTTACACTTACCCTGTAACTACACAGTTGAAACGGGTAACAAACACTACTTACTATGTAACAATACGAAACAACACTATTTGCACAGTAATTACAGAGAAAGGTACTCTTATTAAAAAAACTAAACAAAAAACTTTTAATTACACAGTATAATTTGCCCTGACATTTAAGTGTTATTGCAATACAATGTGATAAGGTAAGTACTAAGTACTACATGGTACGTTTTAAATTAAAATCATAGCAAAAACAATTTTTTTTGGCTTAACGTTATGTAGTTTAGTAAGAAAAGCCAATAAATAGCATTGCCAAAAAGTTTAATTTACAACCCACAGATGTCAAAATTACCCTGTAACTACATTGCACAAAGACATATTTTTCCAGAAATGTGATAAAAGCTTTTATATACAACAGACGTACAATTTTTGCCTGGGATATATTAACAGAATAGGTACCTGTTAGTTTTAAAATAATTACATTATAAATAATTTGCTTGTATATCTGGTTGTACCCCTTTATTACCCAAAACTTAACATATTGTTCCCTTATACCTACACGGAGGTACACTATAATTACAGAAACGTACACCGTAATTTCGGTTTACTTACGAAGTTCTTTGCAGGTTGTATATCTGCTTGTTACCCCTTTATTACCCAAAACTTAACATATTGTTCCCTTATACCTACACGGAAGTACACTATAATTACAGAAACGTACACCGTAATTTCGGTTTACTTACGCAGTTGTTTGCGGGTCGTAATATAAAGTGTTACCAAAAAATCTAAATTTTCACCAGGAATTTTGTTTTGAAAAACTTTTATTTTGTACAAAATGGCACATTGTTCATAATTATGTCAAAGTATATTTTTATGTTAACATTATTCTAGTTAAGTTTCATTTATCCAATTATTAACATAGTACCTTATTTGTGGAGATTTTCAAGGTTATAAAAGTTCATCTAAATGATTACAATATTTTAGGGCTCACTTTTATGTCCTTTAACTTCATATTTCTCTTTTCATATTTCACTATTTTGATGTACTAAAAATGAAATTATTTTTTCTTTCATTTCAGACCTGATGGAAGTGAAGAAGGAGAGTGAAGAACTGAGTGAAGTGAAGGAGGAGAGTGAAGAACTGAGTGAAGTGAAGGAGCGTGAAGAACTGAGTGAAGTGAAGGAGGAGAGTGAAGAACTGAGTGAAGTGAAGGAGGAGAGTGAAGAACTGAGTGAAGTGAAGGAGGAGAGTGAAGAACTGAGTGAAGTGAAGGAGGAGAGTGAAGAACTGAGTGAAGTGAAGGAGGAGAGTGAAGAACTGAGAGAAGTGAAGGAGGAGAGTGAAGAAATGAGACAAGTGAAGGAGGAGAGTGAAGAACTGAGTGAAGTGAAGGAGGAGGAGAGTGAAGAACTGAGTGAAGTGAAGGAGGAGCGTGAAGAACTGAGTGAAGTGAAGGAGGAGAGTGAAGAACTGAGTGAAGTGGAGGCGAAACATCATGTCAAACCTGGAGAAAAACCTTTGAGTCGCTCAAAGACATTTTTAAAGAAAAGAAGAGCCAAGAAATCTTTCACCTGCACTCAGTGTGGAAAGAGTTACACAAGCAAACAAAGTCTTGAGATTCACATGAGAGTTCACACTGGAGAGAAGCCGTTCACATGTGATCAATGTGGAAAGAGTTTCAGTCAATCATCATCCCTTGATGTTCACATGAGGATCCACACTGGAGAGAAGCCGTTCACATGTGATCAATGTGGGAGGAGTTTCACACTAAAAACAAATCTTAAGATGCACATGAGGATCCACACTGGAGAGAAGCCGTTCACATGTGATCAGTGCAGAAAAACATTTCTTGTGTCATCAAACCTGAAGGCACACCTGACAGTTCATATGAAGGAGAAGTCACATTCATGTTCTGAATGTGGAAAGAGTTTTTCAGTGCAGCATTCTTTACAAAGACATCAGAAAACTCATACTGGTGTGAGAGAGTACATGTGCTTTGAGTGTGAGAAGACTTTTATAACAGCAGCCAGTTTAAAACTACACGAGAGAATTCACACTGGAGAAAAACCTTACAAGTGTTCACACTGTGACAAGAGATTCAGTCATTTACAACATTTGAAAACACATGAGAGGATCCACACTGGAGAAAAACCTTACAAGTGTTCACACTGCGACAAGAGATTCAATCATTCATCATATCTGAAAACACATGAGAGGATCCACACTGGAGAAAAACCTTACAAGTGTTCACACTGTGACAAGAGATTCAGTCAGTTGCAACATCTGAAAACACATGAGAGGATCCACACTGGAGAAAAACCTTACAAGTGTTCACACTGCGACAAGAGATTCAGTCAGTCACCACATCTGAAAACACATGAGATGATCCACAGTAGAGAGAAGCCGCACACGTGTGATCAGTGTGGAAAGCGCTTCAGTTTTAAAAGTCAGCTGAAGATACATATGAAGATCTGTTAGATCCAGGGCTGGAAATGGCTGAGATTCATTCGGGGGAAAGTATGCCAAAATGTTCACTTTGTCGAGTATCCTCGTAAGCACAGTATTAAATTAGTTAAAAAGTGTTAAATGAAAGCAAAGAGTTGGGACAACATCGGATGATTGTCAGATCCAGATCCGCATTGTATGCATCAGATCTTAAAGCGACAGCAGCCTAATAAACCCGCTTCTGTGATAAAAAAAATCAAATCAAAGAAAAAAGTCAGAGAAAAATTACAGTGAAGACTGAGAGGTGTTTGATAACTTTATTCAATTTATGTATATTTCCTACCTAATAAATCAAATATTTAAAATATACTTTATGTTGTTTCTACATTAATTTAGAGATTAAATGTGAAATTATTACAATATAAAAATATATTAAAAACTTGAATGTGAAGTGTGATTAATCACGAATATGCTAGTTAATTGTTTTAATCGATTGACAGTACTAAATAAAATACAATCAAACATTAAACATTAATTTTTATAGCTATTTTAATGGTTTTCATTTAAAAGATTAAAACATTTTGCCAACATGAGGTCCTGTGTCACTGTCAGTCTTTTTACATCAGTGCAAAACTAGGGTACGCAGATTAGGACAACTATTCATCAGCATGCATTGATTAATCCCATGTTGTAAAAAAAAACTATTTGGTGCGACCAAATCATGTGCTGGTGCGACCAACTGAGAAAGTTGGTAGCACCAGTGCAACCAGTGGAAAAGTTAGTCTGGAGCCCTGTAGAAAGATTCAAACACTTCTTCACATTTAGATTAACAGTAACACTATCAAATAGGTACTGATTTTTCAACATAAAGAGAGGATTGAGGAACTTTCTTTTTGATTGTTAACATCAGGTCAAGCTAAGTATAATTTTAGCTCTGGTTCACAATTGTTTTTTTTTTTTGTTGTTTTTTGCAACCATGTTAAAAAAATGTTGGACATTTCTCAACATAGTTTACAACATTGTTTTTTTTAAGCAATAAACATTAAACTGTATCAAGTAAATAGTCTACTTTAATTTTTCACCAGGAATTTTGTTTTGAAAAATGACCGGCCTACAAAAAATAACTTATAAATCACTTGTTATGCTATATTATCATTTAATATTGGATTCAGTCTTTTTGTCCACTTGTTCTCTTTCAATTAGGACTGGTTTTATATTTATATTTGCATCTGATTAATTGTAGGCCTCATTTATTTGAGAGTAGGCATCTCATTTTTTGAGTAAAGCGAAAATGAGTTTTTGAGTAAGCGACGTGAGCGCTCTGAAAGCGGCACTAAAAGACTGCTTTTAAAACTTTCACAGAGACCTCAAACAGAACAGCTGCCTTTCTTTAAATTGAATTTCGTTTTGTATTAATTATATCTTAATTTTAATCAATGTTTCATGAACCAATTGCCTGGATTTAATAAAGAAGTAAATAAAATATCAGACAATAGATAATCACGACATGGAGGCGCCGGCGAGTGAACTGGAGTTCGTCTCATAAATGAACCGAAACTCAGTGTATAATGCACATTCACATTCACAGCGTATTTAGACACATTTAGACGCATTCATAATCATTACTTTTACCGGTTCTTTGTGGCAAGCTTTATGCGTGCGATCGTGCGCTTGAGTGCGGCTATATTACGTAAACGCTCATTATCCTGTAGGCTATAGCCTATAAGTAATTAAATTAATATAAAGGGGCGATTTGTCCACGAATGACTTAAATGAACAACTAGCCTACTAGTCGACTAGAAAAAACTAGGAAGCAGCCCTTATTCCACATATTTTCGAACCAGGCAACAGGACATCTGGGTTGAGCGAGCGACCCTGCGGAATGAACGAGCGGAGCGGAATATTCAGAAATGCGCTCTCCACTCACAAGCTCTGATCGGAACAAGCCCGAACCTCACTGTCTGCTGAACTTGCGCAGAAACATCCAAATATAACCAGCTTTTTAAAATGTTTTTTAAAACGTAACACTATTTTAGCACAAATTATGAGCTTATTGGCGATTTTTTAAATAATTATTGACAAAATTAGAATATAGTAAAAGTTTTTTGTTTTTTTGAAAGTTTTGGGTGGGCCTGTTGAAAAGTGGGGCCTGAGCTATAGGACATCGTCTTTCAAAACATAACCTGCGCGAAAGAGAGAAAAAAAATGAATGCGTCATTGTACCCATGCACTTCCGAATGCGTCTCTGTCCCCAGCACATTTCAAACCAACTGACGCCCATGACTACTACTAGCGCCGCCCCTGGACATGCATACACGCAAGGGCTACAAAACTAACATTTTTATTTAAAACATTGTCTTACCTGCAAGCGACGCACGAGCATCATCCCACTGTCTCTTCTTTTTTCTGCCCCCGACTCTTGGTGCCTTTTCGAGGCCATGTCTAAGTTCGGTGTCTACCAAATTTGACATTTAGGCATAATCGAACAGACCACTGGGAGGTGGGGAAGGGGGGCACCAGAGGGAAACTGGAGAGAGGGCCGCACAGGAGATTCACCTTTTTCTCGACTAATTTGGTCTAGGCCTATATTACTTTTGTATTGCTTTTGTATATTAACATGCTTTAGACATGCTTTTTATTTATACTAGTAGCCTATTGTGATGATTTTTCACGACCCAGATTTTTTGGTGCCCCCCCAAGCACTTGGTGCCCTACGCGCAGTGCGTGATGTGCGTGTGCGGAGCGCCGGCCCTGATCTTGAGCTTCACATGAGAGTTCACACTGGAGAGAAGCCGTTCACATGTGATCAATGTGGAAAGAGTTTCAGGCAATCATCATACCTTAATGTTCACGAGGATCCACACTGGAGAGAAGCCGTTCACATGTGATCAATGTGGGAAGAGTTTCACAAACAAACATAGTCTAGAGTGTCACATGAGAGTTTCTCTGGGCATCACACCTGAAGGCACACGGTCCAACTATACGTGACTTCACCTGATTTTCAGAATTGTACCTCTTTCATGTGTAATTTCTCTAGCAACTAAAGTGAATTCTCTCTGTACTTCTTCCTAAGGAGGAAGTGTATTATCAGTAGTCTTGGTAGTTTGTCCTGATGATAGTTAGCTCAGGCCCTCTTCAACCTTTGAGAAACTGCGATTCCCTAGTGCTTCTGTGTGTGCATTGAATGTTCTATGCAGGTCCTGTATAGGAGTTATGGAACACTTCGGTATGCAACAACAGAGACACCTTTCCACGACCTCTGAGGTCACCACAGGACTAAATAACGGACAACAACTACTGATCAGGAAGATCAGGCCTTTCCTAACTGAGCATGCAATACAACTTCTCGTCCAGGCCCTGGTCATTTCTAGGCTTGATTACGGCAATGCTCTTCTGGCTGGACTTCCATCATGTGCAACTAAACCTCTACAAATGATTCAGAATGCTGCAGCTCATCTTGTCTTCTTGTCTGCACTGGCTACCACTCGCTGCTCGTATCAAGTTCAAGGCATTGACGCTTGCTTACAGATCTACCACAGGTTCAGCTCCCTTCTACTTTCACTTGCTCCAACGAGGCCAGAAGCCTACAATCCGTCAAAGAGTGACGGTTTGTGACACCATCACAGAGAGCCGCATAATCACTCTCCAGAACATTCTCATTCACGGTTCCATGCAGGTGAAATGATCTCCCCACCCTCATCCGTAATGCAGAATCCCTGACAACATTCAAAAGACAACTGAAAACTATAATATATATATATATATATATATATATATATATATATATATATATATATATATATATATATATATATATAGTTTTCAGTTGTCTTTTGAATGTTGTCAGGGATTTATTATATATATATATATATATATATATATATATATATATATATATATATATAAACAATATATATTGTTTTTTTTTCTTTAATCCTCCCATGTCAGGCTTGTGCTACTCTGAGCAATACCTGAACTTTGTATTTTGAGCACTTCTTGCGTTGTGTTTGCCTCTTCACAATGACTCACTTAATTTAGTCCTCATTTGTAAGTCGCTTTGGACAAAGGCATCTGCTAAATGACTAAATGTAAACTATCTTGACTAATGGCGACATACTCTCCTATCTATCCATATGTGGAAATTTGCTTTGACTATATTCAATTCAATTCAATTCAAATTTATTTGTATAGCGCTTTTCACAATACATATTGTTTCAAAGCAGCTTTACAGAAAGTGCATTTCAGAAATGTACATTGAGAAATACAGTTAGTTAATCATGTATTGATTTAGGGCATAAACATAGCCAGCGTCGAGTCGTCTCTTCACAGGCGCCGAGTCGTCTCTGCACGGGTGTTGGAGAATCTGTAGTTTCCATGAGAGGCTGGATACAAACTGGAGCTGACGATCTGTATTTACCTCGGGACTAGCGTCCCGAGATAACAACAGAAAAGCATATGGGAAATAATTAGCGTAGCTGCTGTTCGCAATATTAATGCATTCAATCTGATTCAACTGTAGTATAAAATGTAAGTATTATGTGAATGCCTGGCTGAAGAGATGCGTCTTTAATCTAGTTTGTATGTGTTTATATGTGTTCTTAGCCAATCAGAAACTGCAACCTGAAACAAGGACGTAGCTTAGACCTTGGTGAAGGGTATAATTGCTGTGATCTTTGTTACTGTAAGTGGGGCAACCTACGAACTCCACGTCTTGAAGCTGACTTCTGCTGATGAAACTGCAAACTATCTTCAGTAAAACTTTTCTTCAATTTATTATAATTCTGACTCTGGGTCTTCTTTTAAACATCTGGGGTCTCATTTATAAAACTGTGCGTAGGAACCTTACTAAAAGTGTACGTGCGGCCAAAAGCCAAAAATGGCGTACGCAATATAATATTCGGATTTATAAAACCATTCGTACGCCAGAACCTGCGCAGAATTCACTTTATAAATCCCAGTCAGCGGAAGATTGTGCGCCCATGCGTCTCCTCCCCGAAATAACCATATATGGAGCTTACAACGCCTAGTTTTACTATGCAGATCCTCATCTGCATATCATTTGCATATGATTATTCATCCACGTGATAACGTTTAACGGTACAAGACACATTACATTAATAAAAATCAAGTAGTTGCCTATCCTTGCCTTGTTTTTGAATACATAAATCAAATAGTGTAAAATACATTTCAGAGAAAGTTTTTCTCAATCTTTTCCACTGGCCGAATTGTATTTTTAATTGATACTTTTAATGGAAACAGATAGGCCTTGGGCATTATTTGCACAAAACTATTTTCTCAGACAATCTGGTATTATCATGATAAGCAGTTATCTCTGTGGTTAAAACATTAAAACACAGCATGCCAGAGGAAACGTGTTCAAAAACACCGCATTAACAACAAATATTTCTATTGACTGAATTTGAATATAAAAATGTTGTAACTTCTCAGTAATGATTTCATGTTTAAGTGCTTAACTCCATTAGTTTAAATCATTATTTTATTTATTTAAACTGTTATTTGCGTCAGTTTCACTAAACGGCCCAATGCGCTCGCTGGCGCGGACATTTAAGAAGGGATGGATATTTGCTTCAAGTGGCAGGCTTGGTGAGTGAAATTATATTTGTATTATCTTTCTGTATATGTTCAATTTTCTTTAGATTTTCTGTCTAAAAGTGACCAAAAAGACACTTAACTCCAGCTCACCATCGGTGTCGCCAATTCCCTTTGTCTCCAGAATGTGCGTACGCACGGCTCAAAGTTTGCTTAAAGGTGCGCACATTCTCCCGTCAAGTTTGTTTTTTATAGATCACAACCTTTGCGTGGGAACTGGCGTACGTACGTTTCCAACCCCCGTTTTGTGCGTACGCACACTTTATAAATGAGACCCCTGGGGCCTCATGTATAAAACTTTGCGTAGATTTCATCCTTAAAGTGTGCGTACGCACATAAGGCAGAATTTGCGTACGCACAAAAGTTTTCAGATTTATAAAACCGCACGTACGCCAGAACCTGCGCAAGGTTCACTTTATAAATCACAATTATCTGAATATTGTGCGCAGGTGCACGTGCTTATAGCTTACCCCAATCTCCTCCAGAAATAACCATATTTGGAGGTTAAGACCGCCTATTTTGAATATGTATGATCTCCCTGCATATTAATACGACCGATAATTGTCATTGATCTGTTTGGCTAAAAATGGAAGAACAGAAACACACCATCTTGTGGTGATATAACAACATTACACCAATGTCAGTGAGAAGAAAATGGCTGGAAAATCAGCAAAATATCAGCAAAACACTTCCCGAAAGAAAAATGACCCAGGTAAAAAATCTATTCAAATTATATGAATGAAACAAATGTATTTATGTACAATACTGTCTCTATCATCATATGGGGATTATAATTTGACATATTTTAGTAATAGTAGCACTCTAGGACATCAGTAAATGTGAAGCACTCGTTTGAGGACATTGGGACTATATTACGTTATTTATTCTACCATGTGGTTAGCTAAACTTGGGAATTTTTAGACGGATCGCAATAGCATTGAAAAAACAACATTTGTCTGTGTGTGTATGTGTGTGTGTGTGTGTGTGTAAGCATGAATTATTGAGTTAACATGGAAAAACTGGTTTGCTTTAGTGCAGAAAACTGGTAAAAATCAAGAATTTCAAAATGAAAGTGAGCCAATAAGTGGCCTTCTACTGCTCCCTGCTGGCCATTACCAGTACTATTATAAAAATCAGATTTTGTCAGTGTTTATCACTTCATTTGTACTGACACTTCACATAATTGCTAGTAAAATGGTAAATTATAGACCCACTGTCCTTGCATGAGGACATCATATGGTAAAACATAGACCCACTGTCCTTGCATGAGGACATCATTTTCTGCAAAAACTACTTCCTGTACAAAAACAAATTTTAGTTATTATACTTATTAGGTCCTACTTATCCCAAATAGCAAGAACAATTATAAAATGCACACCAGGCAAGCTCTCGGGTCTCAGGAGGTTAAAAGTAGTCGTAAAAAAAAGAATATGTGCACACAGGCGCAGTGTCGGAACAACTGGTGGTGGTCAAGGAATCACTGACCTCTCAGCCTTTGATGCAAGGGTGGGTGCGATTATAGGGGAAACAGGATTAAGTGGAGTTCTTCCAGAATTCCAAGGTGATACGGATGTGATTTGCGGTGACAATGGTAAGTAATTGATTTATCTACACATTATATAAGTTTTTGTCTGTTTAAAATTCTGCTTTTTTATTGTGGATAATTTAAATCAACCAATTCAAATTCCGTGGAAGTGGAAACTCCTAAAATATCCAAGTGACAAATCTAGCAATAGATGCAGCTGCCCTTAAGATATACGTTTATTAAAATAGTCGATTTTCCTGTTTATTCATATGCTAAAAATGTAACTTAAAAAGACAAAAGCAAGTCATCAAGTGCACATTTTATTTCACACATTTACAGATATGCAATACAACCTCTATTTAATTAAACGTTTTTTAATGATTAAAGGAACAGTTAATCCTGGAATGCCTTCAAGCCCGGTGAGTGGTCCAAGTGGGGTAGACAAGGGATGTAAGCTTAGATCCTACGTGCCACCGCCGCCGCCATCCTGTGTGCCACCACCGGCATCTTGTGTGCCTCCACCAACGTCCAGTGTGCCGCCATCATCAAATGCCCAAGCAACCCCATCCTGTGCGCAATCCAGTGCATCATCATCATCATCATCATCCTTTGTGCCACCACCGAGCGCTGGTAACTCAAGGCGTGTACTGACGGAAGAAGTCATGCAGACCCAATGTCACATGGTTCATGCTGTTAATGCGGTGTGTTCCGAACTGAAAGAAATAAAAACAATTTTGTCAGAAATAAGTGGTTCACTTAAAGAACTTGTGAAAAAATAAAAAGTTTGAATTCACTTGCCTTTTTACATTCCATTTATTACATTTATACGCCGCTGTATTGCCATAGCATTATGCACTGCATTAGGAGGGCCAGGGTCGGGTTCATATCTTCAGTATGGGCGTTCGATGGAACAGGTATACCATTCTTTTGAGCAATGTTGTGCAACACTGCGCAAGCCACCACAATGCGGCAAACCTTTGTAGGGCTGTACAATACTGTGCCACCAGACCTATCCAAGCACCTCCAGCGTCCTTTTAGCAGACCAATAGTGCGTTCGACCACTGAACGCGTCCGGCAATGCTTCTCGTTATAACGCCGTTCTTGTTCGGTTTGGGGTCTAGTTAGTGGAGTTAGCAGCCACGTTCTAAGGGGATAACCACTGTCTCCTGAGAGGTAAAACATTTACAATTTTTTTTTAAAGAAAATATAACAAAACAATGAATGTAAATACAATGGGACAATTAATATAACATTTCAAGTGCTAGGCAGAGGTAACAATTATAAACAATATTATAAGAATACTTTAAAGAAAGTACATGCTTGTAAAATAGCCTACAGATAGCTTTTTGTTTTTTTCCAGGGCAATATTGATTCAATATAACATTTCACTTAATTTTTAAATGCTATAAAACATGTTTTGTTTCCTGAAAATTTGCATTTATTAATGTGAACTTTTGCTTTAAAAAAAATATTAAAATAAGTGTGGGTTTGTTTATCATTGGAGATTATAATTATACCTAAAAGAAAAAAACATTTTAAAAGGTATGCTTTAAACACATTTGCATCATTACTCAATTACAATTACATGCGCATTCCTGCCGACTTACCAAGAAGCCATCCATCACGCACAGCTCCTGTTTGCAGTCTGTTCCCTACACTGCTGTTGGACAAAATGTAGGAATCATGAGTTGACCCAGGCCATCTCGCAACTACATTTGTCAGAGACATATGCGCATCACATATGATCTGCACGTTCAAAGAATGAAAATGTTTTCGGTTAACAAAAGCAAATTCATTCTCAGATGGTGCCTTTATTGCAACATGAGTGCAGTCAATAGCACCGATTACATTGGGAAAACTGGCGATTGCTGCAAATTGCATTTTGATGTTGGCCTGTTCAGCTTGCATGTAAGGAAAACGGATGTATCAGGGTGCCATCCCCACTATGGCATCCCATACATATGGCATGACACGGCTCAGGGATGACTGCGACATACCCGATCGGTCTGCCAACTCTCGCTGGAAAGTACCAGTGGCCAAGTGGCCTAATGTGGTCAATACTTGTACAGGAACACACAGCGTGTGGTTTCTCCGCAAGGGTCTTTCCAATATTGGCCGTAATTCAGAACACAATTCCAAGAGGATGGCTCTTGGGAATCGAAATCGGCTCATGAGCCAATCATCATCATGAGCAAGGAAATCTTCACGGTCTCTGAAAACACGCTCCCTCCGTAGAGCGTCATTAGCAAGGTCTTCTAACAGCGCTAGAGCATCCATTATGATATGTTATATACGCACATACCTTTTTATAGCCCATTCATTAAAAAAAAAATAGTAAATTCAAAGTATTTGCACCTGGTTAAGAATGCTGATAATGATAATTCTGGTTGATGCAATTTGATTTATTGGGTGATGTAATAGGATAATTTAGAAGTTTTTCATTTTAAATAGTTATTGCTCTTTGGGCCAGTTGGTGTCGCCAAAACACATACTCTTCTAAAAGAGTGCGTACGCACGGTCAAGAGCATCCTTATGGTGCGCACTTATTTACGGCAAGTTTATTTTTTATAAATCCTGATATGTGCGTGGAAAAATGCGTACGCATATTTCTATGGCCATTTTGTGCGTACGCAACGTTTAGACATCAGGCCCCTGGTCCTTGGCTCCTAAACTGTTACCTCCTAACACAGAGTTCTCAAACCGGTTCCACGGAGGGCCTAGTGTATGCAGGTTTTTGGTCTTTCCCTTCAATTAGTGCCCAATTAAGACCTAGACTACCAGGTGAGGGGAGATCTTAACCAATTAGTGACCTACTCAATCAGTTTGGTTCAAGGTAAAAGAGAAAACCTGCATACACTAGGCCCTCCGTGGAACCGGTTTGAGACCACTGTCCCTAACACCTTACTTGATAGGTGTGGTGTATGCCGGAAAGCAAGGATCGCCGTCATTCTCGCTCGAAGAAGAAAGCGGCACGGTAGACAAAAATGGAGGGCATACAGCAGAACTTGTTCTTGCTTCTTGGCATGTGGCTGTGTGTCTCAAGAAGACAAGCACTGAAATTGGGTGTTTCTCAGTACCAAGTACACAAAGTTAATTCTGCAAAAGGAACTGCAGCGTCCTTGATAGCGTCTCTCAGCAACAAAACGAAACATAAAACACAACCCTGTCTCTTCGTTTACATGTTAGAAATATTAAACATATAAATATGTGCACATGTACTTTGATAATTCATAAGGGTTAATAACAGTTCTTTGTTCTATCAATGTAGCAGAGAATCATGGGACATCATGGGACTCCACATGCCATCCTTGTGCATTTTACTACCTTAATCTAATTACTATGAGTATAAGAAAATGCAAATATATAGAACATTAAATTTCTTCCATAAATGTAAGTCATTACATCACACTTATACTCTTCATCTCTCATTTTCATATAAATGATCACCCTCTTAAACTTGTGAAATAAGGTTTTTAAAAGAAGAAAGCTTAGGCTGTTTTTTTATGGGAATAGTCCCTGAAGTATTTAGCAAGTAAAGACTTTATCTGAAGCCGGGCTAAATGAATAAACACTGTTATTGCAGTCCTGACATAAAATCAGACCCGGAGTCACCTCAGTATAAACAAGAAATAGTATAGATGTTCAGAATATAAAAAACATATCTTAATTCAATTAATACATTTCACTGTAACTTCTGCTAGTTGTGTCATCATCAAATTTCGTTTGTTTTGGACATACATCATGAAATTCATCCTCATAATTAGACATTCGAAGCATTTGGTATGAGATTGTTTTTGTCACGAGTCTCGTTACTAAAGCTGAAATACAGTGAATTACACATAGTAGGCACATCAACAACAGAAATCCTATTACTATCACTGGCAGTATCGTATGACATATCCAATTGCCCCACCATCTCCAGAGGTTGGTCAACCATTCAAACCATGAGTTGTCACTTCTTGATGGTTCTTTTACGGCCATTCTCATGTGCTCAATAATGTTGGTAATGTTGTCACTATAGTCTGGAATGTAAACACATCATGATGTTCCTAACATTTTACACACCCAGGGACGGACTGACAATCTGTGCGTTCTGGAAAAGTCCAGAACGGCCGTCCAACCGAGGGCCGTCGCAAAAAAAAAAAAAAAAAAAAGGTCTAATAAAGCAATATGAACAGCCAACAGCAGGGGCACTAATATGATAATTTATATGCTACGTGTAAAAAACAACAACTGAGGAAGAGGAGTCGGCCTATAGCCACTGACAGAAAGTTAGTTTTATAAGGCTGCACTTTTAAATTTGCTTACATTATATTTGAATAGCAGTGGTCTCCAACGTGGTGCCTGTGAGTTGTCCGCTAAACACATTCTATAAATAGCCCCAACTTGCCGTCGGGGTTGCAGACTTCGAATGGTATAATTTTGCGACCTTTTCAACTAAACGTTTCAATTTGAACTTTTGCCTCTACAAAATTACCCAACTCTCTTTGATTATACGCTGTCATTTGCGTTGCGTATGAGAAACATCAAATGGCAAACGCTCAAAAAGCGGAACAAAACTTGTTTTATCTGAGCAGCGCATTATCAGCTCGGCCCAAAAAACAGCGATCGCGGCCAAAGCAGCTGTGCGGGCTGATCTCGATCACGCGAACATTAGGCTATTACACAGAGCTGCGCGATCCACTGAGAAGCAGTTCAATTCAGCGCAGAATTCTCTATCTCTATTATAAACCCACAAATGACTATGTGATTTAAGCTTGTTAAAGGAGAACTCTTTTTTTGTAAATTTGGAGTGCTGTCAATACAGAGAACAACGACAAAAATCGGTGTTGCCTACACCGTGTTATCCTCTTTTTAAAATTTGCACCCTGTTGACTTCAATGGGGCAAGTTTTAAACCTGCTTTTAGCCTCTTAACATCCTTGATGAGTCATTACAAGTGCCCAGCCATGTGAGTGATTCCTTCGGAGTGAACGCGGGTCAATCTGACTGCAGTAGATGTGAAAGATATGAATAAAAATGATATTTATTTAGCCAGCGCTCATACCTGTATTTACATCCTGTTTTCGGTCAAAGTCCATAGTAATCGTTTGTCGAGTTCACGCGCATTGGTTTAGTACCTATGATCATGCGCGTGAACTCGACGTGAAATGGCACAGACTGCATTCCCAGATGAACGTTAAGCAACCCAAACTCACAGCATGAGAATCCCAAGACGCTCCACACATATGAATGATAACAACTATGCAAAAGTTAGACAGTCAAATCACTCCATCTCCACCTATAGCTGGTGTGTGGTGATGGTTTTGAAAACTCTGAGTCTCGGGCTGGTTTGTCTTCTTCTGTTCATCATCATCTCATACTGCAGTATTTCATGATCACAGCAGAGAGACAAGATGAAGAGTTACAGGAACACAGCTGAAGAGTTTGATCAAACTAAATACTGCAAACATGGCAATTACACTGAGCTAACACTGGATTTAGATCACAATATCGCAAGTTGTTTTAAACAAGGTTGTGCGGTTTCTCTCTGCTGTGGATCTTCTCATGTCTTTTCAGATATTCTGATCGACTGAATCTCTTGTCACAGTGTGAACACTTGTAAGGTTTTTCTCCAGTGTGAATTCTCTCATGCAGTTTTAAATAGTTCTGTCTAATAAAAGTCTTCTCACACTCAAAGCACATGTACTCTCTCACACCAATGTGAATTTTCTGATGTGCATGAAAAACTCTTTCCACACACAGAACATGAATGTGGCTTCTCCTTCGTATGAACTGTCAGGTGTGCCTTCAGGTTTGATGACCCAATAAATGTTTTGCCACATTGATCACATGTGAACGGCTTTTCTCCAGTATGAACTCTCATGTGACGCTCAAGATGATGTTTGTTTGATAAACTCTTCCCACATTGATCACATGTGAACGGCTTCTCTCCAGTGTGAATTAACATGTGCCACTTAAGACTTGTTTTTTGCGTGAAACTCTTCCCACATTGATCACATGAGAATGGCTTCTCTCCAGTGTGAACTCTCATGTGAATCTCCAGACTTTGTGTGGTTGTGAAACTCTTTCCACACTGAGTGCAGGTTGTAGATTTCTTGGCTCTTCTTTTCTTTAAAGATGTCTTTGAGTGACTCAAAGGTTTTTCTCCAGGTTTGACATGATGTTCCTCCTCCACTTCACTCAGTTCTTCACTCTCCTCCTTCACTTCACTCAGTTCTTCACTCTCCTCCTTCACTTCACTCAGTTCTTCACTCTCCTCCTTCACTTCACTCAGTTCTTCACTCTCCACCTTCACTTCCATCAGCTCTGAAATGAAAGAAAAAAGTTTGATTGCATTTTCAGCAAATCAAAAAATTCAAAAAGAGAAATATGAAGTGAAAGGTCATAAAAGTGAGCCCTGATGTAATCACTCTCTACATTTTGTATTTTTGCCTTTTAGTAAATTAATTATACGTCCCTGAAACTTTTCGTGAATGAGGGACATTGATATTCCAATTATTATTTTCATTATAGGCACACACCATATCTTTCTGTAGTGAAAACTGTTAAATAAATGTGATCAATAACAAGATAATATAATGTGATATTGTCATTAAAATATAAAATACTGCCATATTTTAACACCAACTTTTACACTGAAATTTAATTTGTTACTAAATGTTTTAAGTTATTAAGGGCCGCCCACACTAGACCTCTCCTTCCATTGAGATCCCACTGTAAAAAAATTGCTGTAAAATTTACAAACTTACTGGCAATTTCGGTAGCTAGTAAACCTGTAAATATACAAGAGTCCATAAATCATAAACTACAATTATACTGTAAAACCAGAAAAACAAGAGCAGCTGTGAATTTACAGTTCTTTACTGTAATATTAGTAAGTATGTTAACAACACCACTGAATTAAAACTTAAGTTAACTCATTTCATTTGAGGAAACTGATTATCTAAAAATTGGTTAATTGCCATTAAATATTTATACTGTGGATTTTTTTTTTTTTTTTTTTTTTTCAATTCCCTGCCACTTGAAAACAAAGAAGCAGCGGTCTTTCGATTCGGCTTTGGCCACGTCTCTGGAGGACTTGGAGTTAAACTTTTCTTTGAGAAAAAAAATAAAGAACGGCACTTAAGTCATTCTTAAAAAAGGAAGATGTGTTCGTAGTTTTGCCGACCAGATACAGCAAAAATTTTATCTATCAACTAGCTCCGCTGGTGGGAAAACGCTCTGGTTGGTTGTAGCGCTATCCTATTGCATGCAGAGGGAATCTGAAAGACAACCATATATCCCGCCTCTCGGATTGAGCCCTGCCAATTGTGAGTTCCCAGACCCAATATCTTGATGTGGATCTGGCTTGCCAGGCTAGCTCAGATACGGTCTAGTTCTGGTTTATTTCTTTGCTCTTGGCTGATGTAAGGGCCACCCATTGGCCCAATGACGGAAATCCAACGGCCTGGGTGAAGGGATAATGCGTGTATGTCTTTTCAGCGCTCCAGTGAAGTTCACTTAATTTATTAGAATTTAGTTTCAATATTACTTTAGCTCTACGCTTAATCTGACTCCAATTTCAAATGATAATCAAATTTAGATTGTGTTTCTTATTAGAAAATAATCATAAATATTGATAATATTTTCAATTATTAATTCACTAAGGGACCCGATGCCGCACAGAGTCACACGCCCCGGGTTTACGTGGATCTCACAGACACAGCCTCGCCAGTCTGATCTTGGTCAAAGGGTGCAGGGTTTGCTAATACTTCTTAAAGGAGAACTTGGTAACTTTTTTAACTTAATAAAACTGTCTAGAAATCATTTGGATGGTTAAACAAACTGTTCTGGTGATATTGGTGACTTTCCCCGCTCCCCCCAGCGTTCCCTGGCGGAAAACCAACCTTGCAACTTGGGGACTACCGTCCCAGCAAGATAGAAATTGGAAGTCTCGTGAGAAGCGAGAACGAGAACGAGAACGAGCGCGAAACACGAATTGCTTTACGGCAATTCGACATAAACACACACGCATGTATGATGTATTACCAGATTACCCACCTCAGTAGACATAGCTCCACTCGATACAGTTGGCTTGCTCCGATCAAAACAAACGCACATGAGCATCGGTAGAGAGGGGGAGGAGGCCGCCGCAAGTGAGTTTTTTACGACTGTGTTGTGAAATATACGCCCCCCCACAGCTGTAGGGGGAGCTCGTGGGGAAAGCATGCGACAACAAAAGGGAAAATCAGCGAAGAAGTGACTAGAGTTCGCTAGAGTTGCCGAGTTCTCCTTTAAGTCGGTTGCCTACTGCTCACTCATACAAAAAAGTGTAGTTTATTTAGCCACTTCCGTACAACTTGCCAAGTCAGTGATAGACAGAAATCAAAAGGTCTTCAGATGACGTGCCTACTGCTCCATTCATACATGCGCCTTTAGTTTGACCTATCCTGGACACAGAGCTGCGGTAGCACCAGCCTCCTCATAGTCGACTAAAATAATGATTTCAGAAAACTTCTGAATAAATCAAGATTTAACATTTATTTGTCAGGTAAAAATGTATCATGCCAATTACACAAGTGATTAAAAGCCAATTCAGAAATAATAAATACATGACATCATTTACTCAAAGATGACTCTAAAAGTGACTCTAAAAGTAAGCAATGCCAGGAATGAATTGCTTACTTTTAGAGTCACTTTTAGAGTCATCTTTGAGACACAGAGACACACAGGGGTGTGTGAGTGTGTTCCAAGTGTAACGCCCGTTTCACACATACTCCGTTTGCAGTGCGTATGCGGTGCGTATTTTTTTCCGTACCCAATGTTAACAGGTTAGACCTTTCACACTGCACGCGGTTGCAGTCCGTCGATCCGTTCCAGTTGCGGTGCGTATACTGAATTAAAGTGACAGCGCATGTTTCGTGGTCAAAATGAACACAGATTGACCTGAAAATGTAGTAATTTCACCATAAAAGCGTTTAATTAAATAAAATGTAGTAATCTCACCATAAATGCGTTTAATTAAATAAAATGTAGTAATCTCACCATAAATGTATTTAATTTAATTCTACTTTTTTTCACAGTCATCTTTTTACTTTAAGACCGGGGTAAAGCAAGGAAAACTACAATTTACATCAACAAGGCGACATAATGAACAGCATTCATGGAGGTGGAAAAACAAGTCATTTGTGACATGTAAGATTTATTGTATTAACATTTAAATGCAAAAGAAAAGGCATGAGAGTTGGCTGTTTTTGTCAATTTTAAGTTTTACTTTAAAATGTTTGCGATTTTAATATCAGGCATGAAAACAGGTCAGGGGTAAAAAAGGTGAGAAGGATGCGGCATATACCCCCCCCCCCCCCCCCAATAAAATAAATAAAATAAATACATGTAATGAGTGAGTAGGAACGCGTGAGAGTTAACACGAACAGATGAAATAAGTACAAAATTCTCACTTATTAATAGAATTGAACTATACTCCACAGTGATGAATCCACCCCCAAAAGCTGTAAGCTGCATTGGCATAGTAATACCAGTGTTTCTCACAGGATTTTTTGGATCACTGTGGTGAGAGGACCTCTGCCACTCTAGGGGGGTTCGGGGGCATGGTCCCACGTCAGAAAATTTTGTGCTTTTTAATGTTAAATTCATCAATCTTGTGCAAATTAAACAAAGAAAAATTCAAACAAAACTCTTTTAGTTACAGTGTCTGTCTACATTACTACTACAATAATAGTTATAATACTAGTTCGCAAAAGTAGGTTTTGGACAAAATTCGACATAGCAGAAAATTTCCCCTGCCTACATCAAAATCGGGGATAGCCATTTTGTCCGCCTTGAGCCAAGGATTCCAACGATGTAAGACACTTGAGCCTGGGACAAAGGGTCTAAGAGTTATGAGCAATTTTGAACGTTTGGTTGCTGTAGCGCCACCTATGGGCCAATCGGGGTCATACTCTGATAGGTTGTCCCCAAATTGAGGCCTACCATCTGGCCAGGTTTCAAGACTCTAGGCCTTACGGTTTGGCCTGCACGATGCGTTTAACGAATCCTTACAATTACAATAGGGTTTCAGCATTTCATGCTTGAACCCCTAATTAATCCCATGATAGTAATGGCTATATATTGTAAAACAAATGCACTGAAAAGATTAAAGATCTTGTACTAATTTCTATACTTGAAAGAGTATATTTCTATACTTCATATTAAAGATGTGATTGGGCTAGCCCAGTGTCAATCAAGAAAAGAACCAATGTGCCGCTGATCTACGTGTTTCATCGGGTGTCAGAAAAAAAACTAGTGCCGACTTTTTTTTTTTTACCAATGCATTACACACTAATTACGCACTGTACCCAGCGCCGCCAAATAAGCAAAACAAAACGTATGGGCCGCCGATGTACGAGTTTTATTGGCCGTTAAGACAAAAAAAAAAAAAAAAAGTATGAGATGTATCGGCCCATACAAAAAGCATGTCAGCCCACCGGGAATCTCCCGGTAGTCCCGATGGCATTAGCCTATGCCTGGACGTCACACAAAACAAAATCCTACTAGTCTTTCACCATCCACTTATTTAGCGGCTGTCGCATCAGTTGACAGTTGACAGTTGACCATCTCATTTCCCCTCTTTCTTTTTCTATTTTTAGCCCCCGACAACTTTTTTGCGTTATCCATCTTTTTCGACGACAACTCACTACTGTTACTCGTTCATGCTCGCTCAGAGCTCACGGCGCTCGCGATATTATCCCGCCCACTTCTTTGTCAAAATTAAAAAATAATGACATTGGCAACATCACTGTCTGTATCTGACAGGACAGTTAACATAGTAAGCTAAATTACCTCAGGCTTGCTTTCCGACGTGCGGTTCTTTGTTCGGCAGTGTGTCCAGTTGTAAGACTCGCGGTGTAAAAGACTTTGAAAACATTTCTGCCCTAACGTTACTCTGACTTGGCTGTCATGTTTCGGCATTAGGAATGATGATTGTTTTTTAAAGCTGCGAAATTTATGGTAACTTTATAGCGGGTAAATGCTGGCCTCGACCACGACACGATTATGTGATATATAGACATTCTTAGTGAACTTTTAGTGACTTGACTCAGGGGGAGAGGAAGGGAGAAGGGAGGGGGATGCAGAGATAAGGAAGGAGAAAAGTTTGGACATCTTCTGTCATCTTCTGTCCAGGGTGCATTTTATTGCTTTATTGCAAGGGTGAGTTTTATCTAAGCTTTTGTCTTAGCAGGAAAATCAGTTCTTACACTGTGAGACAGCTCTCAAATTTAATCAAAAATATCTTAATTTGTGTTCCGAAGATGAACGAAGGTCTTACGGGGTTGGAACAACATGAGGGTGAGTAATTACTGACAGAATTTTCATTTCTGGGTGAACTAGGCTAATCCTTTAAGGTCAATTCTGTCCTGCCAGATGCCTCTGTCTAATAAAGAGAGGCAGTGACGGTTCAGAGCCAGGAAAAACGCAGATGCAAAAGCTAGGGCTGAGTATCTTGGACAAAAGAGAGCAAGGTATTATAGTGTTGACTAAGTGGAGTGATAATGTATCAGTAACAAGCAAACTTGAAATATTAATCTAAATAGGTTCACACTCCTATAAACATTCCTATAATCTAAACACGTAATACGCATGTGCACGCCATCAGTGTTCTCACAGGTTCGCGTTTTTAAAGTTTGTGCAGAAACAACTTAAGGGTTTTCTGTTAGAACGGTGTTGTGTAAGCGGCTCTTAAGTTAATAACTAATGATCTTTGCGACGGAAGTGAATCAATCAAAACTAACTTTAGCTGGACAATAACCGGCAGTGTTGCGGTGGTTGGGGGGTTGTTTTGAAATAAATTAAAAAAACAAAGAAACAACACACTAAAGCCTGTAAAGCATTGAAATAAATATCAGTAAATACTGATAACTTACATAATATAATAAAGTTGAATCTATTTAAAAAAAAACTTTCGTTTTATATTTCCACACAAAGACGCGTGATATAGCCTACTGCTCCACGCTTTGAGAGGGATGTGGGACACGAGCAGGAAAGAGACCATCTCTTTTCTGATATCTTCATGTTTTCTACTTGTAAAAGGTATGAAGAGCGAATTTTATCTTCTACAAGGGCAAGGCATTTAGGCTATGTTTGCGCACTGCTAGAGAAAGCCAAACCCGCGAATCTGAAACGTGCTTTACAAATTAACTTGATGTGCCTTACCAATTACCATATGTGTAATAACAAGCACAAACTGTGTTAAAAAGAATTTGACGTACAAGTAAAAATTTAGGCTATCTGTCCTACAGCGTTTTTTCTACCTTACCACAGTAAAGAATACGAAAATAATAGGCCTAATTAAAAGCGAACAAAGGAAGAAATGTTTATAATCCCCTTCGGAATTGGATGAGACGCGAGTGAAGATATGGGAAAAGAAACAAGAGATTCCATGCAGGGATGAGTCACGATTTTTGAATATTCGATTAGTTAATTTAATTATAGAATATCTAATATGTTGTGGGTAGGGGTGTCGCAATATACCGGTATTGACGATAATCGTGATATTCAAAGCATGAATATCACGGCGTTTTCTAGACGCAGCGCTCGTCCGCGCCCGCGCAGCTAGAGTGAAACACTCTGTCCACACCCGAAAAAAGTAAGCTGAGCTCGCCAGTATTAACAACAGAGTTCTTCGGCTTCAAAGAAAACAGCACCTTAGAGGTGGTCGCACACCGGACGAGAAGCGCAGCGCCACGTCTTTAAAAATTCGAACACATTCTGTATGAGTGTACACAGTACACACCGGACGAGAAGCACAGCGCGGTTCTATTCGGCGTCTGTCCGCGGCGCCCAGCAACAGCTCAGGACCTTGTTCAAAATCCTGCCGCGACACAGAACGCAGAAAAAAGTGTTCAGATCACAGACTTAACAACTATTGTATTTAATTGTACAGTATAATCATAACATAGTACAGACATTATCTCAATTCCATAATGTCCTTAAACATAATGATATTGCTGGCCATAAACTGAGAAAGTGCGTGTCCGGTGTGCAACACCTCGAGTTGTCATAGACGCGACGCGGCTATTATTTTACTAGTCATCATGGAATGGGAAACGTGACATTAACTGTTAACAGGGGGTTTCTGTGTTCATATATGTAATAAAGGGTGATTATTAAAATTAAGAACCCCGTTTTCTTTACTCATCTTATTTTTGTATTTGTATTTGCACTTGATTTTTTTATTCAAATCTGCTATCTGCATGACTTTATTGGCGCTGGTGCAACAATAGGTTTAAGAGCTTTTCAGTTCTTCAGGAAACCTTCAGACAGTGTTTGGCTTCAGTTTGAAACCAGATAAACTTCACATGCTTGTCTTCCTTCACAAAAATTTGCCATAGATTGAGTAACTTACGCAAGAAGTAAAAATGCATGAGCCTTGTGTTTATCAGTATCCTTATGTTTGTTGGGTAAAAAAAGAAAAACTATATACCCCCCCCCCCCCCCCCCATAGATTCTATAGATATTGCGATATATCGATATCGTGAATTCTTTTGGCCACAATAACCGTGGTGTGAAAAATCTAACATCGTGACAGCCCTAGTTGTGGGATTATTCTCTAAAATAAAATCTCTATGTTCTGGTGCTGATGCGGTGGTGACGCGTGTTCATGTAACCGGAGGGTGACGCTGCCAGTAAGGCACATAACAGCTGTCACAAAGAATCGGCAAAAGTAATGATTATGAATGTGTCAAATATAGCAAGGAGACATTTGAATTGTTTATTAATAAAGTGTTTTTTGTGTGTGTGTGTGTCAGTGTCGGGCTGCAAAGATGAAGTTGACGATGCTGACTCGTCATCTTCGCAGTGATGAACACGCCTATAGAGAGAAATGCACATTTCATACGGAATACATAAGCATAGGCTAGTCGGTTTATTTTCGTCTTGAATTGTTTTGTTTAAAAGTAGACAATTCTATATGGAATAACTAATGGAATATTTTTAAATTTGCTGATAATCGGGTGACCAGATCGCAAACCAGAATTCAAAGCCGACAAAGTTTACATTTATGGGCTCACGCACAACTCATTCGTCATGAATTCAAACACACTGCGATTTAACATTTAATTGTTTACTTATTATTTATTTTGTAAACAAAGCTTTGTGTGTCATAATATTAATGTAAAACAGCATTTTTTTTGCCGAACCACCGCCGGTACTACTCAGCCACTGCGGTGGCGCTTTACAACCGGTGCGGTTGTCAAGTTTACCGGCACATCCCTATGTTCCGGCGCAAACGTTCCCTGGTGGTATTTTGCAGTTTCAGAAAACAATTCCGCCACAGACCAGGAAAAACCTAGTCTAAAGTCAGTGGCACGTTATTCAGAGGCTATATTAAGGGCGCATGCTTGGAAAAATATTGCAGTATGTCATTCCGGCTAACAATGACACGGGCAATTAACTGAACCCATATTTGTGTGTTAGATTACACAATTCTGTTTTTTGTTGAGTTAATGATTAAACAAGTCTTATTTACTTTATTGGAAAACATTTTTAAAGGACACATATCATGCTTTTAAATCGTTTAAATCGACATATAAATCATACATTTGTAGTCTATATAAAGCGGAACTGCAATGCTTGGGTCTGAATTCCTCATTATTATAGCTCCACAGGCCCCTTTTCTGATGTGCGTCTGAGAGCAACTCGTTTTGGTGCGGTCTCTTTAAATACAATTGAGACACTTCATACCCCGCCCCCTCTCCAGGATGCAGAGGTGACACTCGGTTCAACTCCACCCCGTTCGGCCATTTTTGTAGTTTGATAGCAGAGATACGATTATCTAGCGACACAGAAACTTTTTATTCCTTGTCCATCCAGCCTTACATGTTCGAGCCAGAGTCGGAGCCGGAGCTAGATGAAAATGAAGACGACGAACCTGCAGAACAACGTCTTCATATGGATGTATCGCAATGGTGTGTTACTGTATTTACACATGAAACTTTGGTCTTCCGACCTTTTACC
This sequence comes from Squalius cephalus, assembly GCF_949319135.1. NCBI lineage: Eukaryota > Metazoa > Chordata > Actinopteri > Cypriniformes > Leuciscidae > Squalius > Squalius cephalus. The sequence continues at coordinate 17,698,961 of NC_137122.1, forward strand.
ACCGTGTCGATTTATTTTGATTAATATGTGCGAGGGAGAGAGAGCAAGACAGCGTCTAGTTTGGAGACGGTGAAGTCTTGTTTACACTTTCGCCTGGCTCCGAAGAGAGAGAGAGAGAGAGAGAGAGAGAGAGAGAGCGCGCGACCGGGTCTCTCTCTCTGCTCGTTCTTTCAGTTAAACATGCGCCCTGTCACAAGCGCGGCAGTTCATCTACATTAGACGGTGTAATGAAGCGTGTGGGTTACTACATCCAACAACCGAACATTTTAACTTACCCTCTCGTAACTTCTGCATCCTTTAGCTTGGACTACAAAATTGCAGCGAGAAATAAAAATGGCGGATTGCTCGAAGTGTTGGGCTGGAAGTCAATGTCCTTATTTGGCAGTTCCGCTGCAAATACTGTGACGTAATAGTTCAAAAAACATGATAGAGAACAGAAAAATCGGAACAGGTTGAAAAATATGACCAAAACAGAATATAAAGATATCAACGAAGCACCTGAAGAGAATAATTTTAACTTTTCTGTACTTCTAAACACTCCAAATATACAACAAAATGCATTTAAGGGCTAACAAAAGTGGATTTAGCATGATATGTCCCCTTTAAACTTTTTCCAGGTTTTTTTTATTTTTTATTTGGTTCTGAATTTTGAGTTATCAGCAGCCAAAAATGAGCCCATGTCTATATGAAATCCCAAATTGATTATATTAATTTAGATTAAAATGTAGTTTTCCGAGCACTAATTGTTTTTTGAGCTCCAAATATGGAGATCAGTACATTTGTATATGCCAACAATTGTAGAAATGTAGTTAATTAAAAAAATCATTACGTTACCCAGGGATTCACCAAAAAAATGGTTACTTACATTCTTGAAATGTGTAAATATCATTGCATTACATACACATTTACATACATTTTAAATCCTTATCCGTCATTCGCCCATATATATAAAAAAATAAATAAAAAAAAATACCTCCAAAGCATGTAGAAAAAGTATGTGACTAGCACCAAGGGATATCACTTCCTCTGGCGGGAAATTCTGGAAAGCAGTGAAGTATTGTCACTATTCTTCTCTCATTAATTTGTACAAAATGTTTAGTATACACCAATAGTAGATCAATTATTTGTCAAATCTATTATTGTGATATTGCAGTGAATCTCTCATTCACTTTTTAAAAAACGATAATATGGTGAAAACCCATACAATTCTGTTTTTAGACATGCCATCTGGTTTGAGGTTAGTTTTTTGAGCTAAAGCACAAAATGGTGGAAAATGTTAACTCTGTTAACGTCAACACAATTTATCTATAACAGCTGACAGATTTTTCCGTTAGTACATTGATGTTCAGTATTAATATTTTACATGTTACAAGTTTAAGATCAGCAAATATTGAAAATGTTGAATTTAAAGTGCATATTAGAGTCAGATAACTAAATGCTCATTCTCCTTCTGCTTTTTAATCCTATTATTGGTTCAAATTAGCACTGTAAACCTCCAAGACTTAAACAATATTTTTTTTCAGCATCTGTTAAAGGGTTGATCAGCTTTTTTTTCGAAGGCTTGAATGTGTTTAGGCTATGTGGTGCAGTCTAACATGTGTTCATGCTTCATTAAAAAAACGCATTATTTTTCATCTAGTTTACCTTTATTCTGCACCGCTGTGTCCCTCCTCGCAAACCTATCTGATAATTTCCATGATTTCCTGGTTATAATATAAACTTTTATTTCCAGACCCAGAGGGATCCATAATACAATACAAAACACATACATAGTAAAACACATACACAAAAACACATACATAGTAAAACACACACACACAAAAAAAAAAAAAAAAAAAAAGAAGCCTCTCCTTCAGAAATACACGACGGGCTCTGATTGGTCAGCTTGGCCCAGTGTGTGTTGTGATTCGCTAAGCGCCTAGTTCACGCTGTCCGGAAACGTCACGTCCGTTACCATAACAGCAGTTGCATGTGCTCCGGTGTAATGTAAAGACAGGCGCCAATGTTGCCTTATCAGTTTCAGTCTGAATCAGATTTAGAGAATATTAGAGGAGGAATCGAGCAGAACTTGTGCACCAACGGCTGTTACAGGACGTTTCAGAAAGGTATGTTTTTTTTGTAGATGTCTGAATACTTTTTAACTTATATAACGTTACGCTGTTATTTGTAAATGCTAAATTACTGCTAATGCTAATGTTTATGTTAAAACACGCAAAAAAGTTCATACAATCGTTCTAACTCATAATATTACAATCCTCGAAGGGTTTATTTGATCATCTCTCTCTCTCTCTCTTTCTCTCTCTCTCTCTCTCTCTCTCTCTCTCTCTCTCTCTCTCTCTCTCTCTCTCTCACACACACACACACACACACACACACACACACACACACACACACACAGACACAGACACACTCTCTCTCTCTCTCTCTCTCTCTCTCTCTCACACCCACACACACAATCTCTCTCTCTCTCTCTCTCTCTCTCTCTCTCTCTCTCTCTCTCTCTCTCTCTCTCTCTCTCTCTCACACACACACTACAAAACAAATGTAGCCAAATATCTGTCGTCAGAATATGAGCACATTACGAGACTAACCATGGTTTACCACAGTAAAGAAAAACACAGAACCATGTTTAATGTAACCTAACACCTGTAGCCATGATATAATTATTTTATGCCGTAGACATAACCTCTTCACATTAAGACAAGCAGGTAAACTAGAGTATTGTGTTATCTGGCATACATTTGACAGTAATATATTATTTAGCCACAGCCACAAATCTAACACTAAACTGAAAAGGGTATTTTAGTTTTACAATATAACTGTATAAGAAACAGTGCAACAAATTAATCTATATAAAAATTATATATGAATAATATTTGAAAAACATAATCTCTTTAAAATTTAATTTCCAGAAACTATTTTGTTAATAAAAGGCATTTCATTTTTTAAATACGAAAGTGCAACAGTAACTTATACTCAATCGAAGTAGTATTATTGATGTTTTATCCATGTCATATGTTATTATTATTATTATTATGCTGATGTCTTCAGATCTCCTGTAAATTGACACTTGAAGCTCATTTCATCTAGTGTGAACAGACTGAGGGTAATTGTTGGTTTCTATGTAGAGATACTAGGGCTGCACGATAACAAGAAACATGATAATCACCATTATTTTGCACAAAATTGTAATCACGATTATTATACATACATACATACATTATTTACATGCCAAATGGAAATAGAATAAAATTTGAATAAAACTGTCATGTCCAACCGAGCCTGGATTTTTGGGTCACTAGCCTATATTTTTCATTTACCTTTCAAGACTGACGAGTTAAAAAAGATGAAGAACTGGCTTTACAAATGACACGCTGGCGTACTTCTCAATGGACGGAGTGCATCTGTAAACTCAACTAGAGGCTTCAGGGATTTGTTGATCGCCTCTAGCACATCCATGTTGGGATAAGGTGCCTGGACTTCTTGTCAGAGGACAGGACATGAGCAGTGGCCTTCTGCTGCTCAATGACTCTCTCTATCATGGCCTGATGTGATCCCCACCTAGTGGGAAGCTCTGTTTTCAGTGAGTGCTCCGGGAGCTTTAGCTCCTTTTGTGCTGCTACAAACTCCCTCTTAGTGTAGGAAAAGATGCTCATAAGCTTTTAGCAGAGACCCGGTCAATTCTTGGATCCTTCATAGCATTCTCTGCAGAAAAACAATTGTCAGAAAAACATTGTCAAGCCAAAAGCATATGAAGTCTACAAGTAAAAATAGTAAAAGGACCAAATGTGTTAATTTAAAATATTTTTGTTGTTTAACGAAAACATGACCTAAGAAAGAACGAAATTATGAACACTGATCCAGATTTATTACTTATCATTAGCTCATGATATCTAATGCATTTTAATGCTAACAAATAGAACATTATTTTAATTTGACAATTTTTTTTTAATATTTACAAATTATGTACACCTACATGAGACTATTTATCAGTAAACACTGCTTTTTTTCTAAATTCTGCTGGGTGCACATACGTTCACATATTGTATTGTGCGACCAGCCAAATGTCGCTGGCTTAATCTTAAACTTTTAAATCTCTGTGATACAGTAGGCACTCTGATTCCATGTATAGGGCACATATATATTATTCATATGACACACAAACACAAGTAGACAAGACCTGTTTAGTTCAAAAGCTCACTCGCCACGGCAAGGCACAGATCATGAGTGAGATGACGAGACAAGACGAGAGACAATGTTAGTACTTTTTTTTTCTTTTTGTTGGATGTTTTTTTTTTTTTTTTTTTTAGCTGACAAAGACGCACACATCACAAGGACATGAACACACAAAAAATAACACATATTGTACACTACTAAATGGTCAGGGAAATAGATAGTAAATCAACAGTGTAAATCATTACTAATAAATGGCAGACAAAAAAAAAAAAAAAAAAGAATTTATGTAGCAGGCCTTTTGCTGTAGAGATAATGACTCCCTATCCATCCAGGTGACACTTCTTGTAGTGTTTCATGGTGTGGTACCTCTCATTGCAAGGCACAACACAAAGACCCACCCCACACTGCCTGCACATGTATTTTGTCTGACGGCGGCCTTTAGGGCGGGTCCGATCAGAACAAACTACACAATCTGGGTAACCATCAGCCTGGCAGATAAAGTGGCGCTCAGTGAGTCTCTGTGGCAAGTCTCCCAGTGAGGACAACTTTCGGCCTTTGTTGCTCTCTTTCCTGGAGAAGCCTTCCAGTAAAGCAGTGATGACATCCTGCACGAAGACTTTCAGGGGCTTGTGAGGAGCTGCAGTGCAGCGGCAGTAAATTATGTGGGCATTCACTATGCTTACACTGAGAATGGTATTGAAAATCCTGTTGTACCATTTCCTTGACCTATGGGGAAAGAGGTAGGTCTTCATTCTCTGGTCTGCTGTGTCGACACCCCCCATGAACGAATTGTAGTCATCAACACAAACAGGCCTATTTATCTCCCTATCAGTGTCTTTGATCCTGATGCGCTTTCTGACACATGTGTTGGAATGCAGTGTAGAGAGCATTGTGAGGCGCTTTGTATCATGCCACGCACAAACTAGCATTTTCCCCTTCCTCATGAAGACTGGGTCATCTCCCTTGCTCAACGGTAACTGTTCACGGGTGAGGCCCTTTGGCATCCCCTTCCTTTTACTACTGACAGTCCCACACAAACCCGAATCATTTCTTGCCAGCTCATCTGCTATGGCTGGCGAGGTGTAATAGCTGTCCATGTACACCTCATGCCCTTTCCCTGTGTACGGGGCCATCAGCTCACGGACAATAAGGTGTGTAGCACCGAAATCACTTGCATTAGGCCTACTTTGTCCAATGTACATGGACCACTGTAGCACATAGCCTGACTTGGCTTCACTCAGAACAAATACTTTGTAGCCATATTTGTCTGGTTTGTTTGGGTTGTACATTTTTAGGGTTGATTTCCCTTTGAACGCAATGGTCATTTCATCCAATGACAGCTGCTTAGATGGACCATACATTGCTGAAAACCGGGGGATGACCAAATTGATGATTGGGCGGATTTTGAATAGCATGTCATATCCTGGCTGACCCCTGTCAACACAGTCCTCATTATTGGTGAAGTGAAGGAAAGACAAAATCATCTCAAATCTGTTCCTGGACATCACCTTGCCAAATCCAGGTGTTGCTGTTGGCCAATATTTGGCCCAATAATCCTCCAACTCTGACTTCTCTACCAGACCCATACAAGGTGTAAGGTGTAACAAGGCAAGGTGATGTCCAGGAATAGATTTGAGATGATTTTGTCTTTCCTTCACTTCACCAATCATTGGATTGCAGCTGTCATTGGATGAAATGACCATTGCGTTCAAAGGCTACAAGAAGTGTCACCTGGATGGATAGGGAGTCATTATCTCTACAGCAAAAGGCCTGCTACATAAATTCTTTTTTTTTTTTTTGTCTGCCATTTATTAGTAATGATTTACACTGTTGATTTACTATCTATTTCCCTGACCATTTAGTAGTGTACAATATGTGTTCTTTTTTGTGTGTTCATGTCCTTGTGTTGTGTGCGTCTTTCAGTAAAAAAAAAAAAAAAACATCCAACAAAAAGAAAATAAAAATACTAACATTGTCTCTCGTCTTGTCTCGTCTGTCTCTCGTCTTGTCTCGTCATCTCACTCATGATCTGCGCCTTGCCGTGGCGAGTGAGCTTTTGAACTAAAAAGGTCTTGTCTACTTGTGTTTGTGTGTCGTATGAATAATATATATATGTGCCCCTTACATGGAATCAGAGTGCCTACTTTATGTAGTAAATGGAAAATCTCTACAGCAAAAGGCCAACCGCTACATGCATTCGGTTTGTTTCTACCATTTATTAGTAATGCATGTTCTATAGATCTGCGATTGATAGTTACATCTTCCGATGGCTCATTGACGTAATCACGTTCTGTGCACTGTGACCCCAGGGTTTGTCGCATGTTCTGACGTCACAAGCTGCGACATTTGACTCCCATTTGCTGTATGTTTATCTACTGCATTTTACAAGAGCGGCCTCTAGAGGTGTAATAAAAACTATCGCTGATGCCTCGTGTTGTTTATTTCGACACGTGATTCTGCGTGCTGCACTTGAGAGCACACGCTGCGTGGAGAGCGCTGACATCAGATGCGTGTTTAAAGCACCGACAGCTAAAAGGTAGCCTATGTATACAGTACATTTTGTCATATCATTAATTTGTTGACTAAATGCTGCATTAGTAGAGAAAGAACAGCACAACAGTATGTTTTGTTTGCCTTCAAGGCTGAGAGGACGCTAACATTAGTAGTACCTCAAGCGGTTAAAACACTGACAAAAATAAACGTAAGTCCGACCCGAATGTTTAATGTCACAATTGTTACCATCTATTTGCATTAGTTTATATCCACCTGGTTCCTTTTATGCATTAAATATGCAGAGAAGTTGCATATTTAAAGCTAGAGACGTAAGATAGCAAACTGATATACAGCCGACAGAAACATATAAACAAATCAGAAAAGAATTCGATTTCGGTTATTTTTTTATCATCACTTTAATACCTATTTTGTTATTTTGGTTAGATAATCATCAAGTGTTTATAAAATACTAATAGAAGCAAAAGTGTGAGACTATACATGTAATATTTATATCATTTTAATGCTCTGGCGTTGTAGATATTTAAAGTTGGCCATCTTTAAGCATGACTGTTTGAATTTATATGAAATGATAACACTTACAATAAAATTCCATATGTAACATTAACTAAGGTTAATAACTGCTGTATAAGGATTGTTAATTTTTTGTTAATTAACATGTAGGCTACTAATACATTTTTAAATTAAGGTTTTTATTTGTTAACCATAGTTAATGAACTATCAAACTAACATGAATGATCAAGGTGCAATTGTATTGCTCAAATATTATACCGATCAAATTTTGTTACTTTTTTACTCATTAAGTTGGCTTGAAAAAGAACAGTTAAACAGTTAAATTTTGAATGTAACTGGTTTTATTTGTTATTTAGAGTATTACTTTTTGTTTCAGTTTGAATGAATGTCTTTTATTGACTTCAATATTTATTCATATTTATTCATATTTATATATTTATTTCATTTAGCATGTTTTCATGGTTCAATACAGTTTTATTATTTTTATAATAAAGTTCAGCATTGTTTTACTTGGAGTGTTATGTTTGTTTTTATCCAGTATCAATTTTAAAAACTATCGGTTGATTAATCGGTTATCGGCAAGTATGGCCCAACCTAGCTATCGTTATCGGTAAAATCCACTATCGGTCGACCTCTAGTTTTAACAACGATTCGATTCGTATCACGATTCGTGGTTGTCGATATGATTCAAGGACAATATTGGTTCATTTAGAACGATACGATCCGAAACGATTCAGTGACTTGAAATCGATTCAGTGACTTTTTAGCCAAAAATTCTTGTAAGGGAATCAGGTAACAATTAATTATGGATATAAACAAACAAGTAAACAACAATTAATGTCAAATGCATTCACATTTTATTTGAATAAAGTAGGGCTGCACGATTATGACAAAAATCATAATTGTTGATTATTCCTTTGATATTGTAATTGTGATTAATTACGATTATCACGACATTGAATGATATTTTGAATAGTTTGGCCATGGGACCCACATTTCCCCATGGTCATCAAGCCACGACCCACCTTTTTAGGAATTATATAGGCCTATTATAATACATTTGTTTACACAAAAATTGTTGACACAAGTTCTGTCCCCCTTAACATACAAAAAAAAAAATTGTAAGAATATGACAAATACTGATAAACAGTAGGCACTGCGAGTTTAAGCTATTAAATAGCAGTCCCAAACTAGTTTTTGTTAATACAGTCTTGGTATGAGCCACCACAGTCATATAAAAATATACAAAATAACCAGTAAGTGGCATTTTGTTATGGAGACAACAACAATTAGGCTACCATGGTGATACACAATACTTAGAAAAACTTAACTTACTAATTTACGACGTTGCATGCTCGTATTTCTTTTGCGCTTTAGTGAAGTGATACAGCGCGCGCCAGCGCATAGCGCGTGCAATTGAAGAGTGCGCGCTACTGCAGTATAGCGGCTGAGAGAACAGGAAAGCCCGTTTTTCTGAGGTGAGAGACTTTGCGCTGCTTGACTGTTGTCGCGCTGCTGCTGGCGTGTCACGCATGGCAGATAAACACTGCCATCACACTGTGACAGATAGGCAGACTGAATCGAGTAACGTTTAACACCTTTATCATTAAAAGTGCTAAGAAAAAACATCCATATAAAGTCTGACATGTTTAAATCCAATGCGTTATTTCCTTGTATCGATACAATCGATTCATTACCTTTTAAAACGATATTAGATAGATATATGTCATCCGGAAGGCCAACTTGCCGAGCACAGATCGATGTAGTTGGATCATAGGAATATAAATCGATACATCAACGTACTTGTATGCTTTGTCACTTTGTCACTAATCATATATTTGATTAGTATGCTAGCTGTAGCCATTTACATCCAGTCTTTGTGCTAAGCTAGGCTAGCGGTGGGTGCGTCAAACAGACTTACAGCACGCACGGAGATGAAAAAGGTGTGAATGGACTTTAGGGCTGGTCCGAATACCGTTTTTTGAGCTTCGATGCTTCGGTCGTAATGAACATCGAATATTCAAAGCTTCGGAGAGAGGGGCTGAACATATTCTTCTCTCTAATAAAGGCAGGAATCTCTATGTGTCTGTGTCCGTTTGCATTTTGATTATTTCAAGAACCGTTCATCCAATTGACTTCACAGGGAGTGCAGTGTTGCATTTGGTGCAATATAGATGGACACGCGACACATTCAGAATTAATAAATGTTTAGTAAACTACAGAACAGCGTGAGCGGGAAGCGGCGCGCCTCACGCGGGCAGAGCTTATATGCTCCTAACGGACACTGCACTAGTGATATAAAACGCACACACACAGGTCTGTTAAATTAAGCAATACTTTTAAGGTAGTCTAATATTTTTTATATTTTTTTGACTAACAAATTACTGACACAGTAAAGGGTAAATTTAAATAAAGAAAAAACGAAATTTCAATAAAGAAAAACGAAATTTAAATAAAGAAAAACTAAATTTAAATAAAGAAAAAAAATTTAAAAAAGAAAAACGAAATTTAAATAAAGAAAAACGAAATTACGTTAAATTAAAAACGAGATTAATTTAGATTGATAATAACGGGTAAAAAGGCTAATACATTTTGTTTCTATTATTCTATTTTCCACAATGTCAAAGCAACACAGCTTAACCCAAAACACAAGCTCAGGCATGCACTTCGGTCCATACAAACTCCGCTGTTCTGCGCTCTAGCCAGAGAACACTCCCATTGCTGGAACACTTTTAGGCGTCGGTTTTTATTAGGGATGCACCGAAATGAAATTCTTGGCCGAAGCCGAATAATAATGAAATGCTTGGCCGAAGGCCGAAGGCCGAATACCGAACGCGGTGTTTCGCATTTTTTTCCATTTATTTTGCCAATTTTTTCACCATTACAATAATTAAATAGTAAAAATTAGCTTTTTACTATTTTGTGTTGCTTTTCAGAGAAATAAATCAAAGAACATAAATACAATTTCAAAATATTTATTTAACACTGAACATTTTTTTAACATTCCAGCAGATATTATACAAACAAAGCCAAATATATAACTTAAAATAAATAAATTAGTAAAATAAAAAAAATATTTTTATTTGGCCATCTTTGAAGCCCCCCTTCTTGAATAGCCTATGTTAGGCCTATAACTGACTGCTGAAAGTAACTCTGTATGTCTACAACAACAAATGTGCATTGAATAGTGCAAAAAAAATGTGGATGAACCCACAACAAATGAATAACTGTCCTAGACATAAGCCTACTTAGCCTACTTCTTCAGGAAAAGTGGCAGGTTCTTCTTTATAAAATAAAAAAGAATGGCAGACAGGGACAAGATAAAAATATTTGTCATTATTTTCTTTGTTATTAAATATTAAGATCAAAGATACACATTACACATACACAAATTAATATACAAATTAAATAAACATTGCTTTATGTTTTCAGCTACAGTAGGTGTATTTAACAGTATAGAAGAAAGTAATTAAATGAACAAATGAAAATAAAACAAAACGGACTTCACTGTATAAATTATACATTGATACTTATTAAAGCTACTATTAAAGTGTCAGTCAAGAGCAGTGAGTGATTTTCTCTTTGCATTTTGTTGTTTTATTAACATTAAAGGGATAGTTCTCCTATAAATTCAAATTGTCATAATTTGCTCTCTCAAGTTGTTTTAAACTCAAATAAGTTTCTTTCTTCTGTTGAAAATAAAAGTTACTGAGCCACATTCTTCAAAATATTAATATTAGAAAAATATTAGAAGGAAATTAATACAGGTTTGGAACAACATTAGAGTGCGTAAATAATGAGAATTTTTATTTTTGGGTGAACTATCCCTTTAAGGATAAGCGGCAGCGTGTTTTCTATTCAGCTACTGTCTCTTTAAGAGCTGCGCGCGACGCGTCTAATATACACGCATTTGACAAGCAGATTTTCTCTCAATTTTCTCAAGTTTGCTTTCACTTTAGACATAACCGACTTTGTTTATGTAAACCTTGTGTATTTAAGACTCGAAAGATAACTTTGTCCAGTATCCAGGCACTGGTAGACAGGCTTTTAGTGCATGTGAGCTTCACATAACTTACCGTACGGACTGAGAAACGCGCATCAGCACGCAAATTAAATGTTTAACCGACAAGTCATTATTGCACATGCAAATTATGAACTTTTGCGAACTGCAGTGTCCCGTTCCGCTGCGTAAACATTTTATGTGAATATACGTGTTGTTCAGTGGGACAAAGGCGCCAGAACAGCAACTGATAGAATGCACGAGACTACGATATTACTTAAAAAGCAGATCGTGGAGACATTTTAATGGTCCACGATCAAAAATCGTCATATCGCACACCCCTACTTTCTCGTACTCTGCATGATGTTCGGGGTGTCTTGATTTTAAGTGATAAATTAAACTTGAAGTGCTGTAGGCTACGTTTTTGCAGATGCACCCCCTCTGGACAATTCAGCAGAACAGTGTCTGCAAACGGCCGTTTTTGCCTCTTTCTCTGACACTTTAAATTGCTTCCACACTGCCGACATGTTTGCTGCATAAAGCGCGCGCCTCTCACTCTACGCGGGTTACTATTTGATCGCGTCATTAAAAACGTCATTGTTCGGCAAATTTTATTCGGCCTTTTTACTTATTCGGCCGAACACCGAAAGTGCTTTTTTTGGCTATTTTCGGCCGAATAATTTCGGTTGCCGAACATTCGGTGCATCCCTAGTTTTTATTTCTAGCATGCACGCGTTTTCCGCGTGGCTCGAGCTGAGGCGTGTCTCACGCAGGCAGTGTACAAACTCCAACCTGTTAACATGGGAGCTGAAATAAAAACGGACATGCCACGCAGCCATTGTGTCGCCGGCCTTATTCAAGCGCAAATGTGAACCGTTTCATGGGAGATCCCAGGTGTGCAAAAAAAAAAAAAAAAAAAAAAGAATATTCGAATGTCAAATTTTCAAATCGAATACCACCCCACCAAACGAATATTCGAGTATTCGGGTCCAGCCCTAATGGACTTATCTAACTCTGAGGGATACGGTGAATAAGCTAAAGTCCCAAAAAGTCGAAGTGTTCCTTTAATATTCATAGACACTCGTCCATATCGAGATTTGATTCATTGTACAGCCCTACTTTTGATTTATTCATTAAAAAATAGCCTAATTCCGTGACGTTCTGCTTTGTATAGCAAGTTCCATTTGTGACTGGATTCCGCGTTTCGATCCGTCGCTTCGCAAACACAGACAAACACAGAATTTATGAATGAAAGTGTGAAAGTTCTGTCACAAAACGAAGTTGTTACGTATCCTCCCGCTTTTTTAAGTGGGTATATGGAAATCCTTGGCCTTTTCTAGTGGGTATACGGCGTATATTTTTTGCTGTAATATTACTAATGAATCTTACCCTTCGTGTGAATCTTCAGGTGTAAATACATCCTGCTACCCTTTAATACAATGAACATAGGTATCATAAAATCAAACCATGTTTCAGTTCATAGATATGGTTGAAGATGAGTGTCATTAGTGTTAGTTTTTGTGTCATAGATTTTTTAGGGCAATTTTCCACCGGACAAATTGCGATTGTTAACTCATGATTTCTTTTCTGTGCGCACCAATCTTGCACTTCTATCTACCCCTCAACCAGACCACCTAGAGACTTCGGGTTTTCGGCATTATGTTAAGGAAGGTCTAATCTCGGGAACGCACAAAAAAAATCCAGGAAAAGATTTACTATCTCTTAGTGTTGTGATCCCATGAGGTGAGAAAATTGCGCTAAAACACTCACTGAGTTTTTATTACTTGTTTTTATATGTGTCAGATGGTGAGAAATTACAGTATTGTCTTTAAATAGAGCAGTTTTACAGGCTTTTATCGTCTATCCTGACTCAAATAATGTGTGTTTCTAACAGCAAACACTCAGAATAAAGTGAGACGATCTGCTGATGATCCTGAATGGCGTGTTGAATGAGTGTTGATAGTCTGAGGCTCATCAATATTAACAGATCTGCTGAAAACACTGTTTATTTCATGACAATAGTTCCTGTTTTCACCTCATTTATTATTCTGATGTCTTTAGATCTCCTGTAAATTGACACTTGAAACTCATTTCATTAGTGTGAATATACTAAGAGTAATTGTTGGTTTATATAGAGATAAATACATAAATGCTTAAATGTCATTTAGTCTTAAAACAAACTCAGTAACTGATAACTTTGGTTTTTGCAGATCAGCTCCTCCCACAGCAATCACATCATCAGTGAAGCTCCTCCCACTGCAATTCTCCAATAAATGCTGTAAATTCCCATCAGCTACAAGTGAAGACGAGCAGTAATGCATCAGGACGAGCTGAAATCTGTAAAGACTGAGTTTATTAAAGAGGACAGTGAGAACATGAGTGATCCAGAACCCTGCAGAATGAAACACACTGAAGATCCTGAAGAACAAAGAGGTTGGTGTTTATTCTTCATTCATTCATTCATGATGCTGAAAAACATTCATGTTAGAAACATTCAAGCGCTTCATCACTTTTAGATATGCTGTTACACTATGAAATAGGTACTAAATTTTCAACAAATATTCAGTAAAGAGAGGATTGAGAAACTCTCTAATTGATTGTCAACATCGTCAAACTAAGTATAATTTTAGCTCTGGTTCACAATTTTTTTCTTTTTTTTCTACCATGTTAACAAAATGTTGGACATTCCTCAACATAGTTTACAACATTGTTTTTTAAGCAATAAACATTAAACTTTATCAAGTCAATTATCTTTTCAGAATGGCTGACAGGACTGTAATCATAACTTAAGCAAACTCTGCATTATAGTTACTGATAGTTGTATTTCTGAAAGGATTTATATAAGAAATGCTCTGAATTTAAAGGTGCCCTAGAATGTGAAATTGAATTTATCTTGGCATAGTTAAATAACAAGAGTTCAGTACATGGACATGACATACAGTGAGTCTCAAACACCATAGTTTTCTCTTTCTTATTTAAATCTCGTTTTTGAAAAACACCCCTGAAAAACAGGCGAATCTCCACATAACACTGACTGTGACGCAACAGTTGGGATCAATAATATGTACGCCTCCAAAAATTTGCATATGCCAGCCCATGTTCAATGCCAGGCGGAACTGCACAGCCGAATCATCAGAAGTTCTGCAGGTGAAGAAACAAGCAGGAGGAGGATCATAGGGAAAATGGCAGATCTATCTATAATCTATCTATAATCGGATACCGCTACAGTTTAAATCGAAGTTGTTAGTTGCTCTGTCCATTTCACCACGGACTGTTTTTCTAACCTGGAACAATATCAAGCACCCAGGCTTCTCTCGGCGTCTCAAACGGACGAAGGGGGCAATTTCAACTAACGTTATATTCCCGCAAGCGGTAAGTAGTGATTTTATTAACGATAATTTACACTGTGTTATCTAGATCCAGCGCGATATTGTTTTTTCCTCGAGAGACATCGTGGCTTGCAAACGAGCGAACGATGGCAGTTGCTCAGTGTTTGGATGTACAAATGAACACAAAAATATTTTTTTAGCTCCTTCATCCGAGCCTCTGAAGAACCAGTGGGTTATGTGAATTTCTGATGTGTAATTGTTCAAGTTCAGACAGATAATCTTTCTCTCAAAGTCGTTCAACACTGTTTATGCATCAGTAAATCGCGTTGCAGTGATAAGATCTTCATTCACGCGATCAACAGGCTGTCATCTGCTCAATGCTCATCACTGCAACCTTTTATGTGATGGGAATAGATCTAAATACTTAAAAAACTTCTCATGATTCGTTAATCCCGATAGCTGTAATAGTAAAAACGTATAAAAGCTGTAATAGTAAAAGTTTTCCAGATAGCTCTACATGTAATGCCAGATATTTCATATGCAAGCATGTCAGCCAATCACAGCAGTGGGCAACAACACTGAAGTCTCACAGCAGACACGCCCCCTCAAACAGAGTGTTCAAACCAGGGAATGAAATCAGGCTAGGAAATATGCCTTTTATTTCTAAATTATAACAAATTTTGATCTAAAAAACATACTAACATTATAAGGGCACCCCAGGAAACATTATAAAATAATAAAATAATCCATTCTACGGCACCTTTAAGGAACGAGGAAAATCATGTCAGAAGTAACAGGTTTTAATGAAACATGTAGGACACAGATAATACAATTGCTAATAAAATTGTTTATGTAAAACCAGTTAAAGCCGCTGTCAGTCTAGACCAGTGGGGATTTCTTTAAGACTGCAAGGGAAGCTCGGCTTCCCCTATAATGTCAAAAAAATTTATGGTCAAATATGTACTATTGTGTTAACATTTTATTGACTAAAAATGCGTTAGAAAACGTTCATCTCAAAGACGAGTTCGTTCAGAATCAGTTACATACAGCAGGTCGGCTGACTCGATCTCCTTCTCATACATTCCCGTAGCGACACAGACAGTGCATTTCCCTGTTGAAACCCAGCGTCCATTGACTTCAATGGGGCTGCTCTGAACCGTTTTTTTCAGCGCTTCGAAACTAGACGGTCATTGGATAAATGCTGCGATTATGTCCCGCCCACGGACGCTCAGCGTCTCTGGGGGTGAATGAGGAGTGGGCTGGCCCGGACTCCGGGCTTCCGCGTGATGATTGGAGAGGCTGCATCTCCTTTTGATTGACAGCGATTTCATACAATAAAAAGTCGCTGCCGCTGAAGCTGTTCGAGCTCAGTCCCATCGCGGATTTTTCAAGTGATGGTCAAAAGACAAACTGCTGCTACCTATTTCTTGGTATTTGCTTGTCGAAATTGCTAGCCATTTTTCATAATACATTTCACACAATTATACATTTATACCTTTATTATATTATTACTTATCCTATTATATTTTTTATAATATTATTAGTAATAATTAAAACAATAATTATTAAAATAATTAAAAATAGCCTATATATTATTAGTAGTAGTATTATTAATAATATATAGGCTATTTTTAATTATTTTAATAATTATTGTTTTAATTATTACTTATCCTATTATATTTTTTATAATATTATTAGTAATAATTAAAACAATAATTATTAAAATAATTAAAAATAGCCTATATATTATTAGTAGTAGTATTATTATACTTTATTATATTATTATTTATACCTTTATTATATTATTACATTTATACAATTATTCCTAACTCTGCTGGCCATTGAGAGGACACTGGTCAAGTCACTGGAAAAGACGCCTAGTTGGAACGACAGGGTCACAGAGCATTTTCTTGAAAAGGAACATTGGGCAGAATTTACGTATAAATAAATGGACAATTTTTATGATGTAGGCCGAAAATGAGCTTCCCCTCTTTGAAAGACCAGCAGCCGCCACTGGTCTAGACAGCAAGCAAAGTTCTGCAATTGTCATGAATTGACGTCACACTCTGTGCATCTTTTTTTTTAAAAAACAACTAGAAAAGTAAGTAGTTTGAAATAGCTAAGAGTCTTAAAGTAGTTTAGATAGATAGATAGATAGATAGAATATTTAAATAATAATAGCATTTCAATATGTTGGCTTTATCAACCAGACTTAAAGGGTCATTCCACCCGTGGAGACATGAATGTGTATTGAAAGTGGGTCATTTATGTAGAAGAAATGTGAAATTATTTTTGAATTTGGAGCTTTCTAGACTGAGAAAAGCCAGAAAATGTATTTTTGGCTTATGTGGATGAAAGACAACAACTCCCAGAATGCACTTGCTTCGCTGCCCTACAAGGCCACTCCCAAGCCACACCTACCGGTAAGACAGCGCAGTTGAAAACAACAAGGCAAGGCTAGGCTACGAGTGAGTCTCCGTGACGAGTTTGCCCAAAATGTCCGGGATTCGGCTTTTGCGTTCTACAGTCGCCATTCATCATGTTTACTGTGGCGAGCAGGACGAGGCTGAGGGGCGCGGGAGAACGGCGCGAGGCCGGTGGCGTGATTACTGACGACCGACACCTGTGAGGCACTGTTCTCGTATCTCACACGGAGGAGCAGGTATTTTCTTAGCAATGGTAAAACACACATCAACCGATCACGCCACCGGCCTCGCGTCTTTCTCCCGCGGCGCTAGCCTCGTCCTGCTCCCTGTATTACTGTGATTACTGATGAGCGCGCCTGTGAGATGCACCGGTCTCATGGGCTATCTCTCACGGAGGTGCGGGTATTTTCTTAGCAATGTTAAAACGCAAATCAACCGATCACTTGTTTAGCATTCATGTAAACATTACATTCAGATTCACCAATCGGGGTGAATTCAGTTAGATTGAAACAAAAGGTGAGCATGTAAACAATGAATGGCGACCGCAGAAAGCAAAAGCTGAATCCCGGACATTTTTGTCGATCTCGACGGCCGGACATGTCCGGGAAAAAGAGTATGGTAACCCCTACTACTCAGCTTTCTTTCTGCAGGTTTCTGCCGGTGAAATCAAACGCACTCGCACTGATCTGTGATAGGTCTGTTAGCGCATTAGGTCCAACCCCCTATGGGCGGGTTTGAAAGGGTGGATCTAGTGCTTGTAGTCTTAACAGAAATCCCCCCCTCTTACACTTCCTCCTACAATGACGCAAAATGACGATTTTTGCGTCATTGTAGGAGGAAGTGTAAAGGGATAAATACATATTTCTCTCGTCTCGGGGGAAAATGAAAAAATGTTGCATGACCATTCAATAGTATGACTGGGTTTCTAACAATGCAAAGCTTAATGCAAATGGGTGGAGTGTCCCTTTAATAAAAAGCTTATCAGTAAGTGAAAGGAATATCAATCTAAAAGTTGTTGTCAGTATTATGGCCCTGTTGATGTATATTTTTAGGTTAATATTTTTCTAGTTAAGTTTCATTTATCTAATTATTAACATTGTACCTTATTCATGGATATTTTCAAGGACATATGCAAATAATTTATAAAAGTTCATCTAAATGATTACAGTATTTTAGGGCTCATTTTTATGTCCTTTCACTTCATATTTCTCTTTTCACATTACACTATTTTGATGTACTAAAAATGAAATTATTTTTTCTTTCATTTCAGACCTGATGGAAGTGAAGGAGGAGAGTGAAGAACTGAGTGAAGTGAAGGAGGAGAGTGAAGAACTGAGTGAAGTGGAGGAGGAGAGTGAAGAACTGAGTGAAGTGGAGGAGAAACATCATGTCAAACCTGGAGAAAAACATTTGAGTCGCTCAAAGACATTTTTAAATAAAAGAGGAGCCAATAAATCTTTCACCTGCACTCAGTGTGGAAAGAGTTACACAACCAAACATAGTTTAGAGCGTCACATGAGAGTTCACACTGGAGAGAAGCCGTTCACATGTGATCAGTGTGGGAAGAATTTCACATACAAACATCATCTTGATGCGCATTGGAGAGTTCACACTGGAGAGAAGCCGTTCACATGTGAACAGTGTGGGAAGAGTTTCACACTAAAAACAAGTCTTAAGATGCACATGAGGATCCACACAGGAGAGAAGCCGTTCACATGTGATCAGTGCAGAAAAACATTTCTTGTGTCATCACACCTGAAGGCACACCTGACAGTTCATACAAAGGAGAAGCCATATTCATGTTCTGAATGTGGAAAGAGTTTTTCAGTGCAGCAATCTTTACATAGACATCAGAAAACTCACACTGGTGTGAGAGAGTACATGTGCTTTGAGTGTGAGAAGACTTTTATAACAGCTCAACATTTAAAACAGCACCAGAGAATTCACACTGGGGAAAAACCTTACAAGTGTTCACACTGTGACACGAGATTCAGTCAGTCATCAAATCTGAATAAACATGAGAAGATCCACAGCAGAGAAAAACCTTACAAGTGTTCACACTGTGACAAGAGATTCAATTATTCATCATATCTGAAATCACATGAGAAGGTCCACACTGGAGAAAAACCTTACAAGTGTTCACACTGTGACAAGAGATTCAGTGTGTTATCACATCTGAAAACACATGAGAAGATCCACACTGGAGAAAAACCTTACAAGTGTTCACACTGTGACAAGAGATTCAGTCAGTCATCAAATCTGAAAACACACGAGAGGATCCACAGCAGAGAGAAGCCACACATGTGTGATCAGTGTGGAAAGAGTTTCTCTTTTAAAAGCCAGCTGAAGATACACATGAAGATCTGTTAGATCCAGCACTGGAAATGGTTGAGATTCATTGGGGGGACTCTAGTTGGGAAGATTTTTTACTTTTAACACCCTGCGTGCGATCATGCCGGCGCAATCTGCTCACTTTTTTTCTTATCAGTGCAAAAGAGACTCAAAATACTCTGTCGGTTTTGATTTTACATATAAGTGTTACACATCATTCGATCCTGTTAAGTGTCTATTTTTTGTGTATACTCACAATAAAAACAAAATGTTGTTCTTTTTGCCAAATAAAGAAAAATAAACATGATGCGAGTTCTGCCTTCTCTCTGTCAGTGAAGTCCATTCTAAAATGCGTCCAAAAATGAACTGTAACTCAGTGAATACTCAGTCCCACAGGCATACAGATACACCGGCATATAGCTTAAATTCTCTTCTTTTAAATGAAATAATTTTATTAAAAAAACAAATATTCTCAGTTTATGTAAATCTGTATGAAAAGAGAGAGATGTCAGTCGTTCTCATTTCATCTCATTAAGTGTTAATGTGACACACGCCTACAGAGAGCGCGCACTATTCAAACGCAAATGAATGCTCTTACACTTTTGATGCACAAATACGACCAAAAGCATTGCAGGCCTGTGAACAGCAATTTGCAACCGAAAACAACAGACCAGGATCTACAAAACAGATTCATCCCTTAAAACCAACATTTGTGTAAAAAATAAACTGTTGCAAATGTTTGAATGACTTGTGTGCATGGGGCAAAAAAGTTCCAGAAATAACCAGATTTGTATAGTTGCGTCGCAGCACGTGAGGGGAGCTCTCAAGGGGGCTGCTTGCGAGGATTGTGAAAGATTATCAATCCATGTGCTGCGCTCCCACCTGGCCATTTTCAACGAGGATTATTCATGGGGCTCGAAAATGGTTCTTGCAGGGGATCTCGAGACTGCTGAGGCACGCTGTCGGGATTCCACTGCCAGTTCCAACGTTCTCCCTCCTTGCGCAGAAGCCCGTTCGACGGCTTCTTCCGCACGAGTGGAGAACCCGATACTCGAGCTGTCTGCTTCTGAGGAACTAAACGTGCTCAGCATCGAAGACAGAGATTTTGGGGATGACTCGCCACCCCATGTCCCCACATATGAGGAGCTGGTGGAGGTTATCTGTCGTGCAGTGGCCCATTTAAATATTAGTTGGCCACAAGAGAGGCAGGAAGCGTTTATTTAAAGCAAGTTGGACGGAAAAAAGGCGCTCTGCACTGTCCGACCCACAGGCCTGCGGCCAGGCAGAAATCGGGTCCGCCCATCGAGATTCGTTTTCGGTTGAACCCTGCCAGAAATCCTCTTCAGGGGGTCAAGAACGAGTTCCGATTGATACCCGAAGCCAGCCTCGAGAGGCTGGATCCCTTGGTGGAATATTTCGATATCTCTGAGGAGGTTCAGGTTCAAGATGCTCACTATTCCTATCATAGTGAACCAAATTCAATCCAAGGATTGGTTTGTCACTATAGATATGAAGGGCGAATATTTCCATCCATCTCACAGGAAGCTCCTGAGGTTCGCTTTAAGGGGCAAAGCGTATCAATATCGGGTTCTTCCATTCAGCCTAGCTCTCTCCCCTCATACATTTACCAAATGTATGGATGCAGCTCTAGCGCCGCTGAGGCTTCAGGGCATCAGGGTGCTCAACTATATCGAAGACTGGCTGATTTTGGCCCAGTCACGAGCTGGCAGTTCGGCATCAAGATGTCATCCTTGCCCACATCCAGAGCCTGGGGTTGAGACTCAACACGAAGAAAATCGTGTTGGCACCAGCCCAGAGAACCACGTTCCAGGGAGTGGTGTGGGACTCTGTCACAATGCGGGCACATTTGTCTCCTGCACGGATCGAGTCCATCCTGGCCACGGTAACCAGGATAAAGCTAGGCCAAGCCATCACTGTAAAACATTTTCAGAGAATGTTTTCGGGCTCATGGCAGCAGCGTCCAACATCATTTCATTACACATTGCAGTGGTGGCTAAAATCCAAAGGGAGGAACCCGAGGGGGGACCCATTCCGCATGATCAGTGTCAAGCGCAGGAGCCTTCGTTCCCTATCTATGTGGAAGAAAGCTTGGTTTCTGTTCCAAGGCCCCGCATTGGGAGCGTCATGTCGCCGGAAAGCCATCTCGACAAACGCCTCCCTCACAGGCTGGGGTGCGGTCATGGACGACCGCTTTAAGAGAGGCCTATGGCAGGACCATCATTCTTCCTGGCACATAAATCACCTGGAAATGTTGGCGGTGTCCCGAGCTCTGAGGAGCTTCCTGCTGGACCTAAAGGTCATCATGTCCTTGTGGGGTCAGACAATATGTCAGTGGTGGCCTATATAAACCATCAGAGGGGTCTGAGGTCTCGCCCTCTATGCAGATTGGCACATCAGATCCTCCTGTGGTCCCAAGGGAAACTGTTGTCTCTCAGAGCATATAACATATATCCCGTGAAATAAGAAATAGGGAGCAAACATCCTGTCGAGGCAGGGGCTGAGGCCCGGGGAATGGAGACTCCACCCCGAGGTGTTGGAGTCAATATGTCAGAGGTTCGGCCTAGTAGAAGACGACTCACTGTCCACTGTGGTTCTCCCTCACACATCCAGCCCCCCTGGGTGATGGGCCTCTGGGGAGACAGCAGTTGGTCATACGGGCTTGGAGGATGAGACCTGCGGCTCAGGGTTCCCACATGGGACCTGGCAGTGGTTCTCAAAGGGTTGGTTGAGGCCCCCTTTGAAATTCTGGAGTCGACTGAGGCCAAGAACCTTTCCCTAAAAGTGTGGCTTTTTTGTTGGCCATTACTTCTCTGAGGAGGGTAGGAGATCTTCAGGCGCTCTCTACATCTCATGGTTGCCTGGAGTTTGTTCCAGGTGACATTAAAGCCATCATACATCCCAGGCCGGTATATTTGCCTAATGTGCCATCCAATGTGGCACGGCCTACGATTCTGCAGGCTTTTCATCCTCCACCTCAACTGATGGCAGATGAGGAGAGACTTCATCTGCCCTGTCAGAGCTCTCAAAGTATATATTCAGAGGTCCTCTTCATGGCGGAAGTCAGACCAGTTGCTAGTGTATTTTGGGTCGCCCAAGAAAGGGCTTCCCGCCTTCAAGCAGACCATTATTAACTGGATCGTTCAAGCTATATCTATGGCCTATCAGGTGTGCAGTTTGCCTTCACCTTTGGCCGTGAGGGCTCATTCAAACAGAGGCATGGTGTCCTCTAGAGACCTCTCCTTCGGGGCCCGGTCCAAGAAGTCTGCAATGCAGCAGAATGGGCCACCCCTCACACTTTTATTAGATTTTATAGCCTGGACATTCCATCTATGCCTGGCACCCTTGTGCTCTTGTCCTAAGTGTGCCTGTGCGCAGCTTCACACTCGGACAAGCAGGGCTGGTTGTGGCATATTGGGTACTCGTTACCCCAAAGTGTCATTCGACGCAGTTCGAGTTCCCTCGAAAGGGAACGTCTCGGGTTACCACTGTAACCCTTGTTCCATGAGAAATGGAATGAGAACTGCGTCCCTTCGCCACGCCTTCCCCTGCCTGTGAGCGCCGGCGTCCTTTTGTAGCTTCCGCATATGCCGTCACTATATATCAGGGCTATATACAGGGCTCTAGACTGCGTGACCATGTTCACAACCCCTTTTGGCAGGGCAACGGGTATCCGTTGATTATCCATGCATGCAGAGACCAGCACTCTGGATGAGGATGCCAAATTGAACCGCCGGCTTGAGAGAGATCTCCTCTCACCGGGATCGGCCATGGGGCTAAGTTTGACAGCCGCATCAGCTCTGGGAACCACGTTTGGTTCTCCCATTGCGGGGCTATGAGGAGCACCGAGTTAGCGCGCTTCCCTGATTCTCCTGATGACCTGTGGTAGCAGTGAGATCGGAGGGAAAGCGGGCAGCTTGGGCCAGCGCGTCCTCGTTCTTCGAAAAGAACCTTGGGCAATGAGCGTTGTCTTTTGACGCAAAGAGGTCGACTTTTGCTTTGCCAAAAAAGACGCCACAGCAACTGGACTGACTGCGGGTGCAGGGACCATTCCTCCGGGGGAATATTGTCCCTGGACAGTTTGTCTGGGCCATCGTTCAGGTGGCCCGGCACGTGCGCGGCTCTGAGTGAGCGCAGTGAGTGCTGAGCCCAAACGAGGAGGCATTCCGCCAGAGTGCAAAGATTTCTGGATCTGACACCGCCCTGGCGGTTCACGTAGGACACCACAGACATGTTGTCCTTGCGGACCAGTACGCGGTGGCCCCGCAGGTATGGGAGGAAGTGCTTCAGCGCATTCTTGACCGCTATCCTCTCTAGACAGTTTATGTGAAGGCTTTTCTCCCGGTCTGACCAGAGGCCATAGACTGGTCTGCCCTCGAAAAGAGCACCCCAACCTAGGTTGGAGGTGTCCGTCGAGATCACCTTTCGGTGTGAGACGACTCGACTGAAACGCAGCTCTGAGTCACTCTGATTCGCGAGCCGCCGGCAGCTCAGGCCCGGTGAGGCACTCGAGCATTCAGCCAACATTGTAGAGGATGCATACGAATTAGTGTACGCAGTACACAGCTGGAGCACTGCTGCAGCTGAAGCCATATAGCCCAACATTCTTTGAAATGTTTTCAGAGGAACAACGCTGCCCTTCTGGAAAGACTCGGCCAGATGCCCAACACGGCGTGCGCGCTCTGTCGACAAGCAGGCCGTCATAGCCACCGAGTCTAGCTCTATTCCCAGAAAAGAGGTTGACTGACGGGGCAGCAATGAGCTCTTGGTCCAATTGACCTTGAGACCCAGGCTTTCCAGATGGCTGAGAAGCACTGTTCTGTCAGATATGAGTTCTATCTCCGACTGTGCCAAAATCAGCCAATCGTCCAAATAGTTCAAAATTTGCATACCCTGACTACTCAGGGGAATGAGGGCCGCGTCTATGCACTTAATGAATGTACGGGGTGCTAAAGACAGGCCAAACGGCAGGACGGTGTATTGATATACCTGACCGTCGAAGGCGAATCTCAAGAATGGCCTGTGACTGGGTATAATCTGAATCTGAAAGTATGCGTCTTTCAGATCGAGAGAAATAAACCAGTCCCTCGGGCGAATTGTGCAAGGATTTGTCTGGTTGTGAGCATTTTGAACGGTCGCCTCATGAGAGTTTTGTTCAAATATCTCAGATCTAAGATAGGTCTGAGAGCTCCGTCCTTCTTGGGCACGAGGAAGTAACGGCTGTAAAAGGCTGACTAGCTCAGAGAAGGATGTACCAGTTTTATTGCCCCTTTGCACAACAGTTTTGCTATTTCTGCACAAAGTAGGTGTGCTACTTCCAAATTCACTCTCGTCTCGGTCCGTGCTCGAAAGCACAGGGAACGGCGAGCAAACTGTAGTGAATAGCCCTGCTTTACAGTATTAAGCACCCATTCTGACATGCCCGGAATTGCTTCCCATGCTTTTGCATGTATAGCTAGGGGTAGAATGGCCTCTGGGTTCCGATCGCTGCACTGCGGGGGGTGTCGCGAACCTGTATCAGAGGTATCGGTGCGGCACGCGTGCTCTCGATGCCTGAACACGGCGGCTCGCTGACAGCGATGGCTGGCCGGTTTACACTCAATGACCTCGATCACTTTGGACGGAGAACATTCTGTGGCGAGAAAAGCGGGACGCGTGAGCGGCACCGGGGGTACAGTGTTCATCAGTAAGTGTGAGCGCTCGTTCACAACATGGCCGGTATGTAGCATTAAAGGTTCCGTCCCCTGGGATAACCGTGTAACAGAGCGGGCAGTGAGTAGGTGTGGGCACTGTTTTGTGGGCACATTTCCTACATTTAACACTATGACGCGTGAGGGCGCGACGTCACGCAAGGCTCAGTGGTAGGCTGCTGCAGTTGCCGCACAGCAGCCAATGAGCACGCTAGATAGCCTGCTCTAGGTCTGCCTGCTGCTGCACTGCGTTGACAATAAATACAAAATTAAGGATAATTTTTTGGCTTCATATCTCGAGAAAAGATTACTTTACCCGTAGCGTAAGCAACTTATGCAATACGAGAGAACCTCTCGTAAGAGAACCAGGCTTATATGGGGTGAACTAAACAAGGTAATGACATACAGGTGGCTCATGGCTGATTAGTCTGAGCAAAGGATTATGGGGGATTGAGTCTGTGGATGTGAGGTGATTGTCCGGGTTTGGAGTGGAGTGTCTCCAATAGTAATTCTGTGCACTCTCACTAGTGATCGTTACACCTGCAGAGGGTGCAACGGCCTGGTGATTGTAGTTGTTACACTACATAAAGTCAAGTCATCTTCAGTTATATAGCGCTTTTAACAATGTAGATTGTTTCAAAGCAGCTTTACAGTGATAATAGGAAATTAAAGTAACAGAGATTGTTTTGGCTTTATAGCAGCTCTAGAATAAAGTTATTTTCAAGTTAAAGTTGCTTTTGATTGATTCGCTTCAATAGCAACTATCATTTGTTATTAACACAACACCGTTTTAACAGAAAACTCTTTTGTTCTCTCTACGGAAACTTTAAAAAGCAAACCTGTGAAAACGCTGATGCCTGCCTTTAATTTTCAAGTGATCCTGACGTGCTCTGAAGACATTAATTGGTTGCTTCAGGTGTGTTTGATTAGGGTTGGAGATGAACTGTGCAGGACAGTCGATCGCCAGGAGCAGGATTGGGCACCCCTGGTTTAGATATATTTTTAAGATGGGAAAATGCAGTTTTACAGATACTAGACATGTGACTTTCAAATGAAAGATTGGTATCAAAGAGCACACCCAGGTTCCTAACCAACGACGAAGAGTTAACAGAGCAGCCATCAAGTGTTAGACAGTATTCTAGGTTATTAGGTGAGGAATTTTTTTTGTCCAATAATTAGAATCTCTGTTTTTTCAGAATTAGGTAGTTGGACATTACTAGTAATTCATGTTTTTATATAAGCTATGCATTCCGTTAATTTTGTGAATTGGTAAGTTTCGTCAGGCCGTGAAGAAATATAGAGCTGAGTATCATCAGCATAACAGTGAAAACTAATGCCATGCTTCCTAATGATATCTCCTAAGGGTAGCATGTACAGAGTGAACAGCAACGGTCTTAATACTGAGCCTTGTGGTACGCCATACTGAACTTGTCATCGATTAGACATCTCTTCATTTTCAGCTACAAACTGATATTGAGTAGTAGAAAATTACTAGTCATCCAATTTTTTATATCAGCATACAGCTACGTCATGACCAAATCCTTGTTTAATATTGACCAAACAACATTTAATTCAATGTCCACATAATCTTTTTTGGTCACTTTTGTACAATAGACATGCAACAGCCACTGTATTTTATTCAAATAAAACATGTGCACATCAAAACATGCAAACTCAGAGCGAGGGGTTAAACTTTTATTTTGAAATTGTGATGAACAACAATTTGTATATTTGGAAACATATGTATGTATTCTCTTTTGTTAGCGTAGATTTACAAATGAGTTACAAATTTTACAAAACTTGTGAAATGGCACACACTGCGTTCCCAGATGAACGTTAAGCAACCCAAACTCACAGCATGGGAAACCCAAGACACTCCACACATATGAATGATAACAACTAACACACAGAACAGAGGGCCGGGTTAGCAAAGCTCATTACCATTTAAAGACACATGCACTTAAACGGCATGCTGAAAACAGAGCTGTTTTTGACCAGGTAAAATGTTTTCTTACAATACTAATGAGAAGTTTTAATTAAAGAATATTAAAAACTTTTAATTTAGACCCTAAAGAATCATTTTAGCTTGTACAAAAATGACATTATATGACCCCTTTAATGCTCATGTGAGAGCCATCAGCGTTTCTCACAGGTTCGCATTTAAAGGTGCAATGTGTGATATTTCTGAGGATCTATTGACAGAAATGCAATATAAGATCCCTCACTATGATTTCAGTGGTGTATAAAGACCTTACTTAATGAACCATTATGTTTTATTACCTTAGAATGAGTCATTTATATCTACATAACCGCGGGCACCCCCCTTCTATGAAGGTCGACATATTGTGACGTCATGTTTCTACCGTAGCCGACAGCGAACAAACAGCGCCACAGAGCGCGTTTCATCACTAACTTGAATGAGAGGCAGCAGAAAAAGACGCAGCAGAATACGCAGGTTGTCCCTGACTCTGCAAACGTGGAGAAAAACATGCTGTCTGAACGACACCTCGGACATCGTAATGTTAGCTATTTCCCCTTACCTAGCTGCTTTGATGCTCTTATCCATA
Organism: Squalius cephalus; assembly: GCF_949319135.1. Lineage (NCBI taxonomy): Eukaryota > Metazoa > Chordata > Actinopteri > Cypriniformes > Leuciscidae > Squalius > Squalius cephalus. Next base: position 17,726,522 of record NC_137122.1, read on the forward strand.
GCTCTTATCTTAGACTAACTAGCATGGAAACAGGCTATGGTAAAGTCAGTGAATAAAAGACTAACACAATGATAAACAAGTAAAAATAACAATCGAAATAACATGTGGTTTTACTGAATAATTAAGTAAATATAATTTAATATAAAATATAATATAAAGAAACCTCATTGCTTGACTTGCTACTCTCTGCTGACTCAGACGACGACATCTTCCGATCCTACGTCGGCCACCGTAGCTTCACCTTCGAGTTTGAGGGATAGGCCGTGAGTGTTTGCAATTCGCAAACCTCACCACTAGATGCCGCTAAAAATCACACACTGCACCTTTAAAGTCTATGTAGAGAGAATGGTGTCGTCTTAGCGGCCCCTAATGATTGTTGCGACGGAAACGAATCAATCAAAACTAACTTTGGCTGGAAAATAACTTTATTAAAGAACCGCTATAAAGCCAAAACAATCTCTGTTACCTTAAATTATATGTTTGTCTCTGTAAAGCTGCTTTGAAACAATCTACGTTGTTAAAAGCGCTATATAAATGAGGATGACTTGACTTGACCTATAGCTGGTGTGTGGTGATAGTTTTGATAACAGGCTGGTTTGTCTTCTTCTGTTCATCATCATCTCATACTGCAGTATTTCATGATCACAGCAGTGAGAGACGAGATGAAGAGTTACAAGAACACAGCTGAAGAGTTTGATCAAACTAAATACTGCATACATAGGAATTACACTGAACTAACACTGGATTTAGATCGCAGTATCTCAAGTTGTTTTAAACAAGGTTGTGCAGTTTCTCTCTGCTGTGGATCTTCTCATGGGTTTTCAGAGATGATGACTGACTGAATCTCTTTTCACAGTGTGAACACTTGTAAGGTTTTTCTCCAGTGTGAATTCTCTCATGCCGTCTTAAATGTTCCGCTTTAGTAAAAGTCTTCTCACACTCAAAGCACACGTACTCTCTAACACCAGTATGAATTCTTTGATGTCTTTGTAAAGATTTCAGCAGTGAAAAACTCTTTCCACACACAGAACATGAATGTGGCTTCTCCTCCTTATGAACTGTCAGGTGTGTCTTCAGGTCTGATGACCCAATAAATGTTTTGCCGCATTGATCACATGTGAACGGCTTCTCTCCGGTGTGGGTCCTCATGTGAAGTTTAAGGGATGATGATTGACTGAAACTCTTCCCACACTGATCACAAGCGAATGGCTTTTCTCCAGTATGAACTCTTATGTGACACACAAGTTGATGTTTGTTTGTGAAACACTTCCCGCATTGATCACATGTGAATGGCTTCTCTCCGGTGTGAATTAACATGTGCCACTTCAGACTTTTTTTTTCCGTGAAACTCTTCCCACACTGATCACATGTGAACGGCTTTTCTCCATTATGAACTCTCATGTGATGTTCAAGATTATGTTTGTATGTGAAACTCTTTCCTCACTGATCACATGTGAACGGCTTTTCTCCAGTATGAACTCTCATGTGACGATCAAGATTACGTGTGGTTGTGTAACTCTTTCTACACTGAGTGCAGGTTGTAGATTTCTTGGCTCTTCTTTTCTTTAAAAATGTGATTTTAGTCTTTGAGCGACTCAAAGGTTTGTCTCCAGGTTTGACATGATGTTTCTCCTTCACTTCACTCAGTTCTTCTCTCTCCTCCCCCACTTCACTCAGTTCTTCACTCTCCTCCTTCACTTCACTCAGTTCTTCACTCTCCTCCTTCACTTCACTCAGTTCTTCACTCAGTTCTTCACTCTCCTCCTTCACTTCACTCAGTTCTTCACTCTCCTCCTTCACTTCACTCAGTTCTTCACTCTCCTCCTTCACTTCACTCAGTTCTTCACTCTCCTCCTCCTCCTTCACTTCCATCAGGTCTGAAAGGAAAGAAAAATGTTTGATTGCATTTTCAGCAAATAAAAAAATTCAAAAAGAGAAATATGAATTGAAAGGTCATCAAAGTGAGCCTTGATGTAATCACTTTTTACATTTTGTATTTTTGCCTTTTTATAAATTAATTATACGTCCCTGAAACTTTTCATGAATGAGGGACATTGATATTTCAATTATTATTTTTTAAACATTATAGGCACATATCCTATCTTTCTGTAGTGAGAACTATTAAAGGGGGGGTGAAATGCTATTTCATGCATACTGAGTTTTTTACACTGTTAAAGAGTTGGATTCCCATGCTAAACATGGACAAAGTTTCAAAAATTAAATTGTACGTTTGAAGGAGTATTTCTGTGCCAAAAATTGTCCTTCCGGTTTGTCACAAGTTTCGGAAAGTTTTTTTCGAGTATGGGCATGTGTGACGTCAGATGTAACGGAATTTCCTTATACGGGTCCTAAGGGCACTTCTCCGGTAAGATCGTGGGCGCGCGCGCACTCGTACACCAGAGCAAGAGAGCGAAAGCAGTACCTCATCTAAGCGCTCTGCTCGGCTTTAGGGAAGTCAGTGTCACCAAAGAAGTGGGTTTTTGGTTGCCAGGGCAAGACAAACCTGCACAGATTCCCAAAGAACCCAGCGTTAAGGGAATAGTGGATGCAGTTTGTTTTTCCGGGGCAAAAACGAGTTGAGCAAGACTGTTTCCCTGCATTTCGACGATGATTGTTTTATAAACAAAGCCCAGATCACGGATTTGCAGATCGTCTAATGCTTAAGGATCGAGCAGTCACAATGATAAAGGTCCGCAGTCGTGCGTTGGAACCGCAGGCGGTGAGTAAAACTGTTGAACAAATGTCTCTGTGTTGTTAACGTTACTAGCTCGGCGCGTTAGCACAGCTTTAACACATCGCCCACACGGCCCGCCCCCAGCCGCTCGGTTTTTTCCGGAAAGACTCGGTACAGTCTATCTTTCACTTATAAATATAATAAAACTAAAGACTTTTTGGAGATATGAACGATGCAATACTACTCTATAGGTACTCAAGATTAACAGGAGATTGAGTGAAAATGAGCATTTCACCCCCCCTTTAAATAAATGTGATCAATAACAAGATAATATAATGTGATATTGTCATATCTGGCATAAATACTGGCATATTTTAACACCAACTTTTACATTGAAATTTAATTTGTTACTAAACTTTTTAAGTTATTAAGGGCCGGCCACACTATACTTCTCCTTCCATTGAGTTCCCACTGTAAATGCTGTAAAATTTACAGAAACTTACTGGCAATTTCGGTAGCCAGTAAACCTGTACATTTACAAGAGTCCGTAAACTACAATTATACTGTAAAACCAGCAAAAAAATGAATTTACTGAGCGCAGCTGTGAATTTACAGTTCTTTACTGTAATATTTAAATAGGCTCATACTTATTTGCAGCTGTATCATACAAATAAATAGTTAAAAAATCATATAATGTGATTTCTGGATTTTTTTTTTTTTTTAGATTATGTCTCTCACAGTGGACATGCACCTACGATGACAATTTCAGACCCCTCCATGATTTCCAAGTGGGAGAACTTGCAAAATAGCAGGGTGTTCAAATACTTATTTTCCTCACTGTATATATATATATATATACATACTTACTGAGTTTGTTTTTAAATGTTTTATTGTAATTAATTTAAAAAGTACTAATAATTACATATGGGATTAAATAAAAAAAAAAGATTTTAAGATTTAAGTTGGTAAACTAATTAATTAATAAGAAAAAAAAGTAATCGGATCGGATTCGTGAGGTGCCTAAAGATTCCCACCATTAATTAAAATATATGCAGATATCTAGAAATACAGAAAATAACACAAATGATGTATTGTACATTCAAAAATAAATATTAATAATGGTCAGAAAACTTACATATTTGTAACCAACAGATACCCTTAGTCTTAGACCAGTGAAATGAGCTTAAAGTGTCAATTTACAGGAGATCTGAAGACATCAGCATAATAAATGAGGTGAAAACAGGAACTATTGTTGTGAAATGGGTAGAACTATTTACTGCCCTAGTACAACAGTTATCAGTTTAGAAGTATGCATGTGAATTAAACGTGGGACAATGGCCTTCATCATCATGCTGTGAATCAGATGCGAGGGAATCATCATTATGCAGATTGAGGACTGATGTGTCTCTTACACCTCTAACACACATCTGTGCCATTTGCTTCACAGGGTCATCCTTAAAAATATTTTGGTTTGCCGTAACAGCCAAAAAAATAAATAAATACATTTTTGGGTCGGTAGGTCAGTTTATATATTTTTTTCCAAGATTCAATGTAAAAAAAAAAAGTATAATTTTGGTCATGGTGATTACGTAGGTATGAATTTAAACAAATTTTCACATCGGGACTTCACTGACAGTTTTCCAGAACTTCGTGCCAAGTTAAAGAGGTGTCGAGAGAAAAGTATGGCGCATTTCCACCGCAGGAACTTTACCCAGGAACTAGGAACTTTGGGGTGGTACTCGGTGTGTTTACACCGCAGGAACCAGGGTCTAAATGAAGTTCCGGGTAAATATTTCCCCCTCAGAAAGTCCCTGCTGGCGAGTGAGTACTTTTTAAAGTTCTGGAACTTTCGGGGGTGGGACTTGTGCGCTGAACATGCTGATTGGTTGAATTCATGCCGCATATTGATTGGTTGACTCCACGCAGCAGACTGAGAGGAGTGCGCGTAATTCAACGTCACCAGACAATTTGCATAATCTGCCCGGTACTTTAGACTGCGGTGTAAACGCAATAAGCATCCGGTCTGGGGTAAAAAAAAGTGGTAAAATAAGTTCCTGGGACAAACTGTTCCGGGTAATTTTGGTGTAAATGCGGCAAAAGAGGAGATTTTGATAAAAAAAAAATATATTAAAGTTAAAGAGCTGTCGAGAGAAAAAATAGAGAGATTTTGATAAAAAAAAATAAAAAAAAATACATTATTAAATGTTTAATATACATATATTAAATAATTAGAAAACCTTCAAGGAGACATTTCAATTGTTTATTAATAAGCAGAGAACAGTCTGTACACATTTCATGCTTTCTATATATATTTTTCTCAGGTCTGTGGGGCAAGTAGCTTATACGCTGAGTTTCGGTTCATTTAAGAGATGAGCGCGCCGGCGCCTCCGTGTCGTGATTATATTGCCTGCTATATTTAGCCTACCTCTTATCTATTAAATCCAGGCAATTGGTTGATGAAACATTGATTAAAATTAAGGTACAATTAATACAAAACGAAATTCACTTTAAAGAAAGGCTTTATACAAAAACAAACTTAATGAAGTGGTCCAAAATGTCTGCCCACTCTATTTGTCTCCCGATATTTTCGAGATCATCGAGATAATCGATATATATCGAGAATTATCTTATTCATGCTTTTTACTTTTCACATAATCAACATGAAATTTGAAAAAAATATTATTTTATTTAAACATGAATATGAAACTAAATTGTTTTTTAATGACTGGGCTACAACACATAGGCCTATTAGCCTACAGATAAATTTAATGTTGGAGCATCTTGCCGGTGAGCATGTGGGGGGAGAGATACGATTTTCATCCAATCATCGAATATTATTTTGCTTGATATGCCAATATTTAATATTTGGTATTTTAAATGACTGTTTGAGATCTCTATGAAAGTTTTAATTGTAGTGCCGCTTTCAGAGCGCTCACGTCCATAACATTGTTCTTCCTCATAAATGCGCACACGAAAAATAAAATAAAATAAAACAAAATAAAATGAATATATTATGTTCTGTGGGGAGCCGACCCTTCTTCATCCGGTGGCTATATTACTTTTGGTTTGCCCAGTGTAATTTATAGAATTACTAAAACATATTTTACCACCTAAATGTTAAAGATTTTTTGTGTCACGTCCGGACCGTAACGCAAGTGTAGGCTATTTATAAAACGCATGTGTATACTGATATTTTTCTAACGTCTGGACTCCTTTATTAAGGGATTATGGATGTATAAACAGACGTTTTAATATATTAGTATTAAATGCATTTTCTGATCATTTATATTTCAAGTTTTGACTGCAAATGTCACATCCATAACGCTGGAATTGCCCAATAAAGATGTGGTAGCATTAGCATTTTTATTTAAAAGAAAGAGCGTAGCCTATGCTTGTATGTAGGCCTATGGGCAATTTATAATTCACAATACTTACATATTTTAGTAAGTATTGTGAATTATATTCTATTCTTCTATAACAGACGTGATGGCGGAATCTACACATGATGTTTCATAAACAAAGTTCGGGAGGAGCACGTTCAAATAATCAATCCAATCAACTTGTCATCAAACAATTACCGTCTACGGTCTACACTATCAGCATGAGAGGAAGCATATATTTATTCAGTCTGTTAACTCACCTAACATTCCTTGACAGTTTTCAGCATCCCTCCACTCACTCTCAGCTTGTCTTTCCACAGCCAGGAATACGGGGGCAGTAGCCTAGGGTTCGGTCCGAATACCGAGCCCGGAGCCCTCTCCTCGGACAGCACGTCAAATATGCATTTATTCTATCTGACTTATTTGTAAGCGTGAAATCTCAATTCTCCAGCGGCAGTCATTTGAATTCAACCCAAGCGCTCGTTGATGACGTGGATGATTACGTTACCGTTGCTCATCTGTCCATCATCGTATAAAGCCCGCCCTTACAATTTGAGTGGTCCGAACAATTTTTGTTCGGGCATAATAGCTCCTCAACGGATCGAGTCCAGACCGAACTTCCCGACCTAAAAATTTTGTGGGCGGGGCTAAGTTCGGCTGGCATCCAGGCTATGTGATTGGACCAAGGGATATCACTTCCTCTGGCGGGAAATTCTGGAAAGCAGTGAAGTATGTCATTATTCTTCTCTCATTAATTTGTACAACATGTTTAGGATACATCAATAGATTAATTATTTGTCAAATCTATTATTATGATATTACAGTGAATCTCTCATTCACTTTTAAAAAAAATGAAAACCCATACAATTCTGTTTTTAGACATGCCATGTGGTATCTGGTTTGAGGTTAGTTTTTTGAGCTAAAGCTCAAAATGGTGGACAATGTTAACTTTATCGTCAACCCAATTTGTCTATAACAGAGTTGACAGATCTTTCCGTTAGTACATTGATGTTCAGTATATATATATATATATATATATATATATATATATATATTACATTTTACAAGTTTAAGATCAGCAAATATTGAAAATGTTTAATTTAAAGTGCATTCTATGAAAATAAAAAAGTTTAACAGAAAAAAAAATCCTATTTTTTGTTTTCTTTCTCTACTTGAAATGTAACTGCAATTCTGGAATGAGTCACACGCTTATTCCCATTAAATACTGATCTACTAGTGTGTTCTAACATGTTTTGTCTCATCTGACAGCTTGTAAACTGAACAGAATTATGCTGAACTTAATAAAGATATTAAAGTATCCTAATGTACAATCTAGATACTGAAACATGTTAAAGAACAAGAATAAGAACAACTTTAAAGGGGTCAGATTACTTATATTAGAGTCAGATAACTAAATGCTCATTCTCCTTCTGCTTTTTAATCCTATTATTGGTTCAAATTAGCACTGTAAGCCTTAAAGACTTACAAAATATAATGTTTTCAGCATCTCTGTTAAAGGGTTGATCAGCTTTTTTTCGAAAGCTTAATGTGTTTAGGCTATGTCGTGGTGTAGTCTAACATGTGTTCATGCTTCATAAAAAAAAAAAAACACATTATTTTTCATATAATTTACCTTTATTATACACAGCTGTGTCCCTCCTCGCAAACCAATCTGATGATTTCCTCTCCCTCAGAAATACACGATGGGCCCAGTGTGTTGTGATTCGCTAACCGCCTAGTTCACGCTGTCCGGACTCCGGAAACGTCACGTCCGTTACCATAACAGCAGTTGCATGTGCTCCGGTGTAATGTAAACACAGCCGTCAATATTGCCTTATCAATTTCAGCCCGAATAAGATTTAGAGAATATTAGTGGAGGAATCGAGCGCACGAACGGCTGTTACAGGACGTTTCAGAGTGGTATGTTTTTTTGTGTAGATGTCTCATGCTTTTTATATAACGTTACGCTGTTATTTGTAAATACTATGTTACTGCAAATGCTAATGCTACTGTTTATGTTAAAACCGTTTATATACCGTCTATGGTTAAAACAAGCAAAGAAGTTCATACAATCGTTCTAACTCATAATATTACAATCCTCGAAGGGATTATTTTATCATCACTCTCTCTCTTACACACACACACACACACACACACACACACACCCCAGATAGCAAATAGTAATTGAAACGATGTTAAATCAACATCCCGCTGTCAACGATAAAATCATTGAATCAACGTCGAACTCTGATGTTGATTCTTCATCATGTTCTATTATCATTGAAACAACGTTTAAATCATACCTAGAGATCAACAGAATTTCAATGGTATTTCGATTACAATGGATATTGAAACAATGTTGAAATCCCAGCATATCAACAAAACTTCAATGGTGTTTTAGTATACCACAGGTTTAATCTGAAGGTCTGTAAATTTTAATATAATATTAAAAACATTATTATTAGGCTATAATCCTGCTTTATCGACAGCCAGGATGGGCTAGCAAAATATAGAAAATAGAAACTATACCTTTAGGCTATAACCTAGACTACCACAAATGACACCCCACGCATTCTTTAAAAATTAAACAATAATTTTTATTGTATTATTTCATTTTTTTTTTTTTTTTTATCTTTTAACGTCCTGCTGCGTCTGTCTTCCAGCTCCTCCCGCTCGGTCTGGGGCGTAGCGCAGCCACTTCTGTACAGCTTGAGCGAAGTCATAGGTGTTTGTAAGACGTTGAGTCAAGGCATCTAGAATACAAGTAAAAGTATGTGAGTGCATGTGGTGTGCAGAATCAGAAACAGATATTTTAAGATTCTCAGATGAGGCTTAATATACTAAAGACTTACTTGAAAAACGATGTGGATTAATGATCTGGAAAAAAAAAGGACAAAAAGTAAATCAACAGCAATTTAATTCAGAATCATCCACTGCCCTGATTATTTCGCCACAAAGCAGATGATAACATGTTCTTTTAAACTGGGCTTGCAAAGTTTTTTCTAAAGACTGAACAATTTTTATTCATGAATAATGGACTCCGTTCACTATATTTAAGATGTCACATCACGTAATTTTCTGTCACATGTGCTATAATGTCTGAATCGAACATATATCCGTGACTGGTCGAGTGGCAGCTCCACCTGCCACGCAAAGATTTTACCCCCTCTCTCATCTTGCCATCTCATAGTTAGGTAAATCATTTTATATTTCTGGGTAGAAACGCATTTTTGTTGAGGCTGTATAAGCCGGACTACATTCAAAGCACTTTTCAAAACTACCCAATATGTTCATGGATGTATTCGAATTAAAGGGAGGCAAAAAGGATTAGGGTAAGTGTACCCATTAAGCCCACCAAAATCTAAGTCTAGGTTTTTTTCATAGATATTGACATAGTTTATAAGAAAAAATATTTGTTGAAAAGCAAGATTAATCTCTCATTTGAAATTGTATTAATTAGTTGATGTACATTTTAGAATATAAAATTAAGATAATTTAGGAATAAAGTCAGAAGTCTGGCATGGGCTTAATTGGTACTTTTGGCACCATTTAAGCCCGCATGTGTTCCAAATAAGCCCACATCATCTTTGATTCACAAAATATAAAAAAATTATTGATTTTAAAGAAGTAAAACATCAATATATTTATTCAGTGACAGGGAAGAAGAAAAAAAAATCCTTTTTCTAATGTTTGATTATAGCCCTGGGTGGGATGGGAAGGTGTTAGTGGCCGGTGGTCTGGAGCTTTAAGTTGGCTTGACTGGAGTTGTAGCTGGAGTCAAGCTGGAAGTTTGACCGGGTGTATCTTGGGAACCAAGTCGAGTTGGGGCTCCATACTCTGGGCTTAGGGGGGCCTCCTAGTGGGCCCCCTACACCGGGAGTCTGGAACCTTAAGCGAGCTTGGCTCCCAAGTTATGGCTGGTCAAAGGTGGAAGTTAAACCGGGTGTATCTCGGGAAGGAAGCTGAGTTTGGGCTCCAGACTCTGGGGTTTTGGGGGGTCTCCTAGTGGGCCCCCACACCGGGAGTATGCAGCCTTAGGTTGGCTTGATTTTGGAGTTATGCCCGAGTTTCTCAGGAAGTGACCATATCTCGGGAAGAAAGCCGAGTTAGGGCTCAATAACCCTGCATGGGGGCCCACTGGGTAACCCCTTCATGCCATTCCTCACTGAAACACATAAGGTGGGCTTAAATGGTTCCACAGTGAGTAATGGTGAAAAAAGTGTACCTTTTCCTTTAAAAATGTAAGATATGTTTACAAATACATGCATGGAGCTTAAATATACTGTGGACTAGTATAATAGTAATTTTCATTGTGCCCACATTGAGAAATGTTAAGTTTTCTTCATTCAAGGTTAGCTTGTGATGGCTATAGTTTGCATGCATTTTGTGGCACTGTACCATTTAAGCCCATCTTTAAAAAAAGTTAATTTATAAAAATAATCTCCTCTACAAAACAATTTATGATGTATTTATTTGTAAATTAATGTAAAATGAATCACAAAACATTTATTGTTTGCAGTTCACATGCTTAATTCTTTGGCAGTCTATCTTTCTGTAAGGCTAATGGTTTGACCTAGAGATTAGCTTTGAACGCAAGCTAATAAAACTCATCTTTCAATTTAAAGGAAAATGATATAAAATGGTAAAGTACTATTTGTTCATACACAAAAAACAATACATTTATCTCTTATTTGACATAATATCAATGTAGTTTCCAAAGAAATGGCTGAAAATTGCTGAAATGTGTTGATTTCAGAAGGGTCCCGAAACACCAAAGTTTTGGGGTGACTTTGTGTGAGGTCCCCTGAGACAGCATGCACATGGGTGAGGCTAACTCAACATTGACAAATGTGATTGGTATGCAATAAAAAATGCCAGGGAAGTAACAAATCACTGGATTGGTTAAAATAATAAGCAGCATAAAATATTATTTTCTCTTTTTTTAATTTGACTTCAGAGTTGAAAGTGGGCTTAAAGGGTACATGGGCTTAATGGGTACACTTACCCTAGCTTGCAGTGTGACATCTTTCATAAGGACAATTTATGAGGCCAAGTGACTCTAAAAAAAATCATGTTTATTATTTTATTAAATCAGAACTAATTGTTAACTCAACAAATTAAATATAAATAACTGGATACTTATAACTAATTAAATAGTAAATGTATTGATTAGAGTTACCATAGACAAAAGATTTTTCTGGTTGACTAAATCTAAATTGCACATTAATTTCTGCTTAAATACTGGGTGCATGGAGGAATATGCATAAATCTCACCCCAAAAACAGGCTAATAATAAGGCTATGTCTTTAAAATTAACGAGGCATTTTAATTGTTTCTAAATGAAGTATGTGGGCCTAAGTCCCCCCTTGACGCCAGGCCTGGTTGTCAGGCGCTGTATAACAGTGCGCGTGTTTCCCCGCGCTCAGAAAAGGTGCAGAAGATCATCAAAAATCGTGATATCGCATAAGCACTAGTATAAAACGACTGTTATCATTTCTGAAAACAAACACAATGGAGTTACAAAACTGTATCGCACGCATATCGCAGCACTGCTCGAGGATTATTCATATTTTGGATTTGTAGGCTATTACGACGAGATGGTCTAATCGGCATTTCCAGTTAAAGATAGGCTCGAGACAGTTCTGCATTGAATAAAGTAAAGGTAAACCATGTCATTTGTGTAATTCTGGCCCGCCGCGGTCACTGCTGTGGGTAGCGCTAGCGCTAGATAGAGCACTATGCTAGCGTTGGTTCCGCCGGTGTTCTCCGGCGGTCAGAAGAAATAGCGGTGCTGTGTTAATAGATTTCACGACACTATAGCAATGGGTAGGCCTACAGACATGTATTTTGAGCTAGCTGTCACAAAAATAGACTGGACCAATGAGGTTTTGCTAACTTTATAACCTAGAAGAGAACCACAAAGTAGCCTACTTTTGGCAGATTTGGACACATTGGTAAAACAAAAATCTATTTCAGTGACTGCAGCACTGCGTCGGTTACTACATTAACCATCATTTTAACGATCAACCTAACAGTATTTGATTTGGTTCAATTCATTCATATCGAACATTAAGCAAGCTTACCTGTACGCTTGTGCCAAGGTCCAGAAATGAGCTGTGTCCGGTGCAGTACGTTGGTGTCGATCTCCCAGTCAACCAAAAATCGATGGATTTTCAAACATATTTCCCGGTCAACTATATATCGATGCATTTTCAATCATATTTCCCGGTCAACTATATGCCGATGACTCTTCAACAACAGCGTCGTTTCCCGGTCAACTATAAATCAATGACTTTTCAACACATTCAGCGATCGCCCGGTAAACCAAATATCAATGCTTAATCAATCATAAAGATAACTATAGATCAATGTTGTTCCAATATTGTTGCCATCAACATTAATAACATCAGATTTTCATCGATATGGTAATGGTGATTCAACATTTATTTTGCATTGAAATTTCAACATCAACCATAATGATGATTCGGATGGAAAAACAATGTTTATTCAATGTTGGCTTGCTGTCTGGGACATAGGTTAAATTGGGCCGGAGCGCAGCTCCGCCTCCTCGGGTCCACAACACACCATGCCGGAGCTCAGCTCCGAGACAGCACCAAAAATTGTTATTCCACTTGAATTATTTTTCATCTCCTGGTAAATACATGGCATATGAGACTGAATAATTAGCAAGACTACACAGAGACACCCAGGTTACATGGAATTATCAGACGTCATAATGCGCGTTCTCTGGCACCCCGCCCACCAGCGACGTTACCATGGAAACCCGCGAACGGCTAGCAAAATCAGTCTTTTAAATTCAACCGCCCGATGGGCTCATTGTGCTGTCTAATTCTTTATCGAGCATACGTGAGTATTTGGTTTAATTTACCTCAGATAAATAAGATAAGTAATTATTCGAACACAACCTACAACTTCATTTTCTAATGTAGCCTCGCTCGCACTATTTTTCATTTGATTTGTCTGCTAAGGCCCATAGCTGCCAACTTTCACGCTCTCATGTGACGCCACACATCAATTTTCTCACGCACAGTAACATCGCAAAGCAAAGAGGACACGGAGACCGACAGACAAGACAGAGCAGGATACTTATGTTATAAAAATAATCTCATCTCTCAGATTCTGTAAATTTTATTTAGAAATTCAAGCACTAAATACCGTTTTGGCGCTTGTAAATGTGACGTGACAGATCCCTATAACTGTTAGCGTCACGTGAACGGATGATCTCTAGCTAATGAACAATGTTAAATACAGTTGTTGTTGTTGTTATAATAAATACAAAAACGCATTATATGTCTGGGCTGATTAGGCGAGTTGTTTTGTTTTTTTTTTGTTTTTTTTTTTTTGTCTTGAGAAAAATGAATGCCTATCTTGTGTAGCCTACCTAATATTTATCCAAATGAGTCAATATTTAATCAAATCACAAGCACTGAACTGAATTGAAATCATACAATTTGTGTCAAGCAATAAAAAAAGTAGCTTATCAGAAATTGTACCATGTAAACAATATAAATTGTTGTTACTAAACCTAATACAATTCTGCTTAGTTACTAAAATGTTCAGATTTTTTTTACACCAATTTGATATTTAAAAATAAAATATTTAAAGTATATAATTATCTAACATCTGACTAATATAACATAAACTGCCAAAGAAATTGGCCCTGATTCTCTTAAATCAACAACATTTTCTTTTTTAAAAAGATGTTTACATACACTACCTTACCAGGTTTTTTTTACTGTTAACTAATCTACAGTATGTTACTGTAAAAATCCACTAAATTAAAACTCAAGTTAACTCATTTCACTTGCAGAAACCGACTGCCTTAAATTAACCAACTGTCATTTAAATGTATTAACTAAAATTTATAATGCATAAATAATGTGAGCAAAGTATTACTGTGAACTTCTTTCATTTGAAACCACGAAAAAACTATTGAACATAAAAAGATTTCCACTAGACCAGCAACTACACAGTCATCGTCTGTTAAATAAAGCAACATGCAGCAAATCATCAATGTTTGTAGATATTCTCCTGGACTGAAGCACAGGCTCTACTCTTCAGCACAATGGTGACCCAAAAAACTAAATTTTACAGTAAACAGTAAACCTGTTTTATAACTTACAGTTTATTACTGTTATAATACATTTCGTGGGTGTGACTTTTTATCTTACACTGTTAACCCTTTCAACCCCACAGGAAAATCCACACTACAAAGAGTAAAAAGTAACATTGACACAGTGTTGCAGTGAGATAATTAAGTGAATAAGTGAAATAAGTGATTGTTGAGCATTAGTGATGAACACCTGCTGTTAACAAGCAGGATCACTGAAGGAAAGAGGATCACACAAACAGAAAATAGAGAAACAGAATAACTACAACTTGACTTCCAGCCATTACACATTATTACACTTATTATTAACAGTATGACTTTATTTCTGTCATACATCTACAGAAATTGTTATTGATATGTTTAATTGAAAATGTTTGGTTTGAAGTTATACCATGATGGAGATCAGTGTTTGCTTTAGTTGGAATGCTGACCCTTGACTTTTTAACATTAGTTTTTCACTGGCTGCTTGAACTGTTTTTGTAAGTCATACTTGTACACACACACGGTTTGTGAATGATTGCGGTTATATATTGATTATGATGAAAAAAAATCATCATATAGCCCAGGCGTTCTCAACCCTGGTCCTCGAGGGCCACTTTCCTGCAGAGTTTAGCTCCAACCTTGATCAAACTCACCTGTCTGTAGTTATCTCATAATCCTGAAGAGCTTAATTAGTTGGTTCAGGTGTGTTTGATTAGGGTTGGAGCTAAACTCTGCAGGAAAGTGGCCCTCCAGGACCAGGGTTGAGAACGCCTGATATAGCCTGTTCATTCACTAAATGTCTCAGTTTTTAATCCTCTATCTTAAGTGTTATATTACCACCACTGTGAAACTACAGTAAGAAGTTACATTGATAATTTTTTTAACACATATAATGCACAGCCTAAAAAAGAAACAGAGCTACAATGTCTTGTAGAAACACAGAGATATCAAAAATCTGCATATGTCTCTCATCAATGGTGGCAATAATTTATTTTTATTTATTCATTCATGCAGGAGTGCATGCTGGGAGTTTTATACTATCCTGGAACCCAGCATGCATTGCGACATGAAAGTTTTTACTGTCACCATTGTTGAGATTCATGTGCTGATTGTTGATTGTCTGTTTGTGTCTAAGACAAGCAGGAGATCAAATTTTTTTAAAGCACTATTAAAATATTATTTCAATATACTTCAGAATAACTAATTACAGAAACATTGTATTTCACATTATAGATTAACAGATATGATTAATATGAAATACAAATAAATCCAAAGCTTTTACACTGGTTAAGATCAGAGAATCAGACATGTCCAGGATGATTATGTAATCAACACAACAGTCACACCTGATCATCTTTCTCTTGATTATTTCTTGCCATAACAAATGTGTTTTATAAACTCATAGTTAAAGCAGTCAGAGAAAAATTGATAAAATAAAGTCAATGGTTCAAGAGCCCAACTAAAACAAATACTGATCTCCATCATGGTGATAATAACTTTATTATTTTCAATAAAACATCAACAACTAAATATCTGTTCATTCTCAACAATAACTTTTGTACGCAAGAAATCATGTTAAACTGGTTTGTAAACTGGTTTCACACTCGGTGGCTGGAAGTCAGTTGATACATTTGAAATTTAGTTGTGAAATTATGACTCATAATCCGCCGGCGCGACCACAACATTGTCCAACATCAAATGGCAAACGTAATGCAAGCTGAACTGTTCTTGTGTTTCTCTTTTTTCTGTTCTTGTTTCTCTGTCCTTCAGTGATTCTGCTTATCAGGTGTTCATTAGTGTCTCAGTTCACTCACTTCTTTTCATTCACTCTGTCAAGGGGACTATATCAGTGAGCTAATGTAGGGAATAATGAATGAGGGTATAGGGTGTGATTGTGAAAACAGCCTCTGAGTGTCTATTTTAAGCACTGTTAATTCACAGTATATTCCTGTAGGCTATTTTTGTTTTCTACGGTATATTACTGTTTTAATGGAAAATGGTATGATATTGTCAGAATTTGGCCTTATTTTAAGCCAGGGTTAACAGTGTATTTGCCAACCAATATTTTCAAACATGTTCAATTTCATACGTTTTCCGAGGGTGAAATCCCTTGCCTGCTTGTTAACATTAAAGGTAAAAAATAATAAAAAATTGTAAGGGTGTCAAACGAAATCGATCGAAATTAATGCTCAATCTCGATCATCGAATCAAAAAATGGAATCGTCGATGCTGCCACACCCCATATGTCACGTCAGCTCGGCTTGCCTGTAATAGGTAAAACTCCTTTTCTCAAGAATATTTGAAGCCTTTATTTTAAAACGCATTGCAGCTGCACAGCGAGAGCATCATAGCTCGTCTGAGCGAGCTGTTTGCCTGTGCTGCGGCAACTGCACGAACCTATGGCGAGTTAGCAGTGGCGTGCGGTCCAATGGGAGCGCTTGGCGCCCTGCCAACCTCGAGCGCGCCAATTTAGACGCGGCTGAAGTGTAGTATACATTCAGAGAAAACTCGCCAAAGGTTTAAATCGACTCAAGCGAAGTACCTGATATGAGCGAAATAGCACGGCAAGGCAACGCAGTACTCGTTCCCTTATCTCTAAGGGAACCGAGGTTACGCAAGTAACCAAGTACGTTCCCTCACGAGAACGTTCTCTCGTATTGCGATGCAAACGCTGTGGGAACCCAATTTAAAACACCGTGCTATTCGCCTGTGACTGCTCTGAGGAGTCCAGGGAGCCCCGGGACTATAATAGGTAATAGGTTATATTGTTTAAGTTTCCAATTGACTTAAGATATAAGTTATTGTTACATTTATGTAGTTAATAAACGTTTTAAATTTGACAATGTAGTGTGTGGTACATTGCGAACAAAGGTCAGATATTATTATATTGCATAAAAGTCTAAAAATGGCATAGCTTGTGCTTTCAATTTTTTTTTTTTAAATCGAGAATCGAATCGAACCGTGACTTTAGAATCGAAAATGTAATCGAATCAAGGATTTGGAGAATCGTGACACCCTTAAAAAATTGTAAAGTATTTATCTTTGTTTGAATAACTACCTTACACATTAATACTGGAAAAATAGCCCCTTTGGTGTAAAACACATTAAGTCATTTTATGGCGCGATTTTTAATGATGACCACCGTAAATAAGGGCTCCCCCTCCCTACAAAAGCCAATTTAACCACGGCAAACACACACACACACACACACACACACACACTACAAAACAAATGTAGCAAAATAAATGTAGTCAGAACTATGAGCACATTACGAGACTAACCATGGTTTACCACAGTAAAGAAAATGTTTATACAGAACCATGTTTAATGTAACGTTCCTGTAGTAAAATAATGATATAATTATTTTATGCCGTAGACATAACCTCTTCACATTAAGACAAACAGATAAACTAGAGTATTTGTTTTAGCCTATCTGACATACATTTGACAGTAATATATTATTAAGCCACAGCCACAAATCTAGGCTAACACTAAACTGAAAAGGGTATTTTAGTTTTACAATATAACTGTATAAGAAACAGTGCAACAAATACATCTAGGATTATAAAAACTATGAATAATATTTGAAAAAAAGAATCTCTTTAAAACTTAATTTCCAGAAACTATTTTGTTAAATAAAATGCATTTCAGTTTTTAAATATGAAAGTGCAGCAGTAACTTATACTCAATCTAAGTAGTCATTTTAAAACACTAAGTGCAGCCACAGTGTAGTGAAATAAGAGACTTGAGTAATAGAGTACACAAATAAACCTCAACTGAACAGTTAAAGGGTTAGTTCACCCCAAAATGAAAATTCTGTCAGTAATTACTCTCCCTCATGTTGTTCCAACCCCGTAAGACCTTCGTTCATCTTCGGGACACAAATGAAGATATTTTGTATTAAATCTGAGAGCTGGCTCACTCCTTCATAGGCTTCTCTGTAATTTAAACTTGCTGGCCCAGAAAGTTAGTAAAGACAAATTTTAAAATAGTCCAAGTGACTACAGTGGCTCAACCATAAGTTTATCAAGCGACAAGAATAGTTTTGTGCGAAAAAAAACTAAACAAAAATAACGACTTGTGAGTGAGTTCACGTGGTGTAACAGCGCAGCGCTTCTGGGTTGTACGTCAGAACGTAGGCTCTCTATTGGCCGACGCTGGTCATGTGTGTGATGCGTGTGACGTACAACACAGAAGCACTGCTTATTTATTTTTATGCGCACAAAAGTATTATCATTGCTTGATAAAAAATTATGATGATTGTCAGTAGTTATAAAATCAAACCATGTTTCAGTTCATAGTTATGTTGCTGTAGTGTTTGAATATGAGTGATATTAGTGTTTGTTTTTGTATTATTGGTGTTTTATCCATGTCATATTGAGAGAAATAACAGTATCATCTTTCAGTAGAGCAGTTTAATAGGCTTTTATCATATATCCTGACTCAAATAATGTTTTTCTAACAGCAAACACTCAGAATAAAGTGAGATGATCTGCTGATGATCCTGAATGGCTTGTTGAATGAGTGTTGATAGTCTGAGGCTCATCAATATTAACAGATTTGCTGAAAACACTCTTTATTTCATGACAATAGTTCCTGTTTTCACCTCATTTATTATGCTGATGTCTTCAGATCTCCTGTAAATTGACACTTGAAGCTCATTTCATTGGTGTGAACAGACTGAGGGTAATTGTTGGTTTCTATATAGAGATACTAGGGCTGCACGATAACAAGAAAAATGATAATCACCATTATTTTGCACAAAATTGTAATCACGATTATTATGTTAGTTAAGAACTTTTATTTCACTTCTGTATGCTTATTGCTTTTTACGGCCAAATAATAAATAAAAAAACACATTATAAACAGAACATAAATACTGCAAGTCACTGTATTGAAACTGAAAATGTTTAACTCGGGTAAAAATAAAACTGGGCCTCGACTTTTAAATGCCAAATGGAAATAAAATAAAATTTGAATAAAACTCAAATGTGAAAAATGTAGGCTATTATTCAGTTTTTTCCCCTATCCTATGATAAGCTTGCATATATGTATTTATACATGTTACAGGTTTTTGGCTAGAACAAGTCTGTCAACATGATCTGGCTTTAGGGAGGACCGCAAGCAAGTAACAACACCCCCCCCCCCCAGCACTAAAAGCTCTCTCTGAAAGACAACTTGTGGCTGGTATGCACAGGTATCTCTTTGCCACTTTTGAAAGCCTTGGGTAGACCTTTTCATTCCCCTTCCACCATTTTAGTGGGTTACCCTCACTATCCAGGTTGCATGACTTTTAAGTAAGTCTGCAGCTCACAAGCTACACATAGTTCCTGGTTGTTAGGTGGCAAGGCTTGTCTTAAAGTAGCTTCCTAACATCATCTTTTTCTTTGGAGCGCATCCAGCTTCAGCATCCTCCTCAGTGTTTTCTTCTGGTGGTTCTGGGGAAGGCATCTACACACATAAAAAGAGACAATAAAAACAAATTTAGGAGTCTCAAATCACTATATAGATCACAGTGCAGCACTTGTTTTTTTTATTATTATTACCGTCACTGCCTCAGTCTTCATCTCTGATTTAAGTCTAGCCTGTATTAATGTTTTGTTGTCTTCAGCGGTGTAACTCATCTTAAAACATGGATCTACAGTCGATGTCATGTCCAACCGAGCCTGGATTTGTGGGTCACTATATTTTTCATTTACCTTTCAAGACTGACGAGTTAAAAAAGATGAAGAACTGGCTTTACAAATGACACGCTGACGTACTTCTCAATGGACGGAGTGCATCAGTAAACTCAACTAGAGGCTTCAGGGATTTGTTGATCGCCTCTAGTACATCCATGTCCTGCCATGTTGGGATAAGGTGCCTGGACTTCTTGTCAGAGGACAGGACATGAGCAGTGGCCTTCTGCTGCTCAATGACTCTCTCTATCATGGCCTGATGTGATCCCCACCTAGTGGGAAGCTCTGTTTTCAGTGAGTGCTCCGGGAGCTTTAGCTCCTTTTGTGCTGCTACAAACTCCCTCTTAGTGTAGGAAAAGGTGCTCATAAGCTTTTAGCAGAGACCCACAACCCTGTCAGTTCTTGGATCCTTCATAGCATTCTCTGCAGAAAAACAATTGTCAGAAAAACATTGTCAAGCCAAAAGCATATGAGCAATTCCAGCATTATGGACGTGACATTTGCAGTCAAAACGTAAAATATAAATTCTCAGAAAATGCATTTAATACCAATATATTTAAACGTCTGTTTATATGTCCATACTCCCTTAATAAAGGAGTCCAGACATTAGAAAAATATCAGTCTACACATGCGATTATATTTAATATGAGGGAAATACACGTGCGTTACGGACGTAAAAAAAAAAAGACGTGAGTTTGTGGGAGACCACATACTTTGTAGAAATTCTGCGAATTAAAATGCACAAGCCAAAAGAAATAATACCAACCGAAGGGATGAGTGTTGGCTCTCTACAGAACATAAATTATTTATTTTATTTTAGTTTTCATTTATTCATTTATGAGGAAAAAACGTTGTTACGGACGTGACGGATTTCCGTTATGGCCGTGACAGTTCCGAAATCGACACTTGGCTGATGCTGGAAAATCAGAGAAAATGCTTTAAAAACTTAAACAGAGACCTATTTGTGTGTCTCTGTTGGGTATTTAAAACAACAAACATCTGAGATGATGACATCTGAGACATCAGTAAAGGCTACACAATTAATCAAATTTAAACTGAAATCACCGTGTTATAGATTAACCTCCGTTCATGTGGTGTTTACTATAGACCCCGAAAGATACGGAATTGCTAATACACAGCTGTTTTGTATTTTCATCATATCGATATTCTCCGGTGTCGAGATCGCCGGTTTCCCCTCAGTCCAAGGTGAATTGAAACGCTGTCCGATTGTAAAAGTGTTTAGGCCTGTGTCTATATAGAACAAACAGTCTGGAGAGCGGTATGCAAAACGCAATCGTGTCACAATGATCGCAATATTATGTTTTGTGTCAAAATGATCACAATTTATACCCATTTTGCATTGTTGAATGCGCAATCGTGCTTCAAAATAGCCACATTATTGCAATATTACACAATGCATTGTAAGAATAATTGAAATGTTATTGTCTTAAGCAGTGTTGGGGAGTAACGGAATACATGGAATACATGCGTTACGTATTCAGAATACAAATTATGAGTAACTGTATTCCGTTACAGTTACAATTTAAATAGTTGGTATTTAGAATACAGTTACATTGTTGAAATCAATGGATTACATGACGATACTTCTCTGTTTCACGAGTTTATTCACTCTCTAAATAAATTAAGGCAACTCCATGCATTTCCCAGAAGCCCCAATATGAAAACGAAAAAAATGCGCGGTTTGCGTGACCAGTCACAATCCATTAATGGAGTCGGAAGAGGAACAGCGGGAGCTAGAGGTAGCCTATGGAGCCGGAACAACAGAGCAGGGCAAGAATGCGTTATATCTTGGAAATTCAAACAGCATTTCACATTAAAGAAAGAGAAGGGAGAACGAAATATAACTGTGCAGTGCAACCTCTGCTTGCCAGCAACCAACCTCCTTTCAGCGTCCAAAGACTCCACCTCAAATCTGAAGAAGCATCTTAAAGTAGGCCTACGTTTTTTTTTCAAATACGTGCAGTCAAAACTTGAAATATAAATTCTCCGAAAATGCATTAATACCAATAGTGAAACGTCTGTTAATAAAGGAGTCCAGACCGTTAGAAAAATATCGGTCTACATGCGTTTTAAATTTAATATGAGGGAAATAAACATGCGTGACACAAAAAATCTAACTTTTAGGTGGCAAAATATATTTTGTTATTCTGTGAATTAGGCTACACTGCGCAAACCAAAAGTAATACTACTCACCGGATGAAGAAGGGTTGGCTCTCCAAAGAACATAAAATCTTTATTTTATTTTATTTTTCGTATTTATGAGAAAAAAAAAAAACAATGTTACGGTCGTGACAGTTCTCCGTTACGGACGTGAGCGCTCTGAACGCAGCACTAAAAGACTGCTTTAAAACTTTCACAGAGACCTCAAACAAAAAGCACAAAGCCTTTCTTTAAAGTGAATTTCGTTTTGTATTAATTGTATCTTAATTTTAATCAATGTTTCATCAACCAATTGCCTGGATTAAATAAGAAGTAAATATAGCAGACAAAAGATAATCAGGACACGGAGGCGCCAGCGCGTGAACTGGAGCTGGTCTCATAAATCAACGCCCGTTTCACAGCCTACTCTGTTTGCAGTGCGTTTTTTTTTTTTTTTTTTTTTTTCGTACCCATGTTAACAGATTAGAGCTTTCACACTGCGGTCCGTTTATCCGTCCCAGTTGCGTTGCGTATACAGCAGTGCAGAGATCGTTTCCGCACCGAGTCTATTTCTGCTGTGCCGCAAACGCTGAATTAAAGTGACAGCGCATGTTTCGTGGTCAAAATGAATACAGATTGAGCTGAAAATGTAGTAATTTTACCATAAATGCATTTAATTAAATACTGCTTTTTTTCACAGTCATCTTTTTACT
The DNA here is from genome assembly GCF_949319135.1 of Squalius cephalus. Classification (NCBI taxonomy): domain Eukaryota; kingdom Metazoa; phylum Chordata; class Actinopteri; order Cypriniformes; family Leuciscidae; genus Squalius; species Squalius cephalus. The sequence goes on from NC_137122.1 coordinate 17,749,240, forward strand.
TTAAGACCGGGGTAAAGATCGCGGCCGACACTGACAAAGAAAACACTTGTTTATTAATAAACAATTACAATTTCTCCTTTCTATATTTGACATATTCATGATTATTACTTTTGCCGGTTCTTTGTGACAGCTTTTAGGTGCTTTATTGGCATACGCATCACCACCGCATCACCACACCCCCACCCCACAAGAATAGGCCTGTTTATTAAGCAGGATTTGATGGCCGACACTTATAAAATGCAATTCAATGTGGAAGTAATCCAAGTATTCAGAATACGATACTCAGATGGAGTAACGTAACGGAATACGTTACAAATTACATTTTTGGGCATGTATTCTGTAACGGAATACATTTTGGCTCGTCAAATCATGCATGATTTAATATGAAGCGTATGTAACGGTCACGTCCGTAACGCATAATTAGGTTGTTTAGAGCAAATAAGTGAAATGAATTGTCATTCATAACGAGAATAGACATATTTTGGCTTTGCACATAAAGTTTCAAATTAATTGTAATAATAATTATTATACAATATAAACTTATTTTTTAAATCGTTACGGACGTGACACAGCTCTGAAGTGTCGTGACTTCCTAAATATAGCCTTTATAAATTTAAAGGGCAATGCAGTTATAACAAAGTGGGTGTATTTATATCTCAGTCATGCTCCCATCTTTCTGCAAAATGCTTACTGTCAACATAAAGTATTAAAAAAGGATTCTTTGATCCTTCTTTTTAAAGCATGAAATATGTTTGTTAGAAAAAGCAATTAGTATCTGTGCACACACCTTATCTGAGGTGAATAAACACAGAAATTTCCTTAAAATTTACATGACAGCACATCAATACAATAAAATACAGACCCAAATGGACAACTTAGAAAGGGTTTTGATATTTTGATAATAACTTTATTTTTTCATGGCAAGGTTGACATTTGCATGTAATCGCCCTTATGAAGTCTACAAGTAAAAATAGTAAAAGGCCCAAATGTGTCAATTTAAAATATTTTTGTTGTTTAACGAAAACATGACCTAAGAAAGAACGAAATTATGAACACTGATCCAGATTTATTACTTATCATTAGCTCATGATATCTAATGCATTTTAATGCTAACAAATAGAACATTATTTTAATTTGACAATTTTTTTTTTTAATGTTTACAAATTATGTACACCTACATGAGACTATTTATCAGTAAACACTGCTTTTTTTCTAAATTCTGCTGGGTGCACATACGTTCACATATTGTATTGTGCGACCAGCCAAATGTCGCTGGCTTAATCTTAAACTTTTAAATCTCTGTGATTGCACTGTAGGCTATTTGGCAGAATATGCTGAATATACTGTATGACGCTAGGTGTCGTATCTTTAAATTGGGTGAAATAGTTACACTATAATATTAAGGGAAAATGTTAAAACAACTTACCAATAGCTAAATTAAGTCTTAGCTGCGTTGCCCGTTGTAATGCAGACAAGTCTTTCTTCAAGCAAACCCCATGCAGAAATCGCTTCTTTGAGGCCCATTGCAAGATTGTATGATCTTGTGGGAAAAACAAAGTTTGCAAAAGCTTGCTTTTCATCTCAAACTCGCTGTCAATAAAATGAACGGTCAAGCTCAGTCGGTTGTGGCAGCAAAATATTCAGCACCTAGAATTTCTCTCTATTTCCAGTCAGTGTTTTCGCATACAGTCCAGGCAGAGCAACGTTAGAAAAATAGTTGCGTGAGGGTATGCTGTATCTTTTGTCAAGTGTGGCAATCATTTTTTTTAAACCCTTCATTGCTTACGGTGTTTATTGGACACATATCATTGGCTAAATGAAACGTGATCGCCTCTGTTATTTCCGTGTGTCTTTGCGAGCAAGGCGAATATGGTATTGCTTTGAGCAATGCCCCCGTTATTGTTGTCTGTGTTGTGGAAGGCTGGGGATTTTTTGTGGTTGCAGCTTTTTGTGCCTTCAACCTTTGAAATTCTTGATATAGTACTTTATGGTGGCTTCTAAGGTGGTTGAGGAGGTTTGTTGTGTAACCTTGCGACATCTGTATGGCACAGGAGCACAGTTTGCATAGGACTCGCACCTGATCAACATCACTTTCACTGAACCCGAAATACTTCCAAACAATGGAGTGTGACCCCTTTTTGGGAACTAACGAACGCACTTCTTCACCTTCATCTTGTTGTTCTGTCATTGTTTATTTCAGCTGAATGACTATAAGCTTCAACTTCTGCTACGCCATGAGAGCGCGCTTGAAATCTAAACACCATCACGTGAGACATGTGACGCAGTTGATCATCCGTACACTCGCAAGTTCAACCCATAAGGAAGACGAACACTGCAACCCTACTATGTTTGTTTTGTGCGATATCGCAACGATTATGGTTAATTAATCGTGGGAGACAGATATCGTTATCGCGATTAAAATACGATTAATCGTGCAGCCCTAAGAGATACAGACATAAATGCTTAGATGTGTCATTTAGTATTAAAACAAACTCAGTAACTGATAACTTTGATTTTTGCAGATCAGCTGCTCCCACAGCAATCACATCATCAGTGAAGCTCCTCCCACTGCAATCACATCATCAGTGAAGCTCCTCCCACATCAGTCTCATCATCAGTGAAACTCCTCCCACAACAATTACATCATCAGTGAAGCTCCTCCCACTGCAATTCTCCAATAAATGCTGGAATATTCCCATCATCAGCTACAAGTGAAGACGAGCAGCAATGCATCAGGAAGAGCTGATATCTGTAAAGACTGAGTTTATTAACCCTCTAGGCGCCACGATTGAGTTTACTCGACAAGATGCGGCACTGAATAAAACGGTCGATTTTGTCAAATAGGGTGTCAAATTTTGTTCAACCTCCCCTCCACTAGATGGCAGACATGTCATACTTCATCCCCGACTCAAAAAAAAGTCATGCTTCTATACAAAATCTTTGAGCTAGAGCGCATTGAATCAGTGCGAACAAAAGCGGAGCTTTTATCAGAGCCATTTTATCAGAGCAATATTGTCAACATCAGCGAGTATTTGCATTAGATTATTATTATTATTATTATCTAATGGCATCAATAAAGTTTACCTGCAATGAAGTGTTGGGTCTTCTATTCGCGGACCCTGATTCTGAAGGGGAATATCTGCCTTCAGAAGATGACGGTGATTCTGAAAGAGAAAGTATAGCCCTACACCAAGCACAAACGGTGAATCCTTTGCCCAATGTAGATGGTCCTTTGCCCAATGTCAGTGGTGGGAACAATGTTTCCCGGGGTCGGAGTGTTTATCGTGAAGTTAGCAGGCCTGTTAGTGTTGTGGGGAACGAGGCGGGAGATTTTTACCGCGCTAGCCATGTAGCTTTGTCTTCTGACCGTGTGCCTCTCCGCAATCGCGGCGACAGTATTGTGGTGGAGACTTTGTCTAATGCCACTGGGTATGTTAAACGAGGTCGAAGTATTCATAGGACAGTTGGGGGGCAACATGGAGGCAGGGTGGGGAGTCGCAATGACAGTGACAGTAGTCCGAGCTGTGCACACTCGGCGCGCGCGCGAGGCAGATCTGGCCGCGCTGCTCGTAGCAGGAGCAGAGGCGGTGTGACACGGGGCAGAGGGGCTATTATGCATAGTCTATCGCAAGCTGATGGGAATGCCGGATTTGAGTACTTGGCCAATGACGATGAGTACCAAAGTTGGATCACGCCCTTTGATCAGCCAATTGGATATCTGGGGGAAAGAGAACTCTCCAATGCCAATTCGCCCCTAGATTTTCTATCACTCTTTCTCTCTGATGATTTCTGGAATTTACTTGTAAATGAGACAAATCGCTACGCCCATCAGTTTTTAGCCTCCCATCAACTCCAGCCACAGTCCAGATTTCATCAATGGTCTGACGTAACTCTCAGTGAAATGAAAGCCTTCTTTTCTCTGCATTTGAGTATGGGTCTGGTAGAGAAGTCAGAGTTGGAGGATTATTGGGCCGAATATTGGCCAACAGCAACACCTGGATTTGGCAAGGTGATGTCCAGGAACAGATTTGAGATGATTTTGTCTTTCCTTCACTTCACCAATAATGAGGACTGTGTTGACAGGGGTCAACCAGGATATGACATGCTATTCAAAATCCGCCCAATCATCAATTTGGTCATCCCCCGGTTTTCAGCAATGTATGGTCCATCTAAGCAGCTGTCATTGGATGAAATGACCATTGCGTTCAAAGGGAAATCAACCCTAAAAATGTACAACCCAAACAAACCAGACAAATATGGCTACAAAGTATTTGTTCTGAGTGAAGCCAAGTCAGGCTATGTGCTACAGTGGTCCATGTACACTGGACAAAGTAGGCCTAATGCGAGTGATTTCGGTGCTACACACCTTATTGTCCGTGAGCTGATGGCCCCGTACACAGGGAAAGGGCATGAGGTGTACATGGACAGCTATTACACCTCGCCAGCCATAGCAGATGAGCTGGCAAGAAATGATTCGGGTTTGTGTGGGACTGTCAGCAGTAAGAGGAAGGGGATGCCAATGGGCCTCACCCGTGAACAGTTACCGTTGAGCAAGGGAGATGACCCAGTCTTCATGAGGAAGGGGAAAATGCTAGTTTGTGCGTGGCATGATACAAAGCGCCTCACAATGCTCTCTACACTGCATTCCAACACATGTGTCAGAAAGCGCATCAGGATCAAAGACACTGATAGGGAGATAAATATGCCTGTTTGTGTTGATGACTACAATTCGTTCATGGGGGGTGTCGACACAGCAGACCAGAGAATGAAGACCTACCTCTTTCCCCATAGGTCAAGGAAATGGTACAACAGGATTTTCAATGCCATTCTCAGTGTAAGCATGGTGAATGCCCACATAATTTACTGCCGCTGCACTGCTGCTCCTCACAAGCCCCTGAAAGTCTTCGTGCAGGATGTCATCACTGCTTTACTGGAAGGCTTCTCCAGGAAAGAGAGCAACAAAGGCCGAAAGTTGTCCTCACTGGGAGACTTGCCACAGAGACTCACTGAGCGCCACTTTATCTGCCAGGCTGATGGTTACCCAGATTGTGTAGTTTGTTCTGATCGGACCCGCCCTAAAGGCCGCCGTCAGACAAAATACATGTGCAGGCAGTGTGGGGTGGGTCTTTGTGTTGTGCCTTGCAATGAGAGGTACCACACCATGAAACACTACAAGAAATGTCACCTGAATGGATAGGGAGTCATTATCTCTACAGCAAAAGGCCTGCTACATAAATTCTTTTTTTTTTTTTTTTGTCTGCCATTTATTAGTAATGATTTACACTGTTTATTTACTATCTATTTCCCTGATCATTTAGTAGTGTACAATATGTGTTATTTTTTGTGTGTTCATGTCCTTGTGATGTGTGCGTCTTTGTCAGCTAAAAAAAAAAAAAAAAAAAATATCCAACAAAAAGAAAAAAAAAAATACTAACATTGTCTCTCATCTTGTCTCGTCATCTCACTCATGATCTGTGCCTTGCCGTGGCGAGTGAGCTTTTGAACAAAACAGGTCTTGTCTACTTGTGTTTGTGTGTCATATGAATAATATATATGTGCCCCATACATGGAATCAGAGTGCCTACTGTATGTACACTGTTAAAAATTTATTGTAATTTTACAGGAAATTCCTGGCAACTAATTGCAGTAATTTTACAGCAAGTAATATACAGGATTATTACTGTTTACGATTACAATAAAGTAATGTATTTATACAGCAGTGCTACTGTGATTATAGTAGCATTATTACAGTAAAATGCTGTAATTTATTTCAATTTTTTGTATATTTACTGCAACTCAGTTGCCAGGAATTTCCTGTAATTTCAACAGGACAGAATCACAATTTTATATTGTAATTCAATATACTGTATATATCCTGTTATTTGTAAATATTACAATACAATGCTGTAATTATCCATATTAGGCAATTAAAAACACAACAATGATATCTTCTTAATCTTTTATTAAAAACTCTTTTCTTAGGAGGGTGTAACAGGTGCGTTGAGCCCGTATCTCTTCTCTGCTTTGCAGCCCGTCTGGGAGTTGATTCCACAAAAAGTTCTGAAAACCGAGAGAGAGGGAAAAAAAGTTTAAAGTTTTCATATCTGTTAAATAATAACAAATACTGCGTAAAAAAACAAAAGTAACCTTTTCCTACTTGCTCATAAACGAAAATGATTTTGATGTATTTATTTAATATTAACAACTTAACATTTAGAATTGCATTGGCTTTTACATTGTTTTTTGTAAATATATAATGTCATTGTATGCATGTATGCACTGTATATCGAATGACACTTTGGACAAAAGCATCTGCTAAATACCTTAACCACACTTCAAAATGTTTTATTTAACTAATTAATGAAAGTTGTAATGTTAAACTGCTGTCCGTCAGACTCCGACTCGTCTTCTGTTTACACATAAATGTCCTGCATGGGAATAGCATCTCTAGGTAGAACAGACACTTAAAAGTAATAGCTGGGTCTCCATCCACCTTTTTAATACACATTTTAACCATTTGAAAAAGAAATCCTGACCTGAAACGGTTAAAATTCACAATATATTTACAATCAGAGTTATATTAATAAACACCCTGATGCTTCCGAGCTTTATAATGGCAGTGGATTGCAACATCAATTTGAAGCTCAAAAAAGTGCATCTATCCCTCATAAAAGTGCTTCACATAGCTCTGATGGGTTAATAATAAAGGCCTTCTGAAGCAAAGCAATGAGTTTGTAAAGTTTTAAATATTAATATTTTTCTTACATTAAGTAAAATAACTAGCTTCCGGCCAAGAGAACAATAACATACAGATTTTACTCTAAAGTGCAACTTATGCGAGTAATGCAACATACTGCTGATATTTACACTACGCTACTTCTGACATCTTGAGTTGTGCAAGTTGCACTTTGAATGCAAGTAGACTGCGTATGGCCGTTTGGCCGTAAGCTAGAATTTTACTTTGTAACGTGTTAAATATGGATATTTTTCTTACGCAAACTTTTCGCTTCAGGAGGCCTATTTTAACACCTCAGAGCCGCGTGGAACACTTTTATGATGGATAAATGCACTTTTTTGAGCTTCAAACTGATCCACTGCCATTATAAAGCTTGGAAGTGTCAGTTGTTTATTTGTATAACTCAGATTGTATTTGTCTGAAAGAATGGCTTGAAGGTAAGTAAATCATGGGGTAATTTTCATTTAAAAGTGAACTACCCTTAAAGGGTTAGTTCACCCAAAAATGAAAATTCTGTCAGTAATTACTCACCCTCATGTTGTTCCAACCCCGTAAGACCTTCGTTCATCTTCGGAACACAAATTAAGATATTTTTGATTAAATCTGAGAGCTGGATCACTCCTCCATAGGCTTCTAAGGCATTATAACTTGCTGGCCCAGAAAAATGTATTAAAGACATCGTTAATATAATACAAGTGACTACAGTGGCTCAATCTTAAGTTTATAAAGCGACGAGAATACTTTTTGTGCGCAAAAAAACAACAAAAATAACGACTTTATTCCACTATTCATTTCCTTCTCTCTGGGCCTCGAGTGACTTCATGTAGTGTAACAGCGCAGCGCTTCTGTGTTGTACGTCACACGTAGGCTCACTATTGGCCGACGCTGGTCATGTGTGTGATGCATGTGACGTACAACACAGAAGCGCTGCACAGTTATACTACGTGAAAAAACTCGAGGCCCAGAGAGAAGGAAATGAATAGTGGAATAAAGTCATTATTTTTGTTTACTTTTTGCGCACAAAAAGTATTCTCGTCGCTTGATAAACGTGTGGTTGAGCCACTGTAGTCACTTGGACTATATTAACGATGTCTTTAATGCATTTTCTGGGCCAGCAAGTTATAATGTCTTAGAAGCCTATGGAGGAGTGATCCAGCTCTCAGATTTAATAAAAAATATCTTCATTTGTGTTCCGAAGATGAACGAAGGTCTTACGGGGTTGGAACAACATGAGGGTGAGTAATTACTGACAGAATTTTCATTTTTGTGTGAACTAGGGCCTAACCCTTTAACAAAATAAGCGAAGAATATACCTTGTACAATTAAGCAAGGTGTGCTGGGTAGGGTCTCTCTCTGGATATCAGCAGCTGTGGCAGAGGGCTAGGGAATAAAAAATGTAAATATTACCAAATGTATTAACAATTAAACAACAAATACCAATTACAAATCTATTATTATTTTAATATATAAATCTATTATTATATTAACATATAATTTGAGACAAACAAAATGGTTAACGTTAACTTGATTTTAATACTACTGATAATTTGCTGCCTTCTCTGAAGACAAAGAAAGCAGTGAAAGCCTTTCAACAGAACCCAGGCTCCGAAAAAATATTTAATGACGATGCTGGTTGGTTTAAGTTGCGCACACGCAGTTTATTTTATATAAAGACAGCTTACATGACTGCTCTTTCACCCTGGTTGGCCAAGCACAAAGTAAAGTTATAACATCTTAACATACCAGATGCTATATTCATCTTTTATCACAGTTATAGCTAACTTACAGAATTAAATGAAGATACCAGTGACCGTAAAATCTACAAGCTACGTTTATGCTAGTGTACAAACCACGACTTCAAGACCCCCGATTAAGTTACAAGACAGCAAAACAGAAGTCCTAATAACGTTACAACAGCCTGTCCGGTAGCACGTGTAATCAATGCAATACTAATCTGAGCTAAGGAAGCTTAATTTACCGGGCTAACGTTAATGTTTATTTTTACAGTCTGGGATAGCGTGATTTGAGCTATCGTCATTGTGGTGATTTTCCATTAACGTTACGTTACAAGCTCAGCTCGACTCGATTCTACTCACCATGTTTGTTTTTCCATTGTGAATATCTAGTTTCTTGTACCTGATGTGATAAATGACCTTTTTCCTTATGGATTGAGTAAGACGCCGCGCCACTTCACCGGGGTCAGTTCATGTTGTTTATACCGGGAGTGAGCGAGTCGAGTCGGGGCGAGTTGAGCTAACGTTATAGGAATCTAACGTTACTCTAGATAATGTCACTGAAATATCCCAAACGAAAAATTGTGAATATCTCGTACCTTGCACCTGCATGTGGTTCCTTTTCCGTATGGATTAAATAAGAAGACGCCACTTCACTGCGGTCAGTTCAGGTTGTTTTTAGTCGACTCGGGGCGAACGTCACTGAAGCTAATGGTACACACTGAAATATACCAAACGAAACAATCAGCAGTACTCACTTATATCAACGGTATTAATATATCCATATACTTATAAAATAGATTTCATGTTAACGTTTCATACCTGAGATGTGTTGTTCTTCCAAAAATGTTTGATTCTGTAACCGTTGGCCGCGCAATTTCAAAATTCAAACAGCAACGATCCCACAATGTTATGCGGCGGCTGTAAAATAATGCTTCTACAGTGTAGTTACAATAAAATTACAAGACTGTCCATAAATTTCCCATCATGCATTTGCATTTACAATAAAAACATGAATACAACATGTTGTTGTAAAATGTATTGTAAAAATTACATCAGTTGTTAACAGTGTAGTAAATGGAAAATCTCTACAGCAAATGGCCAACCGCTACATGCATTCGGTTTGTTTCTACCATTTATTAGTAATGCATGTTCTATAGATCTGCGATTGATAGTTACATCTTCCGATGGCTCATTGACGTAATCACGTTATGTGCACTATGACCCCAGGGTTTGTCGCATGTTCTGACGTCACAAGCTGCGACATTTGACTCCAATTTGCTGTATGTTTCTCTACTGCGTTTTACTTTTCTTATTGTCTTTTTATCATTGCTTCATCATTTTAGCATTTCTTACTCTTTTACAAATGCACATTTACAAATGCAAGCACATTCATACACATACGCGCACATAACGTTATGCCTAGGGGGTAAAAGGGGGTATTCTCCACCCCCCCCCCCTTTTTTTTTTGACTCCACAACGCAGTTTATAAAAATAAACTGTATCTGAGTGTATCTTACAAACTAATTTATGTAAACAGTTCTAATCAATTGTGTGTAGTTTTAAAGTGTTCTATGCAAGTTTTTTACATTGACAAGTTTGAGGTTGACATTTATGATATTTCTTGTATTTAATAAAATATGTAGAAGAAAAAAAGATTAAATTTTTTTTGTTCATTGCACTGTTGAGCTAGGCTATTTATCTAGTTACTATTGATTTTTTACATACATAGCAGGGTTCTCAAGTCTCACGCATTGGCCGTGAGACACACGCAATTCAACCAGATCACACGCTCACACGCCACACCGTGTATTTCTCACACTGAAAAGGCAATGCCAACCAAGTTGTCTTGCAAGCTTTATATATAACGTTGTATACGAGCATGGGCGTCGGAAGCAAAAAAAAAGTGGGTGGGTCCTCCCCCAGAAAAATGTTACTAATGCCATTTCATGTATTCTGATGCCTTTTAATTAAACAAGTAAACTAAACTAGCCTCCACGTCGTGCATTAAATGCACAGCTATCCGTGGATTATCCTGCTGATACCATAGTCATTTGCCAGCATTGACAACTTAAAGCTGTTATTGATGTTTGCAACGCAATATTTGACTGGAAGGGAACAACGGGCGGTTTTTTTGTCAGTTGCGGCTCGTTGAGAAATATAATGTAGCGATTCAGCGGAAATGGAGTTTAATTCATTAGGGCATTCCTCAAGTGGAATAGATCTGACTGACGGCGCTCTGAAAAGTGAGTGGGTCCAGAGTGGGTGGGTCTTGTCCCACCCATATACAATGGTTCCGACGCCCATGTATACGAGGCGCGGGCACACAAAGTGAAGTTTCCTGCCGCCAGCACGTATCTCAGCCAGATTGCGTTCGTTACTAGGCAACATAGATGCGCAAACACACGGAAGTTGACGGAACATTCTCGGCCACCGTACGTTCGTTACTAGGTAACCAACAACATTGCGCGAACGCATGTCGTGATGGAGAAGGTAAGTTGGAAGAAAGCTCGTCTAACATTTTTAGGCTAGAACATTTAATATATAGCCCATCGTATACATTATTATTGATGCAGTCAAAAACTCTACAACTACTCTGCAACCAGGCCAGAAGCTTTGGCTCAGTTTGGCTAGCTTACGTTATCTGAAACTAAGGGAAATGTTAGTGGGTATGGGAAGGAATGAAGATGTATTTCTTCATTTTATTTTAAATGATATATTATACTGTATTAATAGTCTTTCTAGTTACATTAAGGCTACATGTATTAAAGCAGAGTTCTCTGGGTAATAGTTTATATCCTGTCAAAACATACATTAATCATTGCCATTGCATTTGTATTTTTCAAAGATGTCAGGGAAAAAGCAAAAAGATATTTTATCATTCAAGTGGGAGGGCCCTACCGCTGTTATCAAGGCATCAAAATGTGCAACAAACACTTACAACACAAACCACATAAGCTGGAGTGTGTACTCTTGTGTACACACAAACACACCTTAATACTCTAATATGTCATCTGTTCACAATGTCCCACCACACAATAAATCATTATACCATTTCGACTAGACACATTCAAAATGCAAAAAGATTTGTTTTTCCAAACTGTTTGGAGCAATTTGATATATTTTTGTAATTTTTGTATATTTGTAATTTTGAAATATAACATTAAAGAGTATATTTGATGTGATGAATTGCTCTGTCATTTATCAGATTTACCAATTGTTATAATTTCAATTTGTGCTGGTTAATTATGAACAATGGGTAAAATTGGGGGGCGGGGCAGGGGCGGGGCTCCATTAGGGCTCCTCCCCTAACCACATGTGATCTCACTCCAAGCTTTTGATAAAACTTGAGAACCCTGTACATAGCCTTCAAATTGGGGGTGTAAGGATTATTTTGATGTATGGCATATGAAAATGCTCGAAAGAATGACAGCACAGCATGTAAAAATATGAAGATATACTCTGGCGGAATTGTTCTATGGCAGTTCATGAAGGGTTAAATCAACACTTTGAGCAAATATGGTGCCACTCGACAGAGTGTTAAAGTAACACTGAAGCAGTGTTAAAGTTAATTAGATAATTAAGTGATTAATTAACTGATGATTGAACATTAGTGATGAACACCTGCTGTTAACAAGCAGAATCACTGAAGGAAAGAGAAACACAAAAACTACAACTGACCACCAGCCAGAGCCTTAGGGGCTGTTAACACGACACCGTTTTCAACTAAAAACGTAAAACTTTTTGAGTGTTTTGGCTGTTCGCTTACACGACATTGCCGTTTTGTGGGCCTGAAAATGCAAACTTTTAAAAACAGGTTTCAAAGGTCAAGTTTTTGAAAATGGTCTCAGTGTAAACAACAAAAACGTGTATCTCTGAATACTATGACGTCATACACATGCATATTAGGTGTTCAGTCTATAGTGTTTCATCGCCATCTAGTGGCCTGGAAGCACAATACAGGGTTTTTAGTAGTTTTTGGAGATCTGTGTAAATGGGGATCATTTTGACAATGGTGTCGTCTGTACGCAGAAAAACTTCTCCGTTTTAAGCATATCGTTGTCGTGTAAGCATACCCTTAGATGAAATACTAAAAGAATAAGGAGGATATTCTTCTTGGCAGGAGAATAATCTTTCTTAAGATTTTTTAAAAGATTGTACTGTGATTTCGGTGGACAAACAGATCAGTTGACTGTAATATTAATCCTACTACAGTTAATTCTGAAAGCTGATCTATATATATATATATATATATATATATATATATATATATATATATATATATATATATATACACACATTAAACACAATTATAACTTGTCATAATTAATTATATTCCCATTTTGAGCTAATTTGCTGGCGTTGTGTGTGCCTCACACACACACACTACTCGAACCTTCCATAAAATAATCATTCATAAAGTTCAGAAAGGTTGAATCACGGGCTTCATCGCACAGGATATGCGCTGTGAGAAACACACTTTGCTTGATGATGCACTTGCAGTGTGTGTTCTCCCTTGCCGTTTTTTTCCTTAAAAATGCTCTATAAAGGCATAATTTATGTCGTTGGGAATGCAGATAAGTGTATCTTTATTACATTAGATAAGTGTGTCATTGATCAAATATTTTAATAGTTCTCTTGACAGAAACATGGGAGTTGTGCCTATAATGTTTTAAAAGTAATAATTGGAAGATCTATGTTCCTCATTCATGGAGATTTTCAGGGACATGCATAATTAATTTATAAAAACTCATCAAAATGATAGGAATATTTTAGGGCTCACTTTGTCCTTTAACTTTATATATCATATTTCTCTCTTTGAATTTTGATGTACTGAAAACGCAATTAAGCTTTTTTCTTTCATTTCAGACCTGATGGAAGTGAAGGAGGAGAGTGAAGAACTGAGTGAAGTGAAAGAGGAGAGTGAAGAACTGAGTGAAGTGAAGGAGGAGAGTGAAGAACTGATGAAAGTTAAGGAGGAGAGTGAAGAGGAGAGTGAAGAACTGAGTGAAGTGAAGGAGGAGAGTGAAGAACTGAGTGAAGTGAAGGAGGAGAGTGAAGAACTGAGTGAAGTGAAGGAGGAGAGTGAAGAACTGAGTGAAGTGGAGGGGAAACATCATATGAGAAAGCCTGGAGAAAAACCTTTGAGTCGCTCTTTAAAGAAAATAAGAGCAAAGAAATCTGCAACCTGCACTCAGTGTGGAAAGAGTTTCTCAAACACACGTAATCTTGAGATTCACATGAGGATCCACTCCGGAGAGAAGCCGTTCCCATGTGATCAATGTGGGAAGAGTTTCACATACAAACAAAGTCTTGAGATTCACATGAGGATCCACACTGGAGAGAAGCCGTTCTCATGTAATCAATGTGGAAAGAGTTTCACATGCAAACAAAGTCTTGAGATTCACATGAGGATCCACACTGGAGAGAAGCCGTTCTCATGTAATCAATGTGGAAAGAGTTTCACAGCCAAACATAATCTTGAGATTCACATGAGGATCCACACTGGAGAGAAGCCATTCTTATGTAATCAATGTGGAAAGAGTTTCACATCCAAACAAAATCTTGAGATTCATGTAAGAGTTCACACTGGAGAGAAGCCGTTCGCATGTGATCAGTGTGGAAAGAGTTTCACAAACAAACTTAATCTTGAGATTCACATGAGAGTTCACACTGGAGAAGAGCCGTTCACATGTGATCAATGTGGAAAGAGTTTCACAAACAAACTTAATCTTGAGCGTCACATGAGAGTTCACACTGGAGAGAAGCCGTTCTCATGTAATCAGTGTGAAAAGAGTTTCACATCCAAACAAAGTCAGGAGATTCACATGAGGATCCACACCGGAGAGAAGCTGTTCACATGTGATCAATGTGGCAAAACATTTTTTTGGGCATCAAACCTGAAGGCACACCTGACAGTTCATACGAACGAGAAGCCACATTCATGTTCTGTGTGTGGAAAGAGTTTTTCAGTTCTGCAATCTTTACATAGACATCAGAAAACTCATACTGGTGTGAGAGAGTACATGTGCTTTGAGTGTGAGAAGACTTTTACTACAGCGCAATGTTTAAAACTGCACCAGAGGATTCACACTGGAGAAAAACCTTACAAGTGTTCACACTGTGACAAGAGATTCAGTCAGTCATCAACTCTGAAAACACATGAGAGGATCCACACTGGAGAGAAGCCGCACACGTGTGATCAGTGTGGAAAGAGTTTCTCTATTAAAAGTCAGCTGAAGCGACACATGAAGATCCATGCAGTGGAGAAACCACATCACCACAGTCTGAGATCACGGTGAGTAGTTCATCTTTATACCCTGAGAAACAAAATCTCTTCTGTGTAAGTTAACCCCCTTTCACACAGAGATTACGGAAAATACACGGATAAAGTGACCCGGGATTTGATCCGGGTTCATTTGATTTTGGTTCATTCACACTGCCAGTGATTTTCCGGAATCAGTCAGTGCGTTCACACACAACCCGTAAAAATCCTGTAAAGACACGTAACATCGATGTGACATTTAATGTCTCAGCAGCGTATTAAGTTTGCTTATGAGCTGCGATTTCTCTCTTGAGAAACCACACTTGTGCATTTTTTTTCTCTGATTCGATCATAACTAGCACATTACGTACCGTTTAACTAGTTGGTGAACGCTTCCGGCCTCAGCGTCATCATTACGACACGACATTGATTACGGCTTTTGTTCACACAGTGCGCGTTCCGGAACTGAACACGACAATGTTACTAGGTCCCCAACTCGGCATCGATCCCGGCATTAATCCCAGGTCGTGTTTGCGTTCACACAGAAGGCGCTCTGGCAATTTCCCGGCAATTTCTCTTTCTGACATTTCCGATTATGGTGAAGATAAAACGTCAAACAGTATTTTCATGTTTTCTAACTGCAGTTTATGTTTTTGTATTTGCTCTGGTGCTTATCAAGAATACAGAGACGAGAAGCTTCCAGATTCTTCCTCTGTTAATGTTAGAAAGGCGTTGGAAATGATGTGATTGCTTACAGATTACGTCAAGCATGCGACATCTAGAGTTTCGTGACCAAACTAGTGATTTATAACACAAATCATCTTCATGACATTAAAATGGATCATAATTGTGCACAGCAGTTGATGACCAGATATGATGGGATTAAAATGACTATTGAGTTCATCAGTGATCTTGACTTTGAGCTTCACTTTTCATTTCACATTTGTCTCTCATTTGAAATCTCACTTGATTTAATGTTTCTTTTAGACCTGATGGATGTGAACAAGAAAGGAAAAACAGAAGCCAAAAATGTGCCTCAGTGTAAAAAACGCTTCACATGTAAATCAAGTCTGAAGATTCACATGAGAGTTCACACTGGGAAGAAGCGGCTCAGGCTTTCACTCTGAAATCACATCTGCTGCTCATTCTGAAGAAAGACCATTTAACTGTGATCAGTGCGGTAAACAGTTTCATTGGGCTTCACTGATTCACACAAAGGAGAAGATTCATTCATAATATTACAGCAGAAAAGACATGGCGGTGTGTGTTTCATTGCAGGAAGTCCTTTACTACAGAAGATGAACTGAAAGACCACAAAATTCACACTGGAAAAAACAACACCGCATCAAGAGATTCAGTCTGTCAGAAACACATGAAAGGATTCAGTGGAGATGAACACATCAGACTTTTATTGTTAATGAATTTCTATCACTCAGTTCTCTTTTATGAAGGAAAGCAGTAGTTTTAAAAAAAAA
Organism: Squalius cephalus; assembly: GCF_949319135.1. Classification (NCBI taxonomy): domain Eukaryota; kingdom Metazoa; phylum Chordata; class Actinopteri; order Cypriniformes; family Leuciscidae; genus Squalius; species Squalius cephalus. The sequence continues at coordinate 17,765,449 of NC_137122.1, forward strand.
TGAACTCAGTAGTGTTCTTGTGCTCTCATGGTTCAGGAGCTGAAGAAAAGACTGTAACACTTTTAACCCTCTGGAGTCTGAGCGGTTTTCTGGGCCCTGGGGGTGTTCTGACATGCTCTGACATTTGTGCTTTTTTCAGTTGCTTATAAACACATTAATGGCAAATGTGTAAATTCACTCTATATAGCACAAACAGGACTACAATAATATGTGAGCCACATGTATGTACATGTTTTCATTTTTGAGAGAATAATGTTTATGCATGGTTATTGAAAAACTAAAAACTAAAATTTCTGAAATAAGGCCACAACACACATACTAAATATGTGGCAATAAGACTTTTGACTAATGGATGTCGTTGCCTATAGTATTTTCTTCAAAATTATGTGAAAATAGTCTTGCTTTATCGTTCACATAAAACCATACATTGATGTAAAACAGGTTTTGCTTGGAAAGCCAATATGCGAGGGGGCGTGAAAGAGGAGTGGTTTACACCTTAGAATACAATGTCCCACCCACTCTGCATAATGACTCTGCATAATGAGCCATTCATTCAGGTGTGAAACTGACTGAGCCACAATGCAAGGACAAAAGATATATTTAGAAGAAGACTTATATTGACCATTTAAGATTTTGCTTACATCTATCTTGTAAATATGTTTTGCTATTTTATTAAAAAGGTTACAATTACAACAATAATTACAATTTCAACAATATTTCAAGTGTACTCTTTCTTTGTAAAAAAAATTGATTATAGGCCTACATTTTATCTATGTATTCAGTATGTAGTATTTTATATGTAGAAATTGCTAAACAAAAGCTTATTTGACGAGGCAGTATATTCTACAGTAAAAACTGTATATTTCTTAAACTTTATAAACTTTCATATTTCGCCTGACTGTAACGTTGTTTTCATGAAATATTAGGGCATATTGTTAATTTGCAGTTTAATACGTTGCTTATACAAATAGCCTACATTTTATTTCAACATATTTCAGTCGATTTTTACTCATCTCAGTATAGCAATACAGTTTGCTAAAACATCATCATTCATTCACACACACGATTTAAATTTAAACTGTCTTTGCCAGCTGTGGTAAACAGCGCGCATCTCTGCCGTTCATTAATTCATAAACAGAAACCCACGGGAAGAAATTCACCTGAGAAGGAAAAAAACTTACTAGTATTCCTCAGCTCGCTCCTCGATATACCCGCACTTCTGAGGGACATTTTCCATTATTATTATTCCTCACAGCACTGCAAGACGGTGTAAACAAGTAATGATCTGAATAAACTTGTGTTTCTCGAGCTGATATGGGGCGTTCACAGGATTGCGCGGATTGCCTCAGCCATTTGCGTTTGAATAGCGCACGCTCTCCGTGGGCGGAGTCACATTACATCTGAATCAGCTGTAATTAGGTCGACTGGAATCGCTCTCTTTTAATACAGATTTCACAAGATGAGAATATTTGTTTTTTATATAAATTACTTCATTTAAAAGAAGAGAATTCAAGCTTCATGCCTGTGTGTCTGTATGCGAGTACTGAGTATTCGCTGAGTTATGATTCATTTTCGGACGCGTTTCAGAATGGACTACACGGACAGAGAGAAGGCAGAACTCGCTTCGTGTTTATTTTTCTTTATTTGGCGAAAAGCACAACTTTGTTTTTATTGTGAGTATACACAAAAATAATACACATTTAACAGAATCGATTGATGTATGAAACTCCTATGGAAAATCAAAGTCAACAGAGTATTTATGAGTTTCTTTTACACTGATAAAAAAAAAGCGAGCTGGTATCGCCGGCGATACCGTCGACCTCAGAGGGTTAAGAGAGACATGAATCTGATATTAATTTTTAACTCTTTTATAGTTTTTCATGAGAACATCTAGTTTCTCTCCAACTTCTACTCTTCCAAGCAAATGCAAGATATACTTTCATATAGCTTTGAAACTGGACCATTTTTTTTTCTTCTCTTGAGATGCTTTGGCTCTTATAAGTAAAAATAGAGATCTGTCTCATTTGCTTTCAATTGTACTTAATGTTTGTATTTGCTTCCAAAAATGATTGATTAAACTCATTGCTCATTTTATCACCAACTCATTGTTATTGTACATTTTTATCAATATAGCTTTGAAATGCCTAATAAATTATATTTCACCACACACATGACTGACATTGAATGAGATTGCTGTCTGTCTACATTATTAATAGTTTCACCCTGATATGCAGCAGACATGTTCACAAGTCCCTAAATGCCAAGTCCAATTCAGGTCTCAAGCCTTATATCTATTTAAAACAATAGTTCTTTCGACAAGTTATTGTAATTATTAGCTGGTTGTCCTGCAACCTCAGTAAACAAAAGATACAGTTAGTCCAAAATGCCGCCGCTAGAGTTCTAACTAGATCAAGAAAATATGATCATATAACACCAATTTTATCATCACTACATTGGTTACCTATAAAGTTCCGTATTAATTACAAGGTATTGCTACTGACTTATAAAGCCCTAAACGGCTTAGCTCCAGTCTATTTAACCGATCTTCTATCGCCCATAATCCATCGCGCTCTCTAAGATCACTAAATTCGAGGCTTTTGGTCATACCTAGGATATCCAGATCCACCAAAGGAGGGAGAGCATTTTCACATTTAGCTCCAAAACTCTGGAATAGTCTTCCTGATACTGTTCGTTGCTCAGACTCGCTCTCCCAGTTTAAAACTAGATTAAAGACGCATCTCTTCAGCCAGGCATTCATATAATACTTTTAATCTTACAGTTAAATCCGACCTCTAGTTCATAAACGTCAGAGGAGAACTGGCCCCCGACTGAGCCTGGGTTCTCCCAAGGTTTTTTTTTTTCTCCATTAGGTCACCTGCTGGAGTTTTTCCGTTCCTTGCCACTGTTGCCTTTGGCTTGCTCAGTTGGGGATATTTGGGGATATTTAATTTAATTAATCAATCAACGATACTATTGATCAGCATTACCAAACGTGGACGTTCCACTAGAAACAAACATTGATGTATTGTTTTAATTTAATACTGTGAAGCTGCTTTGATACAACCTATGTTGTGAAAAGCGCTATATAAATAAACTTGACTTGACTTGACTTAATTAACAGTGTCGTTAACAGCCTGAGGGCCCTCCAAAAGGTGCGATGGAAGATGGGCCCACAAGGACGGATCAAGAGGTAACGACAGGATAGAATAACGACAATGATAAAATCCTCCGGAAGTGTGCTTGCGGATGGGAGAAGGTGACGTCAATCAGGGGGCTGCATATCCATCAAGGGAAGATGAAGAGTACGAAGCAGGCAGACCAGCAACCTCGCACAGCTCAGGAAGCAGGTCAGACTCCAGGGTTCAGAAGCCAGGAGTGAAACCAAAGTGCTGCAGGATCCACTGGTGCTGAGTCTCCTGAAGTGGCAGAAGGAAACTCCTTGATAGAGAAGGTACCACGCGAACACGAGGACACCAGCCCACCAGAGACAAAACCGGTAACAAAGCAACCAGGTAGGCGCGACAAGATCAAATGGCCAAAAGCGAATGACCGGGTGGCGTGGCAGAGTCTGGATGCTGACGTAAGCCAATTGTTGGAGCTGCCGTTGAGAGGGAGCATCGAGATCAAACTGAACATCGTTGGGGACATCATCTTTGAGGCATGCAGAGAGAGGTTTGGCGAGGTCAGTAGGAAAGAGCCCATAGCCCCAGCCAAAGGAAGAAGAGAGAGAGAGATCGAACAGTCCAGGAAAGAAAGGCACCAGCTCCGTCCGAACTGGAGAAAGGCTGCATCTCAGGAGAAGGCAGGCCTGAAGGAGCTGTGGGACGAGGTCAGACAAAGCCTCGCCAGGTTGAGAAGAGTGTAGAGGATTAGAAGGAGGAGGAAGAGAAGAGAGAAAGAGAGAACCAACCTTTTCAGAGATCCCTTCAAGAATGCCTGGCAGTTGTTTGACAAGAAGAGAAGTGGCAAGTTCTGTAAGGAGGAGCTGGAGCAATACATCTAGAGCCAGTACAGTGACGACAAACGAACATCACAGCTTGGTTCTCCAGGGTATGTACCACGCCCAGCCCCCCCAACTTTACCGTTCGACAGTTCTCCACCTAAGCTGCGAGAGGTGGAGGAGGTAATCAAGAAGGTCAGCATCAGCCCCAGGGCGAATAGGCTCTGCGGAAGCTAATGAAAACAGCTTGGAGGAAGCAGCAAGTTCCAGCAGAGTGGCAGAAAGCCATCGGTGTATTCATCCCCAAGGAGCAGAACTCCCAGACCATCAGCCAGTTCAGAAGCATTGCCTTGTTGAAAGTAGAGGGAAAGATTTTCTTCTCCGTTCTGGCAAAGAGAATGACCAACTTTCTCATGGAAAATGGGTACATCGATACAGGCTGCCAAACGGCAGGAATCCCCGGCTTTCCAGGGTGCATTGAGCACTCTTCTCTGATATGGGATCAGATCCAGCGTGCAAAGAGAGAGAAAAGCGATGTGCATGTGGTTTGGTTGGACCTGGTCAACGCATATGGCTTGGTTCCACACAGGTTGATTGACTTCGCCTTGAAGTTTTTCCATGTCTCGGGTTGTGTAAAGAAATTCGGTCCCACTTTATATTAAGTGGCGTTAAGTACTATGTACTTACATCAAAAAATAAGTACAATGTACTTATTGTGTTCATGTTGTATTGTAAAACACTTTTGCTGCTATTGAGGTGTGATATGGGTAAGGTTAGGGACAGGTGTGGTGGATTGGGTAGGTTTAAGGTGTAAGGGAAGGGTCAACTGTGTAATTACAAATGTAATTACATAAATTAATTACAGCTGTAATTACATGCAGGAATTTTTAAAATGTAAGTACAATGTAAAAACATGTAGTTACACAATAAGTACATTGTATCAAATGATTAATTTCAATGTAAGTACATGTAAGTACATAGTACTTAAAGCCACTTAATATAAAGTGGGACCAGAAATTCATAGCCAGATACTTCAGCAGCCTGCATATGTTTCACGCTAGAGGGCTACATGACGGGATGGCAGCAGTTAGAACGTGGAATTGCGATGGGATGTGCCATCTCCCCCATCCTGTTTGTGATGGCTTTTGAGGTAATCCTCCTAGGGGCTAGGCAGGTGGTTGGAGGTATCAAATTACCATCGGACGTGAGGCTGCCACCCCTGAGGAGCTATATGGACGATGTGACAAGCAAAAGGCTCTGTAAGCCCGTCTATTGGTCCAAAGAGGGTTTCCAATTATATGGGGAAGGTTTCTCTGCGTATTACTTGCCTTTCCCTTTTTGCAACACAACAAGATTAAATGCAATATATTTCCTCTCATGTATTGACTCGTTATTTCATTTGACTCCATAAATGAAAAAGATTTTAATGATGTCTGGACATCATTAAAAGTGAACGAATATTTGATTATTATTTTAAACTCTAATTATATTTTACCCGCTTAGATCTGGAAACTATATCACTCTGAGGTCCTTCTTTCTCGCAAGGTCTCACGACACAATCGCGTCAGTTCCAGTCATCAAAACAGAGGTAATTTGGGTAATTTAGGTAATTTGCTAAATATCTGGGATTTGCCGTATTCACACATACACAATCAAACATACTTGAATAGCCCCCTTGGAATGATACACTCAAAAAAAAAATTGTGTCTAAACATAAGATTTATGTATTTGAATTGCATGTAAAATTTCCATGCATTTGGATTACATAGTTTTAACATAAACCAATCAATAATCTGAATGTGATTCATATTTTTAAGTCATATATAAATGAAACAGATAAGATTTATGTAATTGTATTAATAAACTGAATGTGATTTATATTTGTCAGTCATACGTAAATGAAACAGGTAAGATTTATGTAATAGTACACAGAAAAACGCCCATGTTAAATTAACACTGCTCAGTGTTCATATGTGTGCACACTACAGAGTTAAAGCGGTGTTGAAGTTAATGAGATAATTAAGTGATGATTGAGCATTAATTATGAACACCTGCTGTTAACAAGCAGAATCACTGAAGGAAAGAGAAACACAAGAACTACAACTGACTTCAGCTACAGCCTCAGATGAAATCGACTGAAGAGAAAAGAAGACATTAAATCTGTGAAGATCTCAGCAGAGGAGGATTAAACAACTCAAACAGCATTACCAGCTTCACTTATTACTAACCAGACTGACTTTATTTCATTTCCGTTTGAATGAAAACAATAGGTGTATTTTAAAGTCACCATGATGGTGGTTAGCATTTGCTTTAGTTGGACTCTTGACCCTTGACTCTTTAATGTAATTTTTTTTCTGGCTGCTATAATTATGTGTTTATAAAACACATTTGTTTTGGCGAAAAAGCCAAGAGAAAATGAGATCAGGTGATGTTGGCTGTTTGTTGATGAAGGTAAATTCATCATATTGTGGCCTGAATCACTTATCTTTTTCAGTGTCTAATGCTTTGATTATTGGGCTTATGTGATTTTGTTTTATTTATTATAGTAGCTGTGTGACCTGACAGCATTAGATCCAACAGTTAATCAAATAATATAAAGAAATGAAAAACATTTAGTGCATTAAACTTTCTCTTCTACATTATTACTTAGACATAAAGAATCAGTGTATGACTCTCAACAATGGTGACAATCAGTGAAATGCTTCATGCTGCAGTGTATACTGGGTACCACCAATCAAAACTCACCCATATCTCCCAGCATGCATTGCGGCATTAATAAATTATGCATCAGGATTTTTTGTCGCTTTTGTCACCATTGTTGAGATTCATATGCTGTTTCTTGATGTCTGTGTGAGTCTAAGTAATGCCATAGATGAAAGGTTTTTGTGCACTAACTATTAAAAAAAAAAAAAAGTATATTGTTTGATAAACAACACTGTTAGATTTCATGCTGTAAAATCAAATGGCTTCTGTTATGAATAAAACAATATTAAAAAAAACACAAGTCCTATATAATCAAAGCATTAGATACTGAACAAGATCAGTGAATCAGGCAATTACATGATGATGACTTTGTCGTCATCATCATCATCAATAAACAGCCAACATCACCTGATCTCTTTTTCTCTTGGCTTTTTTGCTGCAATAAACGTGTTTTATAAACACATAATTATAGCAGCCAGAGAAATTTTTTACTAAAGAGTCAAGGGTCAAGAGTCCAACTAAAGCAAATGCTAACCACCATCATGGTGACTTTAAAATACACCTATTGTTTTCATTCAAACGGAAATGAAATAAAGTCAGTCTGGTTAGTAATAAGTGAAGCTGGTAATGCTGTTTGAGTTGTTTAATCCTCCTCTGCTGAGATCTTCACAGATTTAATGTCTTCTTTTCTCTTCAGTTGATTTCATCTAAGACTGTGGATGAAGTCAGTTGTAGTTCTTGTGTTTCTCTTTCCTTCAGTGATTCTGCTTGTTAACAGCAGGTGTTCATAATTAATGCTCAATCATCAGTTAATTATCTCATTAACTTCAACACCGCTTTAACTCTGTAGTGTGCACACATATGAACACTGAGCAGTGTTAATTTAACATGGGCGTTTTTCTGTGTACTGTTACATAAATCTTACCTGTTTCATTTACGTATGACTGACAAATATAAATCACATTCAGTTTATTAATACAATTACATAAATCTTATCTGTTTCATTTATATATGACTTAAAAATATGAATCGCATTCAGATTATTGATTGGTTTATGTTAAAACTATGTAATCCAAATGCATGGAAATTTTACATGCAATTCAAATACATAAATCTTATGTTTAGACACAATTTTTTTTTTGAGTGTAGACACTGGGCAAATCATGAGCCGCTTGCTCAAAACCACGCCCATAGCGGTAAACTTGAGGAATGCCCATCAACGTACAAATGAGGGGAGGCGTCGCGACACCACGCTTCAGGCGTGTTGCAAAAGTGGATCCGTACCGTAACCTGTTAACATGTGAGCCGAAATAAAAACGGACACGCCACACAGCTGACAGGCTCACACCACGCAGCCAGTGTGTAGCCGGCCTTAGATCTCTTTGAATGGCTCTCAGACACTGTTTTGCAAGCATATAGTGGTTAAAGTGTGTAAAACGTTTTTAACTTGGCAAAGCTGACTACTGGCTGACTGTTGACGCCCTCTTTCACCACAAGCTGTATAGTGTATATCTGCCAGTCTGAGGCCTTTCATCATGTGCGCAACACTCTGTCTTGGTGGACGTCCCAATCATTCAGCATGCTAAGGAAAATCTCCCTGACATCTCCCAAACTCTGAATCAACATGTACCAATGCTACATTTTCTAAATATCATAATCATTTAAATTATTGCATTCTTTACATTAATACATTTTTAGCTAGCTGTGACTTTGTATATGTACATTTCTGAAATACTTAGTCAGTTAGCTCTGATAACAGAACACTCTAAATTGTGACTACCTGTTTCCTTTGTCAGTTACTGTCTATAAAATGACATATTAGGCTCATTAGTGATTCAGTTTCTCCAGACCAACAGTCTGTGGTGAAGGACAAATAGGGGCCAGCATTCTCTGATACAATTAGTGTCTTAATTCACTGTCCAGCATGGCAGAGTGGTAGTATTTCTCACTTTGATGGTATATCTGGGTTCTGTTGTTGTCAGCAAACGCTGGAAGACAATATCTGAAACTACTGTAAAGGACTGGTCGTCTGTATAATTTTTTTGGATCGGGGATCAAAATTCTTCGAGAATCAAGCATCTGTACTACAGTGGGCTGAAGTAAGTTGGCTGCTGCTGCATTTCTTTCTCCTTCTGCGTGTCTTAATAAGCTTGGAGGTGGTGGGCTTTCAGATGATTCCACATGTTTGTAGTCTTTAGTCTTTCCTTTCTCTGCTCCCATGCTCAGCAATTTCTGGCAGATATTGCACTTGGCCTTCCCTGATGTTGGTTGAGTGAAATACTACCACACTGGGTTTGATATACATAAATATAGGCTTGTGATATGCATGGAATAATCTAATATGTTTTGGGGAAAAACAGGTGATTGAGAGAATTTGAGTAAATGTTTATTGCAAGGGTTCAAGATAGTAATACTTGTAGTAGCGTAATACATAGTAACAATACATGGCTCAACTTTTTATCACCTTCTCAAAACTAGTCTACGTCATCTGGTTCTGAGCCTTTATTCATGGGAATGATAATATATTCATACTCATACATTGTATTAACCCAGAATACTGTCATTTGTACTTGATGGCTGCTCTGTCAAGTCCTCGTCGTCGGTTAGGAACCTGGGGGTGCTCTTTGATACCAATCTTTCATTTGAAAGTCACGTTTCTAGCATCTGTAAAACCGCATTCTTCCATCTTATAAATATATCTAAATTACGTCATATGCTCTCATTGACAAATGCGGAACAATTAGTTAATGCGTTCATGACCTCAAGGCTGGATTATTGTAATGATATTATGAGTGGTTGCCCTGCATGCTTAATAAACAAATTACAGTTGGTCCAAAACGCAGCAGCTCGAGTTCTTACCAGAACCAGGAAGTATGACCATATTAGCCTGGTTCTTTCAACACTGCACTGGCTCCCTATTAAACATTGTATAAATTTTAAAATATTGCTTCGGGGACACTTCCTATAACACCTGATGTACTTGTTACATCATAAGAAGAATGGCATCTACGCTAATGTTAGTCTTTCTCTTTATTCCGAGGTTTACTGAAGTCAGTCGGATCCAGGCCGTATCCAGATCTGATGAAGGACCTGTGTCTGGACACAATGACAACGCAGTCCTGAAGTGTCAACCTGACCCATCCATGATGCATCCCTGAAGTGCCAGCCTCCTCAGCCCTGTGAAGGCCTCATCGACACGACAGCCATCAGCACTGATCCTCAACAAACTCGTCTACATACCGGCGTAACTCCGACTTCCAATCAGATGGAACTGGATAAATATTCGGAATATTCTGATCCAATCTGACTTCTGACCTGTAATGCTGCCTGAATCATAATCATACACTGTTCGCTCGTTGGCCAGAGGAGAACTGGCCCCCGACTGAGCCTGGGAGTTTTGGTTTCTTGCCACTGTTGCCTTGGCTTTTAGCTTGCTTAGTTGGGGACATTTAATATCCAACAATATTATTGATCTCCCTCACTTAAGGTGAACAATGATGCAATTTTCTTCTAGAAACAAACTTTGTTGTATTATTTTCATGTTATTACTGTGAAGCTGCTTTGATGCAATCTGTATTTTAAAAAGCGCTATATAAATAAAGGTGACTTGAATTGACTTATTCTTTTATTCATGAGAACAGAATAAATAAAAAAAAAATGTCATTTGTAAATGGCATTTTAAATAGCAAATCGCAAATTGTAACCAGAAAATCACAATTATATTTTTCTCCAAATCATGCAGCCCTACTTTTAACCCAATCGCTGTGCTGTATTACGAATGAGATTGCATTACAGCGGAGGATTCAAAACATTCAGAGCACGCATGAGAGCTGTTTCTGCCACGATGAGTTTAACAACGCTCGACGCGTGGATCATATTCATATACCCACCAGAGCGAACGCGTTTCAAGTTTTTATGGACATACTTCATATGCTCTAGTGCTCTAAACATGAACCAGCACCGTGTATGCACACATATTTAATCATGTCTTCTTCAAATTAAACATATGTGCAAATAAAGACACTGATACATACAGCTGTCCACTGGCCACGAGCGATGACATTGTGGAGGCTATGTCGGACCCACAGACAAATAAGGAAAATTAACGTGCACGTTTTAGCCAGAAGTTTCGTCTGAATCGCACGTGTTTCTACTTTCACATGCAAATTACTTGTTGCACTTATGATAAGTATGGTCAGCATCAATTCTAGTAGGCTACAAGTTAGCTAATTAGGCTTTCGAAACGTCTGTTTTCCCCTGCCATTGTGTGTGAACAGGTGAGTTTCTCCGTCTCACACGCACACTCAAGAAGAGAAATCCTCTGGTACAGAAACAGAATTGATATGAGATGATCTGCTGAAGATCCTTTATTTCATGACAATAGTTCCTGTTTTCACCTCATTTATTATGCTGATGTCTTCAGATCTCCTGTAAATTGACACTTAAAACTCATTTCATTGATGTCAACAGACTGAGGGTTATTGTTGCTTACACTGTTGCAAACACTGTATTTAAGGATCATAGTGCAGCCCAAAAATACTATTAATTGTAATCTTAAATCTTTATAATTTGCCACTATCCTTCAAACCACTAGGTTTTACCCATTTGTCAGCAAGAAGATTTTAATAATTTAAAATATAATGAAATTTTGTATGAGCTTATATATTTTATTAAGTACAGGTCAAAAAAAAGGTTTTTTTTTTTTTTTTTTTTTTTTTCACATAAATATTTCTGTTACGCTGAATGACGATGGGACATTATTTCACCTACAGTATATTTTTACATTTTATTTTCACAAAAGTTTTTAACATTAAAATAGACATTTTCATTTAATGGGTTTTCTATGTATGTAATCACTTTTGTCAATTTTATTTGATGCATATTTTGCATTTTTTTATTTTCGCAGATCAGCTCCTCTGATCAGTCTGCAGTTCAGTCAGTGAAGCTCCTCCCACAACAGGCACATCATCAGTGAAGCTCCTCCCACATCACTCCCATCAGGTGTGTTCGACATTAGGATTCCTTATTCGTGCCTTATTTCAGTCTATCAGCAATTAGCATTTGAATGAAAAAGACGTAGCTGAGGGAGCCCAGAAAACAGCAGCTCGAATTTATTAACCATTATTTCAGAATATATAAGAATATGAGGGGAGTATAACAGAGTTGGCAAATGAGAACATACATTACATCATATGGAATACATTGTATAACAAATCCATATGTGGTCAGTTTCCGGCTATTCCACCACACATACATATGACTCCAGAAAGACCCTTCCAATATAAAGTATAGGGAATGGAAGTCCCGTCCTCCATTGAAACACAGAGGTCCTTCCTAATGAACAACAGATATTGCCAGTACATTCCTACAGAACAAAGAAAGCCTACTGCATAGACTATATGCTGAGACTGTATGCTGAGACGCTGAAATTAGATATTAGATATTCTAACAATGGCCCCTTTGATAAGGTAATTTACCATATAATATAATTACCATATCAATATCATACTCAGCATGTCTATTCTTGTACAATAATACATGAAATCACATTCTTTACCATTTTCATCGAAGCATATTGAGAAGATACAAAATTATTCATAGCACAATGAATCAAATAAATCTTAATAAATGGAATACTACAACAAATAATAAATGAAAGGATTAACATTATTACCCCTATGGGGATCTGTTTCCAACCTGTGAGCCAATCTACAAACCCACTTCTGTCACTCACATCTTTTTCCTGCAATTCTTGACCAATTCTCGTCATGTTGTTTATACCTTCACTAATCAAGTGTCCATCGGAATCATTATCAGGGATGTATGTGCAACAAGAAGTTCCAATAATAGCACACACCACTCCTCTTGCTGCAGTCAGCTGATCCAAGACCAGCCTATTCTGTAGACCAATGAGTCGGAGTCCTCGAAGTTCCTGTTGGAACTTGACTTGACTTCCATTTGAAGATTGGATAGTTGGACCTCGCAGTTTTTGCATTAACAGGGATACAAATGTGCATATACAGAGTATTTCGATGTCTCCGAACTCGTCATTACATGCACACAACACATCCAGAACTTTTCTGAGGATTACGCCGATCGGCTCTTTGCCATTAAAAAGCATGGGCGTTACATCAGTCCATGAATTTGTAAGGCCTCTTATGACATCCATTTCATTTTTGAGATTTGTCACACGTTTGGTATTCTGTGCACAATCGTTTTTCCAACCCAGTCTCATATAAAAACGTAGTTTCTGCATAAAAATAAGTTTTGATTACATTTCTAGCGAGAAACATATATGTTTTATTTTCATAATATTCACTCAGTGAATGTACATATCACTCGCTTGCTTGTTGTTGTTTTTCAGATCTCGCCAGCATAATGTGAAACTGAAACGTTTTGGTTGCTATGGACGCTGCTATCGCCTAGCATAGCTGTGGCCCCAGATTCCACATAAGACTCTCCCTTGCGATTTCGCTCCATCTGACGGATCAAACCCCCGCCCACTACATGCGTTGTGTCTGAGGTTGATTTGCTGATCAACACATTATTCCATGGCAGCGGGAGAAACAAATGTTGACAAAGTGACGAGTTACGATCGGTCCGCTGTGTTTAATTTTGAAATCTACCGGATCCTCTGTGCATTTAACTTCCTGTGTGGTGCGATCTCATTGATGGGTTTTGACGTGTCATGGCCCCACAAAGAAAAAGATTCCTGGTTGATGCGTTCCTGGATGAGTGCAAGGTAAATAACATTATCTCAGTGGTGGAAAAAGCATACTAATTACATGCTAATTACAAGGTCTAAGACCATAATAGACAGGGATATATGTATAGCAGGGAAGAAGTATCAAGGTGCAAAACTGAAAACACTCCAAACAAAGTGCGACTATACGGTACCTGGTTCAATGTCTTTATTCAAATGCAAGCTATAGTGCTGAGCTGAGTTCACACGTTAGAGCCAGTGAGAGTTTAATTCACTATTCTGTCAAAACGTTTCACTTTCTTTTCTTTTTTTTTAATGTAGAAAGGGTTTTATAAATCTGTCAGTACAGTACAGGACCATAACCGTTAGACTGAATATTTACAATGTAATATTATAACATTGGTTTTATAATGAGATGTATATAGGTGGCGATAACCTTTGTGGTTGGTGGTTTATTCTGTGGCTCAATTGTTTATTTAGGTGGATCAGCATGGACACACTACAGGAGGGTCAAAACAATCCACTGTAAGGCCCGCTATATTGATCCAATCTGCCGGTTCGCCAATACACGGGGAAGGTCTCACGTGTTCTGTCCTCACTCATGCAAAGTATTGGTTGGTTAAATTTAATACATTAATCATGTATTCTCTCGTAATTTCATCTGACTCCATAAATGAAAGGTTTTAATAATATCTGTGCCTCACTAAAAGTGAGTGAATGTTTGACTATTCCTTTTAACCATTAAATTAACAATGTCAAAATCAGTTAGAATAATCACATTAGGATTTATTATGTCAGGTAAATGTATCATGCCAATTTCATAATCAATTCAAAGATAATCGATACAAAACATCAAATGCTCTGGAATAGAGAGAAGATGCAAACCCAACTTTAAGAAATACGTGAGGCTGAGAGATCTATCTCTCTCAGCCTCACGGACCGATCTGAAGTACAGAAAAGGCCCCGAACTCTCTGCTGCATCTCATTAAATAGTCAGACCTCTTTCACATGGAAACATGTGCTAATAAAAGAAATTTGCATGCAGTGGTCGCACCTTCATGGGGGTGGGTGACCATTTGCTTGAGAGACCACCTTCCTTTGTAAGTCAGTTATCCATAAACTCTTAAAACCTTATTACCTTTTATTTTATCTATCTGGATATGAGATATCTGTACCACTCACTTTGAGACATTTCAAATGACACCAAAAACATAACAGTCAATGATAACCATTCACATTAAACCATATTCTTGTGTGAGTTCTTAGTAGTTTGCGGAAGTGAGGTCGTATGGGGGAGGTCAAATGGTAATTAGCCCTTTGTCTCAGACCAGGGCCTCAACCAGTATTTTCAGTCTTACACCACAAAGCTGTGTGTTTGGCTTGATGAGGACAAAGATGGTCAACCTCTGCCAAAAAGATGTAGAGCTGGGGAGAAACGAAAGCGAGATTCAGCTACTGGTTGGTTTTTTGTTTGTTCTTTCATCAGTAGTTGCATTCATTATTCATTGAGCAAGTTCTAAATGGATATTCATATTTTTGCAGTATCTTCAGCAAGCGTTACACCCTCCTGTGCTCCGTCTACCAGCACAACTGAAGACACTGTGACCATCGAAAATTTTGTTTTTTTTCCCTTAATACTTGTTTCCTCATTTGTTATGTGGTAATTGCCCAGATTTACCATTGCCTTCTTCCCTTTTCATTTTCAGACTCCCTCGTTCAAGATGTCCAAGACCTCTTGGGAAGTGGTGCTGAACAACCTCTCCCATCACACTGGGGGAACAGGTAAACTTCGTCTCTGGAGAATTGGACTGTAATGAGGCCCTTCATGGTGAACAATATGTTGTCATCTGAGAAGCCCAAGGAGGCCATCATTTTGGACCAGAGATGCTCACAAGTCTCTGAGCTAGAGTCCAAATCAAGTCTCAAGTCTCTGAGCTAGAGTCCAAGTCAAGTCTTAAGTCTTTGAGCTATAGTCCAAGTCAAGTCTCAAGTCTCTGAGCTAGAGTCCAAGTCAAGTCTCAAGTCTCTTGTGGTTATAATAAGTGTTGCATCATGTACAGCGACCCATCCAGGCTGCTTAGAACACTGCATAGCTATAAGGAATTCAAAGCATGTAATATGTTATTATGACTTCTTTATTTATTAGCATACAGTATCAGCTTTGATTTTGGTATATAATCAGTGTAAACAGGCTATTGCAACATGACAAAAACACCAAGAATGATTTACTTTTAAGTTAATATCTGTATTTTGCCTTGTAGCATGAACATACAGTACAGTACAGACCAAAAATTGAGGTTCTGAAGAAAAAGGACTCCCTTGTCTGTCGCTGAATTATAATGAAAGGCCTTGGCTCCTATTGTGCTGGCTCTGTGGGGCCATAAGACCAAATATAGAAAATGTTATACCTTACAGTACTAAAATTGACATACTCCTATTTAGTGCAAAACTGCAAAACATTACATTGTAGCTAAATGCAAAACACTATTGCAACGAACCAAATGATGTGAAATATACTATTATAAAAATATACTATTAAATGTATAAGCAATAACAATAGTAACTAAACTGAATTTTATTAGGTTTAGTGGCAACATGTTACAATGTTAACATGGTACAATTTCTGGTAAGCTACGTTTTGTTATTATTGCTTGACACAAATTTCATGATTTCAATTAAATTAAATTCTTGTGATTTGATTTCATATTTGGATAAATATTAGGTACACAAGATGGGCGTTCATTTTTCTCAAGAAAAAAAAAACCTCACCTAATGATGTAAACATAGCTACAGAGAGCCCTATCAGCTGGTAGTATTACTTAAATTAAAAAAAAAAAAAAGTGTAAAGTAAAAAAAACCAGTGACCATAAGTGATTTGGTTGAAAGTGGTTACTGGCCAGCCACTGTCAATTTTGAGACCTTGTACATGGTGGACTTGTTCATCACGTTTGAGGATCTAAAAATCACTGCCCCAGGGATGTCGAGACAAGCTTCTGTCAGCATGCTCGAGAGTCGTTCAAAACTCTTCGGGCGAGTGAGTGGACTTATCATTTAAGTTATGTTTGGGTCACCTTTTAAATAACTGATTCATTGTTAGGACTTGTTCTTACAATCCCCAAAGTTTCAGCACATATTTATGACAGAGCCCTTTCTTCGTCATGACCACGGTCTGAAGCCAACCTTCGAAACAGTTACTTACTGTTTTGTTTTGTTTTTTCACTTTTGCTCTCAGAGTGGTAAGATATGTGGGGACACAATGCAGAGGGCCTTCCTCGAATGGGCCTATGCCAAAATTGAGGCTGAGAAGCTGTCTCAGGTCCAGCATTTTCAGTGCCCTGCATGCACACCCTCCATGTTGGCAGTTGCAGTGGATGGGAACCGCAAATTATATCGTTTCAAATGCCAACCAGAGTGTGTAACATTCATGTACAATGAAATGCTAGTGAGCCACAAATTACTTTTATACAGTAAATTTAACCCACATCTATATATTTCTTTCAAGACCTGATGGGTTTTTTGATGGAGTCTTTTTGGCCAATGATGCTGAGGTGTCCTCCTTTGTTGATTACATCCATGGAACAACTGGACATGTAAGCTAAATTTATATTTCTTCATGTGTAACACCTCAATTTCAAATTTTTATGAATGCTTGCCAGATTTTTTTTTATTATTATTTGTGTTCATGCGACGAACAACCGTATAAGTCCAAAAAAACAAAAATTGAGATAACCATGTGACTTGAATGTATGTGTGCCACTTTGTATACAGAATCACTCTGGGGGGTGTTCGCGCGACCAAAACTCTGTATTTTAAAATTTAAAATAGTCTCACGCGGAAAAACCGTTTATGTCCACTAACGAAAAATGGAGACGCCGGTTGCTTTCATGTCCGCTGCGGACATTAATAGGCAAAACCTCGGCAAAAAAAGGAGAGCGAACGTGAATGAATGGAAGGACAGAGCAAGGAAGTATTTGAGGAATGCTGGGAAACCCTATGTGAACCGGAGAGGAGAGCAAAAACAAGGAAAAAGTCCACCAAAAGAGGTGAGTGAAAACCCGTATACAAAGTATCTAAGTTACCTAAAGTTAGCGGTTACAGTCAGAGGGGCGTGTAGGCTCTGTCTACTACAGTTCATATAGCTCACTCTGTTTAAGGGATCATTTCATGAATGGGTCGAAATGAAAGCTGAGAAAATTAGGATTCAGGGGACGTTTTAAACATGTCTGTACTCCTTATAACCACGGAGAAATGAATCGAAACGCTTTAGGTGCGTCTCTAACACCAGCTCAGCTGCGTCATTCATAGATTGTGTTATACGTAACGTTACTGCTGGCAGAATTGTATACATAAACAAACATAATATGTAAATATTATTATGTAAATTCATCCCCAATCTTAAGATGTTTAGAGTAGAATTTGATTGCTTTATGTCTTCACTGAAATTGGTAAAAAAAATAAAATAAAAAGTCATTGACGTGTTTAAAATATTTTGATATAATTTTTGTATCCCGTTACCATTTAATGCAACACGTTGTTTTGTAATATTGTATGCTATGTTATGTTTGTTACTTGTTATTTAATAAATAATAAAAATAAATTAAAAAAAGGTAATAATAAAAAAAAAATGCATTGATTGTGTAAGCTGATATTCTAGCAAGTAACCTTAATAGCTGCTAATAGCTCTAGTTTTTATAGCTAAAAAAAAAAAAAAAAACGCTAATGTGACTTTGTTTCTGTTAAGGGCAAGGTGTGCAAGGAGACGTGTCCCAGGCAGTGTTCAAGCCTAACAGATGAAAGAAAACTCCAGCTCTTCACAGAGTTTTATGCTGTCTCTTATGAGAGGCAGCAGGCTATCATTCTCTCTGGTTTGGAGCAGGTAGGCTAACTTAAGCAATTCATGACCATATCATGTCAACAGTATGCAATGCATTACAATGTAGGCCCATGAAATAACCAGTGAATTGAATACTACTGTATGCCTTCAATTCACTAAGACTGCACATGTGCTTGATCACTGTAAATGTTAAATTTTGTGAGGATGGATGAAGGATGACCAGCATCAAGTAGGCCACCAAGTGCATTAAAGACCACAGCGCTTTGATGCCCTAAAAGGCACACACATGGCTTATTCATTCTCCTAACCAAAGCCTACTCACATACTTAATGACCTTAACTTGACAGCATACGACGGCTAGCCTGCTACGCTATGGTAAATGTTTTTTTTTTTCTTTTTACTTCTAGCACAAGGTGAGTCGCAGACGACCACGTGGGCCTGACACTGAGAATACTAAGAGGAAGTACACCTTCAAGTACAATGTGCAACAAGGAGGCCAAAGACTTGCTGTTTGTAAGCTTACATTTATGTCCGTCTTTCAACTGACCAACAGTCGCCTACAGGCAAGTTTTCTATAGCCTAGCGTTTTCCGTTTAACTTTTCATTACATGCATGATTTTAATTAGATACATTGTCCATAACATATTTATTTAAAGTTACATATCTTTGAAAAGGTTATTCAAGAAAAGTTAGGCAGTCAGTCTGAGGGAACAGAGCAGGTAGCTAAAGTCAGGTCTCCATTAGAGGACTTCAGAGGAAAACATAAGAACAGGTAAGTAAAAAAAAACTAAAAAAACTTCACCTCAGGAAAGATTAATGTGTATTTAAAATGGGTCATTTATGTAGTAGAAATGTAAAATTATTTTTTAATTTGGAGCCTTCTAGACTGAGAAAAGTCAGAAAATTAATTTTTGATTTATGGGGATGAAAGACAACAACTCCCAGAATGCACTGGGACACAGAGACGCACTGGTCTCGTAGGCTATCTCTCACGGAGGAGAATGCACATCAACTGATCACTTGGTTAGCGTTCATGTAAACACTACATTCAGATTCACAAATCGTAATAAATTCAGTTAGATTTAAACAAAAGATGTGCATGTAAACAATGACGATTTTTGCGTCATCGCAGGATTTTTTCCAGACAAAAAATACATAAATCTCTCGTCTCAGGGGGACATGAGGGAGGAAAGCACGGTAATTCGAAAATACTACAGGTTTTCTACTGATACAAAGCTTAATGCTAAATCCTGAAGTATCCCTTTAATGACTGTATGTGAAAAACAAAATCCTATAATTTAATGTCAAAGAAACAATGCAATTTTGCAAAACAGACCAGCATAGTTTATTATATTTCCCGTGTTCATGAGTTGTGTTGTTTATTTTTTAGGCCTCATTGCATTCATCCTGCTGTGAGAGAGGGGATAAGAGAGCATATCCTGAGCTTCCCACGCCAACCGAACCACTACTCACGGTTGAAGGGAGATGTGGAGAGGGAGTACCTGAGCCCTGATTTAAACCTGCTCCGCATGTTCCGCCTGTACAAGGAAAACAATCCAGCATCCACTGCAAAGTTCTGGCTCTATAGGGACATCTTCAAGCAGCAGAACCTCAGTTTTGGGCAGCCAAGAAGTGACACTTGTGCGAAATGTGACGCCCTGTTCTCAAAATTAACAGCTGCTACAACAGATGGAGAAAGGTTGAAGATCGCAGCCGAGAGTGAGCTTCACCACCGGAAAGCTGAAAAAGCGTACACCCAGTTGCAGGCTGACACAGAGTGGGCCAAAGCCAATGATGACTGCCATGTCATTTGTATCGACATGCAGGGGGTAGTGTTCACGCCAAACCTGACACACTCCAACGTGTACTATCAACGGCAGCTGGCCAACTACAACCTCTGTATCCAGGAGATGGGCACTGACGATCCTCCTACTATGTGCCTCTGGCATGAGGGCATCGCTCACAGAGGTTCCATCGAGGTGGCAAGCTGTCTTTTGAAGTGGGCAGAAACATCTTTCGCTCCCCTAGTCCAGGCAAAGGAACGGAAGCTCATCATCTATAGTGACCGATGCTGTGGGCAGAACAACAACTGGCGAGTCCTAAACCTCATGGCCCTGCTCGTATCTAGAAGGTACTTCAGTCAGATAGAGCAGAAGTTCATGGTGTCTGGTCACTCCTTCCTTCCCTGTGACCGTTCATTTGCCACGCTGGACAAGAGGCGTAAGGTGTCCACACTCCACACCCCCAGCGATGTTGCCGAGATGATCCGTGGAGCCAGGCAGCAGCATCCATTTAAAGTAACTGAGATGAAATGTGCGGACTTCAGGCAGCTTCCTGATGCAACATTAAAGCGTCCACCTGGCCTCCTAATCACATCCATGATGTGGTTGAAAGTGACAGGTAAAAAACCGAAGAACTAAACTAAAACTAAACTGGTTTTCTGAGATTAACAGTGTTAGGGATATGTGCGTGAAGGAAGAATCTTTATTGAATTTCTTGTTGAATCATGATTTCAGCTGCTGATCCATGGTGTGTCCACACAAAAGGGAGCCACAGCCTTTACGAGGGATGGAAGACCTGGCTGATCACCAAACAGAGGAAGAATCAACCACCTCCAGCTCCCTTGTTCTCCACCACGTATGCTCGTGCTTACGAGGACCCTCTGCCCGTCAAGAAGGAGAAGCACCGTGACCTTATGAAAATGCTAGCCTACATGCCAGCGGAGGCCCAAGCATTTTATGGGACATTAGAATGTGAAGAGTAGCCTGGTATGTGTAGGTCATGTGCAGGGTAAGGTGGGGTATATTGTGTATATTGTGTAAAAGTAATCATAAAAGTAGTTGTAGCTTATCTTGTATGCCTTATCTTATGTTGTATAATAGGAATATATAGGTATTTATTTATTTAGTAAATGAATGAATGGGGTGATTATGAAATGTATTATAAAAGTTAAAGGAACAAAAAAAGGAAGATGTATATGTAAACTAGCATATGGAACTATAGCATGGAATGATGATGATGTATGTATTGTAAATATGTATTGTTTACTATTATTACTGTTGTTTATTGTTTGTATGTATTGTTTATTGTATGTACGGTTTATTGTTTGTACTGATGTTTATTTTTTGTACTATAAGTAGGCCTATGTATTGTTCATTGTTCGTACCGTATTGTCCGTGTTTTTGTTCTGTGATTTATGTTGGCAAAAAATAAAAGAAATTGAAAGAAAGAAATGCTTAATATTTTCTTTAAGGTTCTGTTACTGTATTAAAACTAAGATAAAGCAATCAAATCTCCAGTGGCTTAAAATGATAGGATGAATTGGACTTATACTGTTATTCCACATTAACTGGACATATACTGTTCTTCCACATTCCAGAAATGTAAATTACTCTAACTTTTTATTTTTAAGATTGATACTAAAAAATCTTATCTCATTAGAATTGGGAAGCTTTTGTTGTCTATCTTCAAGTAAAAAAAAAAATATATATATATAATATTCAGAGTCCAAATAAAAAAAAAATGTATTATTCAAAATTTGCAAATATGGACTTATATGGTTCTTCGTCTCAAGCCCTCATTTAAACATTATTTGTTTTATTTAAGTAATAGAGTGGCATTACTGCATCAAATGCCATAATACCATGATTTACAGCTTATTTTGTAAAATGTAACTGTGTAAATGTCTGTATGTTCCCTCATCTGTTTAAGAATCCAGGGAAAGGGAGATGTGATGCGGGTCAGTGGACAGCAGCACGAGAGTCCGCCAATAAGTCTGCAAGCAAACTAGACGAGGAATTTTAGAGTTCCAAGCATAGGTGCTCCCTTAGAAAACAACTGTCTAGTCAGCACTTTTACACTGATCAGGATTCTCTTTATAATAATTTAACTTCAGGACCTGGAGAAACTTACCGCTGAGTTATCTCTACAGCAAGACACAGTCCAGCAGTGGGTGTCTGATGTTCAGCAGTGGACCTCAGGTACTTTGAAAAAAATATTTAATGGCATATTTTAAAGAATCATTGGCTCTGCTCTTGTACATGGGATCTGAAAAGAGGCTGATTGTAAACTGAAATGGGCATTAATTAATTTGTTTGTTGTCGTCCAAAGGAGCAACAATCCAAAATGACCTGCAGAGGACCATCGAGGGGCTATATTTGGGCATCAAACAGTGAAAATTTCAGCTGTATCATTAGTCAGGTGAGAGCAGAAAAGGTGCTATAAAGCTGTTCCAGGTGTCTCGTGAACTTAGGTTTCTGTATGTAATAATTACTAGCTTTTCCCTTCTCTCTATTTCTTTCTTTCTTTCTTTCATTTCATTTTATTCTGATCACGTATTTTCTTGTTTGGTTAAATGTTTGTTTGTTTATTGTTTGTATTTTTAAGTACGTTTGTATTTGTAGCTCATATAATCTCTAGTTTTACATTTATTAAAATCCATATGTACTTTTAACTGTCTCTGTGTTTGAAAACCCACCTTATAAGTCAATGAAACAAAAGATCCAGCTACAAGCTCGATATTATAGACTACATTTTAATTAATAAACTCAGAAAGTTTGATGTTCGTGGCCAGAAGATAAAACTTTCTTGGAGTTTGTAAATACCCCTTCTTAACTGTGATGATCTTACATTTATTCGCTGGACGAATAACTGATGATCAGACCAGTTATAGAACAAGGTAATCTCGATAATTATAAAATAAATGTACATGCGACTTATGAATTATGACCATGAGTTATGATTATTAATATTTCCAAAATTCCCTATATGCTTGAGCTAATTCACATTTACCCAGAGTCGTATTCGCTACAACTGAGAAAGACTGCTGTTGAGAAGAAAGCCTTGGAAGTTGCCATCAATGACCACAATGCTACTGTGGGGGAAGTTGAAAAACTGCCTCCTCCCAATGAACCCCTGGCTGTGGACAACTACTCCTGGCCATGGGAATGTAAGTACTTCCTCTGAAATGCACTGAATACAAATTGTTTGATGCACTCATCTTGATGTAAATATGGAATCTGATGTAAAAATGTTAAGACACTGGGCAATATGCAAAAAAAAAAAAGAAAAAAAAAATGCAGTAATTTGTAAATGGATGTGATCGAACCCCTTCGTGATGCGCTGGGATTCTATCTCATCCTGTCAGGGTTTATTTCTCTATTGTAGTAGTACAGCATGCAAAATATCTTCTGTCTCAATATTTTTATAGGAGGTTGTAAGATAACACTTTGATGTAATGTATTGCAGGTCATGGTGATATGGAGCGGGAAAAAAATGTTTTTGACAAGGTAATGCTGCTGGCATTGGTTGTGGTTCGCGAAGTCAAGCAGCACATGGAGTACATGAGGAGTGTTGCAAGACTGATTGAAGAGTTTACCTTTCAGCTTACTGAAGACATCAATGAGAAATGTAAGGACAATAAATAGTTAGTCTTTTTCTTCAATTTGCTTCTCTGTTAACCATTGGCTCATTTCTTTATGTTTTAATGTCACATTCTCAGGCAGTACAGAGGGTTTAATGGAGAAAGGACGTGAGGAAAAGAAGATTGTGTGAAGTTGAAGCACAACTGGCTACAGCACACACAACATACAAAAGCATTCTTGGACTGCAAACATTGTCCTTAGATGACTTCTCTGAAGAGGAAGACTTAGAGAATACTTCCTCAGCTGATGAGGAAATGGGAGAGTAGTTATTAGGGAGATGATGTGTATGACTCTAAGAAGATGTCTTCACAGTGAGTTGAACCCAAACGTCAGTGCTGTAATAACTTGTATGTGAAACCTGAGGCTATTTTACTGCTGTTGTAAGATTTCTTTGTGTTTAGAGCATGTACTGCAAATTCCTCTGAAACTGTAAAAACCCATTATGTTTGCCCATTAGTCCCCACCCTCTGCCCCATCCCAATCACTGGTAATTCACAACTGTCAAACATGACAAATTACTTTGGTCTTTTTTTTTAGCATTACATTTTTGGTCTAAATGTATTGCGCATCCCTACATAGCTTCACTGTAGTTGTGTATAGTTTGTATATCCCTCAGAGAGTCCTCGGTCACTTCTGACCGAATAATTTTCTGTTTTGAATTTTAAAAAATCACAGCTTCATCGGAAGGTTATGATACTTGGTGACTTTTATGGCATTAGGTATGTGAATACAAAAAAAAATTGAGGTCATGATCCGAGCATGCTAAGTGGTCGTAAAAAAAATAGTCACACTCAGTGTCTTCGGTCAAAAATGACCGACCCATAGGAAATGATTGGGAAATTTACAAAAACACAAAAATTCTCTGAATTTTTGTCTGTACAATCTACAAATCGGCCATGATTCTAAAAAAAAGTACACAGCAGTAAAGGGATGACACTCTAGAACATCAAGAGTGCAACAAATTCACACCTACCCACACACACACACACATACAAACACACTTTTATACACATACACACCAATAAATTCAGATTACAAAAAATCTGTTTTGAATTTTTTAAAATCACAGCTTCATTGGAATGTTACGAAACTTGGATTTTCGTATTTAGCAATTATGTATTTAACACAGAACAATGTAGCCTGTAATATTAGAGTTAAAATGAAATTAATTTCACTGAATTCATTAAAAATAATACAATTATTGAATGCGTAATTAACTTGATTTGATTGCGCTAGCATGCAATTAAACACATTAAATTACATTAGTGCATTTCCATGGAAAAAATATTCAGGATGATTTCTAAAGCATTACAAGCATGATGTTATTCCTCTTGCTCATGTAATATTACTTAAACTGTACCTACTGTAGTTTACATAGCCTATTGTATTGTTACTCCCTCCAAC
This sequence comes from Squalius cephalus, assembly GCF_949319135.1. Taxonomy (NCBI): domain Eukaryota; kingdom Metazoa; phylum Chordata; class Actinopteri; order Cypriniformes; family Leuciscidae; genus Squalius; species Squalius cephalus. The sequence goes on from NC_137122.1 coordinate 17,790,456, forward strand.
AGTGTGCTATTAGTCAGTTTCCTGTTTTATCCCATTGTGTGAGTTGTTCCTTTCAAGTATGTCTGAAGTAAGTGTTAGGCCTATATTCTAAGGCAGGGGTCATCAACTACACTTGTCCGAGGGCCAGAACCTTTCTCGGCAGACACTATCAGGGCTAGACGCTCTGAAAAATTAAAATTAATGTTGTATCCTATAAGTAATATATTATTGTTTCATATATCAATTTGCCTTTGAAATGTATGTTATTTTTTAGCCTTTGTCAGTGTTAACTTACTCATATTACCTGTACGATAGCAAGCCACTAGGGCGAAAACGATATTTTAGGCTTCATATTCATGAGGCTGTCAACTGCTAATGTGGGGAAGGTGATTGCCGCTGGACGAGGCGGCCAATCACAGCCAACTGATTGACATCCAGGCCGCTGGTGACATGAAGGCTGCTCTCCGTGGTGCTGAAAGCTGTTGAGCGCCTTTTGGTTGGCTTGTCCCCAAAATTATGACACACTGAAGACATTGGTAATGCATGTGCTCACCATGTTCGCATCAACACACACCTGTGAAGTTGTGACAAAAGGAACTAGGACTGCAGGCGCATAAGGCAGGCATAACAGCTGTCAAGCCCGATATTAAAAAGATAGTGTCGGAGGGGAAACATCACTTCTTTCACAAACTATGTGATTGTTACATTTTTGCCTATGTATCGTTTTGTGTCTCAATCATGTGACTCTCGAGGTTCCTGTCGGGAAAACAAAAACGGCGCACATTAAGTGGAAAATTAAATATCTCTTGTCTTAAAGATATTTGTGTTTTATAACGCAGCACTACAGTAGATTGACGTAAAATATGACGGTTTAAATAATCACGCCTTCAGTTGGCCGCGATTTTTTCAGTTGGCCGCGATTTTGCAGCGATTTTTGTGTGAGCATATCAGTGAATACCCCTGACCACTCGGTGAGTTTCACGTCTTTGTAAACTAAAGTTTAATGCGTTTTAGGAAGGAGTGTTCCAGTGCACCTATACAACCATTCTGTAGGTGTTTGGGAATGCGAAATAAACCTAAAATTCTTGGGACAGCAGCATGTGTCCAAATTTTAATCTTAACCGTTCTATTTCATCAGAAACGATCTGTAAACAGGGCTTTAAGTGTAAAATACCGAACTTGTCCTTTAAGATAAAATCGGATTTTCTCCAGTCATTGTTAAAAAACAAGCTAACAAAACTTGCAAACTAACATTAGAGAAGCGGCCAGAGGGATCGTTCTGCCACCACCTAAGCTCCGCCCACAGAAAAACGTCACCATGTTTACCAGCTGAAAATTGGTCTATAGAGACAAGATTCATGCTACCTCTGTGATTTTTGAGCTCAATACTACAATTACATGTTGAGGTTGTTGCTGATGTGTTAACTCCAACATTAATGTTCCTCAATTTATCAACCATACAAATAAAATATATAACTTATGTTTACATTATAGATTTGTTTATTTACCTTCCTTACAGATCATTTATCTAATGTAAGCAGTGTTGAAAACAATGAATTCTCTTACATAAAAGCACACATTCATCACTCAGATGTCTATTTCATGTTGTGATGTGCTCATCTGCAATACTTTTAGAAGATTTTCCTGTCAGATGTAAATGGACATTTAAAATGAGCGTCTTTAAGATCTATATGGTTTATGTAAATCCACTTTGGAGACGTAAACGTGTGCTTACTGGAGCTCTCCAGATAGCTATACATAATAAAACGTATTTTTACAGCAAAATCACAACTATACTATATGGTCTAACGTCTTAACACCTTCAACAATTCAACAGTTTACTCTACAGTAGTTCAACACATGCGATTTTAACACAAGGAACCGTTTACTCACATTTGAAAGCACCCACGTCGCTGATCTCTGCGATGTTTGATAATGACGTATCCTCTCGAGTGGCCTCCTGGGATAGAAAAGTATCCATCGATTGAGCACTCGAAAATGTGGGCGGAAGCAGTAGATCATCCGGGAACTTCTCGCCTACTCTTTTGTGAATACTGATGTTTCGAACATACTACTCCTTTCACGTACTGTTTTCTCCTACTATATAGTAGGTAAGTAAGCATATTCGAATGCACATCCGAATCTCGCGAGAATTACTACGTCACCCAGGTAATTCTCACCTATTCTTTTATGAATACTAAGCATTCGTACTTACTTTTTCGCTTGCCTACTGCTTTTTCCCTACTATATAGCAGGAAAGTATGCAGTTTTGAACGCAGCCATGTGTCTTGTGACTGTCTTGTCATGTGATTCCGTTTGTCATGTGATCCTGCCATGTGTCTATTCATTGGTTAATTGTCTGATCATTGTTTACAGGTGTCCTTTTGTCTTGTAATTAGTCTGTGTATTTAAGCTCTCATGTTTGCCATGTCTTTGTCAAGTATTGTTTCACTGTAACCTCTGCACATTGGAAAGGCTGTCAGTCAGCGCGCATTACATTGTTACGGCAATGGACTGTCTTTGAGTGAGTCATTAAACCGTTCATTCAACGAACACGTTCAAAAACGCTGATTCTTTAAAAGATAGTAATGAAACAAGTTGTTAAGCTCCACTTTTCATGGCTGAGCTGACCAGAAATGCGTCGCATGGGTAACGCTGAAGCTGACGCTTAAATGGCATTGATTCAATGTGTGACTCGCTGCTTTTTGTTTCCCGCGGCTTCCTCGCGCTGTGGATGCTGACCAGCGCTGTCGCTGATGCCATTCATGGTAAATACCCTTAAACGTTAAGAGGATGACACGACAAATATTTCGCTTTCCTTGGACACGGAAAGCTTTTCACGCATATGACTTGACTTGACCTCAAAGACAGATGCAGGTAATCGCACGCGCTCAGTCGATCTCTCTCATTCACTGTCTTAAGTGCAAATCAATGAAGCCTCTATAAAAATCACCATGATAAAAACAGTCTTGTTATCATTATTAACTTATTTAGCCTAACATTCAATACACATGCACAAAGTTCAAAACAAGAAGGGTATTGTCATGATTCCTGTCCTGTGTTTCCCTTGTCATGTGTGGACTTTTGTTATTTCCTGTCCTGTGCCATGTTTTGTAGTCCTTTGTAGTTTTTCTTGTTTATTAGTCTCCCCAGGTGTTTCTGATTAACCACACCCCCTTGTTATCTTGTTTAGCTTGTTTGCCTGTGTGTATATATACCTCTGTGCTTCAGTTGTTGTTTGTCGGTTGTTGTAGCTGTATCCATGTTTCTTTCCTGAGTTCTGTGTTCCATTGTTTGTCTGGATTTCCTGTTTGTTTTATTAAATTAGTGCTTGCGTATGGATTCTCTCTCTGCTTCATCCTTGCCTCTTCATAACAGAAGACTTCACCAAACAAAGATCCAGCAGAACGACCGACCAAAGATGAATCCAGCAGCATTAAGCGGGAATCTCCAGCCAAGTAGGCGCCCACGCCTGATTCTGATTCCCAGGATGGCCGCCGCCATGACGCCTGAGTGTCTCCAGCCAAGAAGGCAGCCACGCCTGATTCTTATCCCCAGGATGCCTGCCGCCACATCTGCAAAGCCTGAGTCTCTTCGCGTCATGCCTGCAAAGCCTGAGTCTCTTCGTGTCATGCCTGCAAAGCTTGAGTCTGTTCAAGTCACGTCTGCCGATCCAGAGACTGTTCACATCACTTCTGCCGATCCAGAGACTGTTCACGTCACTTCTGCCGATCCAGAGACTGTTCACGTCACTTCTGCCGACCCAGAGACTGTTCACGTCACGCCTGCCGCCGAGCCAGTGTTTCCGGACAAGATGGCCGCCGCCGAGCCGGTGTCTCCGGACAAGATGGCCGCCGCCGAGCCAGTGTCTCCGGACAAGATGGCCGCCGTCGAGCCTGTGTCTGTTCCAGTGTCTCCAGACAAGATGGCCACCGCTGAACCAGTGTCTCCGGACAAGATGGCCGCCGCCGAGCCAGTGTCTCCAGACAAGATGGCCGCCGCCGAGCCTGTGTGTGTTCCTGTTCCTGTGTCTGTTCCAGTGTCTCCAGACAAGATGGCCGCCGCCGAGCCAGTGATTCTGGACAAAATGGCCGCCACCAAGCCAAAGTCTGTGATGGTCCTGCCCAGCTCAAAGCCCTCTTCACCGCTGGTCCTGCCCAGCTCAAAGCCCTCTTCGCCGCTGGTCCTGTCCAGCCCAGAGCTTCCTTCGCCGCTGGTTCCGTCCAGCCCAGAGCTTCCTTCGCCGCTGGTTCCGTCCAGCCCAGAGCTTCCTTCGCCGCTGGTTCCGTCCAGCCCAGAGCTTCCTTCGCCGCTGGTCCCGTCCAGACCAGAGCTTCCGCTGGTCTCATCCAGCCCAGAGCTTCCTTCGCCGCTGGTTCCGTCCAGCCCAGAGCTTCCTTCGCCGCTGGTTCCGCCCAGTCCAGAGCTTCCTTCGCCGCTGGTCTCGTCCAGTCCAGAGCTTCCTTCACCGCTGGTCCCATCCAGCCCAGAGCTTCCTTCGCCGCTGGTCCCGTCCAGCACAGACACTTTTCCGCCGCTGTTTCTGACCAGTCCTGAGCCTGTCTCCATCCCAGAACCTCAGCCCTCACCAGAGATGGCCACCGACGTGCTTGTTCTTGAGCCGGTGTCTGTTCTTGAGCTGGTGTCTGTTCCTGAGCCGGTGCCTGCTCCAGCCTATGACTCCATAGCTGTTCCCACGAAAAAAAAATTTTGGGGGGGGGGGGGCAGTAGGTCCCACGATTGGACCATGGAGGCCGCGCCGCCATGGTTGCCTCTTCAGCCAGCTCCGCTATGGCCACCCGAAGGGTCGTTTCCGCCCTGGCCGACTGAAGGGTCGTCTCCTCCCTGGCCGCCTGAAGGGCCTGCTCCGCCCCGGTCGCCTGCACTGCCTGCTCCGCCCTGGCCTCTCGTACTACTGCAGTCTCCAGGTCCTCTTCCGCTCCACGGACCTGGCCCTCCATCCCGCCCCCGGGTCCGCCTCCGCTCCACCACCCTCCTGAACTATTTCCTGAGGAGCGTCTGGAATCCGCTCTTTAAGTGGGGGGCTATGTCATGATTCCTGTCCTGTGTTTCCCTTGTCATGTGTGGACTTTTGTTATTTCCTGTCCTGTGCCATGTTTTGTAGTCCTTTGTAGTTTTTCTTGTTTATTAGTCTCCCCAGGTGTTTCTGATTAACCACACCCCCTTGTTATCTTGTTTAGCTTGTTTGCCTGTGTGTATATATACCTCTGTGCTTCAGTTGTTGTTTGTCGGTCGTTGTAGCTGTATCCATGTTTCTTTCCTGAGTTCTGTGTTCCATTGTTTGTCTGGATTTCCTGTTTGTTTTATTAAATTAGTGCTTGCGTATGGATTCTCTCTCTGCTTCATCCTTGCCTCTTCATAACAGGTATAGCCTTATGAAAAAAGAAAACATGCGAATATCGCGGTTGCTACGGTTACTTGCATTCCTCTGCGGTTGGCTTCTTATTTTTATTTTACAATTTTGCGGTTATCGCGACAGCCCTAGCCACCAGGCATGTTTTGTGCATATGAGCGGCCGGATTGCATTAAGGGTTTTCAGTTAGAACAGTGTTATGTAAGTGGCCAATAAGTTAATAACTAATGATCGTTGCGACAGAAGTGAATCAATCAAATCTAACTTTAGCTGGACAATAACTTTATTCTTGAGCTGCTGTAAAGCTAAAACAATCTCTGTTACTTTAACCTATCCTTGTATCTCTGTAAATCTGCTTTGAAACAATCTATATTGTTAAAAGCGCTATAAAAATTTAAGGTGAATTGACCATTCAAGTGTGATTGAGTGGGTTCAGCTTTTTTGGCACCAGTCTTACACCACTATCAATCTCTTACATTTACCTAGTTATTTTTTATTACTGACATTTTAATCAGGCTACTCCTCAGGTCGGGCAAGTAAAATTCTCTTTCACTTGCCCCTTCAAAAGATCCACTTTTTGTCCCGGACAAGCGTTAATGTCGAGCCCTGGCTTCAGCTGAAATTTAATAAAGAAACTCTTCCCACACTGATCACGCGTGTGTAGCTTCTCTCTACTGTGGATCCTCTCATGTGTTTTCAGCTTTGATGACTGACTGAATCTCTTGTCACAGTGTGAACACTTGTAAGTTTTTTCTCCAGTGTGAATTCTCTGGTGCAGTTTTAAATATTTCGCTGTAGTAAAAGTCATCTCATACTCAAAGCACATGTACTCTCTCACACCAGTATGAGTTTTCTGATGTTTATATAAAGATTGCAGAAGTGAAAAACTCTTTCCACATACAGAACATGAATGTGGCTGATTACATGTGAACGACATACTGTACATTTACATTGTATCATTTAGGAGGAGCTTTTATCCAAAGTGACTAAAAAAATGAGGAGAACATTAGAAGCAATCAGACCAGCAAGAGGGCAACAGTATACAAGTGTTGTAACAAGTCTCAGTTATTCTAGCACAGAACACATAACAAGGTTTTTTGTTTTTTAAATCAGTGAACACTTGTAAGGTTTTTCTCCAGTGTGGATCCTCTCATGTGTTTTCAGATTTGCTGACTGACTGAATCTCTTGTCACAGTGTGAACACTTGTAAGGGGTTTCTCCAGTGTGGATCCTCTCATGTGTTTTCAGATTTGCTGACTGACTGAATCTCTTGTCACAGTGTGAACACTTGTAAGGGGTTTCTCCAGTGTGGATCCTCTCATGTCTTTTCAGAGATGATGACAGACTGAATCTCTTGTCACAGTGTGAACACTTGTAAGGTGTTTCTCCAGTGTGGATCCTCTCATGTGATTTCAGATTTGATGAAGTATTGAATCTCTTGTCACAGTGTGAACACTTGTAAGGTTTTTCTCCAGTGTGGACCATCTCATGTGTTTTCAGATGTTGTAACAGACTGAATCTCTTGTCACAGTGTGAACACTTGTAAGGTTTTTCTCCAGTGTGGATCCTCTGGTGCTGTTTCAAACATTGAGCTGTAGTAAAAGTCTTCTCACACTCAAAGCACATGTACTCTCTCACACCAGTATGAATTTTACGATGTATATGTAAAGTTGGCAGCAGTGAAAAACTCTTTCCACACTCAGAACATATATGTGGCTTCTCCTTCGTATGAACTGTCTGGTGTGTCTTCAGGTTTGATGCCTTAATAAATGTTTTGCCACATTGATCACAAGTGAACGGTTTCTCTCCATTGTGGATCATCATGTGTTCCTTAAGATTTACTTTTTGTGTGAAACTCTTCCAACACTGATCACAGGTGAACGGTTTCTCTCCAGTGTGGATTTTCATGTGTTCCTTAAGATTTACTTTTTGTGTGAAACTCTTCCCACACTGATCACAGGTGTACGGCTTCTCTCCGGTGTGAATTCTCATGTGTTTCTTAAGATATGAGTTTAGTGTGAATCTCTTCCCACATTGATCACATGTGTGTGGTTTCTCTCCGGTGTGAATTCTCATGTGAATCTCAAGATTATATTTTGTAGAGAAACTCCTCCCACAGTGAGTGCAGCTTGCAGATTTCTTGGCTCTTCTTTTCTTTAAAAATTTATTTTTAGTCTTTAAACGACTCAAAGGTTTTTCTACAGGTTGTACATGATGTTTCTCCTCCACTTCACTCTCCTCCTTCACTTCTATCAGGTCTGAAATGAAAGAAAGAAAAAATATTTTTATTTTCAGTACATCAAAATAATTCAAAAAGAGAAATATGAAGTGAAAGGACATAAGTAAGGGTTAATGCCCGATGAGGTGTCCGTTGTCAGGTATTAATGGACGACAGCGAGGCGTGAACCGTCCGACGCGCAGCGGAGGGGGAAAACACGGCACAGAATCTGCTCTTTTAAAGGCTCATAATGATATTCTATTAACACTAGAACTCCCAAGGCGGTCATTTTGACCGTTTTTAAATTTTACAATGTAATAACTTTGTTAAAATAAAATAAATGTGGCTGTAGGACTCTGACTTTTCCTAAATATGTGGATATTTTATTCTGACACTGTTATTTTATTAAAATCATAAAACACACAACAGTTCTGACTATTTCTACCTAGAACTACCATAACGGTCATTTTGACCGCACGCGTTATAGATATCATAAGTCCGCTACATTGCAAGTTTCGCAGAGGGACTTCATCATACGACTGGCGAGCGAACTTCACTCCGACCACATGGAAGCAAAAGCCATACAACTGGAGGAACTGCAAACAAAATAAAACCAATGAGATGTATCAAATGTCACAACGTGTGTGGGAGCTGCACGCGATTACCTGTGTGGAATGTGCGTAAGCGTCAATGATGCGGTATGTTTGTGCCGTTCAAATGGGCAGTTAACCTGATTTTGTTCGTTAATATTTTTTGTTCACTGAAACTAATCGTTCTGAAGCAGTTCGTTTTCTTGTTTAGCTAATGTTCATGTTTTTTTCTTAGCCTGTTTGCGTGTGTACATTTTCACATTCATTTGAATTAAAATTGTGTGTCCTGTTTATCATTACCTATCATTGTAGATCCATTTATTTTTAGATTTTGTATTGATTATTGAACTTATTTACAAACAGGGCTGTAGGCCTACTAACTGTATGAAGCTTTGACGTTTCCTAACTTTTGTGCGTGTCTATTCACGTGGTGAGTGCGGTGAAAAAAAATATTATTTTGATGCAAAATGTTCCTCAAATAGAGGCAGCACCTGTCGGGGCAATCTTTCTTTTGTGCTTGTTTTAAGGTCTATGACGACAGGAATTAAAAGCTTCATTGGAAAAGAGAAGGTTAACATGTACAATAGATATTACATGACGAAAATGACGTTCAGTACGGCCATATGAACGTCAAAGTATGAACGGTCAGAATGACCGCTATGGTCGTTCTAGTAGTTATGGAATTCCGGTAGTTCTAGTGTTAAGTGCTGATTCGGGATCCTCAACAATTTTGGTGTTATTAGATCTTAGTGTGGCATTTGATGCAGTGGATCATAACATATTGGTCTCTCGATTGGAACACCATGTTGGAGTGCGAGGAATGGCCCTTCAGTGGTTTAAGTCCTATCTAACGAAACCGTAGTTAAACTTGGCGAATGTTTGTCGACTTCAGCTCCACTTACTTGTGGTGTACCTCAAGGGTCCATTCTTGCTCCCCTTTTGTTTTTGTTATACATGCTCCCTTTGGGATCTATTTTCAATAAACATGGTGTCTTTTTTTCACTGTTATGCCGACAACACGCAGATTTATCTGCCATTCAAAAAGAATAACAAGATCGCTTTAAGTCTGCTTGACATAAAAAAAAAAAAAAAAAAAGCTGGATGGCTTTAAATGATCTGAAACGTAATGATAATAAAACAATTTTTTTTTTAATTGGACAAATTGAAAATTCAGTTTCTCTCAATTCTAATCTTGGTCCTTTGGCTAAGTACAATAAGGCGTTTGTGAAGAACTTAGGCGTACTATTTGACAAAGAACTCAAATTTGATAAGCAAATAAATAATGTTGTTAAATCCTGCTTTTTTAATCTGAGACTTCTATACAAGTTTAAGTGCTTTCTTTTAATGACCTTGAGAAAGTTATCCACGCCTTTATCTTTTCCCGACTCGATTACTGTAATACTCTTGGTGCGTTTGCAGATAGTCCAAAATGCGGCCAATAGGCTATAGACAGGTACAAAAAAAAAGAGTGAGCACATTACACATTTGTTTTTAAATCCTTAAATTGTTTGGCACCCACATATCTTGATTCCTTAGTGAAACGTTATAGATCAAATAGATCCCTGCGGTCTTCCGATCAGTCTCTTTTAACGATTCTCGAACGCTACACTCTCAGAAAATAAAGTACATAATTGTACCATTAGGGGTACAATGGCTTGTCACTGGGGCTGTACCCTCAAGGGTACAATTTTGTACCCTTGGTATAGGGTACATATTTGTACCCTTGTGATTTGTACCTTAAGAGACCAGTCTTGTACCTGTGGTGACAATTTTGTACCTTTATTTAACCGTACAAAAATGGACCCTTCAAAAATGGTACAAAATTGGCTTTGACAAAATACAATCATTGACTATAATGAGATTTATATATATATATATATATATATATATATATATATATATATATATATATATATATTACACGCACGCTGAATTAAAATCAGAATTTATTAAATCCTTTTCATTTTCACATTTTCCAACATTTCATTTTAAACTCAATGTCAATGACAGTGTATTATCATCTGAGTAAGTGTCATTTGCCTGTAAGTCCACTTCATCTCCTTTCATCTCGATGTTGGTTACTTCTATGCCTGCTTCTGATATTTTCTGAAGGACCTCCTCGGTTGAAAGCCCTGTAAGAACCATGAGTAACCGTGCTATGACTTCTTCTCCACCGATGGCCAAAAGAAAGAAAGACCGCAAACTGGACGTTCTTTTAAATGGAGATTCAAGCAGCCAATCAGGGCTGGCTCTACATACACTCTCAGAAAATAAAGTACATAATTGTACCTTTAGGGGTACAATGGCTTGTCACTGGGGCTGTACCCTCAAGGGTACAATATTGTACCTTAAACTTCAAAAGAAACGGTACATATATGTAACTTTAATGCTTTTTGATCCTCAAAAAGTTACATATACAGGTGCTGGTCATATAATTAGAATATCATCAAAAAGTTGATTTATTTCAGAAATTCCATTAAAAAAGTGAAACTTGTATATTATATAGACTCATTACATGCAAAGTGAGATATCTCAAGCCTTTATTTGTTATAATTTTGATGATTATAGCTTACAGCTTGTGAAAACCACAAAATCAAAATCTCAGAAAATTAGAATATTACATGAAATCACACAGTAATTACACAGTAATCCCATGGTCATTAAACCAGGTTTTGGTTATGTTGGCAGTGTGGGCAGGTGCAAATCCTGCTGGAAAATGAAGTCAGCATCTCCATAAAGCTTGTCTGCTGAAGGAAGCATGAAGTGCTCTGGAAATGTCCTGGTAGACGGCTGTGTTGAGTGGACAGCACAGTGGACCAACACCAGCCGATGACATGGCTCCCCAAACCAACACAGACTGTGGAAACTTCACACTGGACTTCAAGCATCTTGGATTGTGTGCCTCTCCATTCTTCCTCCAGACTCTGGGACCTTGGTTTCCAAATGAGATGCAAAATTTGCTCTCATCAGAAAAGAGGACTTTGGTCCACTGTGCTTTATTAAATCCAGAGTCAACGCAGCCGTCTACCAGGACATTTCAAGAGCACTTCATGCTTCCTTCATTTTCCAGCAGGATTTGCACCTGCCCACACTGCCAAAATAACCAAAACCTGGTTCAATGACCATGGTATCACTGTGTAATTACTGTGTGATTTTATGTAATATTCTAATTTTCTGAGATTTTGATTTTGTGGTTTTCACAAGCTGTAAGCCATAATCATCAAAATTATAACAAATAAAGGCTTGAGATATCTCACTTTGCATGTAATGAGTCTATATAATATACAAGTTTCACTTTTTTAACGGAATTACTGAAATAAATCAACTTTTTGATGATATTCTAATTATATGACCAGCACCTGTATGTACCTTGAGGTCCAACAGCAAAAACTCCAGTGTTAATTGAACTCTTCTGGGAGTTTATATGACTCCAGTTAAAGTGTTTAAATATGCGTGTTAAATTAACACTCAAGAGTCTTAAAGTTAATGATATAATTAAGTGATTAATTGAGTGATGATTGAGCATTATTGAAGACACCTGATGTTAACAAGCAGAATCACTGAAGGAGAAAATATAATTTTTTAAGACACCGTTATGGTGATCCGTGTTTGCTTTAGTTGGGCTCTTGACCCTTACATCAATCATTTAGATTTTGTTTGGCTGTTGTATCTGAGTTATAACTAGGGATGTCCCGATCCGATCCACGGCATCGGTATCGTGCCGATACTGGCCCAAAACGCTAGATCGGATATCGGAGGGGAGAAAAAAATTTTTCCGATACCTATGATCCGATACCCATTAGGGGTGGAACGGTAAGTATTCGTACTGAACGTACGTTCGGTGCATGGATTTACACAGAGAATACACGGTATAAAAATAAATAAATATCGCGTGCACATTAATTAATGTAATACGGAACTAACGTTACTGTTAGATACGCGCATATGCGGGTTCTTTAGGGACACCTAATCTGTAGCTCTGAACGCGCGTCTATATCGCTTCAAACGCTCACTTTATCATTATACGCGCGCGGCGCGTCCTATTCACTTTGGACGCGCGAATGGATTCAAACTGTTCAAGCATCGAACTAGACGCGATAGACGCAAATTTGACGCTCTATTCGCATTTGGTGTGAACGCAGCAAAATGAACAGGCTGCGATGTCAAGATTGCAATGCTGGAGTGTGTGTGTGTCAGAGAGAGAGAGGCACGGGCGCGATCGAACAGTGGAAACATAAAAACATACTCCGTCATTTTCATACAGGACATCATTAAAACTGCAAAAAGTGTTTAGCCTACTTATATTTGTGTAAAACCCAACATTGTGCTTTTGTCAAACTGTAAACTCTTGTCAAACTGTAACTGACACACACACACACACACACACACACACACACACACACGCACGCTGTTTAAAAGCAAAAATGATATCATCTTTTGGACATTCATCATTGCATTGGTTTTCATTTCTTGTCCTAAAACAGAGCACTAATCTGTTTATTTTTAAGTTACACATTCTACATTGAATAAAAAAGAAAATCAAATGTGTTTTTAAAAGTAGTACTATTTTATACAGAAATAAATTATTTATAATTCAGATGAGAATAAAGTTAAAGTTAATTAAAATTTAAAGGAAACAAATATATTGATCTGAAATATAGCAAATTAATTTTAAATTCATTCAGGTTACCAAACATATCTCAAGGTCTTTTGAATAAAGGGTGGCAGTCTTTCATTATCAACTGTTGTTGTGGACTATACTGGAGAAGTATTTGTTCTCCATTTGAGTGAGATGTTTTTATGTGGCTAATTGAGCAAAGTGCTTCCATTATATTTTATTATTATTAGTATTAGTTCAAGAATAAAATAAAAATATCGGATTGATATCGGTATCGGCAAATAGCCAAAGCTGCGGCATCGGTATCGGTATCGGAAGTGAAAAAGTGGTATCGGGACATCCCTAGTTATAACTGCCAGATGAACAAAGAGAAAAGTTGATCAGGTGGTGTTGGTTATGTTTTGACATAATTATAAATTGCCTGAATCACTGAACTCATTTAGAATTTAATCTCAAACTTAAATGTTTATTGTTGATTACAGCAGCACTGTGATTCTACAGCAAATGATTTTCAGCATTTTCAATATAATCCAAAAATTCGTAAAAGTTGTTCTGATCAAAAGACTTTTAAAAATACTTTATGAAGAAACACTGACATCAATAATCAGCCTATGAATCTCAACAATGGTGACAATAATAAAGCATGTTGCAGTGCATTCTGGGTGCCACCAATTAAAACTCATTCATGGCTCCCATCATGCATTGCGGTATGAATAAATTATGATCTGAATTGTCTTACTAATTTCCTTTCCCTAATTGAATATTCTGTTTGTCACCATTGTTGAGATTCATACACTGATTCTTGAAGTCTGTGTGTGCCTAAAAGAAAGATTTGTTTTATCAGAACAACTTTTAAGAAATCCTTTAGATTATTTAAAAAATTCTGGATTTTATGCTGTAGAATCACAGTAATGCTGTAATCAACAATATACGTTTAAGTCAGAGATTAGACTTTAAATGAATTCAGTGATTCAGGTCAAATTATGATTATGTCAAAACATAACCAACACCACCTGATCAACTTTTCTCTTTGTTCATCTAGCCGTTATAACTCAGATACAACAGCCAAACAAAATATAAAGTTAACAGTTTAAGGGTCAAGAGCCCAACTAAAGCAAACACTGATCACCATAACGGTGTCTTAAAAATCATACTTTCTCCTTCAGTGATTCTGCTTGTTAACATCAGGTGTCTTCAATAATGCTCAATCATCACTCAATGAATCACTTAATTAGCTCATTAACTTTAACAATCTTGATTGTTAATTTAACATTCATATTTTAACACTTTAACACTCTTGAGTCTGGAGCCAAATAAACTCCCAGGAGAGTTCATTTAACACTGGAGTTTTTGCTGTGTTATAATGATTTAATATAAGTAAATTGACTTACAAAACTTTTATTTCCTTTATTTCAAGGCTACTCAAATATAGTGATAAGCTAACATCTACCTTAAATGATTAAGGTTTCATTAAAACCTTAAAAAAAACTTTTTTTTTACAAAAAAAAAAAACTACTTCGAGAGGCTTTCTTTTGATATTGTACCTTAACCTTTAAAAGAAACGGTATATATTTGTACCTTTTAATGCTTGGGGACATATATGTACCCTTTTGACCCTCAAAAAGGTACATATATGTACCTTGGGGGACAGAAATGGACTCCTGCTGTACCCCTATTTCTGACAGTGTACCCCAAAACTTTGGAATTTGTTACCAGTTCACATCAGATTGGCTCAGACTATTTTGAGTTTTAAATCATTGTTAAAAACTCATCTATTAACTCAGGCTTTTAATTCCTCTGGGCATTGAATCAAAATTATCTGTAGTTGTTTTATGTTGTTTTTGTGTTATGTTGTTTATGTATTTATTTTTAAATATTTATATCTCTGGAAAGCACATTGGTGCAACTGCAGTTGCAATGAATTGTGCTATATAAATACAATAAAGAAAGAAAGAAAGAAAGAAATTAAGATTTCTTTACCATGAGTCCAGCAGGCGTAATGATATGACGCAGCGCCTGAAAATAGTCCCCAGCTCGGTAACTTCCAACGTGACCGGGACTAAGTTTGTCTAACCTATTAGACCTATTTTCAGGCGCTGCGTCATATCATTACGCCTCCTGGACCCATGGTACGGCAGCAAAGTTTCTTGATTATTATGCAGGAATGAGAGTATAGTTCCTAGCCATATCAGCCTAGAAAATCGCAACTTTACATTTTCCGTCGGTCTTAGTACACGATGTAACTACAGAAGAGTCAAGTTTTAAATAGGAAAAATATTGAAACTCTTTGGTCATTTTTTTGAGAGAGATGCTAATGGTCTTGTCCGATTCAATGATCTATGCTAAGCTATGCTAAAAGTGGTACCGCCAAACCCAGATCGGCTGAATGGATTCGAAAATGGTAAAACTCAACTGTTTAACTCTGGGGGAGTTGTAAAATGAGCCTATTTCCAAAAAAAGTGGAGTATCCCTTTAATGTTAGTTCATGTTTGTTTTTAATGAATCTATTGTTATAAAAAAAATATTTTAATAGCCTAACAATTAGCATTTGTAGAAATGCATATAAGCCAAGTTTTAAAAAGGCTATTTTGTAGAATAGTGTTAATGGATACATAACCTTAAAGTGTTCCTGGTACATTAAACATCCTTCCATGGTGAGACTAAAAATACCATGAACTTTCCCAACTAAACCTTAACTAACTTTTCCTCATGGAATAGTAAGAAAAGCCATCTTTGTTCTCTTTATACTGAACATTTTCCTTATGATTCTGAAAGAAAACGTGCCGGGTGTCTACTTTTGCTATATTAACGATTACGAACGCAACTTTTAATTCGCATCTGATTGATTGATTGATAGATAGATAGATAGATAGATAGATAGATAGATAGATAGATAGATAGATAGATAGATAGATAGATAGATAGGATAAACCATGCACACTTATTTCAGTGTTATTAATGTTGTAGTTATTTCAGCAGTTTCCTTCGTACATTCAGTTTAGCTACATTAAGTCATTCATGAATCATCGAATGAAACTCATCTCCATACCAGTGTGATGACTCCAATCTTCAACCAGATGGTAGGGCTCCAACAACGATTATTTTGATAATCGATTAATCTAACGATTATTAGAACGATTAATAACCTAATCATCGATTATTTCGCCCACTAATCAGTAAGTTTGGAATGATTATTCAGCTTTTTCATTTAGTTAAAACACTGAGTTATACATATTTTAACTATAATATAAAAAAAGAAAACCACTTTCTTCTTTTGAAATGGTTGTTTTAATGAACTTTGAGCCAACTAAACAGGTCATTCTCTTTAAGTTTTCAGATTTCTGTCCAACTCAAATCACACACAAATGCTCTCTAAGCATTGGTTAAATATTCTGTTCTCTTTCAATAGAAAAAATAAACAAAAATGAATCAGCTGAACAATAAAATAAAATAAAAATTGAAATGACAATTGAGCTGACAGAGACATTCTCAGGTGTTTCCTTTTTAAGTGCTTTAACATGCATGTTGTGCTCCCGTGAAAAGCAAGTTCCACCTTGCATGTATTGCACACGACAGCATTCTTGGTTTGAAGTTTTGTGAAACTTTCACACACCTAGCTAGTTTGCACTCCTTCATATTTCGCGCTGTGTTTTATTCTATCGCAATGGCATTAGTAAGGGCTGCATTACACCCTAGCTCTACAGCGCCGCAGCGGTCACATCACGATATTGCAGGCCCTTACATTAGGTCACGTGAGATCAAACGACTACTCGACAACAAAGATATTCTCGACAATTTTTTACTGTCGACTAATCATTTCAGCCCTACAAGATGGAACTGGATAATATTCTGAATGTTATGATCCAATCTGACTTCTGACCTGTAATTAGGGCTGAACAATTAATTGCATTTGCGATAATATCGCAATATGATGAAATGCGATTTTTTAACCGCAAAGCTGCGATTACAGCCTGGTCACGTGACACGCGAGAGTAAACCAGTCTGTATTGCAGATGAAGCATCAACTTGGCACGCTACGCATATAGGCCTGGCAACAGGAAATAACAGTTTATGTTTAATTTATGTGATATTGTGTATCGTAAACGATTCTGTATCGATTAAGATAATTTCAGATTTATGTCTGAGCTTAGTTTTAAACACAGATACGTGATGACGCGTGTGCGTTATAAATCCTCTGTCTCACACACACACACACACACACGACACCACTCGAACCTTACGAGAAATAATCTTTAATAAAGTTCGGAAAAGTTGAAGCGAATTACAAGGACATTCGCGGGCTTCATTGCACAAGATATATGAGATACGCGTGATGTTACTTTTGTAGTGCGTGGTCTCGCCCTCCGGTATTTTACTTACAAATGTTCTACGAAGGCATCATGTCTTGGAATGCAGTTTGCTTATATATTAAAAACATGAAAATCACAGACAGAAGCTGCTTTCAATTTCAAATACTCACGCGCGCTTTGCGAAGAGTGCTTGAGCACGCGGCTGTGAGCGACTCCGTCTACGTGGTTAAATGTACTTGCATCTCAAAATGCTTTTATGACGCGAAATTAATGTGACGCAGTCAGTTATATCTTAAGTTATTAAATAGACAGGACAAACCACATCTTATCATTTCAAAAGAGATGAAAACGTTCAGACAGCCTACTCTTAAATACTGAAAGCACTCTTTGTTTATTGCTTGTAATATTTTTTTCCCCTCTTTGTTATTTGTTTTGAAGTTATATGTGTTAAAAATTATGAACCTACAAATAATTATGTAATTAAATATTTTACATTTATTACATAAATATGAATAAGATCAATTAAAGAAAAAAAAAAAAAAAAGATCGGCTCATGAGGTGCCTAATGATTCCCTTTCCTATTTTACAATGATTTATTGCTTGTTGTCGTGGAAATTTTCCTAAACCTAACTATCCGGCTCTATCTATTGGTTCCCGTCCCTGACGTCCCCACTCTATAGATCACCGGACTACCTAACTACCTAGGTCTCGTCTCCTGGCGACGTCCCTACTCGGGTAGCTGATTTCTGAGTATCGTCTCCTGGCGACGTCCTCACTTTCAAATCTTACCTAATCTAACTCGTTTTCCCTTACTTACTAGTTTTCTTGCTGCGCAGCATAAATGACAGACAAACTCTGGCAATTGTCCTTTAAATGCTTTAATCACGGCCGGGAGATCTTCCCGAGCAGTTCTCAGGGAATCTCTCCCAAGAAGCAAGGCAGGAGGATCTCAGACAAATTCCATTGAGAATCCCACCGAAAAACACATATACAACAGTTTTTATAGAATCAAGAAAACAAATAAGACTAACATGTCACCTTCAATATGATTGGTTCAATTGGTTCAAAAGCCCCAACCTTTTCCCTCTGTCACTGGCATAAGCAAACTCTGATTACTTATCACAAGGTTTTTGCGAACTAGTCATGTCTAGTTTCAGTTCCCCTTTCTGTTATTAATACCCACAGACACATACACTCATAGTCACAAGTTTTTCCCCAAAGAGTTTTGACACATTAAAAGCATATGAATGTTGTTCCTGCAAGAAAAACAAATGTTAGTTGATTAATTAAAGTTGATTAATTAAAATTCATTCACATTGTTTTTGTTGAATAATAGAAAAGATAAAGAGCTTAAAAAATAATCGCATATTAAATCGCAATCGCAATATTGGTAAACCTAAATCGCAATTAGATTATTTTCCAAAATCGTTCAGCCCTACCTGTAATGCTGCCTGGATCATAATCATACACTGGTCCAGTAGAGAACCTGTGAATCACTCTTATTGTGAGTTTGGGGTGGTTACAATGACATTTACATTACATTTAATCATTTAGCAGACGCTTTTATCTAAAGCAACTTACAAATAAATACAATATTTACAATAGAAGCAATCAAATCAACAATAGGGCAACAATATGAAAATATCGTGACCAGTCCCATCTAGTCCAGTCTTGATAGATTTAATGTCTTCAGGTGATTTCTATGTCTTTCAGTGATTATGCTTGTTAAGGCTGAGATGACTCCATATTTAATATTCTCAGATGTTCTGGCTCAGATAAGGTCCAGTTCTGGTTTATTTCTTTGCTCTTGGCTGACATGTGGCATTGCTATGGCCTGCTAACTGGCAAACAGGAGTGGTCCGCCCAAGGGCCGTCATTTCACACTGCATGTGGGCCAGATCATCTTTCTACATGTGCCAGATGTGGGCCGGATCTAGGCCGTCACTATTTTGCTATCTGAGTACAGTGTCCGGTCAACACTGTACAGTTTGTGTAAAAACAAACTTCACATGCTGAGAGTCTAGACTGGCCGCGGCTTTAACTTCTAATTTAACTATTTTTATTATTATATTATTTTGTGTCCTACATGTTTCTCTCATCCCTGTTTCTTCTAACATGATTTTCCTCCTTCCTCAAAAACAGAGCATTTCTTAAAACTGTGGCACCCAGGAAGTGACATCATCTGGGCTCTTTCTACAGCATGATGGGAGGACAAGAAAATAATCTCACTCCATTCTCTCAGTTTTTACACAAACTGTACCGTGTTGACCGGATACTAAGGTTACTATAAGAAAACAATCTCAATAAATATGAATAACTTCTAGAATTTATGATAAATACAACTTTATTAGTAACTATTAATCAGAGTTTGCTTAAGTTGTGATTACAACCATGTCAGCCTTTCTGGAAAGTTAATTTCACTTGATACAGATTGGCATTAACTGTTTATTGCAAAAATAATTATAATGGTAACTATATTGAAAAATGTCTACAATATTGGCAACATTAGCCCCGTTTACATGCACACTTTTTTGCTATTCTGATTGAGATCGTTCTGATTGACGGATTCCGGTTGACTGTTTACATGGGATGTTATCTAAACCGATCTGGTGTTTACATGTGCTGACGCTTTCAATCGAAGTCATTTTCTGACATGCGCACACAGCTTGTCTGACGGATCTGGAAGCTCATTATTTCCACGTTTTCAATCCTGTCAAGATGGTGCATCACTTAATTGTCGCGTTTAGTTGTAGGCATCAGACGCGTTTCCACTGTCGGGCCAGTGCGAGCCATAAACGGGCCGTTTTATTGTGTTGTGTAGGCTATTGTTCTTTGTTAATTATTGTCTTGTTTTGTAGCCTATTTGCATCAGTTTTTCATTCTCATACTCATATCACACTCATGATAGCATATAATTAAATATAGGCCATCATTATTGTAAAAAAAAAAAGAAGAAAAAAAGGAAGTTTTATCAGAAAACTGATCAGAAAGAAATCACTGGAAACAGCCTGATCGATCGCAAAACATGCAAGAGCGACTGTTTGCTGGCATTTTTGTTGTTTAATTGAATTTTAAAACCCAAGAATAGATGTTTTACCACAGGTTTACAATAAAAATCGATACATTTATCATAATGAATTAATTTGTGTCAAAATTGCACACTAGTCACAGAAATAAAGTGGTTTACCGTTTATGACGTTTGTGAACGTTTACAAAAGAACGTTTACAAAACTTATTCGCGTCTGTTTCTGTTTATTTGGTAGCCTAGTAACAGGACGTATTTACATCACATTTAGAAAGAATGTTCATTTCTACAAATATGCCACCAAAAATATGACCTGAGGAGCTTTAGCACTCTCTCCCAGAAGGATACAGTTATATTTTCAGTCAGAGAAAAAGAGGATAGTCCGAGAGACATAGGCTACTGAAAGATAAAATAAAAACAGGATTATGATTTGTCTGATTTCTTCAAGCATACATATTTTCCATGTTTACTATGGTAATGGTTAGCGTGCATAGTTTTTTTGCATCGGGTATAAATATTCCTACCTTATACGGTGATCAGAATCCACATCGGATCACAAACAGAAGGCGTTATGTTAGCTGACAGAATTATCTGGCGCAAAACCAGGCATGCGCAGAAAGACGTACGCTCAAAGTAATCGGAACAGCTCGTTTACATGGTGTAATCTTTCGTTTGATCGGTTCATGAAAAGGTTTATTCCACCCCCTTCAATCCGACTGAAATTTAAATCGGTTTGAGCATTTTTATTCCGATTGAGGTGTTGACATGGAGCATTTTCATTCTGATTGGACTTGCACCTGGTTATAATCGGAATACAATGCTACATGTAAACGGGGCTAATGTTGCAAAAAATTGTTGAACCAGATATAAATATTACAAAAAAAGAGCTAAAATAATATTTATGACCTTTACTGACCATTTGTTGAAAACAAACAAGAAAATGTTGTACCATTTCATAGTTTACCCGTTTGTCTAAAACTGATGAAGTGCTTGAATGTTTCTAACATGAATGTTCTTCAGCATCATGAATGAATGAAGAATAAACACCAACCTCTTTGTTCTTCAGGATCTTCAGTGTGTTTCATTCTGCAGGGTTCTGGATCACTCATGTTCTCACTGTCCTCTTTAATAAACTCAGTCTTTACAGATTTCAGCTCTTCCTGATGCATTGCTGCTTGTCTTCACTTGTAGCTGATGGGAATATTCCAGCATTTATTGCTGAATTAATGTGGGCGGAGCTTCACTGATGATGTGATTGTTATGGGAGGAGCTTCACTGATGATGTGATTGCGGTGGGAGGAGCTTCACTGATGATGAATTCCAGTGTGGGAGGAGCTGATCTGCCAAAATCAAAAAATATATCAGTTACGGAGTTTGTTTTTGTACTAAATATCACATCTAAGCATTTATGCCTGTTTGTCTGTCTTTTGTAAAGTAACTGATGCTAATTCACAACTTATTTCATTACTAAGGCCACGTGTCCACCAAAGCTGTGCTAAAAACGCTAGTTTTAGTTTTCTCAGTGCTTGTTATGATACAGAATGTCCATATTGTCATCTGTTGACGTTGTACAAGCAGAATGTGGTGATTGGTCGGTGTGGTATTAGTCCCGCCCCTCCTCCACTGTGATTGGAAGGCTGGGTAAAAAGTGACAGTGATGAGCGCTGCGTTTTACCTAATGTTGAACATTCTTCAACTCTCGGCGACCAGTAAAAAAACGCCGGGCGTTCAACGCTTGAACGTTAAATACACGCTCAGTGCCTCGTATTCAAAGGTTAAAGCGAATTACAAGGACATTCGTGGGCTGGGCTTGATTGCACAGGATATGCTCTGTGAGAAATGCGCGCTTTGCTTGTAGTGATGCTTGTAACGTTTCTAACATTCCTCTTTATTATTTACTACTTGCTTTAATGCTTTCAAGCTATATTAGTCTAAAATGTATTAATTTAAATTTTTCAATTGTAAATATTTCAAAAAGTACTAATAATTACATATGTGATTAAATAAAAAAAGATTAAGATTTTCAAGTTGGTAAACTAATTAATTAATAAGAAAAAAGTAATCGGATCGTGACTCTCAGGATCGGATCGGATTTGTGAGGTGCCTAAAGATTCCCAACCCTAATTAAAATATAGGCCTATATCTAGATACAGAAAAGAACACAAATTATATATTGTAAATTCAAAAATAAATATTAATAATAGTCAGAAAAACTTACATTTTTGTAACCAACAGATACCCTTAGTCTTAGACCAGTGAAATGAGCTTTAAGTGTCAATTTACAGGAGATCTGAAGACATCAGCATAATAAATGAGGTGAAAACAAGAACTATTGTCATGAAATGGGTAGAACTATTTACTGCCCTACTACAACAGTTATCAGTTTAGAAGTATACATGTGAATTAAATGTGGGAATATGGCCTTCATCATCACAGTATGCTAATGCTGTGAATCAGATGCGAGGGAATCGTCATTATGCAGACCACTTACTGTGTGTTCACACCGGACGCGAATAGCGCGTCAAATTTGCACCTGCCGCGTCTAGTTATACGCTTGACCACTTTGTGTCCATTCGCGCGTCAAGAGCATTTTTAATTTTTATATTAATTTCATATAACTTTATTATTATAAAAATAAATAAGTGTATTTTAAGTGTTTGTATACAAATCAGTTCATTTTTACCTTCAATATTATAGTAGGCTAATGAAGCCTATAGGCTACAACTGACTCCCATAGTTTACAATAATAGTTAAGAAATTTGTTTTCCTTGAGAAAATTTGCAATGTATTGTACCTGATATCCAAAATAATCAATACTGAATTGATTCTTGTGAATCGAATCGAATTGTGAAATTTGTGTCAATACCCAGCCCTAATGCCCATATATGGGGAACAATGTAGACACCAGAAGCCTCCTTGACTGAGGCAATAGAAGGTTGATGTCACATGATTTATTTCCTCTGGAAAAAAAACAAGAAACTGCATAGGAACAATATAACCCAGTTCCGTATAAATATGACTGCTTTTTTTACTGCTGGTTGTTGCATTTTTGATTTTGATGTCGTGTTCATCCCTGGGGAGAAATCAGCTCTCTTCCAGTTCAGTTTATTAACTGAGATTCTGTTTGCTTAAATTGCTCTGATGTATTATCTTAACTTGAAAACCTCGGATGAGAACAAGTTATTTTTTACATCTATTGCTTGAACTGCTTACAAGGTAAATAGCCTGTGTAATTCTCCACTCCTACAGGACTGCCCTGTTGAGATTGGATAAGCTGAAGGCTTATAATAACCTGTAACCTTTTGATGCTTTTGATTTGCAACAAATATTAATTGTGTAACCAGTATTTTTATTTTTTGTTCAAATACATTTTTATTTTATAAAGACAAACACTGTTAAGTTTTACTTCAGCTTACAAAGACAGTTCTATAAGTAATAGACAGAGCATTATATTATACTTTGCAAGACCAAGGACGACGAAGGATCCAGGAACGATTCTGCTGGAGGGTAAGCATGAATTTGATCAATGTGCCTAGTTGTCAATGATTGTTATTGTTTCACGAGAGTGTAGGGACACACCTAGATTTACTGGTATAGATTAAACAAGCCAGTGAGGATTTAATCCTATTCTGACCTGACAGCAAAAGACTACCTAGCTACTTCGATACTAGGGGTTCTTCAGGAAGTGAGATAAATACCAGATCTCACCACACAATTTACAGGAGATCTGAAGACATCAGCATAATAAATGAGGTGAAAACAGGAACTATTGTTGTGAAATGGGTAAAACTATATTTACTGCCCCAGTACAACAGTTATCAGTTTAGAAGTATACATGTGAATTAAACGTGGGACAATGGCCTTCATCATCTCAGTATGCTAATGTATGCAGAGAATCGTCATTATGCAGATTGAGGACTGATGTGTCTCTTACACCTCTAACACACATCTGTGCCATTTGCTTCACAGGACACACACACTTATTCCCACTACATACTGATCTAGTGTGTTCTAACATGTTTTGTCTCATTTGACAGCTTATAAACTGAACAGAATTGTGCTGAACTTAATAGAGATATTAGAGTATCCCCTAATGTACAATCTAGATACTGAAACATATGTTAAAGAACAACAAAAACTTCATTGGAGTCAGATTACTTATATTGGAGTCTGATAACTAAATGCTCATTCTCCTTCAACTGCTTTTTGGTCCTATTACTGGTTCAAAATAGCACTGTAATCCTTCAAGACTTACACAATATAGAGTATTTTCAGCAGCTGTTAAAGGGGTGCTTGATTAGCTTTTTCGAAGGCTTGATTGTGTTTATGGGATACAGTCTAAGCATGTGTTATTAAATAATTTTTTTTACCTTTATTCTGCACCGCTGTGTCCCTCCTCGTAAAACCGATCTGATGATTTCCTGGTTATAAGAAGGCTCTCCCTCAGAAATACACGACGGGCTCTGATTGGTCAGCTTGGCCCAGTCTGTGTTGTGATTCGCTAACCGCCTAGTTCACGCTGTCCGGAAACGTCACGCCGTTACCATAACAGCAGTTGCATGTGCTCCGGTGTATAGACCCTTTTACAGTTGGTAAACATGATGACGTATTTGTGTGGGCGGGGCTTAGCTGGAGGCAGAAAGATCCCTCTGGCCGCTTCACTAACGTTAGTTTGCCAGTTTGTTAGCTTGTTTTTTTAACAATGACTGGAGAAAATCCAGTTGTATCTTAATGTGCAAGGTCACTCACTGTCCAGGACCGCGATTGTTATTTGCAAAAGTTAATTTTAACGGACGGAACCAGACTGGCCGACCCGTACACGCTCAGTCAATGGATGGACGATCTGACAGGATTAACGTTAACGCTACCAACGGTTGAGTGGCCTGACTTCTACACCTGCCCGATAGAGAAACTGAGGACATATAAATCTTTAGATGCCTATAACTATGTGCTGAATTGTCATGTAAAGATTTGTGTGTACGATCGGCAGTTCTGCCTAACCAGCGCCAAGAAGACGACAATGTAAAGAGTGACATATTACGGTGCAATTTTAAAGATGTGGATATTTTCTAGAAATAAAAATTCCAGATACAGCATACTCATTTTTCATCGATTCTTGCACCCAATAACACAACAAGATGACATTTAATAATAAAAATAATAATTTAAGCTCCTTATTATGTAGCCGAATCTGTGCTGGTTTGTATTGGCCGCCTCCAGTTTTCCGTTTGTTTTGCCTCCAGCTAGCGCCGTGACGTAACTGTGACGTCGACGCAAAAGGGGTCTATTGACAGTGTGTAAACACAGGCGTCAATATTGCCTTTCATTTCAGTCTGAATCAGATTTAGAGAATATTAGTGGAGAGGAATCGAGCAGAACTTGTGCACGAACGGCTGTTACAGGACGTTTCAGAATAGTATGTTTTTTTGTAGATTCTATTCGGTTCTATTCTGTAGATTTATATACGCTGTTATTTGTAAATGCTACTGCTTATGCTAATGTTACTGCTACTGTTTATGTTAAAGCACGCAAAAAAGTTAATGCATTTCATACAATCGTTCTAACTCATTATATTACAATCCTCGAAGGGTTTATTTGATCAGCACTAACACACACACACACACACACACACTTACTCTCTCTCTCTCTCTCTCTCTCTCTCTCTCTCTCTATCTCTCTCTCTCTCTCTCTCTCACACACACACACACACACACACACACACTGCAAAACGAATGTAGCCAAATATCTGTTTAAAACTATGAGTACGAGACTAACCATGGTTTACCACAGTAAAAAAAAAAATGTTTACATAGAACCATGTTTAACGTAACGTTCCTGTAGTCAAGTGAGCGTGTGAGTAAACACTACATAAAAGCTCCAATACACACCAACATTCAAAGTTCGCTGGTGGGATTAAAATAAAGTTTGTATGTGTTTGAAACAGCGTTGCTACAACATAGCTGAATAAAACGATAGAAACTGATGGAAAACACATCAACAAAGCATAAAACGCACTTGCAGGTTGTGCCCCATAAACATCAGCTTCTGCTTTTAAAGTGGGAACTGCTCCATCTTTCAGGACAAACTTTTTTGTTAATCCGGTGTGAACTCTCTTCCTGGGCAATTCCACGCAAAACTGTCACATCCATAACGCCAACACAATGCCATGGTATTTAGTTGGCGTTATGGATGTGACAGTTTTGCGCGGAATTGCCCTCCTCTTCTTCTTCTTCTTCTTTGAAAAGTTGCATTACACTTCATACTTGTACTCGTCTTTCCAGTCCAGTCCTCTTTTAAAAATAAAACAAATATTTATTTCCTTTTTCACTTTTTCCACATTCTAATATATATATATATATATATTTTTTTTTTTACATTATACTGTCCTATGCCAATTTCTTGTAAATGATGTTTCAACTCTTGCCTTTCTTGTGTAAATTTTCTACATGACATACAAATGTGACTGACTGTTTCCTCCTCTTGGCATTCGTCACATTGACCTCTGGGATGTTTTCCTAAGTTCCATTTAATTTACAATGCCCAATCCTAAGTCTTGTTATTATAACCTGTTCTTTCCTTTATTTGTCATTACTACTTTATTTTGAATCATGTATAGATGTCTTCCTTAATTTCATGATCCCATTAATATTGCCATAATTCCATCACCCTTTTCCACACTAGACTCTTCCCTTCTGATTGTGACAATTTAATTTCAATGTCAACATGCTCTTTTTTTGTTGTTGCCTCTTTTGCCAATCCATATACGTTCTCATTTCCCTGTATGCCTACATGTGCTGGTATCCACATATATGTAATATTTTTCCCTTGTCTACTTACTCTTGAATTTATAAACACGACTTCATAAAATACTTCTTGATGAATACTAGCTTTTCATACAGAATCACTACATACTAGAATGTTGTTATCTCTGGATTGTTCAATCCTTGCTAATGCAATACCTATAGCACACAATTCAACTGCACAAACATTTAGATTATCAGATGTTCTTTTGCTAATTCCTATCTCATATTTAGGGATGTATATTGCAGATTGTGTTGCATCTGATTGTAAGTCCTTTGACCCATCTGTAAAAATCTGAAAACTGTATTTTATACTTGTTCTGATATTTATAATATTCATTGGTTATATCTATATTTCTGTTACATCATTTAATTGATAAAACATTCGGAATTTCCAAAGTCCAAATTGGTTTAACAGGCCATAACACAGTATTAGCAAATCTTTTATTATACACTTCCATTTCTTTTGCAATTAAATCACCTGTCCAGCCAAAACTTTCTTTCTTCTCTCCTTTTCCCATGTGAAACCTTTTTTGTTGGATGACTATCCTTGTGCCCTCTAAGATTTATCCAATAGTTTGCTGACAATTGTTTCCATCGAAGCCACAATGACATTCCACCTCTCTCAACCTGAAGTGCACATACTGGAGAAGTTTTGATTGCCCACAAACATATTCTTAAAGCACACACTTGCACGATGTCCAGTTCAGCTAATGTTGTCTTTGCTGCTGACCCATATGCAACACTCCCATAGTCTAATTTAGATCTTATTAGAGCAATGTATCTTAAACAGAGTGTGAATTGCCCCACCATAATTGGGGGGTACTGCTCCTTCACTTCTTCTATGACCATCATGGTCCACTACCATATCAATCCCCACCGGGATCGCCAAGTGCAACATGTGTTGTGCAACACACATACAAGGTCTAAACATGCGACAAACTGATAATCAGTAGGCTACAGAATATCTCATTGTTATTATATATCCAAAAGAGAATTGTTTTGATCAACTCCCAAAAGTTAGAAGTTAAGTGCACTGAAATACCATTCTAATTACTAGTAAAAGTAATACCTTTACAAGAAGCCTATTGCCTATTTCATGAAATATTGATTTGGTTTATTTTTAGATTTCATAAGACCTGGAGGTAAGACCCAACCCTCTCATATACTGTATAAACAGAAACCAATTTTCCATTAGTCTATGTCTATAGTCTATGGTAGTGTCAAATCAACACAATTACTTGGAGATATGTGAAACCTGAGCAATCTTTAATGTGATTAAGGAGCATACTATGAAAAACCACAGTAGAACTACATAGCGGTAACA
Organism: Squalius cephalus; assembly: GCF_949319135.1. Taxonomy (NCBI): domain Eukaryota; kingdom Metazoa; phylum Chordata; class Actinopteri; order Cypriniformes; family Leuciscidae; genus Squalius; species Squalius cephalus. The sequence goes on from NC_137122.1 coordinate 17,818,697, forward strand.
TACAAGAATCCGATAACCTGTTAATGTCAGAACAAGCTGGGTATCATCAACACTACAGTATCCTACAAATGAGTCACATATATGCACAAACACAGACACTACTTCCAGACATTTACATTATGTAGCACTATATTTCTAGACCTGTCCAAATCTGACATATGTTATGTATGAGTATGTGTAAAAGGTGTATATTGTATTGTATTATGCTTGAAGTGCACTGGAAACTGAAATAGTAAACGGCTAGGCCTATGTATTCCAACAAACACTGTTGTAATATGCAGCAAAGCAGGCTTGTTTTAAAATACTGACCGCAGAGGTTGGGGTTTTGCCTCTTTTCCCTTCCTCCCTGGCACCCATGATTTAGAAAGCCGATGCCCTGCCTTTACCCAGGACATCACATATGGAGCAGGGTGAAAGATCTCCAATTGAGGGCCATTAAGGTCCACAAAAAGCAGAGAAGACAGACTCGTTGCACGGAGCTTGTTGCACGTTTTTCTATCTGTATCAGACATTTACTGCCGAAAATCCTCTCTCACATTCAGCAGAGGTGGCCAAGTATGTGTTACTTGCAATGATATGTTTTTTCAGGGTCCCTCCCTCCAGTGTTCCTTGTAATTTATAATTTCTGAACTCCTCCACTGCTTCTCTCCCTGGCTCACCAAGGAGCTTTGCCAATGTACGGACCTCAGTCTCTCCAAACAGTACTAGGTCCTCACGTTTTTCTGGACAGCTGGACTTCTCAAGTGGCTTGAGGATGCAAATGAGGTCATCATCTGGCATTCGGGCCGTCAGATTGTCCACTACCGCTTGATAAAATTGTTGCCTATTGATCTTTCCTGCTCTCTCACCCACAATGTTCACCCCCTTAAAAACACCAGCTGACAAGCCTTGTTGTGCCTTTGTGGCAGACTTTCCACCTTGCGATTTCATGGCATTTAGAATTTCTGTTGTCTGTTTGATGTGGTGGTAACTCTGGACAATGGTTGTCTCCCGTTTTTGTTGTTTAAGTGACAGGCTCTGCAATTCACGCAAGACATCTTTCATACAGGCTAAATCATGCACAAAGCTGGCATTGCTAAGGTATTTCAATAGTCCCAGGAACTTCTTCCTCACTTTATCAGAGTTGCCAGTATTTTCACTTTCAATTTGACAATGTCTAGCCAGAGCAGGGTTATTTTTCCAAACAGCTCTCACGGTGTTAAAGCTGCTGGCAACCCATCTGATTGTAAAGATCTCCCCTATCCTCAGAATTTGAACACTGAGCTCATCTGCTACTTCTTTTAGCAATCGGGCAAGTTTGTGGGATTTGTAGATTTATCAATAACTGACACAAAGCAGACTAGATTTAACCGAACGTGTTCCTTGTTTTATTTTTCTCTTTTCTTCACCTTACACTCCTGCAACCCTGCACTCTGGTTCACCCCGACCACACCCACCTTCCCATGTAACACCACCCTTAAAGGGCTATAGCATTTATCAACTATGATATAACATTTATCAACACTACATCCCTTCCCTTAAGCTAACACTCACCAACTGAACATATGAATGAGCAGTATAACATGTAACACTGTAATAAATTTGACGGGCATATTTAACCAGTTACATAGTCCTGATAACGTGGGTTAGGATGGCTAACTCTCCCTGAACGAGTCACTACAGGTTGGGCAGTTTCAGCGACAACACCAGTGGCAGGTGCTTCGCTCTGAGATGGTAACACTGTAGATGACAAGAGGTTTGTAAGAGGTGACACTGGTGGAAGTGGCCTGTAATCATCTTCTGAACAATCAGTGGGCGCAGGCTCTTGAACACCGAGGAGCAGACGTCGATTTCTTACGTATTGTCTGCCCTGAGAGGTCACCACATAGCTGTTAGGTTGAGCAGCATGGCCCTGTACAACTGCCAGTTTGTCGAAACCGCGAGCCGTCTACATCCTTACTGTCTGACCCTGTTGTAGGGGTGGAAGGGTATGGGCATTGCGGTAGAGCCCTGCATTTCAGCCCGAGCCCGACGGGCCCCGACTTTTTTACGCCCCTAGGGCCGGGCTTCGGGCCAATTTTCACGTCATAGTTCACATGCGGGCCGGGCCTCGGGCCTTTTTTGAGTTATCCATCTTTTTATATTTTTAGATATTAATAAAAAAAATATGAGAAATTGACGTCGACGATAGAAAAACAAACATAGAAAGACATTTAATAACCTCATAACTTTAATAATCTTATAATTATTTACACTGACATATGATTGACATGACAGTCGCACGCACGCACGCGCGCGCACACACAAGTGGTTTCCCGTCAGCGCAACCAACGATTCACCTCATGTGCAAATAATGGAGAATATTAAGAGAAAAATCGCGAGTGATAGAAGAGAGGACTGGGTTAAAATCTTCCACTGTGGATGCTATTCCTTTTCTCCACGATGCTCTGTAAGAGACTATTCTAACTTTTCGTTTGATTGGACTTTATTTTCGTTTAACTGTTGGAAACTTCTGATGTTTTTCGTTCGATTGGACTTTATTTTCGTTTAACTGTTGGAAACTACTGGAAAAAAGAATGGCCATGTTCTGTGGTGCATTTTTGAGGTAAGATAACCTGCAAGTTTGTTTTTTATTTATTTAATTTAATTTGTTTAGATTGACTATTGCTCATTTCGTTTGCGAGCGCTGTTGCGAGCAGCCTGAGCCTGCCTCAGTATTTCAAAAAAAAAATACTCACTGTGGTTTAATAAATAAACATTAAACTAACTGTCTGTGTGATATGCTTGAAGTGTTTTACATCTATGGATTTTATTGTAGCTAAGTAAAGTATTAGCGTTGATTTGAGAGGCTAAATTGATCAAACATGTTTTACTCGCTGTTGGCTCGGCTGCTTGGTCGTCATTTTTTTTTAAATGCTCCCAACATTTGTCTAAATTAGCTTAATAAAGAAATGAAAAGAAAAGAAACATAACTAACAAAACGAACATATTTTAATGGCAGTCTGCCGCTGTGAAGAAAAAAAAAAAAAAAAAAAAAACGGGCTCGGGTCGGACTCGGGCTGATAATTCTGATGAGCTGTCAGACACGGGTCGGGCTAGGGCCTGAGCGTCTCGGGCCAGGGCCGGGCTCGGGCCTAGATTTGAGGCCCGTGCAGGGCTCTACATTGCGGTCATAGTATGCTTTGCTTTCCTTTCTCCTCCTGGTAAGAGCTGTCTGGACATTGCTGCATACAGAGGGCATCAGTCTGTCTTTCAGCTCAGGAAGAAAAGTTCTCGTCCGTCTAGAGAGGAGCAGTTGGGCAGGTGATGGCAGGTCAGCGCGTGAAAGGTTACGCAGGTGGAGTAAAGCAGCCTGAATGTCACTGTGCTCTTTATGGCATTTCTCTAGCAGATGCTTGGCGGATCGCACAGCACGTTCTGCAAGCCCGTTGGATTGTGGGTAATATGGGCTACTCCGAATGTGCTCAAAGTCCCATGCACGTGCAAAACCAGAAAATTCGCTACATACAAACTGCCGTGCATTGTCTGTCATGAGCGTCTGAGGAATGCCATGGACGGCAAAGTGTCTCTTAAGTTTTGCAATTACAGTGACACTTCTCATGTCGGGTAGATGGTCAAGCTCAAACCAACCAGAGAATGAGTCCACTAGAACCAAATGCATTTTGCCATGCCATTCAAATATGTCCGCCGCAGTGAACATCCAGGGAAGATCAGGAACATTGTGTGGTTGCATCGGTTCATGTGATTGATGGGGTCTAAGGGCGTTACAAGGAGCACAACGAGAGATTGCTCTCTCGATATCATCATACATCGTGGGCCAGTACATTGTTTCTTTTGCCCTGCGTTTTGTGGCCGCCAGACCTGGATGGCCTTGATGTAGCTGAGTCACGTAGTAACTTTGTAGCGATGGTGGTATCAGGAGTCTCTGTCCTCGAAAAATCAGTCCATCTTCAACAACAAATTCCTCTCTCATGGAAAAGAATGGGCGGAGGTCATGTGAGAGCTCTTTGAAGGAGTTTGGCCAGCCATGCATTATCATGTTAACAAGTCTTTGGCATGTGGGATCAGATTTTAGAACAGTTCGGAGTTCCTCTGTCCGCTGTGATGAGAGAACTTGAAGTGTCATTACCTCTAGCAGGTCATCCGAAAGGGGAGGGTCAGTGGAGGGGAGATGAGCACGTGATAGGGCATCAGCGACAAAGAGTTCCTTGCCCCGTTTGTAAATCACGTTGAGACTGTAACGTTGGAGCTTGAGCATCATACTTTGAAGACGTGCTGAGGCGGTGTGTAGCGGCTTTTTTAAGATTGTGATGAGGGGCTGGTGATCTGTTTCCACGGTGACAGGTCGGCCATAGATGAAGTCATGGAACTTCTTAGTTGCAAATACTAATGGCAACATTTCTTTCTCGATTTGGGCATACCGAGATTCAGTTGGTGTTAGGGCGCGTGAAGCAAATGCAACAGGAGCGCCCTGCTGAAGACACACAGCGCCGAGTCCATGTTGGGATGCGTCAGCTGAAAGGATGACAGGTTTGGTGACATCAAATTATTGCAGAACTGGGGGACTGGATACAGCGTCCTTCAGCTTTTGGAAAGCGGCATCCTGCAGCTCATGCCACGACCATTCCACATCCTGCTTCAACAATTCACGTAGAGGGCCTGTAACGTCACTATAGTGAGGAATGAATTTCGATAAGTAGTTGGTCATACCAAGAAACCGTTGTAATGCCTGTTTGTCCTCAGGTTTTGGCATTTGGCGAATAGCTGTGGTCTTGTCGGGGTCGGGTTTGACGCCATGAGCAGTCAGGAGATGGCCTATATAAGAAACTGAGGTGACACGAAATTTGCACTTATCAGGGTTTAATTTCATGTTACAGCCGCGGATTTTGTGGAGTACCTGTTTCAGTCGCTCATCATGTTCCTGTAGTGTGCAGCCCCAGACTAGTATGTCATCTACCACAATTTGACATGGTTGTGCATCAAAGAGCTGCTCCATGGATCGCTGGAACACTTCACTGCCAGTGGAAATTCCGTAAGGCATGCGCAGGAATCTGTACCTGCCAAAAGGCGTCATGAATGTGGTCAGCTTCGAAGATGCCTCGTCCAAGGGGATTTGCCAAAATCCACATTTTGCGTCGAGGATACTGAAAACCTTGGCACCCGGCATGTCAGCGATGACCTGCTCAATGGTTTTCAGTGGATGGTGGGGCCTTAGGAGTGCCTTGTTGAGATGCACTGGATCTATGCAGATTCTTACAGAGCCATCTTTCTTTTTGGCAGCGACCATGGCAGACACCCATTCAGTGGCTTCGGTTTCAGGGGTGATTACACCCAATGTAGTCATTCTCTCAAGCTCTGCCATTACTTTCCCCTTCATTGCTATGGGCACTTTCTTAGGTGCACAAACGGAGGGCGCTATTGACATGTCTAATCGCATGTGATAAACAACAGGCAGTTTACCAAGCACTGTGGTGTCGAACAGATCACTGAACTCTTGTACCTCTGGTTCTTGGTTTTGTACTGCATGCACCTGTGGTCCTAACTGTATCAGACCCATGGCTATACTGTCTTGCAATCCTAGTAGTGGTCTCACATTGCGATTTACAACATGGAATTTTAGTTGGCTTTGTTCACACTCTAGTATCGTTGTGCCCTCAGTATTGATGGTCTGCCCACCATATGCAATGAGATTAACTTTTTCAGTAGTGTTTATGTGAGCTGAGGGTGCAATGAGATGTAACTGGTGGGCGGATATAACATTGCACTTGGCACCTGTGTCCACCTTCAGTTTCAATTGGCCAAGCCCGTGTGTCAGTTGTACTGTTGTGAATATTTCACCTTTCTGCGAAACATCATCCACTGTCTCACAATAGAAAGTGTCCTCAGGGGCATCCAGATTCGTGCCTAATTCATTCACCCGATTAGGCTTATAGTTTCTGAATTGTGCAGTAGTTCGTTTAGGATGGTAATCACGAGTTTGTGACTGTGGTGCCGTTTTGTATGATGGAGTTGATCTACAGCATTTTGCAAAATGGTTCCATTTTCCACAGTTGTTGCATTGTTTATTGAAAGCAGAGCACTTGAGTTTATCAGGGACGTGATATCTGTTGCAATTGATGCAGCGCTCTTGTACTGCACATACTTCAGTCTCGTGTTTCAGTTCTTTTGTGCTCTTTTCAGATTGCTCATATAACAGGCATATATTAACTGCAGAGTCCAGCATCAGATTTTTTTCGCGGAGCAGCTGTTTCCGCACGCCGTCACTTTCAATCCCGCAAACTATGCGGTCACGGATTAGCTCGTCATTTAAAGTTCCAAAGTCGCATTTTTTTGCGAGTAACTTTAAGGTGGAAACATACGACTGAATTGACTCACCAGGTTTTTGGTTAGTCGTGTTGAAAACGTGTCTGTCCATTATAATGTTCTTTGTAGGCAAGCAGAGTTCTGCAAACTTTTTCAGTAATACGTCGGGATCTTCTCTGTTCTCTCCCTCTGCAAACGTGAAAGCCTCGGATTTCTCCACCGCGTCGGGGCCCGCTAAATTCAGCAGAGTGTACGCCTGCACCTTTTTCGATTTGTCTGATAGACCAGCATTACAATATATGCGCCATTCTTTTTCGAATTTGCTCCAGTTGTCAGCAATGTGCTCGTCGAAGATGAGCGGATCAATACGGCGGAGACCCTGTGCCATGTTCGACCTCTTCTGACACCATGTAGATTTATCAATAACTGACACAAAGCAGACTAGATTTAACCGAACGTGTTCCTTGTTTTATTTTTCTCTTTTCTTCACCTTACACTCCTGCAACCCTGCACTCTGGTTCACCCCGACCACACCCACCTTCCCATGTAACACCACCCTTAAAGGGCTATAGCATTTATCAACTATGATATAACATTTATCAACACTACAGGATTGATTAAATAAACTGTACAATTTAGAGATGAATATTTCAAAATGATTGCAGGCAGTCAGGGATTTTATGGAGTCATGGACAGCCAATTCCAACCTGTGAGCCATACGATGGATTTTAGCTTTGGAAATTCAGATTTAAATCTAGTAATGACACCAGACTTGCACCCTGTCAAAACTGAGGCCCCATCAGTTGCAATGCTTATGAGTTTTTTTTTCTAAGTCATCATCTAATAAAGCTGTCTTTAGGCTTTGTCTCAATGCATCATAAATGGAACTGGCATCTGTACCCTCCTTTAATTCAACAAGATCTAAGAAGATGTTCTCAACATCCCCATCACCTGTAACATCACACCTGATAAATACTATCAAATAGGCCAGTCCAAATACTGTGCTCTCATCAACTGTCAATGAAATGTGGGAGTTTTTTTCTTAAATGTTCTTCACTACCACTTTTTTTCATTTCTGTGGCAATGTGGTTCACAATTTCAGCACAAGAATGATCTGACCTATGCACATTCCCTATGACAGCACCATTAAGTTCTTGCAGAATCATGAGAGGTGGCATCTTTCTGAAAGCTAACCTTTCTTTCGCTACTGCATATGCAGTTCTGAAAGAGCTGGTTGTTTCTTGCACTAAAGCTGCACTGATTTCCAAAATGGCTTTTGGCAGGACCTCCTTTTGTTTATGTTGTGCTATCTCAGTAGACTTCTGGTGCGAAGCACTATCTCTGTGTTTGTATTATTTTTTTTTTTGCTAATGTCCTTTTGCAGGTACTCCCCACTGCCCCATTAACCCACATTCACTAGCAAAATTCATCCCCGGACATTTAGCAAAGTCTTTGTGTCTCTGCATGGCTTGCAAACAAGGCATCCATCTTTTATGTATAACCAGGGGTTACGTTCTATCCAGCCCTGCCATTGCTCTCTGGTCCAGCAGTGTGGTGTCTCTGTCCTCTCTGTCCCTCCATCTCCAATGGCCTTCAGACAGAAATATTTGCATGTAAGACTAATTTCATTCTTGATGACACAGTAGGCCTTAAAGGGATTATCTGGAGTGAATCAACCCACAGCCCTGTTGTTTGATGTTGCAGAGTGCTGTAGGGAGGTATGAGAACAACAGAATTTGGTAAAACATTGGCCAAATAGTGAAATAACAGCCAACTCTAACTCACGAGGGCAAGGAAGCCTTGTTTTAGTTTTGTTATTCTATGCCCCCATTAGTTAGCATTAGCTAGCAGTTTGCAAATTCGGTTTACATGCACCAAATTTTCTCTTTCCTTTACCTGCCCGGACTATGAGTTGATTCAGTCCAGACAATCCCTTTAAGTACAGCCTAATTTCTAACTCACCTCTTGGCCACATGCTGCCTGCTCAATGTCCTGCATTCTGCCCTCATCCTGTTGTGTGCCTACTGCCTGCTCAGTGTCCTGCATACTCTCATCTTCCTGCCGTCTCCTTTCTGCCTGATGAATGTCCTGCCCACTGTTGTTTGCCTGCTGTCCACCTGCTGCGTGACGAATGTCCTGCACACTGTTGTCCGCCTGTTGCCTGCTGAATGTTCTGTATACTGTTGTCCTGCCGTCTGCCTGCTGAATGTCCTGCACACTGTCATCCTCCTGCCGCCCTCCTGCTGCCTGCTGAATGTCTTGTGCAATGTCATCCTCCAGCCATCTATCAACTGCCTGCTGTATGTCCTGCACTCTGCCTTCATCCTGTCGTCTCCCTGCGGCCTGCTCACGGCTTTCATCCTGTGCCTCTCCTGTCTGCTGGGCACCCCTTTCCTTAACACATATTCAGTGTATAAAACCTAACCGCACCTACACTTTTAATGTAATTGTTTGTAGATCTTAGTGCTAATATTTCCTGCTTACTCTTTTAGCACCAAAAAAGTGCCTGATGTCTGTGTGCCCTGTCCTTTTCCTCATAGTGTCTGTGAATAAAAAAATACCTAGTTTCATTAAGATAGTATTAGGGTTCTCAGATGAAACTACATTTATCAAACTAAAAATATGAAATAATAGAATGTAAAAACAATACTAACCGATTCAAAACAAATTCAAATACTAGCGTACTATTTAGCCTAGGCTACTTGGCTCTTTTTATGTTTCCACAGGTTTCACTGATGTTATGTAGGTAGGCTTAGCTACATCAGACCCTCTTGTGCATAATATAAAAACAACACGGATCTGTGCCAAACTAATTTCAAAAGGGCACAATCATTTATTCAAGATAAAATGAGAATGGACACCTAGGCTATGGAGTTCATCTCCTTGGAAATGACAATCGATTTTACCTCACCACAATGTAAAGCTTGATTCAAATAGAGAATTATCTTGCTACCTAACCTTGCTAACTAACCTTGGTAACTAACCAAAGGTCCACTTTACTAGCCTCAGTGGGTAAGTAGCAGGTAAGTAGCCGGTAATTCAAAGTATGAAGACGTGACGAGCTATGAAAGAACAAAACACGTTAATAAATGAAGGTTGTAAAATAACACATTTTATACCATGGTCTGGGTGAATACTCGATTCCGATTGGCTGCAGGGTGTCCATTAAAAAGTGATAGAGGCCACCTAATAAATAAACCGTCAGGCGTAACCAGGGAAACCAAGTTATTGTTTGTAAAAACTTTAGATTTCGATTGTAAAACTAATTAAAATATAAACTAATGTTTTAAAAATGTGTTATTTGGCAAGTGACCATGGTATAAGTGGGTTAATGCCCTTCGAGGTGTCCATTTTCATGTATTAATGGACTTCGGCGGAGGCAACCATCCGATTGGTAACCGTGTGTCGTCCATTAATACCTGACAATGGACACCATGAGAATTTTCGGTTTCTGTGGTAGCACCCCCACACACACACACACCTCCACAATGGCTGTATAGGTGCACTGGAACAATCCTTCCTAAAACGCATTAAACTTTTGTTTACAAAGACGTGAAACTCACCGAGTGGTCAGGGGTGTTCACTGATATATTCACACCAAAATCGCTGCAAAAGATGCTTTCCAACAGGTTTGGATGTTTGGACTTGTATTGGATGTGCTGTGAGGTACGGTATTACTCCACCTATTGTGTCTATTATTCAAGCTCTCAACGGAAGAATGTACGGGTGTGAGGCGTTTGGAAAAATAGGTCCACAGTTTTACAATAGCTGCTTTCCGACCAAGTAGTTACAGGAACTTAGTTATAGGAACTGTCCACTTCTAAACAGTTCTATGAACTACTCTCCCCAAACTCGGTTTTGCTGTTTGCGTTCGCACTGGCCAAGTGGCTATAGGAACTGGTAGGAGGGGTAAGGGAGTGACACAAGCACGGTGACTTTTATTTTGACGGCGCAACGGACCTTTATTTTGGCGACGCTGAGAACGCCAGAGCAAACAATGCTCGCATTCTCTGTGTTCATTAGTTAGCGATCTGTCTAACAGTACTGTTTAATATGTTATTAGATAGAACTGTTATAGAAAGTAGACAGTATATGAAAAAAAGGTTATTAGCCTATGCCGTGTGGTTGATGTCCAGTGTTGCTAGCTGGGCAGATAAACATAATCAAAGTTGCGTTGTATTTTCTCTTCAGCATAAAGGTTTAGAGACCCATCTATCACTGTTTTCCATGTTTGTATAGTTAGTTTCTGGAGTAAATATAGGCTATAATCTGTGTGTTTACATTCTAGCTGTTTTAAAAATGGCGGGTGCTGGTGTTCTGCGTGCATTCGGTCAATCAGCGTACACTAACGTCATGGGTAGTTCCTATAGTGCTGGTTTAGACCCTACTCTGAAGTAGGACCTAAATTAGTTCCTCCAAATGGAGTTCCTAGAACTAAAATCGTTCCTAGTTCCTGCGGTGCGAACACGCCGACATCCGGGTACTTTAGCCAATAGTTCTAGGAACTGTGAAAAGGTTCCTCCGGTCGGAAAGCGGCTATTGAATGGTAAAACACCTGTTGGAAAGCATCTTTTGCAGCGATTTTTGTGTGAGCATATCAGTGAACACCCCTGACCACTCGGTGAGTTTCATGTCTTTGTAAACGAAAGTTTAATGCAAGGATTGTTCCAGTGCACCTATGCAGCCATTGTGGAGGTGGGGGGGTGCTAAAACAGAGATCGAAAATTCTCGGGACAGCAGCATGTGTCCAAATTGCAATCTTAACCGTTCTGTTTCATCAGAAACAATCTGAAAACAGGGCTTTAAGAGTAAAATACCGAACTAGTCCTTTAAAGATGCTAGAAGTTGTTTCAGGGCCTCTGCGGTGTCCTTTAACCAGCTCAGTCCTGGATCTGTTTCACTGGGCGTTTGCTAGTATCAAAATCCAAACTTCATCAAAATAAAGATATTTCTAGGAAAAATCACTCTTGAGACTTGTCTTGAAAGTTTTCCGAATCTCCACAGAATGTTTTCGTTTTACTTAAGAAAAATTCAGAATGATACCAAGACAATAAATTCAAAAAAGGGAAAAAATATTTCTAAAGTAAAAAGTTTGGGGCTGTCATTATAATGCAGCAACTCTTTACAAGGTAAACAACTGGCCTAGTAATTGTCCAAGTTTAAAACAAGTTTGCTAGAAGAAGTATTTTCTGCAGCTTGCGCTAGAAAGCTTAATATAAATATAACCATTTCTTCACCAGCAACTGTTAAATCCACATCCGACTTCGTTCAGCTTGTTTCTCACCTCAATGTAAACAGACAGCAATCTCATTCAATGTCACTCATGCGTGTGGTGAAATATAATTTATTAGGCATTTAAAAGCTATATTGAGAAAATTACAACATGAAGAGCTCAAAAAGCAATCAATATTTCATGGCTTTCAGAACTAAAATTATTTCTGATTCAAGCAGAATGAGCATAAAATAAAAATGGAGTTAAAAAATGATATCAGATTCACTTCTCTCTTAAAATTGTTATGGCCTTCTTCTCCAGTGTGAATTTTCTGGTGGTCTTTCAGTTCATCTTCTGTAGTAAAGGACTTCCTGCACTGAAACACACACCGCCGTGTCTTTTCTGCTGTAATATTACTAATGAATCTTCTCCTTTGTGTGAATCTTCAGGTGTTTATACATCCTGCTTCGTTAAGCTTGACTCTCTTTGTAAGAGGCTGCAAGTCTTATCTAAAACTATGGCAAATCTCAGAGAAGCATGTGCACTCGCTGAGCTGTTACTCCTAAGAGATAAGAAAACCACCATCACATATAGATATTAATAACTACACCTTATTTGCAAGGCAAGTTTGCGTCATGCATCAAGCGATTCAAATCTCTCCTGCAAATGTAATATTTTCCAATTGGGGGCATTCAAATTGGCTTTCTGACATAAACCCTCTTACAATGTTTATTAACTTTTTTTATTCAGTTTCTCCATTTGTCTGATAACTCGTATCATCTGCTTGCCGTGCCAGTGAAGTAATAAATTTGACTGAAAACGTGTATTGATATGTTATATGAAGATGGGTCCTTGTGTGTTTTCGTCTTCCTCTTCTCTGTTTTCTTGGCTTTATGGACTTTTCTGGCGTGGTCTTTCTGGAGTTGTTCAACTAAAAGATCATCCATAAATATTTCATTTTTATCTGTTACTTTTGAGACATGTAGATAATCTAAAGAATTCAAAATTCATCCCTGGTCCTTCTAGGACCCCACATTTATCCCCACACCATCTACATTTATTTATTTATTTATTTATTTAATTTAATAAATAGATAGAAGAGAAAGTGTTAGTATTGCTGGTTCAAGTGCTGCCGAAAAAGATGCGTCTTCAGCCGTTTCTTGAAAATGGCTATGGATTCAGCAGTTCTGGTTGAGTTAGGCAGATCATTCCTCCAGCCATGGTAAAGGACCGAGAACATGATTTTGTGCCTCTTTGAGATGGCACCACAATTAAAAAATAGTCGATCTCCGTAACGGAGGAGAGGAAAGATGGAAAGCTCCTAAAGCTTAGTTCCATAGAAATTCATGGATAATTTGTTTTTTTGTCGTTAGTGAAAATCAATATTGACCTTGTATTTGAAAAAGGATCCTCATATAAGAAACAATACTAAAATTCAGAGTCAGTTCATTTGCATTCGGAGATTGACTATTTTTGACTGACAAAATGCCGGTGGACAGAAACACAGTGAGTTGTTAAAAATCTTTCTTTTTAGTAAACTCTGTGTACACAGACAATGTTCTCAATGCTTGAGTTCATGTGTAGAGCCCCTGGTGATACTTCCAGCAAAGTTTCATGTTGTGTCGAGCCTCCTTAGTGTTTTAAAAATAGCGATTTTTGATGCTATCATACTGTAGTAGTGCCCCATTCACTCCCATTACACAGCATTTTAACCTAAAATGAAAGTACGGTCAAACTTAAAAGTGGCGTTTCCATTCTAATTATGCTTTTAAACAAAAGTTTGCCTCAGGTAGATTAACAAAAAGAGCCTGGGTTGCATTTTGGCGAGTTACCTTTTAATACAATGAACATAGTTATCATAAAATCAAACCATGTTTCAGTTCATAGTTATGTTGCTGTAGTGGTTGAAGATGAGCGCCATTAGTGTTTGTCTTTGTGTTATTGATGTTTTATCCATGTCATATTGAGAGAAATAACAGTGTCATCTTTAATAAAGCAGTTTTATAGGCTTTTGTCATCTATCCTGACTCTAATGTGTTTCTAACAGAAAACACTCAGAATAAAGTGAGATGATCTTGAATGGCTTGTTGAATGAGTGTTGATAGTCTGAGGCTCATCAATATTAACAGATCTGCTGAAAACACTTTATTTCATGACAATTGGCTTGTTCGACTTCATGCAGCTCTGCGCGGATCGATCGGTGGCTGACTTGAAGCAGTGCATGCCGGTTAGAAATTTTGTCCGACTTGATACAGCGCCGACACCACAGGACTGTGACGTGTTGTATTGCAAATTTATTAAATGTTTAATTTAGGTTCATGTGAGGCATAGATGATGATATTTCAAAGATTAAGTCAAGCAACCCAGGCGTCGGACATTAACCTTTTGTTATGAACTGCTCCGAGACACGAAGGTTGAGGATCCAAATGCAGTTTTATTTAAAGGATTATACAGAATCGTAGTCAAAATCCAGGCAAAGGTCATACACAGGCAGTCCAACAAACAGACAAATCCAGAGGGTGAGGCAGAAACAGGAAAACCAGGACACGGGCAGAGATCAAGAACCAGGAATAACGACAACAAAGGAAATGCTCAGAAATGCAGTGGAATAACGTACAAGAGACACTGGCTCGGCAGAAACCATCTTGTCCTGAGACACTGGCTCGGCGGCTGCCATCTTGTCCGGAGACACTGGCTCGGCGGCGACCATCTTGTCTAGAGACACTGGCTCAGAGGGCGTGATGTGAACAGTCTCTGGATCCAGCAGACGTGACGTGAACAGTCTCTGGATCGGCAGACGTGACGTCGTGAAGCTCTGGCTCGGCAGTGCTGACGTGGAGAAGCTCAGGCTCAGCAGGGCTGACGTGGAGAAGCGCAGGCTCGGCAGGGCTGACGTGGAGAAGCTCAGGCTCGGCAACGGCCATGACAGGATGAGCCTCTGGCATGAATGTGCTGGCGAGCGGTGTGAGCACTGGAGTTTCCAACATTAAAGTGGGCATGACGTGAATTGGCTCAGGCTTAGGTATTACTGTGAGCTTGCGGGGCTCCACATCCGTAAAGCCCACAGTAAATGATGAGCTGCTCAGCAAAAGGGCAAGATCTATATATTGAACTAGAGTCCAGTGAGGGGTATTGTCAGGCATGAGGTAGTTAAGAATGTCATTAAGTCCATGGCGAAAAATGTCCTTTAAGACAGCATCATTAAAGTTAACCCCATGGCTAAGCTCACAAAACTCCTTGACAAAATCCTCAATTGGACGGTTACCTTGGCTGTTACCCAGGTTGAAGAGACAAACTGCTGGATCCATGTTGGCGAAGTCTTCTGTTATGAACTGCTCCGAGACACGAAGGTTGAGGAACCAAATGCAGTTTTATTTAAAGGGTTATACAGAATCGTAGTTAAAATCCAGGCAAAGGTCATACACAGGCAGGCAATCCAACAAACAGACAAATCCAGAGGGTGAGGAAGAAACAGGAAAACCAGGACACGGGCAGAAGATCAAGAACCAGGAATAACGACAACAAACGAAATGCAGTGGAATAACGTACAAGACTTCACAGGGAATGATGAGGTGAACCAGGCTTATATGGGGTGAACTAAACAATATAATGAGACACAGGTGAATGTGATAATCAGGGATGATGAGTCCAGGCAGTGAATTATGGGAAATGTAGTTGTGAGTGAATAATGATAGTCTGATGTAGAGTGCCCTCAGGTGGCTCTCAAGGGCACTCCAGATGATGACCGTTACACCTTTGTATCTTTATGCACCTCCGGAACAGTGTCATGATCCCAAGGTTCATGTGAGGCATAGATGATGATATTTCAAAGAAGATTAAGTCAAGCAACCCAGGCGTCGGACATTAACCTTTTTATCTGTATGCACCTCCGGAACAGTGTCATGACCCCAAGTTAAGCTATGATCATGTGACGGTATGGGTGATACTATCAGGCTGATTGGATCATTTGAATGATAGTGTTATGCTGATTCTTGATTGAATCAAATCATCCCTATGCTTTGTTTTGATTTGTCTCCACCTCCAAAAGTCCCTCCTCCTTGTAAATGTATACAAACTATACTGTATAGAACTCAGTCAGATTGTTGGATGACTGCAGCTAGGGGTGTGACGGTTAGTATATAATCGTGAGACCGACGGTTATAGTTGAACACCGTCATTACAAATCTATAACCGCCAAAACCGTGTTATTAAAATATTTTTTACAAACATTTTTTTTTTTTTATCATAGAGAATGTTTAAATACTAATTAAAAAACAATTGTTAACAGTCTGTGTTATTAATGGTCTACGTCGTTTCCAACTGTATTTGATTCTTTGCCAAGTACCCCTTGATCGACCGCCAATCATTTGAGATAGAAATAAAAGCTATGATATAGTGATGTTCCATCATTATGAGATTTATTAAACAAATGAAAAATATTTGCAATAATAAACATTAGCAATGAACATTTGCAATCGGGAGACATGGTTTTTACCACTTAATGAAGTTTTGTTTTGTAAATCGTCAGACATGATTTTTACCACTTCATTAAGTTTTGCTTTGTAGAAATCCTTTCTTTAAAGCGAATTTCGTTTTGTACAAATTGTATCTTAATTTTAATAAATGTTTCATCAACCAATTGCATGTATTTAATAATTAAAACCTATAGGAGACAATAAATAACCGTGACATTGAGGCTCCGATGCGCCGCGTTCACTTGCATTGCATTGTGAAGCTGAACTAGAGCGCATCTCATCGTAAATGAATGAAACTCAGCGTAGGCCTATGCCTCATACATTAGCATTAAATATCTTTGCTGCATCCTTTCTGGAACAGACAAGGGCTTTCTTGCGGCTCGCATCAGCAGAGCATCGCATCGTCCATAGACCGCAAAACAAACAGCGGATGGCGGGCGGGTGCGGCTTTGAAATCTGGTCAAAAAACGCTGGTGCGGATGATGAGTTTTGTGATGCGGTTGCGGATGAAATAATACCCCATCCGCGTATCTCTATTGATAACAACATTGAACACTACACAAATATTACTTTTATTCAAACTAAGTTGTCCTATAACAGACGACCGTCGCAACCCCCCCCCCCCCCCCCCCCGGACGACGGTTATGTTACGAACCGTCACATTTGACTCACGTCATAACCGTCATCACCAATTCTGAAACCGGCACACCCCTAACTGCAGCAATGCTCAGCGAAGTCCTCAATAAAAGAATAACTTCTGTTTGAACGTGATCCCAACGTCTCCTGGGCCGGGTTTCCCGATAACGATGTATCTTAGCTCTTAAGAGCGCTTTCTACGTGCAAAGTTACGAACGCTCGCAGCAATTCCACGAGCGTTTCCCAAAAATGCACTTAACATGAACGTGCGAGAACGCGCTCTACGTGCTACTTAAGAGTCGCTGTCCATTTGCGAAGTGCTGAAACATAACCTTATATGGAATCGTATTCTGAACGTTTAACCTAATAATTGTCATCTGTTGTGGATTAGCAATCAAGACAAGTATATATAAAGCACCTACAGGCGGAGGCACTGACAAAATGGCTGAAAAAAAAAAAAAAAACCACACGAAAAGATACCTTTCAAAAAGATGAAATTAATGTCCTTTTAGAGGAGATAGATGTAATTTTTAACAGATTTAAAGGATTTCTTTTATTTATTTATTTATTCATTCATTTAATTTTGATTAAAATGATTAGATTAAATTATTTCTTTTTTTTTGTTTTGTTTTCTGACCTTTTTAATTATTTAATTTATACATTAATTTAACCAACAACAAAAAAGAGTAATAAAGTGTACAATAAAGTACAATCAAAACCTTTATATTATAATCACATACATTTGAATAAAGTTAAAGGTGTAATCTGCCGGTTGTCCTGCAGGTGTCCTCATAAATCTGTCTTCATACGATGCACTTGGGGATGTACGATTACTCCAGAGCACTCGTAGATCTACGAAGATTTTCAAGTGCTTAAGCTACGATGCTTTTGGGAAACAGACCGTAATATTAAGATCAGTCGTACGATCGTTTTTACGATCAACTTAGGCTTACGATGCTTTTGGGAAACGCAGCCCTGGTCTTGCTTCGATGAAGGAAAAAGTTTCCAACAGACGTATACCATTAAAGTACCGTGAGAGTGATTTGAGAGCAGCCGGAGAACTCAGCCAGTGCAGCTTCTCAAGAGCGGCACAACTGATCCACGATTGGCTGGATTCATTGACGACACTGATGACGTGCGTTTCAAGTTCATTGCGACAACTTCAGTTCCAGAAATTCTCAATAATGGACTTTTAAAACAGTTCAATACATTTTATTTTATTTACTTTATTATTTGTTTCATATTGTTAATATAGGTTTTGTGTATGTTTATTTTGTATGACTTTCTTTTTGATACAGACCTTTTACAGTATTCAGCTGCATAACCTATTCAAATGAGCATTTTTTAAGAATAACTCAAAATGTTAATCTTAAAAACATACAATCTAATGTGGTCATAATTGTATGTTCCTATACAAATAATGCATAATGCATTATGTTCCTCCATTTGTTCATATGGTTTCTTCATATTCTCTAGTTTCTTTTGCTGTGTTCATACTTCACCTGCATGTGGTTAACAAACTGCTAACAACTTGCTGCATCTTCAACTTAACAACAGGACAACATTCTAGAATGTTCACTTTCAAAGAGTTGGTCTAAATCACAATATAATCTGTAATAAGAATCAGAATTGTGCTTTTCTGTATATGAAAATGAATGGTGTTTTGTCTCAAGTGTTAAAAAGAGCTCAGCTGGAGGGTACTATAAATCCTGTTGCTGAAACCTTCTTAAAGAAAAACACATACCCACCAGGAATTTTTTTTATTTTTATTTTTGTATTAGCAGAAACACCCATGTCAAACTGCTAAAGTATATATCCAATATGTTCTCTAGACACCCTTCCAAAACACCACTTATACACATCTCAAAAGTGTGTAAATACATAAAGTTACTTAATCACTAAATCATAAAAACAATGGAAATCACTGCTAATTAATGTTGAACCAAAACTGAAAGTTGACTTAAAAGGGTAATTGCATTTGTTGCTAACTATTAGTTCTAATGAATGGAACAGGTGTTGGCTATGGTCCCATGGTTCCTTAAGATAAAGAACCTGCATTACCATGTGTAACACAACAAAATGGACAACGTAACCATTAATGTGGCAAACAGCAAAGGTAATGTTGTCATGCTGTATTTTTATAAAAAAATACAAAACTAAAACAAAAGGGCTACAACTTGTCAAGTGAAAAAAAACGAAAAAAAAAAACTAGCAAACATGTTAACCACTTTATAAGAGAGTAAAAGACAGACGCCGTGCAACTGGGGAGGGTAAGATCACCTGGGAGTACTATACAGTAAGCTGAAGATTGATTTATTACTTTTACATTTCTGAATTAACATTGTCATGTCTTACAAGACTGAAACATTGGTCATTTTCATTGTACATTTGAAACCCCAACCACCAGCTAATGGATGAGTTATTTGGGTCATCGGGGATCGGTGGCACCATTCACTCCACACCTCTGGGTTTGGAAGAGACCTCCTCCAAAAGCAGGCTCACTACTTCTCTTCAAGACCAGCCAGCAGGTGCTAGTATGGATGAACAGCCGGGAACCTCTACGATTCAAAATACAAACCTCACAAGCAGGCAGAGACGACCACAACCCTCACAATTTCTGGAGGCTTACGAAGAGCATGCAGAGAGAAGGACTGCTGTACCTGAGTCCCTGGTAAGGCCAGATCTGGAGAGATGGCGGCGACTTAAGGAGAGGCGCAGAAGGTCCTTTGAAAAAAAGATGGTGACCAGCTTGGGAACAATTGTGGAGGAGCTGAAGAAAATGGGAAAAAGACAAGAGCAAATTATACATCTATTAAAGAACCCACATGAACCTCAATAAAATGATAATGTAAAGGTGTTTTCTCTTTTGATTTACACCTTTAACCAAGAGGTCCACTATATATTTTTTTGTTCCCAAGTAACACAATTTCTAATGACAAACTAATTTTGATCAATAATATACATTTATTGTAATGTTCAATAAAATGCATTTCTTTATTTCAACACAAATTCTGGTTTTTATCATTTGTTAAATATTTCTGTACATTCAAATATCTTTAGAAAATCTTTACTTTTCATTTTGAATTTTCACTTTGGTTGAATTTCATGTGGAACAAGGGAATGAGGATCTTCTTCAAGAATACGACAAACTTTTGTGAAGCGAAATGCTCTGGCATCATGCCAACTCGCAGGGTGACCCACACTGATGTGACAGAAGCGCCGCTGACTGTCACAAAACCCAGTTAAATTTACAGAATAAAACTGTTTTCTATTCATGTTTGCTAGGGGATTATCACAGTGGGGTCTCAATGTGACACCCATCCACTGCACATACAGTGTTGGGGAAACCTGCTGTGTCAAACCCTAACTTTGACATCTCCAGCCTTTGACCTCTGGGCCAGGAAATGTGGTGGACCATGTATGTGTTCACATTGCAACAAAACTCATGGAGATGCTTGGCAAGAGTGGATTTTGACATGTTAAATCTATCTGCCACCCCACGATATGACTCCTGATTGGCCAATGTCCAAACGCAGGCAAGAACACTGTTTGTGAGTGGCTCTATAATAATTAGTGTATACAAGAAGTGTTGAAATTGGAGTAAAAGTCTATTAATTCTCTGTATTTAAACCAAAAGGCTAGCAACACTATTGATTATAAAAGCCACCCATTACGTCAGTAATACATTCAAAGAATTTAGACTTTCAATACAGTATTTTTATTCAACATATAATTTTCTAGGATTCTAGGTAGTAACTTTAAAACTAAATTGATAATGCATCTATCATTTGTTTAAAAAATACTTATTACATTTAACCTTTACTCACCTTTGTTGCTCATTGTGCTCAATGTCATGCAAAAATAATGGAATTTCTATCGCTTCCAGCTCGTCTGCGATAAAGTAAGCAAACGCCACGTGATCTGCCATGACTGATATAATTGCAGCAAACTACGGCAGCCACAACGTGTCCGGCTTCATATCTCCGTTTGCAGCTCCTCCCTGTCTGCATGCGGCTACTCTCGCCGATCGATTACATCCAGCCGCAGCCGATGTCGAACACACCTAATAGTTCCTGTTTTCACCTAATTTATTATGCTGATGTCTTCAGATCTCCTGTAAATTGACACTTGAAACTCATTTCATTAGTGTGAATATACTGAGAGTAATTGTTGGTTTCTATAAAGAGATAAATACATAAATGCATTAAAACAAACTCAGTAACTGATAACTTTGGTTTTTACAGATCAGCTCCTCCCACAGCAATCACATCATCAGTGAAGCTCCTCCCACAGCACTCACGTCATCAGTGAAGCTCCTCCCACAGCACTCACATCATCAGTGAAGCTCCTCCCACTGTAATTCCCCAATAAATGCTGGAATATTCCCATCGGCTACAAGTGAAGACGAGCAGCAATGCATCAGGAAGAGCTGAAATCTGTAAAGACTGAGTTTATTAAAGAGGACAGTGAGAACATGAGTGATCCAGAACCCTGCAGAATGAAACACACTGAAGATCCTGAAGAACAAAGAGGTTGGTGTTTATTCTTCATTCATTCATGATGCTGAAGAACATTCATGTTAGAGACATTCAAGCACTTCTTCACATTTAGATTAACAGTTACACTAACAAATAGGTACTGAATTTTCAACAAATGTTCAGTAAAGAGAGGATTGAGGAACTTTCTTTTTTGATTGTTAACATCAGGTCAAACTAAGTATATTTTTTAGCTCTGGTTCACAATTTTATTTTTTTTATAAAATTTTTAGAATTATAAAAAAATAGAATTTTGGACATTTCTCAACATAGTTTACAACATTGTTTTTTTAAGCAATAAACATTAAACTGTATCAAGTAAATTATCTTTCCAGAATGGCTGACAGGACTGTAATAATAACTTAAGCAAACTCTGAATTATAGTTACTGATAAAGTTGTATTTTTCATAAAGGATTTATATTTATAAGAAATGCTCTGAATTTAAGGAACGAGGGAAATCATGTCAGAAGTAACAGGCTTTAATGAAACATGTAGGACACAGATAATAAAATTGCTAATAAAATTGTTAATTTAAAACCAGTTAAAGCCGCTGTCAGTCTAGACAGCAAGCAAAGTTCTGCAATTGTCATGAATTGATGTCACACTCTGTGCATCTTTTTTTTTTTTTTTAAAAACTAGAAAAGTAAGGTAAAAAAGTTGCTTGAGAAAGCCTGTTAAGTTTGAAATAGCTAAGAGTCTTAGTTTAGTAATTTAGCTAGAATGTTAGATAGATAGATAGATAGATAGATAGATAGATAGAATATTTAAATAAATAATAGAATATCAGTAAGTTTGCTTTATCAACCAGACTTAATAAAAAGCTTATCAATAAGTGAAAGGAATATCAATCTAAAAGTTGTTGTCAGTATTATGTATATTTTTATGTTAACATTATTCTAGTTAAGTTTCATTTATCCAATTATTACAGTTTTTCTCAATTGCTAAAACACTAAAACCCATTGGCTGAACAAAGTTCTCAGTTGCCTGAACTCATTTAGCTAATTGTGCAGTCTGTTGTCAATACCTTAACCCTCTGGGGTCGACAAACGCGCCGGCGTGTTTTGCTGGATTTTCTTCACATAGTAGCACAATAAACTTAAATTTCTCCGTCATTTATGGTCATACAGAAAAAAGAAATATGAAAAAAGAATCTGTGATATTTCTACTTTTGTATGTGTCCACTTACAATCAAATCAAAACATTGTGCTTTTGTAAAATAAAGAAAATAAACAGGGTGTGCTTTCTGCCTCTCTGTCTCGCTGAACTTTTTTTTCTTGAGCAAGTCTATAAACTGAAACAAAACTAAGCGAATACTTGTCACACATTTATGAGCCTTATACCTTTATAAACATTTAAAGGTCCCATTCCATGGATTATTTTTATTATTTTATCATGTTTCCAGGGGTGCCCTTATAATGTTAGTATGTTTTTTAGATCAAAAATTGTTATAATTTAGAAATAAAAGGCATATTTCCTAGCCTGATTTCATCACCTGGTTTGAACACTCTGTTTGAAGGGGCGTGTCTGTGTGAGACTTCAGTGTAAACGCCCACTGCTGTGATTGGCTGACATGCTTGCATATGAAATATCTGGCATTACATGTGGAACTATCTGGAAAACTTTTACTATTACAGCTATTTTACTATTTAGATCTATTTCAATCACATAAAAAATTGCAGTGATGATGAGCATTGAGCAGATGACAGTCTGTTGATCGCGTGAAAAAAGATCTTATCATTGCAACGCAGTTTCTGCACTCACTAATGATTTCACCAATGCAAACATGAGGCATATAAATACAGTAAGCGCTTCGTTGTGCAGTGTAACAGCGTCATTGATTTCATAACGAGTTTTGGCAAGTGTCCATATAAACTCGTGCTGTGTGATTGACAGCTTGGCCGAATGGAAAGGGATTGTTCTGTGATCGCTTTCTGTATATTAATCACAGTTTAAGTAAGATTATTTTCATCCTACTAAGAGAAACGATGTGAAGTTGATCGCTACTTCCATATTAAATCACTACTTGTACTTACTGCTTGCTGGAATATAGTTGAAATTGCCCCCTTCGTCAGTATGAAACGCTGGGAGAAGCCTGCTTGATATTATCCCAGGTTAGAGAAACAGTCCGTGGAGAAATGGACAGAGCAAACTTCGAATTAAACTTTTGCGGTATCCGATTATAGATAAACATCAACCACGTCTGTTGACATTTCGCCATCAATACACCTGTGTTCCTGTGGGCGGAGGTTACGGTTCTAGTGACATCACTAAAGCAGGATGTAGAGGGGTGTAGTCCAATCGAGCCGTTTTTTGTAGTCAACTTCTGTTAAATAAAATATCTCGCTTGGCATTGAACTTTGAGCGTTATAATTTTACAGATATTATTTATACTCTAACAACAACATTACACACTAACTAAACTTTGAAACATGGAATCGCATGCAACGGGACCTTTAAAGGTATAGTGGAGGATCTTTCCGAATTTTAGATAAGACCCGCCCTCTCCACTTTTTGAATAAATTTGATTGATTCACCAGAATGACTGACAATTAGGAGGACCAATAGTATAGGTGATCCACCCGGAAGTAAAAAATCCTCAATTATACCTTTAAGTGTGTACTTTTAAATGATCGGATTCAAACTGAAAACAAATATTCTCTGTTTAAGTAATTTGTATAAAACCAACAAGATGTCCAGCTTCTCACGCGCTTGCTCATTATTTTTAATTTGGCCACGCCCACGCGCGCAAAAGAGATTCACATGCAAATCTCCACATGGAACGCGAATGCGCTCATTACCTCAAAAACAAAGCACCAAAACACTTCACAAGTCTCTGCTTTTCGTCGAGTTTGAAAGACGTGCCGTGAGCTTACATTGGATTTACCTCAGAAGAAGAAGAACGCGATTTGAAGACAAGAAAGATGTAAGGTAAGAAATTCTTAATTATTAGTTTATGTTATTGTTGCATAAACTTCACATTGCAGTTGAACCGTTACTGTGTTTGTGGATATCTGCTCAAACATAGATATGTATAACATGGTAACCATAATGTTTCATATTTTGGAGCGAGCTCTGCGTTTGAATGTATCATATTTTGGAGCGCGGTCGCGTTTGAAAAGCAAAACGCACCAAACAAAGGCTTCATGTTTTTACTATTATCTCATTTCATATCATCATAACGAATAGAAACATTTGAAGTAACATAATAATCAATATATTTTTCTCTAGCGTAGTTATTACTGAAATCTTTTGGAAGATTTATATGCTGCTATAGGTTATTGTTATTATTATTTTATGCAGCACTGTGCATAGCCTATGCTTACAAGGCACAACAAAACTGGTGTTCATTATATTATATATTGTTGGAAACATTTATGTGTGTGTGTGAGTATTCTGTGAATTTTAAAAAGCAATTTTAACCAGAAAAATCTGGCTTTTAACCGGAAAAATCAGAAAAAAAGGGAACTATATTCCCTATAGTTTCTCTTGATATCAGTTCACTTTTTTTCTTTCAGGGATCAGATGCCACTGAGTCCTGCTGACTTCAACATTCACATGAGTCTCTGTATATGAACATGGTAAAGTGAAAATCAAACACTTTGGAAATGAAAGGTATGTACAATGTTTTTAGGAATGGCACAAAGGTCTCTGTCTTTGGATCATTGTTTTCAATAGTGTGCTTTTTTGTCATTTATTGTGTTGTAAATAAATCCAAACAATCAAAAAGCCATTATTTTTTAAATCTCCTCATTCTTTGTGCAAGGTTGCTCAGAATGACAGGGCCTGATCACTCCTAATAGGGCCGTTAGGGGAGTGTCTTTGTCTTTCTCAGGTGTGAAAAGCTTACATATAAATGATGTGATCACACCTCCTGCATAAAGCTTTCTCACACAAAACACGTCTTACAGTTTCTAAATCAATATATTGTCTTATCTGAATGAGCAGTCAGAGTGATTTTCACATAGTTTTGGAGCAAATATTCTAGGCTATGTGATAAAGTCTTTTTTCAAAAGTCTTGTGAAGAAATATTCAGTATGGGTTTCATGACCTTATTTCAGTGACAATTTTTTTGTATTTTCACAAACCACGGATAAATGTCATTATCTCAAAACTACAAACATTTACATACATGCTGCTGATATATTATTGTAGCAGAGTTTGTGCTGAATACAGTGTAATCAGACTCTAGCCATGAAAATGTCACAATTAACAGAAATAAGCACAAATGTCAGAGCATGTCAGAACACCTCCAGGACCCAGAAAACACCTCAGACCCCAGAGGGTTAAACCATTTTACATGGTAAAACACAATTTGCAGATCTCACTTAGACTTTTCAGCAAAACTCTAAGCACATTCTCAATCTCAAAACACATTCTGCACTCTAATGCACATACCATCCATACTGGTAAACACAAGTGGCAACAATCAAATACAAATAGAGAACACATGTCATTGATTAAACACAACCACTCAAAACTGATTTAATCTGTTTCAAATGATGCCCAAAGACAAGAAGAAGCACACTGATCACATGTTTACTCCTTTGTTTGTTGTCCCTTTTATTATTGTATACTGTAGTACAGTGCATTGTAGGTTGTTTACTGTACAATGAACAAATTGCATGGCCCTGAACATTGTGCTTTCCATTTGTTACAGTTTTTTTCCAATTGCTAACACACTAAAATGACATGCACAGCACAATTATTTGAACTGACACACAGAGAGCAAAACTTCTTCTCAAGTCTCCAAAATTCTAAACACATTTTCTGCTTTACACACATTTTGCATTTCAAAATGGCACTTTTTAAATGCACTGAACACAGTTCTCTGCATAAGACACAACAATCTGACATAAACTCACATGTTTGCCATTTCAAAACACTGCCATTCAAAATGACACTACATGAGCTAATTGGCCAATTACATGTGCCACCTGGCCAAACACCTCAATGGTTAATTGTTAACGCTTCAATAAGGATGTAAGCACTATGAAAAGACCACAGGTGAGAACCTTTTTTTTTTACAACAACAATGGAAGACATTGCAGAGAGAGGAAGAGGAAGAGGGAGGTTGAGAATAAGAGGGGGAGGAAGAGTGAGAGGTAGGGGTAGAGCAGGTAGAGGAGTTCATGGCCAAAGAAGACAAACACTTTCAAATGAAATCAGAGCAACCTTAGTAGATCATGTCATCAACCATGGGCTGACAATGCGTGAGGCTAGACAGAGAGTGCAGCCAAACTTGAGCCGTTTTACTGTCGCCTCTGTCATTCGGATCTTTAGACTGGAGAACAGGTATGTAACCAAAATTTCATGTAGTACACATGTATTATACCCCATGTCATAGTGTATCAGTTGGGTGACACCTGTTTACTTAGTGTATGACATCAGCTATTCATGAACTGTACAAGTTTCCTGTACAATGTACTCTACTGTGGGGGGAAATATTTAGGCTGCATTGTCCAAGCCCTATATATATTTTTATTTTATTTTTTCTAAAGGACTGAGAGACGACACCATGTCGTTCACCGGGGGTACAGGAAGCTGGCATTGTAAACTTGGTTTTGGAAAATAATGAAATCAGATTACGAGAAATTCAAAGCCACATCATCCAAGACAACACCTTATTCAACAACATTTAACGAGTCAGTCTGTCCACATTGGCTCGCATTCTCAAGCAAAACCAAATCAGAATGAAACAACTTTATAAGGTGCCGTTTGAGAGAAACTCTCAAAGAAACAGAGTTCAGACGAGCATATGTGGATGTAAGTACTATATTGACTGCAGTACACTACACGCAACATTGTTTCCCAGTGTACTGGATAACACCATATTGACTGGTTTTTGTTCTTTGTTTTCAGGGAGTACTGGAAATGGATGCTCATGCAATCCCACATGAGTTCATCTTTATAGATGAGGCTGGGTTCAACCTAGCACAGACCAGAAGAAGGGGGAGAAACGTCATTGGCCACAGAGCCATTATAGATGTTCCTGGCCAACGTGGTGGGAACATCACAATGTGCGCTGCCATCTCCAGTATGCATGGTGTCCTCCACCGTCATGCCAACCTTGGACCATACAACACAGCCCATATTCTCACATTTCAGTGAGACTTCACAACATTCTCATACCACCAGAGCATATGAATGATGCAGACCATCAAAGAAACCGGTACGTTGTAGTATGGGGCAACGTGAGCTTTCATCGTGCAGCCCCAGTCCAAAACTGGTTTGCTGACCACCCAACATTTCTCGTGCAGTACCTCCCACCATACTCACCATTTCTGAACCCCATAGAAGAGTTCTTTTTTTTTTTACTGTAATATATTTTTTTCTGAAATTTTCTTTTTCAGTTTACTGTTTTTTGTAAGAATATTTTTGTTCAGTCCCATGTAAATATATCTGCTGTGCATATGTTGCACTGACTTGTTTACTGTAGTGGAAAAATACAATTAAAAAATGTTGCAACAGCATGTGTGTGTATCTGCAAATATTTCTGTGCATGTGAACAATCTGATACATATTTTAGTATTATGGCAAAGCATACTAAAGATGGGGGTGCTTTTCATTATGCCCAACAGTGTGTAGTTGGTTAGGCAAAAATCGGGTAATATGAATGAAGTGTGTGCCATTTCATTCAAAAGTTTGATTTTGATAATGCTATGTGTAGTTTCGGTTGCAGTGCTTCATTTTGCAGGATATATGAGGTATTTTGCAGTTTGGGTGTGTGGTTTTGTGAATTGTGTTAAGTATTTTGATAAAACCAGACTAGTTTGAAAAATTGTGTGTTAGCAATTGGAAAAAAACTGTAACAGTACTGACTGTTCAAAAGATTTTGCAAATCCCATTGAACTCTATAGGTAACGACGGAACTTGCGACCATAGTTGGCTTTGGGAAACGCACCCCAGAGTAGTAATTTCTGATCAATTTTGAGCTACTATGAAACATGTTTTCATTCATCAAAAGACAATGATGGAAAAATATGAAATTTGTTTTGAGATTAAAAAATGTACTTCTCCGTGAGAACTATATGTTTTGAACAATGTGTTTTCTATTTTTTGGTGTATTGTTTACTGACTACTTGATAGTGTATATCATTTTGATCACTTTGTTTATGATTTGAGAGCAGTGTTTGATTTTGAACACAGGTAAAACTGTTTTGAGGCGAAAGTTTCATTTTGCAAGAGGAGTCAGAGGTTTTGTAAATAGTGCTTGAAGATGAGGTTTTGTGTTTAATGTTTTCAGAAAATGGAGAAAGGTTTCAGAAATTGTGTTTTAGCAACTGAGAAAAACTGTAACATAGTACCTTATTCATGGTCGATTTTCAAGGACATATGCAAATAATTTATAAAAGTTAATCTAAATGATTACAATATTTTAGGGCTTACTTTTATGTCCTTTCACTTCATATTTCTCTTTTTATATTTCACTATTTTGATGTAGCCTACTAAAAATGAAATATTTTTTTCTTTCATTTCAGACCTGATGGAAGTGAAGGAGGAGAGTGAAGAACTGAGTGAAGTGGAGGAGAAACATAATGTCAAACCTGGAGAAAAACCTTTGAGTCGCTCAAAGACTAAAAAGACATTTTTAAAGAAAAGAAGAGCCAATAAATATTTCACCTGCACTCAGTGTGGAAAGAGTTTCACAACCAAACATAATCTTGAGATTCACATGAGAGTTCACACTGGAGAGAAGCCGTTCTCATGTGATCAATGTGGGAAGAGTTTCAGTCAATTAACACACCTTAATGTTCACATGAGGATCCACAATGGAGAGAAGCCATTCTCATGTGATCAATGTGGAAAGAGTTTCTCAAACAAACAAAATCTTGAGTGTCACATGAGAGTTTACACTGGAGAGAAGCCATTCACATGTGATCAGTGTGGAAAGAGTTTCACAACCAAACAAAATCTTGAGTGTCACATGAGAGTTCACACTGGAGAGAAGCCGTTCACATGTGATCAATGTGGAAAGAGTTTCTCAAACAAACTAAATCTTGAGTGTCACATGAGAGTTTACACTGGAGAGAAGCCGTTCACATGTGATCAGTGTGGAAAGAGTTTCACAACCAAACAAAATCTTGAGTGTCACATGAGAGTTCACACTGGAGAGAAGCCGTTCACATGTGATCAGTGTGGAAAAAGTTTCACAACCAAACATAGTCTAGAGCGTCACACGAGAGTTCACACTGGAGAGAAGCCGTTCACATGTGATCAGTGCAGAAGAACATTTCTTGTGTCATCAAACTTGAAGAAACACCTGACAGTTCATACAAAGGAGAAGCCATATTCATGTTCTGAATGTGGAAAGAGTTTTTCAGTGCAGCAATCTTTACATAGACATCAGAAAACTCACACTGGTGTGAGAGAGTACATGTGCTTTGAGTGTGAAAAGACTTTTATAACAGCTGAACATTTAAAACAGCACCAGAGAATTCACACTGGAGAAAAACCTTACAAGTGTTCACACTGTGACAAGAGATTCAATACTTCATCATATCTGAAAACACATGAGAGGATCCACACTGGAGAAAAACCTTACAAGTGTTCACACTGTGACAAGAGATTCAGTCAGTTACAACATCTGAAAAAACATGAGAGGATCCACAGTAGAGAGAAACCGCACACATGTGATCAG
This sequence comes from Squalius cephalus, assembly GCF_949319135.1. Classification (NCBI taxonomy): domain Eukaryota; kingdom Metazoa; phylum Chordata; class Actinopteri; order Cypriniformes; family Leuciscidae; genus Squalius; species Squalius cephalus. The sequence continues at coordinate 17,848,476 of NC_137122.1, forward strand.
TGTGGAAAGAGCTTCACTTTTAAAAGTCACCTGAAGATACACATGAAGATCTGTTAGATCCAGGGCTGGAAATGGCTGAGATTCATTGGGGGGACTCTAGTTGGGAAGATTTTTTACTTTTAACCCCCTGGGGTCGACAATCACGCCGGCGCGATCTGCTCGCTTTTTTTCTTATCAGACTCAAAATACTCTGTCGGTTTTGATTTTACATATAAGTGTTATACATCATTCAATCCTGTTAAGTGTCTATTTTTTTGTGTATACTCACAATAAAAACAAATTGTTGTGCTTTTTGCCAAATAAAGAAAAATAAACATGATGCGAGTTCTGCCTTCTCTCTGTCAGTTAAGTCCATTCTGAAACGCGTCCGAAAATGAACTGTAACTCAGTGAATACTCAGTCCCACAGGTATACAGATACACCGGCAAATAGCTTAAATTCTCTTCTTTTAAATTAAATAATTTTTATAAAAAAAACAAACAAATATTTTCAGTTTATGTAAATCTGTATGAAAAGAGAGAGATGTCAGTCGTTCTCATTTCATCTTAATTAAGTGTTAATGTGACCACGCCCACGGATCCAGCTGAGGATTGCAGTAAGTTCTTTATTCTTAAATTCTTTGTTCTAATCGCGATATGCAATAGTGTCTGTAAACCACAAAAATACTGTTTAATGACTAGATGTTCTAAAATATAAAATATGATATAATCTATAATAACATTAAACAGGCTAATTTCATGTTTCCTGCAAACAATATTTTCTTAATTATCAAGACAACAACATTTAGGAATTTTCTGTGGCACAAACACATTTATTCAACAGAATCTCTACTTGGAGAAAATTATTTGATTTTGGCCAAATTAAAGAATTAAAGTCTATGAATTTGCATATTTGGTACATACAGAATTGAACATGTCAAACAAACATTTTAAATACATTTGTCCTTGGGTTAGAATGTTTTAGATGGTTCTCATCTGAAGGTAATATGATGCCATAAAGAATTGCATGCGCAGGGTAAGATTTGTGAAAGTGTGCATAAGTTTGCAAGCATTTAAATTTGCATGCGCAAGAGATTTGTAAAGGTGTAAATTGCCTTTCAAATGTAAAACGCCTTTCAAGCATTTTACTGTTATTCGTAAGTGTAATGCATGTATTGTGAAGCTGCAGCTTCATGCTAACGGAAAATAAATAGGATCTGTATTCTTCTGACTTCCATTTTTCCGCGCTTACACTTTTGACGCACAAATACAGCCAAAAGCATTGCAGGCCTGTGAACAGCAATTTGCAACCCCGAAAACAACAGACCAGGATCTGCAAAACAGATTCATCCCTTAAAACCAACATTTGTGTAAAAAAATAAACTGTTGCAAATGTTTGAATGACTTGTTGTGTGCATGGGGCAAAAAAGTTCCCGAAATAACCCGATTTGTACAGTTGTGTCGCATCACGCTAGGGCAGATCTCAAGGGGGTTGCTTGCGAGGATTGTGAAAGATTATCAATTCGTGTGCTGCACTACCGCCTGGCCATTTTCAATGAGGATCATTCATGGGGCTCGCAGATGAATCTGGCAGGGGATCTCGAGACTGCTGAGGCATGCTCTTGGGATTCCTCTGCCAGTGCCGACGTTCTCCCTTTTCGCGCAGAAGCCTGCTCGGCGGCTTCTTCCGCACGAGTGGAGAACCCGATGCTCGAGCTTTTCTGCTTCTGAGGAAGTACGCTCAGCATCAAAGGTGGGGATTTTGGGGATGACTCGCCACCCCATGCCCCTGCATATGAGGAGCTGGTGGAGGTTGTCTGTCGTGCAGTGGCCCGTTTGAATTAGTGATGGCTGGTTCGTGAACGAATCGTTCTTTTGAACCGGTTCTTTTTAGTGAACTGGTCGAACCAGTACACTAAATCGGACTGAATCGTTCGAAACAGTTCGCGTCTTGCGTCAGCGCTTGAAGTTAAGTTACTCACTTTCGGACATGCCTGAGTCCTGACTCCTGACTCCTGACAGTCCCTTCGACTCAAAATAAACCAATATCCCGGAGTAGGCATATATGTTACTCCAGTAAATCAAACAGTTCACTGAACTGAGACATGTTGTGCTCAGAGAAGTGATGAGCACGAGCAGTTGATACTGAGCATGCGCGCACTACCGAACGTACAGGTACAGCGGTTCTCGGACCACCAGTACAGAACCGAGAACTGTTTATTTCGGACACGTTCGATACGGAGAACCGATGAGCTGATGAGCTGAGCATGCGTGCGATGTTTTCAGAGGGACGAAATGCATGTTTTATTTTATTGAACATCAATAAGTGTAACAAAATAAAACATGTTAGAAACATGTTTATCACATAGGCTACTGCCTTTTCACTGTATTATTTTAAAGATTGGAAACAATGAATGGATTATAAAACTAAACATTTATTATTATACTAAAACATTATTTTCAGGAACAGATCATTTAATTTCTAAGTAAGGTGATATACATTTTTGATGTAAACTCTTGCCAAGGTTTTAAAGGGTGCATTAAATGTTTATAATGTGTTAATCAAAACATAACGTATTAAACATACTGGAGACATGCATCGAGTTTTTAGTTTTGTCAACTGAATTAGCCTAGTAAGGTTTCAGTAGTTTTCAGCTCACACACAGGCATATGCTACGGTTCGGTTCTCGAGTCAAGAACTGGTTGTTGCAGCAGTTCTCGGATCACCAGCAGAGAACCGAGAACTGTTTCTTTCGGACACGTTCGATACGGAGAACCGATGAGCTGGAGAGACTGCGCATGCGTGATCGCACCGTCTCTGAACCGAACTTTCTTTTGGCCATCTGATGCTGTGTTTATATACTGTTTATGACTATGTGCTGTGCTGATACATGAGCACGGGTGAACCAAGGACTTGAATGAGGGGCCAATTTCGGCGAAATGTAAGTTTATTTAATTACAAATAAAATAAAATTGATGAAGACCAGTTTATTCACTTTAAGACATGTAAAACATCCGCGTTTGCGCATCGCCTTAGGCCTACTACAGCAGTGGTTTTCAAACTTTTTCAAGAGCGACCCTTTTTTTTTTTTTTTTTAATTGACGCGACCCATAGGCCTATATAGGCCTATTCTTAAGCCTTTTGTTAACAACCGCTTTTGATGATGCACGTGCAGTGGCTTATCCGTGACGCGATCGTAACGCAAAGTTGATTCTGCACTCTTTTGATCTAGCTAAAGCTACAGGGATGCTAATGAACCGGTAAACCATTAACCATTGTAAGAATTTTAACCAATTAATAGCCTACTATCGTTTGTTGTATGCTTAAAAAATTCACTAAAAATATTCCACAACAAATCCTTTAAATTTAATGATATTCAGAACAGAACAAGAATGAAAAAAAATATATATCTATAAACAAGCCAAAGCGAAATAATTTAAAGCGAAAGTGAAAGTAAGCGGCGTTGGGCTCACGTAACTCTCTCATTCGAATACATTTTTTTCCATATTCGCGATTTATTTGGATGCTAAACTATTATTTATTATAGGCTTATAAGAAAAAATGAAAATGATTATCCCCCCAAATTTTAAATATTTATTAGGCTTCAAAAAATATAAAAACTTTTAATTTAAGTGAACTTAAAACAAACCTTACATAAACCCATTATAAATGTCATATTTACCTGTGCCTTTCCTGTCTAACAGGTATGAAATATACAAAAAATTGAATAAGATTATCAAAACATTCTGCACTGCATAAATTATAAACTAAATATAGATAAATCCTTATTAAAGCTACAAGCATTCTTTAGTCAAGAGCAGTTAGTAATTTTCTCTGAGAATTAGCTGCTGCCACTTTAGGATCAGCCACAGCTGACGATCTCACGCATCCCATTCTCTCACTAGCCTACTCTTTACTTTAATTTAAGATTTTATTTAACTCATTTAAGACTGTTATTGTGAGGATACTCGACAAAACGGACATGGCATACATGTGTGTTGTTCGTTCTAGCGCGAAAGAGAACTTGATACTGGCGCGCGTCTATCTGTGGGTCGTGTGTGTGTGTGTGTGTGTGTGTGTGTGTCAGGAGGACATTCACTGACAGCGCGTTCTCTTTTGTCTTGTCGCGCATGAAAAAGCATTTGCATGAATAAGAGCGGGATCATATAACGATAGCTTAGTTACTGTTGTTGTTTCTGGCGTTTCATCGCCTGTGCCGCAAACGCGATACCACGGAGGAGCAGGACCGAGCCTATGTCGATGCGTCCGCGTCCGGGAACATCGCGTGCACAGTGCACACTATATAAACAAATTATAGCAAACGGGATTTTGGATTTTGAAAAGTGGGGAGGACATGTCCCCCCTGTCCCCATAGGAAATTACGCTCGTGGGCTTCTTTGTACTTCACTCACGTTCCAATATCGATCCCTCTTCAGAAAATCACCCTCTTCACATGCGCAAAAATGTGCTTGGAAACATCACAGTGGAGCGGTGCTTACGCTGAATGGCACGAACTGTAGGCTATTGACTATTTAAACAGAGCAGTGTAATTTTTATGTGAGGTTGACTATTTTATTTTGATAAATGAACCGGCTGCGATGTCAAGATTGCAATGCTGGAATGCGTGTGAGGAGCCACCGGCACGATGGAATCATTTAAATATACTCCGTTATTTTGTTCAGGACATCATTCGAAACTGCAAAGTATTTATTTATATTTGTGTACACTCGCAATAAAACACAACATTGTGCTTTTGTAAAATAAAGAAAACAAACAAACTGCCTTCTCGGTTTCCTTTCCGTCAACTTGTTTGTGAGGCGCCGCGCCAAACGAACCAAACTCAGCAGCATGCTGTCAGTTTTTTCTTTCGTTTTATTAATCTATTAATTGTTTAAATAGCCATATTGCGTGCGTTTCTTTTATATAGGCCTATAGACTATGGTTTTATGAAAACAAATTTTGTTTTTTAATTTAATTATATTTTCCTTAAATCATCCTGGCGACCCATTTTTTAAGTCTCGCGACCCACCCGAGGGTCGCGACCCAGGGTTTGAAAACCACTGTACTACAGGGTTCATTTTCAAAACGTAAATGTAAGAAACCTATCCAAGATGATTATGACAATGAGTCCGAAACGAACGAACTGTCCGAAAGAACCGGTTGGCGGAAAAGAACCGGACTTCCCATCACTAGTTTAAATATTAGTTGGCCACAAGAGAGGCAGGAAGCGCTTATTAAAAGCAAGTTGGACGAGCTCTTCCTGCAGCACAGAGAGCGACCTCATCACCAGGGTTTACCGTTCTTTCCAGATTTACGCAATGAGTTGTGTAAATCGTGGAACAAACCACACTCTTCCCGCGTGTCCAACCCCCCTGTATTGAATTATAGTAATATTTTGGGGGCACGGGAGAACGGTTATTGGATGATGCCTCGGGTGGAACAGCCGTTTACCACTTATTTATCCCCTGAATCTGCATCATCCCTGAAAACCCCGGTGCTGCCCACTAAACCCTGCAGGGACACATCATCTTTAGTGGGCAGGGCTTATATGGCTGTGGGTTGGGCTGGTGCTAGTCTGCACACTATGGCAGTACTACTAGCATACCAGGCCGACCTTCTTAAGAATATTGATGAGGGCGAGGGTCCAACTTCCGAGGATATTGCGGAGTTGAGGAAGCCTGCAGACTTGTCTCTCCGAGTCACCAAGGAAACGGCCTGTGCTATCGGCCGTTCAATGGTGGCTATGGTGGTCTCGGAGAGACACTTGTTGGGGCGGCAGTGGCTCAGTGGTTCATGAAGATTGTCTACAAACTGGAGGGTTGGTGGTTCAATCCCCGGTTCCACCTGACCAGCAAGACACCTAACCCCAGCTGCTCCTGACGAGCTGGATCGCCTTGCATGGCTGACACCGCCGTCGGTGTATGAATGAGTGAGTGAATGGGTGAATGTGAGGCAATATTGTAAAGCGCTTTGGTGGTCATTGGGTCTGTGAAAGCGCTATATAAATGTAGTCCATTTACCATTTACCATTTACTTGTGGTTAAATCTGTCGGGCATCAAGGAGAAAGGCATTTCGCCTTCTGGCCTGTTCGGCGATGCTGTAAACACAGTCGTCGACAGGTTTCAGGAGGTGAAGAAACAGTCTGCAGCCTTCAGACAATATCTCCCTCGCCGCTCCAAATAAGAAGCCTGCCCCCATTGGGAAACCGCAGCCATCTGCCAGCTCCTCCACCTACAGACAGGCGCAAAAAGAGAGCGTTGCATCTAGACAGACGCCTCCCTCACAGGCTGGGGTGCGGTCATGGACGGCCGCTTTATGAGAGGCCTAAGGCAGGACCATCATTCTTCCTGGCACATAAATTGCCTCGGTGTCCCGAGCTCTGAGGAACTTCCTGCCGGACCTCAAATGTCATCATGTCCTTGTGGGGTCAGACAATATGTCAGTGGTGGCCTATATAAACCATCAGGGGGGTCTGAGGTCCCGCCCTCTATGCAGACTGGCGCATCAGATCCTCCTGTGGTCCCAAGGGAAACTGTTGTCTCTCAGTGCAACATATATCCCGGGGAATCAGAATTAGGGAGCAAACATCCTGTCGAGGCAGGGGCTGAGGCCTGGGGAATGGAGACTCCACCAGTAGAAGTGGGTCTATTTGCATCTCGAGAGACGACTCACTGTCCACTGAGGTTCTCCCTCACACATCCAGCCCCCCTGGGTGATGGGCCTCTGGGGAGACAGCAGTTGGTCGTACGTTTACTCCGTAGGGCTTGGAGGATGAGACCTGCGGCTCAGGGTTCCCACATGGGACCTGGCAGTGGTTCTCGAAGGGTTGGTTGAGCCCCCCTTTGAACCTCTGGAGTCGGCTGAGGCCAAGAACCATTCCCTAAAGGTGGCTTTTTTGTTGGCCATTACTTCTCTGAGGAGGGTAGGAGATCTTCAGGCACTCTCTAGATCTCATAGGTGCCTGGAGTTTCCTCCAGGCGACATTAAAGCCATCATACATCCCAGCCTGGGATATTTGCCTAAGGTGCCATCCAATGTGGCACGGCCTACGGTTCTGCAGGCTTTTCATCCTCCACCTCACGTGACGGCGGATGAGGAGAGACGTCATCTGCTCTGCCCTGTCAGAGCTCTCAAAGTATATATTCAGAGGTCCTCTTCATCTGGGAATTCAGACCAGTTGCTAGTGTGTTTCAGGTCGCCCAAGAAAGGGCTTCCCGCCTCCAAGCAGACCATTAGCAACTGGATCGTTCAAGCTATATCTATGGCCTACCAGGTGCGCAGTTTGCCTTCACCTTTGGCCGTGAGGGCTCATTCATACAGAGGCATGGCGTCCTCTAGAGCCCTCTCCTTAGGGGCCCCGATCCAAGAAGTCTGCGATGCAGCAGGATGGGCCACTCACACTTTTATTAGATTTTATAGCCTGGACATTCCATCTACTCCTGGCACCCTTGTGCTCTTGTGTCTGCCTGTGCGCAGCTTCACACTCGGACACACAGGGCTCGTTGTGGCATAGTAGGTACACATTCCCCCAAAGTGTCATTCGACGCAGTTCGCGTTCCCTCGAAAGGGAACGTCTCAGGTTACGACTGTAACCCTTGTTCCCTGAGAAAGGGAACGAGAACTGCGTCCCTTCGCCACGCCTTCCACTGCCTGGAAGCTTGCTTTATCACAGAAGCTAACTCTGTTGTGTGCCGGCGTCCTTTTGTAGCTTCTGCATATGCTGTCACACGTTACGTCATGACGCAACACCAATCAAGATTGGCTTAGTTTCATTCATGCTTCAGAGGCGCTACGCTGAGGGGCGTTTCCCCAAAGTGACATTCGACCCAGTTTTCGTTTTCCTTCTCAAGGAACAAGGATTACAGTTGTAACTCGAGACGTTTTGCAAGCGAGGAGGGCGGGTCAATCAAATGAGCTTCTCGCTGACTCTCAATTTACTCTTATCTGATTGATAAATGATTGTTACTAATAAACTTTTTTATACAATAAATTTGTATTATACAATAATATAATGCATAATGTATTATGCAATAAATTATACAAAAATGTTATACATTAACCCTCTGGGGACCAAAAACGCGCCCGCGCGTTTTGCGCGTTTTTTTTTTTTAGCAATGAAAATAAACACTAAATGCTCTGTTAATTTTGATCTTTCATTTTCGTGTAATACATCAAACGATCCTGTTCAGTTTCTATTTTTTTTCTGTATACTCACAATAAAAATAAAGTGTTTTGCTTTTTGACAAATAAAGAAAAATTAACATGATGCGATTTCTGCCTTCTCACTGTCAGTAAACTCCCATTTGAAACGCGTTCGAAAATGATCTATAACTCCGCGAAAATTCAGTCAAACAGGCAAACAGACCCACGGGCATAAAGCTTGAGATCGCATCTGTTAAATGAAGTAACTTATATAAAAAACAAATATTCTCATCTTCTGTAATCTGTATAAAAAGAGAGCGACTCCAGTCGAGCTCATTACGAGCTAATTCACAGTAATGTGACCACTCCCCGGAGAGCGCGTGCTATTCAAACGCAAATTCTGAGAACTATTGAAGATCTGTGAAACGCCCACATCAGCTGTAAACAAAGCGCGTCGCGATCGAGTGAGGCATAATATAGCCTACCTTATGGAGAAAAGACTCCTCAGAACAGTGCTGATATGAGGAACAATATATCCTGATATGAGGAGCAGATCCCGCTGAGGAGTGAGGTAGGCTGTTTTCTTTTCTCAAGTGTGGAATAACGTTATGGAATAACGTTAGTGTAGGCCTATGCAAACCGCAAAAAGATGAATCGCATTTCTATAATATGACTCGCCTTTCTGTGAGATGAATGAAGGGTACATATTTGTAAAGATTTGTAAGACTGTTTAGCCTAAATATAAATCGCGCGTCTGTGTGTGAAAGAATAAACTGCTTTGCTATAGCCTACTGAGATGAGTAAAAATCGACTGGAATATGTTGAAATAAAATGTAGTTGTATAAGCAACGTATTAAACTGCAAATTAGCATTTATATGCCCTAATATTTCATAAAAACAACGCTACAGTCAGTCACTTGTTGACTAGATTTGGGTACAGTTTTTAGGCTACTGTAAAATATACTGCCACATAAAATAAGCTTTTGTTTAGCAATTTCTGCTCATATCTAACGTTTTATATATATATATATATATATATATATATATATATATATATATATATATATATATATATATATTTGTCAAAAATAAAGTCATAGACTAAGATGTTAGATGTTCCAATGCGGCTATATTCAAACTAATGAATACATATGATAAAATGTAGGCCTGTAATCTTTTTTCTTTTTCTTTTTTACAAAGAAAGAGTACACTTGAAATATTGTTGAAATTGTAATTATTGTTGTAATTGTAACATTTTTAATAAAATAGCAAAACATATTTACAAGAGAGATGTAAGCAAAATCTTAAATGGTCAATATAAGTCTTCTTCTAAATACATCCTTTGTCCTTGCATTGTGGCTCAGTCAGTGTCACACCTGAAAGGATGGCTCATTAGGCAGAGTCATTATGCAGAGTGGGTGTGAACTACTCCTCCCCCTCGCATATTGGCTTTCCAAGCAAAACCTGTTTTACACCATTTAAATCAATGTATTTTTTTTTTTGTGAACGATAAAGCAAGACTATTTTCATATAATTTTGAAGCTAGAACTCAAAGGGACCACATCCATTGGTCAAAAGTCTTGTGGACACATATTTAATATGTGTTTTGTGGTCTTAATTCAGCAACTTTCATTTTTATTTTTTCCAATAACCACGCATAAACATTATTCTCTTAAAAATACAAACATCTACATACAAGTTGCTCGCATATTATGGTAGCCCTGTTTGTGCTATATATAGTGAATTTACACCTTTGTCATTAACATGTTTATAAATAACTGAAAAAAGCACAAATGTCAAGGCATGTCAGAACATCTCAAGGGCCCCAAAAACACCTTGGTCCCCAGAGGGTTAAACAATTAGTAAAAATTGTTACTAATTGTTGATAATAAACAATGATTGTTCAATAAAAAAGCCAGTTGCCAGATTTATTCAGATCCCCATTTATTTATTTATTTAACATGTATGTGTGCATTAAAAGTACCATTTCGGCAACGAGAATGTTTCTGAGCCAAATTTAAGATAAAGATGTGTTCTGGCAACTGGTGTGTGTGGTGTGATCTTCTCTTATGCATGCATATTTAATTTACGCTTGCAAACTTATATATACTTTCACAAATCTTACCCTGCACATGTACTTTAAAAAATCAACAATTATTAAACACATTTAAAGGTGAATGCAGTCATAAGGGAAAGGAAAGCTGATGTGCATTCTAAAAAGCAAAATAATTTGGATAATAATGTTTCTAGAACAGTGCCAGCTCTCCCTATTAGCCAACTAAACTTGGCTTTCCAATAGCTCAAACAGTAGAGCATTGGTGCTTGAGAAAGCAAGAACTGATAAGAACGTAAATGTGTACCTTGAAATGCAATGTAAGTTGCTTTGGATAAAAGCGTCTGCCAAATGCATAAATGTAAATGTAAATGAAAAACGCGAGATATGGGCAGTGGAATTTCAGAAAAACTTGAAAAAAGGTCTTGAGATGTGTTTTTTTAAAAGTTGAACTTATTTTAGCTTGAGTGCCGTGTTTTTAAAACGTCATGCCATTTGGGAGATGCTGCAAAAGAAGCTAAACAGTTATACACGTCAATCTAGCATGTATTTACATACACTATATTTATTTTTTTATTTTTTTATATTAAACCTTTTCAAATATGTTCTTGTTTTGTATTGAAAATAAATGCCATTCCAATCTGATACGTGATGAGAAAACGGAGACAAGTGAGTTCGGCAAAAGGCAGGTTCAAACTCGGGTTGATTGCGTCGAAAGCTACTTCCCCACGCCACTCTTCCTTCGGCCTATGCCACTGTAGATACTGAATTTACACATGTATTTTTGAATATTGTGTGGTCCAATCAGACATTTGTGGGTGGCGTTAGTGTAAATAACATTTGCCAACAAGACAGGCTATTTGTACTTATGGCTAGTTTCCATCAAGCGGTACGGGACTGTACAGTACGAAGCAGGACGGTAAACCCTGATCTGGCCAGCATTTCCACTACCAACAGTACCATTTGAAGGAGGTGGATTGAATACACTGCTGCTTCAATGTATATGTAATGAGTGATCAATAATAAAGGATAATCATTTCTACATAAATCATTTCTACATAAATCATTTCTATATTCAATGAGTGTGTAACAATATTAGCTCAAAGGGGAAATATTAATAATAATCCATAATTACTAATTATGATTAATTATTAAAGGTGCCGTAGAATGGATTATTTTATTATTTTATAATGTTTCCTGGGGTGCCCTTATAATGTTAGTATGTTTTTTAGATCAAAATTTGTTATAATTTAGAAATAAAAGGCATATTTCCTAGCCTGATTTCATTCCCTGGATTGAACACTCTGTTTGAAGGGGCGTGTCTGCTGTGAGACTTCAGTGTTGTTGCCCACTGCTGTGATTGGCTGACATGCTTGCATATGAAATATCTGGCATTACATGTAGAGCTATCTGGAAAACTTTTACTATTACAGCTTTTATACGTTTTTACTATTACAGCTATCGGGATTAACGAATCATGAGAAGTTTTTTAAGTATTTAGATCTATTCCAGCATTGAGCAGATGACAGCCTGTTGATCGCGTGAATGAAGATCTTATCACTGCAACGCGATCTACTGATGCATAAACAGTGTTGAACGACTTTGAGAGAAAGATTATCTGTCTGAACTTGAACAATTACACATCAGAAATTCACATAACCCACTGGTTCTCCAGAGGCTCGGATGAAGGAACTAAAAAAATACTTTTGTGTTCATTTGTACATCCAAACACTGAGCAACTGCCATGCTTCGTTCGCTCGTTTGCAAGCCACGATGTCTCTCGAGGAAAAAACAATATCGCGCTGGATCTAGATAACACAGTGTAAATTATTGTTAATAAAATCACTACTTACCGCTTGCGAGAATATAACGTTAGTTGAAATTGCCCCCTTCGTCCGTTTGAGACGCCGAGAGAAGCCTGGCTGCTTGATATATGTTCCAGGTTAGAAAAACAGTCCGTGGTGAAACGGGCAGAGCAACTAACAACTTCGAATTAAACTGTAGCGGTATCCGATTATAGATAGATTATAGATAGATCTGCCATTTTCCCTATGATCCTCCTCCTGCTTGTTTCTTCACCTGCAGAACTTCTGATGATTCGGCTGTGCAGTTCCGCCTGGCACTGAGCATGGGCTGGCATATGCAAATTTTTAGAGGCGTACATATTAATGATCCCAACTGTTGCGTCACAGTTGGTGTTATGTGGAGATTCGCCTGTTTTTCAGGGGTGTTTTTCAAAAACGAGATTTAAATAAGAAAGGGAAAACTATGGTGTTTGAGACTCACTGTATGTCATGTCCATGTACTGAACTCTTGTTATTTAACTATGCCAAGATAAATTCAATTTCACATTCTAGGGCACCTTTAATATTTGGGTCAGTTAATTAGATTAACTTTGAGGTAAGCCAATTAATGATACAATCAATTAATCAGTTCCAACGAACTCTTTTATTATTCATTTATTCTAAGAAAAGTGTATCTTTCATGGTCACTGAAAAATAATTATGTCATGATTCTGCCATCTTGTTCTTGATTTTCTCTCGTCTTGAGGCAGAATCATGACAGACCCATGTTTTTATGTGCAGTACATGGCCATTTGTTTGGGCCATGTGCTTGCGTTGTCTCGTTTCTAACCCCGCCCCCTTGTTATCCTCGTTTTGTAATTATTACCATATTAGTCTCACCTGTTGTGTTCATTTTTAGCCTCCCTTTATAACCCCCTTGTGTTTCTCTGTTCTTTGTCGGTTCATTGTCAAACACTGTCTATTGTTGCTTGTCTATCTTTATGATATACCTCTGTGAGTACTTTGTCTGGAATCCTGTTCAACATATAGTGAGAATTGTTTTTCTGTTAGTTACTGTCTAGTCATCGTCAAGGTCAAGTCGAGTCTTAGTCAAGGCTAATTGACTCTTGTCTTGTTTTGCCCCCTCGTGGGTTTTGTTTTCTCTGTTTTGTCTACAATAAATTGTGTGTGAGCATTCAGTCTGCTTTTGGGTTCATCTACCTTCATCCACATGACAAATTATTCCTTAGCATTTACAGTGCTTAGAGCATGTAACAAGATCAAGATCGTAAAAGGGACTTTGTATGCGAGCAGAGACACTTAGAAACCAATCCATGTTGTGCACAAGTTTTCTTAACTAACTCACAAACATAACTAACACTAAATAAACAAACATGCATACATTCATTCATACATACATACATGCATAGGTAAAGGGGGTGAGTGATGTGGAACTGGAAGCAGGAAATAGAACTATGGAAAAGATCTATTTAACATTGAAAAGAACCATAAGCTTATTTTCAGAGCACCTCATTAAATTGATACTTGCACGGTCAGTTCTTGAAGTGGTTGAAGATTGAATTCGTTGCTAGGTCCTTGAGTGTCAAATGTCACTGTATGAGTTGCAATCGTTTCTTCTCTGCTGGATGGAGAAGATATGCTAGACTTTCGTGGTTAGTGCGACACTGTTCTCATAGCTGAAGTGCAGATTGTGGCCTGCCAGCCCTGGGCCGGAGAGGACAAGCAAAGCGAATGGTGGGAGTTGTGATGGACGACTTCTGCATTGAATGAAGATGTGGAACTCCTGAGGTTGTCCTTGATGCTGTTGTGGTGGAGAGAGAGTCCTCTCTCTCCGGATGAGCACATAGCTGTTGTGAGTCGAGACCTGCTGCGGCCACGCTGGACAGGACGGCACCCTGAACGTACCAAGAAGGCCAAGAGTTGATCGTTGTCCGTTCCGTGATGGTAAAGTTGCAGTTTTTCTGGATTGAAGAAGAGTCTGACTCCCTTTTGGGAGTATGAAAGCAGAGCAGGCGTTGCTCAAGCCTGTTGGGCCCTGGGAGCTGGGCCCCAGTGGGGGAGATAGGAGACATGATACAGGTAAGTTTACATTGACCATTGGTGGTATAATAAAATACATAGTATCAAAAGATCATATTATCAACAGATAATAGTATTAAAAAACAACAGACGACAGTAAATCATTCACAAAATGTTCTGGAATGCATGTTCATTTCATGTTAGTCAGTTCATCAATAAATGAATGCAGGAGAGTCTGTTTTGCAGATTGTTTCTGTCTTTCCATGGTCTCTCTCTTGCATGTGGTCACATTCCTTTAACACCCATAAAACTTTATCTGATCGTGGTCATGACAACTAGAAGACCTTCTTGGGGGAAGATGGGATTCCCAGAGTGGAGTGTGAAGATTTGTATGGTACATATGCCAAATAAATATGTCTGATTTGGTCTCAGTTGTTACAAGTATACTTTTAATCATATGTTTATGTTTGCTGTGAGTGTTAACCAACTGATGTAAACCTCAACATGTGTTGTCTATATATGTTTCTAGCTGACGAGTTAAGGTTACAGGGGTCCAACTATACGTGACTTCACCTGATTTACAGAATTGTACCTCTTTCATGTGTAATTTCTCTAGCAACTAAAGTGAATTCTCTCTGTACTTCTTCCTAAGGAGGGAGTGTATTATCAGTAGTCTTGGTAGTTTGTCCTGATGATAGTTAGCTCAGGCCCTCTTCAACCTTTGAGAAACTGCGATTCCCTAGTGCTTCTGTGTGTGCATTGGATGTTCTATGCAGGTCCTGTATAGGAGTTATGGAACACTTCGGTATGCAACAACAGAAACACCTTTCAACGACCTCTGAGGTCACCACAGGACTAAATCTAGGAAATGGACGACAACTACTGATCAGGAAGATCAGGCCTTTCCTAACTGAGCATGCAACACAGCTTCTCGTCCAGGCCCTGGTCATTTCTAGGCTTGATTACGACAATACTCTTCTGGCTGGACTTCCATCATGTGCAACTAAACCTCTACAAATGATTCAGAATGCTTGTCTTCTTGTCTGCACTGGCTACCACTCGCTGCTCATATCAAGTTCAAGGCATTGACGCTTGCTTACAGATCTACCACAGGCTCAGCTCCCTCCTACTTTCACTCGCTCCTACGAGGCCAGAAGCCTACAATCCGTCAAAGAGCGACGGTTTGTGACACCATCACAGAGAGCAGCATAATCACTCTCCAGAACATTCTCATTCACGGTTCCATGCAGGCGAAATGATCTCCCCACCCTCATCCGTAATGCTAGCCTAGAAATCTAGACGCACCCTAGCGGCAGCAAAACGTATTTTGCAGCCAGGGTAGTCTAGCAACTCTCCATAGACCTTTTTGCTGCAAAAACCTAAATTGGGTCAGGCCAATCACTTTTGTGTATAGAGTCGGTGGGGCGGGCTTAACACAATGACGACAGAGTTGCGACGGTTAGGGAACCTTAAAACAAAGAATGGCGGCTGTTGCTGGCGAACAGCGGTCTTTTGAATCGGCTTTGGCCGTGACACTGGGGGACTTGCAGTTAAGTTTTTCTTTGAGAAAAGAGAAAAGAACGGCACTTCAGTCATTTTTAAAAAAGGAAGATGTGTTCGGAGTTTTGCCGACTGGATACGGAAAAAGTTTAATATACCGATCAGAGCCATAGAGAGATTCTCTATTCATTCTCTCTATGGCTCTGATACCGATTAGCTCCGCTTGTTGCTCTGATTGGTTGTAGCGATATCCTATTGCGTGCAGAGGGATTTTGAGAGACAACCATTTATCCCGCCCCTCGGATTGGGCCCTGTCTATGGAGAGTTGCTAGACCTAACATCTTGATGTAGGTCTGGCTTGCCAGGCTTCCGTAATGCAGAATCCCTGACCAATTGGCATAGTTTCTGGCAAAAAGTTAATGTCTCTTTTCTCTCTTACCATCGGTGGACGTTCTTCTGGCAAATACACTGATGTACTAGGGCTGGGTGATATGACCAAAATCTCATATCCCGATAACAATAAATATCACAATATAGTACCTTTTCTGTAAATTCAATCAATTAATAGTTTGTATATATTTATATTTACCACATGGAAAGGACTATTTCTTAAAAGATAAAGAAAACCGAAATACATGGACGCAGAGAAAAGCAGAGAAAAGCAGAGAAAAGCTCAGAAATGCAGTGCCACAATATACAAAACTTTGCTGTGAATGAATGAGAAAACCAGGCTTTTATGGGGTGAGCTCTACAAGGTAATGACATACAGGTGGATGTGATCATGGCTGATTAGTCTGGGCAAAGGATTATGGGGGATTGAGTCTATGGATGTGTGGTGATTGTCCAGGTTGGAGTGCCTCCAATAGTAATTCTGTGCACTCTCACTAGTGATCGTTACACCTGCAGAGGGCGCCAACGGCCTGGTGATTGTTGTTGTTACACTACGTAAAGTCAAGTCAAGTCATCTTCATTTATATAGCCCTTTTAACAATTGTAGATTGTTCCAAAGCAGCTTTACAGTGATAATAGGAAATTAAATTAACAGAGATTGTTTTGGCTTTATAGCAGCTCTAGAATAAAGTTATTTTCCAGCTAAAGTTAGTTTTGATTGATTCACTTCAATCGCAACGATCATTAGTTATTAACTTAGGGGCCAGTAACATGACACCGTTTTAACAGAAAACTCTTAAGTTCTTTCTGCGCAAACTTTAAAACATGAACCTGTGAGAATGCTGATGGTGTGCACACGTGTATTAACAGTTCAGTCTATAGGTATACACGTTTGAATATATGTGCACAGGTGTGAAGTCCTTCCCTACAAACCAACCCTCAATAAACCTCTTGTCTGACTTTAAAATTTATAATGCAGAATTGTATTGCTTTGGCGTAGCCACGCGAACCTAAATTAACGCAACAACACTTTATCTGTAGAGAGGTAAAGGGAAGGAGGCTTTCACAGGGGATAGACTAGTTGACACTTCAAGACTGCGTTCTTGTCGTGTCCAGGTGAAGGTCCTTCATCAGATCTGGATATGGTGGACTGCGGTAAACCTTGGAATAAACAAAGGGACTAATATTAGCATAGATGCCATTCTTCTTATGATGTAACGAGTACATCAGGATTTATGGGAAGTGTCCCCGGTTGTGTATGCTAGGTCAAAGAGATGTGTCTTTAGTCTAGATTTGAACTGACAGAGTGTGTCTGCTTCCCGGACAATGTTAGGAAGACTGTTTCAAAGTTTTGGTGCTAAATAGGAAAAGGATCTACAACCAGCAGTTGATTTTGATATTTTAGGTATTATCAACTGGCCGGAGTTTTGAAATAGAGGTGAAGGACTATAATGCGTTAAGAGCTCGCTGAAGTACTGCGGAGCTAAACCATTTAGTGCTTTGTAAGTAATCAGCAATATTTTACAATTTATACGATGTTTAATAGGGAGCCAATGCAGTGTTGACAGAACAGGGCTAATATGGTCATACTTCCTGGTTCTAGTAAGAACTCGAGCTGCTGCGTTTTGAACTAGCTGTAGTTTGTTTATTAATTGTGCTGGGCAACCACCCAGTAGAGCATTACAATAATCTAGCCGATGTCATGAACGCATGAACTAATTGTACCGCATTTGTCAATGAGAGCATATGACGTAATTTAGATATATTTTTAAGATGGGAAAATGTGGTTTTACAGATACTAGACACGTGACTTTCAAATGAAAGATTGGTATCAAAGAGCACACCCAGGTTCCTAACCGACGACGAAGACTTAACAGAGCAGCCATCAAGTGTTGAATTTTTTTTGTCCAATAATTAGAATTAGGGATGCACAATGATATCAACACAACATCGGTATCGGCCGATAAAAGCTTTAAATGATATGAATATTTCTGCCGATGAGCTTTGCCGATAGGGTGGTGTGTTTCCTATGTGCATATGACGACCGTGAACGTAGCAAGAGCTCCAGCAACTTAAACTTCCAACATGTGGAGGCATTTCGAGCATGGGCTTCAGTTTGGTTTGAAATGTGCTGGGCACAGAGACGCATTCGCAAGTGCATTTTCAGAAGTGCTGGGTACAATGACGCAGTCATTTTTTTTCTCTTTCGTGCAGGTCATGTTTTGAAAGATGATGTCCTGTAGCTTACTAATGTAAGCTCTCAAAGCTACTATGCTCTCCACAGAGCATAAAATATTAATTTTATTTTATTTTCGTGTTCGCATTTATGAGGAAAAACAGTGACAGTTCTCGGTTACGGACGTGACCGCTCTGAAAGCGGCACTAGCCTAAAAGACTGCTTTAAAACTTGCACAGAGACCTCAAGCACAAAGCCTTTCTAAATGAATTTCATTTTGTATTAATTGTATCTTAATTTTAAGCAATGTTTCATCAACCAATTGCCTGGATTTAATAAATAAGTAGTAAAGCAGATAATAGATAATAGATATCTCGACACGGAGGTGCCGGCGCGTGAACTCATAAATTAAACTAAACTCAGCATAGCCTACTTGCCTCACAGACCTGAGAAATATATCTATTATCTACAGAACGCTTGAGATTATATTTTTAAACAGAACAATTCAAAACGAAAGAAAACTATGTAATCCGAAATGTGCATTTCTCTCCGGCGCATTCACTACTGAGAAGATTGCGAGTCAGCATCGTCAACTGCATCTTTGCGGTTCTTTGTGACAGCTTTTAGTTGCTTTATTGGCAGCGCCACCCTTACATGTTACATGAAAGGGTCACCACCGCATCAGCACCTGAAAACAGGGGAGCATTTGGTAGACCTGTTCAAGTAGGAGATGTACATTTTTTATTTAAAAAACGAATAAACGGACAAAATTAGTTTGAAAATATCGGCATATCGAATATCGGCCAAAACACAATATCGTGCATCCCTAATTAGAATCTGTTTTTTTTCAGAATTAAGTAGTAGGAAATTACTAGTAATTCATGTTTTTAGATAAGCTATGCATTCCGTCAATTTTGTGAATTGGTAAGTTTTCTCCAGGCCGTGAAGAAATATAGAGCTGAAGTATCATCAGCATAAAAGTGAAAACTAATGACATGCTTCCTAATGATATCTCCCAAGGGTAGCATCATGTACAGAGTGAACAGCAACGGTCCTAGTACTGAGCCTTGTGGCACGCCATACTGAACTTGTGATCGATTAAACATCTCTTCATTTACATTACATTTTCATTTTCAGCTACACACTGATATTGAGTAGTAGGAAATTACTAGTCATCCAATTTTTTATATCAGCTATGCAGCTACGTTATGACCAAATCCTTGTTTAATATTGACCAAACAACATTTAATTCAATGTCCACATAATCTTTAATATTTGGTCACTTTTGTACGATAGACATGCAACAGCCACTGTAATTTATTAAAATAAAACATGTGCACATCAAAACATGCAAACTCAGAGTGAGGGGTTAAACATTTATTTTGAAATTGTGATGAACAACAATTTGTATATTTGGAAACATATGTATGTATTCTCCTTTGTTAGCGTAGATTTACAAATGAGTTACAAATTTGACAAAACTTGTGAAATGGCACAGACTGCATTCCCAGATGAACGTTAAGCAACCCAAACTCACAGCATGAGAATCCCAAGACGCTCCACACATATGAATGATAACAACTATGCAAAAACACAAACCACGTCCGACTTTTTGCATTCCCAAACGCAAGTTATTGGAAACATAAACAAACAGCAGCGTTTACTGTGAACGTAGCTGAGGTCATTTTAACATGTAATCTGCACGCATGTAAATAAATAAAGCGCTGTGCTTCTCTGTGGAAAAAAATTAGCATATATTTATTTAACTGAAACAGACTTTGTGAGTTCACAATAGCACTATGATAAATTATGATTGTAAATGGTTTTAAAATATAGCACATAGCCTTAGAAAAATGTGTAATAATACGGTATATGAATTCTAGCATGTATTACACTTCTGGTATTTTGCCAGTTACTCGACACGAGTAAATTGCAATCGAGGATTTTTTAAATACTTGACTTTAATCGAGGAATCGTGACAGTCCTAGTCCGCTATCAGACCAGCTCTTCTCTTCCATGGAGATGAAAAACCCATCTAAAACACACAGATTTTAGAACAGAAACACACACACTTTTTAAAACAGTGAGTCTCGGGCTGGTTTGTCTTCTTCTGTTCATCATCATCTCATACTGCAGTATTTCATGGCAATTACACTGAACTAACACTGGATTTAGATATCAGTGATATTGCAATATCGCAAGTTGTTTTAAACAAGGTTGTGCGGTTTCTCTCTGCTGTGGATTTTCTCATGTCTTTTCAGATATTCTGATCGACTGAATCTCTTGTCACAGTGTGAACACTTGTAAGGTTTTTCTCCAGTGTGAATTCTCTCATGCAGTTTTAAATAGTTCTGTCTAATAAAAGTTTTCTTACACTCAAAGCACATGTACTCTCTCACACCAGAGTGAATTTTCTGATGTGCATGTAAAGTTTGACGCTGTGAAAAACTCTTTCCACACACAGAACATGAATGTGGCTTCTCCTTCGTATGAACTGTCAGGTGTGCTTTTAGAGCTGATGACCCAAGAAATGTTTTGCCACATTGATCACATGTGAATGGCTTCTCTCCGGTGTGGATCCTAATGTGTTCTTTAAGGGATGATGATTGCGTGAAACTCTTCCCACATTGATCACATGTGAACGGCTTCTCTCCGGTGTGGATCCTCATGTGTTCTTTAAGGGATGATGATTGCGTGAAACTCTTCCCACATTGATCACATGCGAACGGCTTCTCTCCTGTGTGGATTAACATGTGCCACTTAAGACTTGATTTTTCCGTGAAACTCTTCCCACACTGATTACATGTGAACAGCTTTTCTCCAGTGTGAATTCTCATGTGACGCTCAAGATTTTGTTTGCTTGAGAAACTCTTTCCACACTGAGTGCAGGTGAAAGATTTATTGGCTCTTCTTTTATTTAAAAATGTCTTTTTAGTCTTTGAGCGATATGTCTCCTCCACTTCACTCAGTTCTTCACTCTCCTCCTTCACTTCACTCAGTTCTTCACTCTCCTCCTTCACTTCCATCAGGTCTGAAATTAAAGAAAAACGTTTGAATCCATTTTCAGCAAATCAAAAAATTCAAAAAGAGAAATATGAAGTGAAAGGTCATAAAAGTGAGCCCTGATGTAATTACTTTTTACATTTTGTATTTTTGCCTTTTTTGTAAATTAATTATATATAACGTGATATTGTCATTAAAATATACAATACTGTCATATTTTAACACCAACTTTTACACTGAAATTTAATTTGTTACTAAACTTTTTAAGTTATTAAGGGCCGGCCACACTAGACTTCTCCTTCCATTGAGATCCCACTGTAAAAAAACAAATGCTGTAAAATTTATAGACACTACAAGAGTCTGTAAATCATAAACTACAATTATACTGTAAAAACCAGCAAAACAAGAACAGCTGTGAATTTTCAGTTCTTTACTGTATGTTAATAATACCACTGAATTAAAACTTGAGTTAACTCATTTCATTTGAGGAAACTGATTATCTAAAAATTGGTTAATTGCCATTAAATATTTATACTGTGGATTTATTTTATTTTTTTTCATTTTTCAATTCCCTGCAACTTGAAAACAGGGGTGTGTGAGTGTGTTCCAAGTGTAACGCCCGTTTCACACATACTCCGTTTGCAGTGCGTATTTTTTTTCTGTACCCATGTTAACAGGTTAGAGCTTCACACTGCATGCGGATGCGGTCTGGCGATCCGTTCCAGTTTTTGTCAATTTTAAGTTTTAATTTAAAATATTTGCGATTTTAATATAAGTACATGGTTAAATATTTGACCACTTGTTTGAGCAACTTAATATAAGTAGAAGTAATGCATGGAATAATAGCCCTGCGTTGTTTAAACGTGCATACGTCCATTAAAGAGTGTATATGTGTACAAAGAGAATCGCAATGCTGACAAAACTTTTTTTTGTAATAAAAGTTGCAGCATAACTTCTGGATTTGAAATAAAAATAGCAAGTATGTGTTTGTGGTACAGCCGCGAATCAGTTATTCACTGTAAACGGACGTGCGTCTGACATCAGCGTGTTGTCAGTTCGGCAGGTAAATTTGACAAGAATGAATGAACAGACGCATATCGTTGCCACTATACTTTTATGATTATGAAATTACACCCTGCAGCACCAACTATACTCGAGGCTAGTTCAAATTCGCCAAATGAACGTCCTCGTTGTGCAAACATTTTATCATCGTCGGCAGGACGATGTGTGTGTGTGTGTGTGTGTGTGTGTGTGCGCGCGCGCGAATCAGCTGGAAGAATCGCTGTGGGCAGGACTGCACATAAATATTCTTCTTCAGTTGTTTAGGCTACGCGGGAACCACCGGAACTTCCTGTAAATGGTCTGAAAGTCCGAACCATACAGAAAATGCTTTCACACTAGAAACAAACCAAACCTTTGTTCAGTTTGATCCGGACCAAGACTACCTCTTTTCGTCTGACCAAATTTCGTCTGTTTTGTCCGGGCCGTGGTCCGGGGGAGGTTTCACACTTGTAATTTTGATTCGGACCAAACTGAAAAGTCCGAAATTCCGGACCAAACAAGGTAGGTGTGAAAGGGCCCTTAAGTTATGATTACAACCATGTCAGCCTTTCTGGAAAGTTCATGTACTTGATACAGTTTGGAGTTAACTGATTATTACTAAAATAATTATAATAATAACAATATTGAAAAACGTCTAAAATATTGGCAACATTGTTGCAAAAAATTGTTGAACCATATATAAATATAACAAAAAAAAGAGCTAAAATAATATTTATGACCATTTGTTGAAAACAAACAAGAAAATGTTGTACCATTTCATAGTTTACCTGTTTATCTAAAAGTGTTTATGTGCTTGAATGTTTCTAACATGAATGTTCTTCAGTATCATGAATGCATGAAGAACAAACACCAACCTCTTTGTTCTTCAGGATCTTCAGTGTGTTTCATTCTGCAGGGTTCTGGATCACTCATGTTCTCACTGTCCTCTTTAATAAACTCAGTCTTTACAGATTTCATCTCTTCCTGATGCATTGCTCCCCGTCTTCACTTGTAGCCGATGGGAATATTCCAGCATTTATTGGATAATTAAAATATAGGCCTATATCTAGAAATACAGAAAATAACACAAATGATGTATTGTACAATCAAAAATAAGTAAGGGATAATAGGGAGGCGGTTGTTATAGCGAATAACAACCCCGACTGGCTGAACGGGATCCCGACGCGAATACATTATCCCGCTTATTACATGGCTACCTACCAAATAAATCAATAATTTGACACAAAATATTGATTTAAAAAGGAGTTTATAGAGAATGGGCAACTACGTCATAGCGCAGTGCATTCTGAGTAGCGGCGGCCATCTTTTAGGACACGGCTGTTGTAACTCCAAGAGGCAGTTGGTGGCGGTAATTCTTAGTTTTCCAAAAGAGGTTGTCTAGAGTAGAAGAAAAAACGTAAACAAACACACATGGACCGTGCGAAGATCAAGCTCAAGGTTATCTACCGAGAGAAACTGAACAAGGAAGCAAAAGAGCGATACTTAGAGAAAATAAAGGCAATTAACGGGCTCGATCCGTACGAACACAAAGAGTGGTCGACTGATCTGAACAAGCTACCTCAGACAACATTTCCTGACGTGTTTTCTTACCTCGTTTGTGGTGTGAGCGCATACACATTTGAGCAGTTCCGAAATTATAAATCTCTTGAGGCCCATCACCAGTTTACTAATGGTTGGGTTCAGGACCTGGAGATTTACAAACTCAACGACCAGAAAATCGTCGTTCGCACAAAGGTAGGTAATCACCACGCACCAGACACACCTCTCTGTCACCATACTAAACGTAACAACAACACTGCAAGTTAAATTTTGTATCGTATATATTTTCTTTTTTTACTTAACAAACATTTTGGTTAAGTTGTTTACTTTTATTAAATGTAATTTCCAGGCGAAACGCTGTTGTTGTTGTCGTTGTTGTTGTTTTTGCACTGTTCTAGACTAGTTTCTGTACTAGGCTAAATCAGAATCAGGTTTATTATATAAACACAAATAAAGAACTAGTGAAGAGATCAAAAATACATGTCTACAAAAAATACACTGGAGATTTTACTATGAATTTACAACTGTGTTTGACTTAATTTTTTTACTGGTGTGTAAATGTTAAGTGAAGGCTATTTTAATATATATATATATATATATATATATATATATATATATATATATATACATACATATAATTCATTTTATGCTTATCAGTGTTATTTATGTCTTAGGTTTTGCACTCTCAACGCCTCAATGAACCTCCACTCAAGCCATGGGTGATCCTCAATACCAGTGGGCAAGTGGAGTGTGCACACTGCACATGCATGGCTGGCATAGCGGAGTCTTGCACACATGTCGGGGCCCTCCTGTTTAAGATTGAAGTAGCAGTGCGGATACGGGGTACCAAGACAGTCACTGATGTTCCAGCCTACTGGATGATGCCAAGTAGTGTCGACAAGGTCCAAGCAGAGGTGGGCTACAAGATTGACTTCTCCTCTGGCGCAGCTAAGAAGAGGGCACTCGACAAGTGTATCAGTGGAGAGAGCACAATGCCAGGGATACGGACTCGTATTGGCTGCACAAGTCCGTGTGGACACACAACAACACTTTCAGACTTGTCACCTCTACTTGAAATTTTACATACTAAAAGTAAGGCTGTTTGCCTTTCTGGAATGGAGGGCTACTACCAAAATTATGCAGACCCTGTTAAGCCATGTGTAGTCCCAAAGTCCCTACAGCACCTTCGTGACCCGGGGAAGGATGGATCTGAACTGTCTGTCCTGCAGCAGCATTGTGAGGGCCTCACACACATGGCAGCGGTAACAGAGGCACAGGTGGTTGCGGTGGAAGCTCTGACAAGACAGCAGCATCGATCCCCTGCCTGGTACACATCAAGAGCAGGAAGAATAACAGCTTCCAACATCCATGCCGTTGTGTCCACCAGTGTTGCCAGACCAGCTTTGTCAACTGTGAGGAGGGTGTGCTGCCCCAGAAAAACAGCATCCACAGCTGCCATCAGATGGGGGATAGACCACGAGGAAGAAGCAAGGCAGACCTATGTCACACTGACAGCTTCCCAGCATGATAACCAGAAAGTGGAGCAATGTGGGTTTATCATAAATCCATCATTTCCGGAGGTTGGGGCATCACCTGATGGGCTCATTCACTGCACATGTTGTGGGAAAGGCTGTCTGGAAATCAAATGCACATATAAGCACCAAAACAACTCCATCCTGCAGGCCTGTACTGATGACAGCGACTTTTGTCTTCAGCTAACTGATGGGAAGTTAAACTTGAAGACGACGCACAAGTACTACAGTCAGGTGCAAACTCAGATTTTCGTCACCGAGTCAGGGTTTTGTGACTTTGTTGTGTGGACGCAGCGAGACTGTGCTGTGGTTCGGATCTTACCAGATGTGGAGTTCTGGACAACACTTCTGGCAAAGGCACAGGAGTTTTTCCTCAAGGTTTCTCTACCTGAGCTTGTGGCTTGCCACTACACCCGAGCAGCCTCCACAACTCTGCATCCTTCAACCGTGTTACAGCAAGCTCACACAAAAAGGGCAAGAACACAGACACTGCAGAATACAAACCAACTCTGGTGCGTTTGCAGAGGCCCTGAAGACCAGGACGACATGGTGGCTTGCGACAATGAAAACTGTGCAATAAAGTGGTTCCACCTCAGCTGTGTCGGACTCAGTCAGGCCCCTTCAGCTAGTGAGCCGTGGCTCTGTGCCTCATGCACACAGAACTGATTGAATACTGAACAAACACTTCGTTGTTCAATAGATTGTGAATAGTTTGTACATAGTGCCTTTTTTATTATGACATGTTTTCATTTCTTGAAGTTATATTTGTTATATACTGTTATATTTGCACTACATTGTTACCGTGCAGGTCATGTTATAAGTACTTGTTTACTTACCATATTTACTTCAGCATTGCACTAAGCTCAAGTTGTTATTTATTTTACCTGTTATATTTGCACTACATTGTTACTGTGCAGGTCATGTTATAAGTGCCTGTTATTTATTTTACCTGTTATATTTGCACTACATTGTTACCGTGCAGGTCATGTTATAAGTACTTGTTTACTTACCATATTTACTTCAGCATTGCACTAAGCTCAAGTTGTTATTTATTTTACCTGTTATATTTGCACTACATTGTTACTGTGCAGGTCATGTTATAAGTGCCTGTTATTTATTTTACCTGTTATATTTGCACTACATTGTTACCGTGCAGGTCATGTTATAAGTACTTGTTTACTTACCATATTTACTTCAGCATTGCACTAAGTTCATGTTATGTGACACAAATAAAAAGATTTAGAATTGACATAGTTTTCCATCATTTATTCCATCATTTATAATAATAATAATAATTATAATACATTTTATTTGTGGGCGCCTTTCTTAGCACTCAAGGACACCTTGAATTAAAACAGTTAAAATACATTTCAAGGAGGCAATACAATAAAAATAAAAAAACGAGACACTGTAAAGAATAAGAAAAAATAAAATAGAGAAAAAAGAAGCAGTTAAACATGAAGCCGTTTGAAGGTGAAGTTATGTGGGGTAGGCTAAATAACTATTAACTTTAATAACACATGGTTAACTTTATTAACATATGCAGTTCATAAGGTTTATGGCATGTTTTATGGTTTCATGACAACACTAGGGCACATATTAGTCAAGGCACAGCACACAGTCACAATCTTGTCAAGGAAAATAATGTCCTCGTCTTCACATGGGAGCACCATGCTCACAGGTATTGTCTCATTTAGTATGGTGTACTTGTTGCGTACACATCCAATCACCCTCTCCACATGGACCCTGAGGTGAGCTATCTGCCTTGTCTCCTCAACATCTTTTGCATCCAACTGGCAGCGTCCTCTTGTGAATGCAGGGACTTTCACTTCTGCACACATAAATCCGACGCTGTCCCTGATGTCAAATCCCCGATCCGCCAACACCAAGTCTCCGGGTAATAATTTATTTAGAAGGCCACTGTTCTCAGTCACATGCTTGTCACTGACACGACCTCCCCATCCTTTGGAAATGAAAGAGATAGCTCCCTGTGGTGTAATGCCAATAAGATACTTGAGGGTGTGCCTGTGTTTGTAATGAGAAAATGTCTGTGCTCTAGCTTTCAGATTTGATGCTCTCTCAATGTTAATTTCAAAGCAGTCCACAATAACTGAAACACGACTGCCAAAAGCCTCAACAAACTGATGTGGCATACTACCTTGCAAGCAATGTCGCTCAGGCCAGTGCACCAAAGGGCTAAGGTGTGTAAACATTGTAGCTATGGTGTCTCTGAACGTGGTGGAAACAGTCTTTCGGTCTATGCAGAAGATGTGTGCAATGTGCTGGATTGGCAGATTCAGCCTCAGGCGCATCAGAGTTAAGACGAGCATCTGAAAAGGCGAAAGTTTTCGGACAGTCTGTGGCAGGCAAAGAAGAAGCTGCTGCAGCACGCCCATCAAAACAGCAAAACATGGAAGCCCAGTGTAGTACTTTACCTTCACATCATCATCTTTAAAGAAATGCTCATCCATCTTCTTTTGGGAGAGCTCTTTCTTCAGTATCCTGTTCTCCTTCAGCAAGCGGTTAATTTCAGCACGCCTGTGGCTACAAAAACTGCATTCCTGCTGTTCTCTGTTGTCATCCTCCTGTGACCTCTGTGCAGCTTCATCCTCCTGTGACCTCTGTGCAGCTTCATCCTCCTGTGACCTCTGTGCAGCTTCATCCTCCTGTGACCTCTGTGCAGCTTCATCCTCCTGTGACCTCTGTGCAGCTTCATCCTCCTGTGACCTCTGTGCAGCTTCATCCTCCTGTGACCTCTGTGCAGCTTGCTGTCTCTTCGTCCTCCGGTTAAAACGCTGCGTGTGTGTTGTTTTGACTTCTGTGTGGCCAAGGTGTAATGACGGTACCCAGTCGGGATGACACTCCAGCATTTCATAGGCTGGTTTGCCTGAAAAAACAAAACAGAATTTCTTAGTCTGTGCTTGCAGTTGTCTGAATACCTGCTCATCCACATAACTCCACACTCAAGTGTAAAGTTGATCGGATGAACGGTTACAGATACATAATGTAACAGTTACATACGTTATAGAGATTCCTTCCTTTATAGCTTAATTTTATAGCTATGCAGCCAGCTAACTTAGTTTTGCAAAGTTATCTAGTTACTCTTTCGTAATTGAAGTTAATGTTACGGTTGTTGTGTTGTTACTAGTTTTAACTAACGTTGTTAACTAAATTTGCACAACTAACGTTAAGTTAGCTGGCTGCATAACTATAAAATTAAACTCAACTAAGCTAAACTAGTTATATTTACAGCCTTCATATACTGTCTATGGTTACAGCCCTACCTTGTACGGCTGTTGGGTTGCAACTAGTTTAACTAGCTAACTTTGCACAACCGAGTGCTGGCTGCATAACGTTAGCTACAAAAATAAGTTTTTATGGGCAGCTAGCGGTAACCACATAACAGTTGGTGTTGTAATGATAACTTACCTGTGTGAAAATGCCGTGAACACACGAACATGTGTCGGGAAATGTTGCTGAAGGTGATGTTTGTCCGTCTTACAGCCGCTACCCATGCCATACGACGCCTCTTTGTCAGCTCTGCGACTTGATTTCCATTGTTTTTCTTCCAAGCGGGAAAGCTGAAAAATCGTACTCCCTTTGTTGTACGTTTTCCACGCCGATCGTGAGAACGATTATGACAGTTTACAATGCAACATGCGTTCACCATTCTGTCGTTTTTCTAAACTGAACTAGCCTACTTCTAAAATATACCAATATACTACCGCAAATACAAATATTACTGCTACTCTACGCTTCAAGTTCTAACCTCCGTGTCCTAAAATCCCACAATGCCTTGCGTTACTGTGATGCGCTGACGTCACGATCCCGCGCTCTATTGATTTAAAAACGATTGTATTGCTTCCGCTAAAGAAAATAGTCCGTTCCGTCTCTACGGTTGCGTTCATAGCAACGCTCTGTTTTTCATGGCAACGGTCTGTTATACTTCGCAGCGGTTATCAAGAAATAACAGACCGCATTCTACATTGGAATTTAACCAAGCCATGTAATAAATATTAATAATGGTCAGAAAAACGTATATATTTGTAACCAACAGATACCCTTAGTCTTATGCTGCGTTCCAGGCAGGTTTTTGAGCACGTAAATCACGACTTCAAACCACGACTCACGACTTTGTAGCGTTTCAGGCAACCTGTAACCCGTGTTTTTACAACCTTATACCCGTGAAAGTGCACTGGAACGGCAGTCAAACCCGTGACTTCCCACCCGTGAACTCGTACTAGGTCGATGTACTCCCAGTTACGAAAAACACGGGTTACAGGTTGCCTGGAACGCGGCATTAGACCAGTGAAATGAGCTTAAAGTGTCAATTTACAGGAGATCTGAAGACATCAGGATAATAAATGAGGTGAAATGAGGAACTATTGACGTGAAATGGGTAGAACTATATTTACTGCCCTAGTACAACAGTTATCAGTTTAGAAGTATACATGTGAATTAATTAAACATCACACTATGGTAATGTATGCAGGGAATCGTCATTATGCAGATTGAGGACTATTGTGTCTCTTACACCTCTAACACACATCTGTGCCATTTGCTTCACATGACACACACGAGTCGTTCTAGAATTGGGGGTTCATTTCGAGTCTACCAGATAAAACCTTCTTTTATTTAAAAAAAATAAATCTTTTTGAATCAGTTTTGAATAATAACACAAATTATATCACACTATCACTAAAAATAATGCTTTATGTATATTTAGGGAAAAAATTAATGGGAAATATTAACTAAATGACTCCCACTCCAACTATTATTGACTGTCTCTGCCTCCTGATTCATACATTCAACTTGAATTATCATGAAACAATTAAGTCTAATTTTCAAATATGTTTTGTGTTTACTCTATTAAGTTATATAAGCAGTGAAGTATGTCATTATTCTTCTCTCATTCATTTGTACAAAATGTTTAGGATACACCAATAGTAGATTAATTACAGCACAAAATGGTAGAAAATGTTAACTCTATCGTCAACCCAATTTGTCTATAACAGAGTTGACAGGTTTTTCCATTAGTACATTGATGTTCAGTATTAATATTTTACATTTTACAAGTTTAAGATCAGCAAATATTGAAAATGTTGAATTTAAAGTGCATTCTTTGAAAAAAAAAAAAAAGTTTAACAGAAAAAAAATCCTACTTTTTGTTTTTTCCTCTACATGAATTGTAACTGCAATTCTGGAAAGAATCACACACTTATTCCCACTACATACTGATATAGTGTGTTCTAACATGTTTTGTCTCATCTGACAGCTTATAAACTGAACAGAATTGTGCTGAAATAAAGATATTAAAGTATCCTAATGTACAATCTAACTGAAACATGTTAAAGAACAAGAATAACTTTAAAGGAGTCAGATTACTTATATTGGAGTCTAGGGTGACCACCTGCTAATAAGCCCAAGGGGGGACAAGGGGTATGTTTCTGAGGGACAATGTGGGACACTGTCTGGCGCGGCGGTGCCCCACTGGCAGACTCACTGATAGTGGTTTACCCATTTCTAGCACATACCACCTTGCATAGTATTAATAATGCCCTATTCTCCTAAACGTGTAATTTTTGATGTATGCTCATGAATAGGTCAACCAATGTGTATTTTTTTTCTAAATAAAGACTCATAATATTTTGAACATTCAATGAATTGACAGATGTACTTCCACTTAAGATTTACTATTTAATTTTATTTATTTTTCATTACAATTTATTTACTTTAAATAAATTATAATATAAATGTATAGGATTAACAGGAACTGTAGTTGCTCAACACCACAGGAACAGTTAAAAAAAAAGTATTAAAAAAAAATACGATTGACCTCGTATTCCCCTCCCTCCATGTCCGATTGAGAAGGACGTTTTGCAAAGGTCACAAAAAGCCCTCTCGGTATCCCCCTCAACACCTTTCAGCCACAAATATTCATTTCCCAATTCTTGTTTCTTGTACTCACACCTTCTCTTTTTAATTGATGATGGCGTTGGCTCTCAGACAGTCTCTTTCTCGAATTTTTCGAATTGGAAAGCGCGCATCTGAAAGTTCCTTCCTTCCAAGTGTGTCTGGTATGCGCGTGCGTGCGCTGTCATGACAACAACGAAAAAGTTGACAACAACCTAGTCAGTTCAACTGAGGGGTTTGTGTGGCAACAATAGCGTGCTGAAATGTCAAGTAATGTTCGTTTGTCTGCTTGGGGCTCGAGTATATAGAGCGACCAACTTTTTTTTGAGCAAGCATAGATTATGCGTGACACGGTCTCAATTTGCGTGACGCGTGAATTGGGCTTCAAACGCTGTGCGCGCACGCGCTACGCGGGACGGGTGGTCACCCTATTGGAGTCTGATAACTAAATGCTCATTCTCCTTCTGCTTTTTAATCCTATTATTGTAGCACTGTAATATTTCAAGACTTACAAACTATAGTGTTTTCAGCAGCTGTTAAAGGGTTGATCAGCTTTTTTTCGAAGGCTTGATTGTGTTAGGCTATGTGGTGCAGTCTAACATGTGTTTATGCTTCATTAAACGCATTTTTAAACATTTATAATTTACCTTTATTCTGCACCGCTGTGTTCCTTCTCCTAAAACGATCTGATGATTTCCTGGTTATAAGAAGGCTCTCCCTCAGAAATACACGACGGGCTCTGATTGGTCAGCTTGGCCCAGTGTGTGTTGTGATTCGCTAACCGCCTAGTTCACGCTGTCCGGAAACGTCACGCCGTTACCATAACAGCAGTTGCATGTGCTCCGGTGTATTATAAACACAGGCGTCAATATTGCCTCATCAATTTCAGCCCGAATCAGATTTAGAGAATATTATTGGAGAGGAATCGAGCAGAACTTGTGCACCAACGGCTGTTACAGGACGTTTCAGAAAGGTATGTTTTTTGTTAGATGTCTCATACTTTTTATGCGCTGTTATTTGTAAATGCTACTGCTAATGCTACTGTTTATGTTAAAACACGCAAAAAGTTCATACAATCGTTCTAACTCATAATATTACAATC
Organism: Squalius cephalus; assembly: GCF_949319135.1. Taxonomy (NCBI): domain Eukaryota; kingdom Metazoa; phylum Chordata; class Actinopteri; order Cypriniformes; family Leuciscidae; genus Squalius; species Squalius cephalus. The sequence goes on from NC_137122.1 coordinate 17,880,692, forward strand.
CTCGAAGGGTTTATTTGATCAGCACTCACACACACACACACACACTCTACAAAACAAATGTAGCCAAATATCTGTCGTCAGAATATGAGCACATTACGAGACTAACCATGGTTTACCACAGTAAAAAAAATGTTTACACAGAACCATGTTTAATGTAACGTTACCTGTAGTTGCCATATGTTACCATATGTAGTATTTTATGCCGTAGACATAACCTCTTCACATTAAGACAAACAGGTAAACTAAAGTATTTGTATTAGCCTATGCATTTGACAGTAATATATTATTTAGCCACAGCCACAAATCTAACACTAAACTGAAAATGGTATTTTAGTTTTGCAATATAACTGTATAAATATAGGCTAAATATAGGAATATAAAAAATTGCCTATATATGAATAATATTTGAAAAAAAAAATGTCTTTAAAACTTAATTTCCAGAAACTATTTTGTTAAATAAAATGCATTTCAGTTTTTAAATATGAAAGTGCAACAGAAACTTATACTCAATCTAAGTAGTCCTTTAAAAACACTAAGTGCAGCCACAGTGTAGTGAAATAAGAGACTTGAGTAATAGAGTACACACATTACCTGAACAATTAAAAGGTTAGTTCACCCAAAAATGAAAATTCTGTCAGTAATTACTCACCCTTGTGTTGTTCCAACCCCATAAGACACAAATGAAGATATTTTGTATTAAATCTGAGAGCTGTCTCACTCCTCCATAGGCTTCTCTGTAATTGAAACTTGCCCGCCCAGAAAAGTTAGTAAAGACAAAGTTTAAAATAGTCCTAGTGTCTACAGTGGCTCAACCATAAGTTTATCAAGCGACGAGAATACTTTTTGTGCATAAAAAAACAAAACAAAAATAACGACTTTCTTCAATTCTTGATGTTCTTCTGAGTGAGTTCACGTGGTGTAACAGCGCAGCGCTTCTGGGTTGTACGTCAGAACGTAGGCTCACTATTGGCTGACGCTGGTCATGTGGGTGATGCGTGTGACGTACAACACAGAAGCACTGCTTATTTATTTTTATTTTTTTGTGTACAAAAAGTATTCTCGTCGCTTGATAAATCATGATGATTATCAGTTTCTGCACATAAAAACTGTAACGTGTTAGTGATCTTATTACAATGTAGTTATCATAAAATCAAACTAGGGATGTTAACGATAAATCAACGATCGATTAATTGTCGATAATACATCGATAAAACTAAGCAGGTTCATGTGCGTGCGTGCTGCTCTAACGCTAAACATGTACTTATCATTAGCTCATGATATCTAATGTATTTTAATACTAACAGAACATTATTGTAATGTGACCATTTTTTTTTAATGTTTACAAATTATGTACACCTACATGAGACTATTTATCAGTAAACACTGCTTTTTTTCTAAATTCTGCTGGGTGCACATACGTTCACATATAGTATTGTATGACCAGCCAAATATCGCTGGCTTAATCTTAAACTTTTAAATCTCTGTGATTGCACTGTATTTGGCAGAATATGCTAAATATACTGTATGACGCTAGGTGTCGTATCTTTAAATTGGCTAAATGAAACGTGATCGCCTCTGTTATTTCCGTGTGTCTTTGCGAGCCAGGCGAATATGGTATTGCGTTGAGCAATGCCCCCGTTATTGTTGTCTGTGTTGTGGAAGGCTGGGGATTTTTTATGGTTGCAGCTTTTTGTGCCTTAAACCTTTGAAATTCTTGATATTGTACTTTATGGTGACTTCTAAGGTGGTTGAGGAAGTTAGTTGTGTTACCTTGCGACGTCTGTATGGCACAGGAGCACAGTTTGCATAGGACTCGTAGTCGTACCTGATCAACATCACTTTCACTGAACCCGAAATACTTCCTAACAATGGAGTATGACCCCTTTTTGTGAACTAACGAACACACTTCTTCATCTTCATCTTGTTGTTCTGTCATTATATTTATTTCAGCTGAATGACTATAAGCTTATCGCGTGACGCCAACTTCTGCTACACCATGAGAGCGCGCTTGAAATCTAAACACCATCACGTGAGACATGTGATGCAGTTGATCATCTATACACTCTCAAATTTAACCCATAAGGAAAACGAACACTGCAAACCTACAATGTTTGTTTTGTGCGATATCGTGACGATTATGGTTAATTAATCGTGGGAGACAGATATCAGGGCTTGCAAAATTTCAAAATCACTGGTAGACCTTCGGGCAGGCACTCTTCAGATTTTGGTAGCCAGAAATGAATTTTACTAGCCCATATAGCCTACAAGCCCAAGACTACAATTTTTAATGTAGAATATTGGTTAGTAGGGCTGGTCCGAATACCATTTTTTGAGCTTCGAAGCTATATTCGAAGCTTCGGAGGGAGGGGGCTGAACATATTCTTCTCTCTAATAAAGGCAGGAATCTCTATGCGTCTGTCTGTTTGCATTTAGATTATTTATCTTGCATTTAGAACCGTTCATCCAATCGACTTCACGAGTGCAGTGTCACATTTGGTGCAATAGACACGCGAGACGTGACACGTTCAGAATTAATAAACTTTTAATACAGAACAGCGCGAGCGGGAAGCGCGCGCGCGCCTCACGCGCAGGGCTCCGAGAACGGACACTGCACTAGTGATACAAAACACAGCCTAATATTTTTCTGAGTAACAAATAACTCTCAAATCAGAAATCAGCAGCACAGTAATTACTGACACAGTAAAGGGTAGGCTAATATATTCTTTCTATTCTATTTCCACAATGTCAAAGCAACGCAGCTTATAGCCTACAAGCTCAGGCATGCACTTCTGCCCATACAAACTCCGCTGTTCTGCGCTCTAAAATAAGAGTATTGTATTTCGCCCAAAAATGCTAAAAAAAATAACCGTGTGAGAGCGTGTTTTAGGCTATATCATGTTATAGCCAGATATGACGACGCTTACAGCACGCGTCACCGCAGATCAGCATCTATTCATCAAGCCAACGTGCAAACTATCGCAAATCAAAGTGAAAGTGGGTCGCAGATGCTTTAACACACAATCAACTTCATTAAAAGTAAAGAACCGAAATGATCTTACCAGGGCTGTTGCCGCTCTCTTATTGCGGTCTTTGATTTAGAAATTTTAGCTGACGATCAGTAAAATGCAGCTTATCTGTTGCTAGTGACGTGCACTCCATTACATCGCGGGATTTGAAGTTCGGATTCATATCCGTTTTGCAAAAACACATTTATGTGTTCATTGTTCATATTGATAAATCAGAGAGAACTATCCGATCTGAGAAAACGCATGACAGCCCCATTCAAGCGCGAATGGGAACCGTTTCTAGGGGGATGCCAGGTGTGGAAAAAAAAAAAAAAAAAATTTAAACGAATATTCGAATGGCAAATTTGAAAATCGAATACCAACCCACCGAACGAATATTCGAATACTCGAATATTCTGGTACAGCCCTATTGGTTAGGAGTCAAAACAATTTAATCAAAAACTTTTTCATAACACAAATATCAACAAATATGCATCTGGTTCTAACTGAACTGAAATTTGTGTGACCAGTGTGGAACATGAATCAGTCTGTGTCTGTGGCTCAACTCTCAATGAGAGTATGATAAAAAATAAATAAATAATAATAAGTAACTCTTTAGTTTAGGGTCTAATACTCACTATAAACTTGTTTCATTAACATGCAGATGGCAGGGTTTTTTCATCACTGAGGTCCCGAATGTGAGATATGGTAGTTAGGGGGTTCGGGGGCACCCCTGAGAAAATTTGCATTTCTCTGATCTATATGTGCATTTTAAGATGTTTTGAAGGCCAAAAAAATTGGATAACAATAGCTTTAAAACCATGTAAGTGGGCAGCTGATTATTTTTCTCTCCTCATCAGCATCACACTCCTATTCTCTATGTTTTTCTCTTGCTCTGTCTCTTACCCTCCTAAAGCTGAGCTTTGACTGATATAGGCTTTTCATTTTTGTCTGTCGGTGAAGAAAGTAAACAAAGGGTCAACTGACAGGTTGATTTATGAATCATTTTCTCAGATGCATTAATTTACTGAAAGCTACTAGGAAAGCTAGGTAGCCTAACTAAGTTTATTAAATTCATTCACAATATGTACACATTCATTATTGATCTTTTTCCTAATACAGGGCCGTAGACAGGGCTTTATAATCAAAGAGGTCCTACATTTAAGGTTATTAGGGGGTTCAACTTTTTTTATTTCTCTAAATATGTCCATTTCAAGACGTTTGAAGGCCAAAAAAGGATAAGAAAGAGCCTCTTCCCCTCCTAAAGCTGAACTTTTTTAATTTACTGAAGGCTACAAATTGTATATTAATTCTTAACATGCACACATTCATTATTAATCTTGTGCCTAACATGAAAACGGCTTTGTTAATGCTAATGTCCCCTCACAATGACAGTAAGCTAATTATTAGTCACATTACAGGCCTATTTTCAGTTCAAAATGGCGAAATTCGACAAAAGTATATTCATTTGCCTGATTATTTTTGTCATTCGTTTCACATTTATGACCTAAAAAAGCTGTAAAATATGAAATGTTTAGTTTGGCTACATCTTACCTCGCACTTGACCGTAAACTGAAGCGTGGAGTCGCTCTGCTCAAATTCGCGCTCAGCAGCTTCTTGTGAACATAAAGCCCGCCTACTTTGATTTAATTGGTCATCTAAAATATTCTGACATTGACGAGCACCACAGACCAATGAGACTCAGATGAACACACACACACACACACACACCCTGTCCTCTCTGTTTCTGACGTGCGCTCTGCTCGGCACTACTGCTGATTATTATCTGATTATAACAAGACTGAAGCGAACACTAGGCTATTTCAGATATCCCGTCGGGCAGTGCATTTTGGTAGCCCGACTGGAAAACACAATAGTCCCGGGACGTCGGGCAGGCGGTTTTGCGAACCCTGGATATCGTTATCGTGATTAAACTACGATTAATCGTGCAGGCCTAAGAGATACAGACATAAGGCTTAGATGTGTCATTTAGTATTAAAACAAACTCAGTAACTGATAACTTTGATTTTTGCAGATCAGCTCCTCCCACAGCAATAACATCAGCAGTGAAGCTCCTCCCACTGCAATTCTCCAATAAATGCTGGAATATTCCCATCAGCTACAAGTGAAGACGAGCATCAGAGCATCAGGAAGAGCTGAAATCTGTAAAGACTGAGTTTATTAAAGAGGACAGTGAGAACATGAGTGATCCAGAACCCTGCAGAATGAAACACACTGAAGATCCTGAAGAACAAAGAGGTTGGTGTTTATTCTTCATTCATTCATGATGCTGAAGAACATTCATGTTAGAAACATTCAAGCACTTCATCACATTTAGATAAACAGGTAAACTATGAAATAGAAGATTATCTCTAATTATACGTTTATCTCTGTAAAGCTGCTTTGAAACAATCTACATTGTTAAAAGTCAGTAAAGGGAGGTTTGATAAACTTGTATTGATTGTCAACATCAGGTCCAACTAAATATTTTAGCCGTTCTATTATAAATGTAATAACTGGCTCACATTTTTTTGCAACCATGTTACCAAACATTTTTAAATCCCCAGTGTTAATCCTTTAAGACCGACGCTCCCGTTTGCGTGTCTCTGTTTAAGAGCCGATAGAAACTGAAACCAAATGGCTAGCTCAATAATTATTTTTGCATACAAAACCAGAGATGTTCAGATCAAGCCCCCAAACATGCTCCTGTTGCCTTGTTTTCACCCTCTAATGAGTCTGCACAAATTGCGTAATATACATTTACAAAAAAAAAAACACCAAAATGCATTGCACGTCTTTGCACACATGTTCTATAGATCTGCGATTGATAGTTACATCTTCCGATGGCTCATTGACGTAATCACGTTCTGTGCACTATGACCCCAGGGTTTGTCGCATGTTCTGACATCACAAGCTGCGACATTTGACTCCAATTTGCTGTATGTTTCTCTACTGTGTTTTACTTTCCTTATTGTGTTTTTATCATTGCTTCATTTTATAATTTCTTACTCTTTTACACATATGCACATTTACAAATGCAAGCACATTCACACACATACGCGCACGTAAAGTTATGCCTAGGGTTTTTTTTTTCTCCCTTTTTTTTGTTTGACTCCACAACGCAGTTTATAAAAATAAACTGTATCTTACAAACTAATTTATGTAAACAGTTCTAATCAATTGTGTGTAGTTTTAAAGTGTTTTATGCAGGTTTTTTACATAGACAAGTTTGAGGTTGACATTTACGATATTTCTTGTATTTAATAAAATATGTAGGAAAAAAAAACGATTTATTTTTTTGTTTGTTAATTGCACTGTTGAGCTAGGCTATTTATCTAGTTACTATTGATTTATTACATAGACTTCAAATTGGGGGTGTAAGGATTATTTTGATGTATGGCATATGAAAATGCTCAAAGGAATGACAGCACAGCATATAAAAATATGAAGATATACTCTGGCGGAATTGTTCTATGGCAGGTCATAAAGGGTTAAATCAACACTTTGAGCAAATATGGTGCCACTCTACAGAGTGTTAAAGTAACACTGAAGCAGTGTTAAAGTTAATTAGATAATTAAGTGATTAATTAACTGATGATTGAACATTAGTGATGAACACCTGCTGTTAACAAGCGGAATCACTGAAGGAAAGAGAAACACAAAAACTACAACTGACTTCCAGCCAGAGCCTTAGGGGCTGTTAACACGACACCGTTTTCAACTAAAAACGTAAAACTGTTTGAGTGTTTTGGCTGTTCGCTTACATGACATTGCCGTTTTGGTGGCCTGAAAATGCAAACTTTTAAAAACAGGTTTCAAAGGTCAAGTTTTTGAAAACGGTCTCAGTGTAAACAACAAAAACATGTAAACAAAAAAGTGTATCTCTGAATACTATGACGTCATACACAAGCAGATTAGGTGTTCAGTCTATAGTGTTTCATCGCCATCTAGTGGCCTGGAAGCACAATACAGGGTTTTTAGTAGTTTTCGGAGATCTGTGTAAATGGGGATCATTTTGACAATGGTGCCGTCTGTACGCAGAAGAACTTCTCCGTTTTAAGCATATCGTTGTCGTGTAAGCGTACCCTTAGATGAAATGCTAATAGAATAAGGAGGATATTCTTCTTGGCAGGAGAATAATCTTTCTTAAGATTTTTTAAAAGGTTGTACTGTCATTTCGGTGGAAAAACAGATCAGTTGACTGTAATATTAATCCTACTACAGTTAATTAATTCTGAAAGCTGATCTAAATATATAGGCTATACACATTACACACAATTATAACTTGTCATAATTAATTATATATATTTCCCTTTTTGAGCTAATTTGCTGGCATTGTGTGCTGGGCCGGCGCGTCCATATAGGCGAACTAGGCAATTGCCTAGAGTGGCACTTTTGTAAGGGCGGCAAAATGTGTGCCAATCGGGAATGAACAATTCACAAAACAGGCTATATGATTTGCTGCGCCGCCCCCTGCTCTCACGAGTCATGAGTCATGACTGAGTGATGGGAAGTTCGGATCATTTTACTGTCTCTCTTGTTCGATCTCGTTCATCAAAATGAACGAATCTTTATTTGAGTCATTTCGTTAATTTAAGTGGCTTTAAATGTTACACTTTTAACAGCCAAATTCCCCGATCACATCCACCTATACGCATATAGTATATATTTGCTTCCTCTTGGCCTACTAAAGTGTTCCTGCAACGGGAGTGTTCTCTGGCTATAGAGCGCAGAACAGCGGAGTGTGTGTGGACAGAAGTGCATGCCTGAGCTTGTGTTTTGGGTTAAGCTGCGTTGCTTTGACATTGTGGAAAATATAACAATAGAAACAAAATGTATTAGCCTTTTTACCCCTTATTATCAATCTAAATTAATCTCATTTTTAATTGAACTTAATTTCGTTTTTCTTTATTTAAATTTAGTTTTTCTTTATTTAAATTTCGTTTTACTTTATTTAAATTTCGTTTTTTCTTTATTTAAATTTTACATTTGTTTTTTTCTTTATTTAAATTTTTTCTTTATTTAAATTTCGTTTTTTCTTTATTTAAATTTCGTTTTTTCTTTATTTAAATTTTAAATTTCGTTTTTTCTTTATTTAAATTGTTTTATTTAAATTTCGTTTTTTCTTTACTGAAATTTTAAATTTTGTTTTTCTTTATTTAAATTTTGTTTTTCTTAATTTAAATCTACCCTTTACTGTGTCAGTAATTTGTTAGTCAGAAAAATACCTTAAAGTATTGCTTAATTTAACAGACCTGTGTGTGTGCGTTTTATATCACTAGTGCAGCGTGCGTTAAGTATATAAGCTCTGCCCGCGTGAGGTGCGCCGCTTCCAGCTCGCGTTGTTCTGTAGTTTACTAAAGGTTTATTAATTCTGAACGTGTCGCGTCTCGCGTGTCTATCTATATTGCACCACCAAATGCGACACTGCACTCCCTTGTTAAGTCGATTGGATGAACGGTTCTCGAAATAATCAAAATGCAAACGGACATACAGACACATAGAGATTCCTGCCTTTATTAGAGAGAAGTATATGTTCAGCACCCTCTCGAAGCTTTGAATATTCCATGTTCATTACTACCGAAGCTTCGAAGCTCAAAAAATGGTATTCGGACCAGCCCTAGGGGCGGCACAAATGTTTTTCGCCTAGAGCGGCAGAAGTGCATGCGCCGGCCCTGATTGTGTGTGCCTCACACACACACACACCACTCGAACCTTCCATAAAATAATCATTCATAAAGTTCAGAAAGGTTGAATCACGGGCTTCATTGCACAGGATATGCGCTGTGAGAAACACACTTTGCTTGATTATGTGCTTGCAGTGTGTATTCTCCCCCTTCGACTTTTTTTAGCTTATTCACCGTATCCCCCAGAGTTAGATAAGTGGATACATACCTTTTTCATCTCTTGGTATCATCACCTTGGTTTGATACCAAATAAAAACCCTCTGACAATTCCTAAAAGTCAGCCATGATCACGATTCACGTTCGCTACTAGCTAGTAGCTAGTTATTCACGTTGGTTTTGTTTACGGAGCGGAGCTTCTTGGGTGCTGCGCTAATCACTCCGCCCAAGTAGCAGTGCTTCGCCTTCAGAGAAAATAGTTCCCAGTATTTAAACGTTTAAAAAATGGCTGTCTTATGTGACCTTGTAATTGGTACACACTGTGACAAATCACAACATGTAAATAGGAAAATGTTGGCGTTATTTTGTCACTTATTGGGATTAGTATGCTAGCTGTAGCCATTTACATCCAGTCTTTGTGCTAAGCTAGGCTAACGGTGGGTGCGTCAAACAGACTTACAGAACGCACGGAGATGAAAAAGGTATGTATGGACTAGGGATGTCAACGATTAATCGACGATCGATTAATTGTCGATAATACATTTAATCGATACAACTTATCGATCATCGATTAAGCAGGTCTTCATGCGCGTGCGCGCTGCTCAACCGCGAAACATGTAAAGCGAGCGCACCGGAGTTATGTTTGGGACCATTTTACACCTTCATCATGACTATAAGTTTGCGTGTGCATTCGCAGCCTTTTGTTTTGTGCAAATGTAAGTTGTAATACTGTTTATTTTGTGTATGCCTAGCCTATCTATATCTGATTTATCTCACATTGGATGCATTTGGTTAAGAATTAACTCTGTAGTAAAGCGTCAGCTTCAGCGCGCGCAGCTCAAACGGCAGTGCACGACTAATTTTGAATATTGGGACTGTAATATTACATAACATTATAAAGAGAACAATAAAACATTGTGAATTATTTGGGTTTAGTTGCCGTGTCGCGTTGCTCCAGGAAGAGCGCGTCCACAACATGAGTAGTTCTGAATGAATGGCATGTAACTTAGTTCAAGTTCACTTGTGCATGAATTTGCATCATTTTGTGCAGACATAATTTTTAATATTATGTTTATTTTGAATATATCTGATTAATCTCATATAGGATGCGTTTCTTTTAGATAAATAATGTGCTAGCAAAGTGCTCCAGTTTAACGGTAGCAGATTCATTCAGCGCGTGCAGTTGTTCCAGGAAGAGCGCGTCCACAACAGTCACACATTCTAGCGCATACGAGGCGTTGGTGACACGTTGTATTAGTAGTTATATTTGATTATTAAATAATTCATTTAATTATCAATCACATCGAAACATTTTACAATCCTACTAGCCCTTTATTTATATTTAAAACCATTCTCATTGATTTGGTGAGGAACATAGCGTTTTGAGCAGCATTTGCAGCCCGTCATGCTGTTGGCCATAGCCACTGCAGTAGACGCATATCGCATATTACGGCTAACGATTAATCAATTAATTGATCGTTAATTTAAATGACGATCGATCATGGGAATTTGTGAAAATTGACATCCCTAGTATGGACTTATCTAACTCTGGGGGATACGGTGAATAAGCTAAAGTCCCAAAAAGAGTTCCTTTAATGTAAACTGTCAGTTATGTATTTAAGCCGGGATTAAACATACAGTAAAAACATTGTTCATTTCAAAATAGATCTGTGCATTATTTTGAATGTAGCCTATTAAAGGTGCTCTAAGCGATGTGACATGTTTTTTAGGCTGAAACCGTTTTTGTCACATACAGCAAACATCTCCTCAATATCTGCTAGCTGCCTGTCTACTGAACACACTGTAAAAAAACGCAGTCTCTGTAGACAACCCAGGCTCCACGAACGGGATGAGGAGGAGGGAGGGTCGAGCTAGCCTTCGTTTTGTTTGACGATACTTTGAACGTCTTAGAGCACCTTTAAATCTCCTGCTGTTTATGACATAATCTGTTATAATAAACAACAGTTCAGCTTAAAAAGAAAAAACAGTTCTTGAATTGAAAACGTTATGGCACTGTTGTATATGTTTAATGTGTTTATTACATTAGATAATTGTGTCACTGATCAAATATTTTTAATAGTTCTCTTGACAGAAACATGGGATTTGTGCCTATAATGTTTTAACAGTAATAATTGGAAGATCCATGTTCCTCATTCATGGAGATTTTCAGGGACATGCATAATTAATTTATAAAAACTCATCAAAATGATGGGAATATTTTAGGGCTCACTTTATGTCCTATAACTTTATAATCATATTTCTCTCTTTGAATTTTGATGTACTGAAAATGCAATTAAACTTTTTTTTCCCTTTCATTTCAGACCTGATGAAAGTGAAGGAGGAGAGTGAAGAACTGAGTGAAGTGAAGGAGGAGAGTGAAGAACGGAGTGAAGTGAAGGAGGAGAGTGAAGAACTGAGTGAAGTGAAGGAGGAGAGTGAAGAACTGAGTGAAGTGAAGGAGGAGAGTGAAGAACTGAGTGAAGTGAAGGAGGAGAGTGAAGAACTGAGTCAAGTGAAGGAGGAGAGTGAAGAACTGAGTGAAGTGGAGGAGAAACATCATGTCAAACCTGGAGAAAAACCTTTCAGTCGCTCAAAGACTAAAAAGACATTTTTAAAGAAAATAAGAGCCAATACATCTTTCACCTGCACTCAGTGTGGAAAGAGTTTCACACGCAAACATAATCTTGAGATTCACATGAGATTTCACACTGGAGAGAAGCCGTTCTCATGTGATCAATGTGGGAAGAGTTTCAGTCAATTAATACACCTTAAGAGTCACATGAGTGTTCACACTGGAGAGAGGCCGTTCACATGTGATCAATGTGGGAAGAGTTTCACACAATCATCAAACCTTAAGAGTCACATGAGTGTTCACACTGGAGAGAAGCTGTTCTCATGTGATCAATGTGGGAAGAGTTTCAGTCAATTAATACACCTTAAGAGTCACATGAGAGTTCACACTGGAGAGAAGCCATTCACATGTGATCAGTGTGGGAAGAGTTTCCCACACAAAGAAAATTGGGTGCTTCACATGAGAGTTCACACGGGAGAAAATCCATTTACATGTGTTCAGTGTGGGAAGAGTTTCCCATACAAACAAAGTCTTGAGCATCACATGAGGATCCACACCGGAGAGAAGCCGTTTACATGTGATCAATGTGGCAAAACATTTTTTTGGTCATCAAACCTGAAGGCACACCTGACAGTCCATATGAAGGAGAAGCCACATATATGTTCTGTGTGTGGAAAGAGTTTTTCACTGCTGAAATCTTTACAAAGACATCAGAAAACTCATGACAGCGAGAGAGTGAGAGAGTACATGTGCTTGGAGTGTGAGAAGACTTTTACTACAGAGATATGTTTAAATCAGCACCAGAGGATCCACACTGGAGAAAAACCTTACAAGTGTTCACACTGTGACAAGAGATTCAGTCGATCATCATATCTGAAAACACATGAGAAGATCCACACTGGAGAAAAACCTTACAAGTGTTCACACTGTGACAAGAGATTCATTATGTCAGCAACAATGAAAAGACATGAGAGGATCCACACTGGAGAGAAACCTTACAAGTGTTCACACTGTGATAAGAGATTCAGTCTGTCACAACATTTGAAATCACATGAGAGGATCCACAGTAGAGAGAAGCTGCACACGTGTGATCAGTGTGGAAAGAGTTTCCCTTTTAAAAGTCAGCTGAAGATACACATGGAGATCCATACAGTGGAGGAACCACATCACCACAATCTCAGATCACGGTGAGTAGTTCATCTTTATGTGCTGAGCAAGAAAATCTCTTCTCTTTCTGACACTGTTTATTATGGTGAAGATAAAACGTTAAACAGTATTTTCATGTTTTCTAACAGCAGTTCATGTTTTTGTATTTGCTCTGGTGCTTATCAAGAATACAGAGACGAGAAGCTTCCAGATTCTTCCTCTGTTAATGTTAGAAAGGCGTTGGAAATTCTGTGATTGCTTACAGATTACGTCAAGCATGCGCCATCTAGAGTTTCATGACCAAACTAGTGATTTATAACACAAATTATTTTCATGATATTAAAATAGATAATAATCGTGCACAGCAGTTGTTGACCAGATATGATGGGATTAAAATGACTCTTAAACTCATCAGTGATCTTGACTTTGGGCTTCACTTTTCATTTCACATTTGTCTCTCATTTGAAATCTCACTTGTTTTAATGTTTCTTTAATGTTTCGTCCTGATGGACGTGAACAAGAAAGGAAAAACAGAAGCCGGAAAATCTGTCTCCTGCCCTCAATGTAAAAAACACTTCACATGAAAATCAAGGCTTAGGATTTACATACGAGTTCACACTCAGGCTTTCTCTCTGAAATCACATCTGCTTCTCATTCTGAAGAAAGACCATTTAACTGTGATCAGTGCGGTAAACAGTTTCATTGAGCATCAGTCCTGAAGAAACACCTGAAGATTCATACAAAGGAGAAGATTCATTCATTATGTGGACACAATGACTGAAACAGAGCTCAAACTGATTGAGTTATAGAACATTTCGAGATCCCAGCATGATCATTGGATAATAATTGTAAAATTAAGTGATGAACCGATTATTAGTGATGAACACCTGCTGTTGACAAGCAGAATCACTGAAGGAAAGAGAAACACAAGTACTACAGCTGACTTCAGACACAGCTTTACATGAAATCAACTGAAGATAGAAGAAGAGATTAAAGGAGAACTCCGGTCAATTTTAACATTGAGCTCATTTTTTTGTAAATTTCGAGTGCTGTCAGTACAGAGAACAACGACAAAAATCAGTGTTGCCTACACCGTGTTATCCTCTTTTTAAAATTTGCACCCTGTTGACTTCAATGGGGCAAGTTTTAAACCTGTTTTTAGCCTCTTAATATCCTTGATGTGTCATTACAAGTGCCCAGCCATGTGAGTGATTCCTTCAGAGTCAACACGCGGTGAATCTGACTGCAGTAGATGTTAAAGATATTAATAAAAATGATGTTATTTCAGCCAGCGCACATACCTGTATTTACATCCTGTTTCCGGTTGAAGTCCACAGTAATCGATTGTCGAGTTCGGGCGCATGATTGTACGTACTAAACCTATGCGCGTGAACTCGACAATCGATTACTGTGGGCTTCGACTGAAAACAGGATGTAAATACAGGTATGTGCGCTGGCTAAAATAACATCATTTTTATTAATATCTTTCACATCTACTGCAGTCAGATTCACCCGTGTTCACTCTAAAGGAATCACTAAAACTAAAACTTAAATACTTCAGGAAAAGTATGGATACACTATAAAACCCAACAAGTTCAGCTAACTCATTTCATTTGAGGACACCGATTACCTCAATTCAATTAAGTTTATAAAAAAACAATAGTTATAAGTACCCTGAACTGATTTTAATCGAGTTCACTAAAACAAGGATATTTCTTAATACACAATTTAACTTTACACTGCATTCAAATATTTAATATAGCTGAAATTTCACTGTATTGAGTAAAAACAGTGAAATTACAAACTTTAAATGAACTTTTAAAGTTCATTTCTGTAACAACAATGCCTCTACGTTAGGGAATTTATTAGCTTAAATGAGAGGTCTTATTCATAAGATATGAATATGTATATGTCGTTTACACAAATTGAATTATGCCAAATAGGGAATAGGTCAAAAACCTCAACTATCAACAATTACACGATTTCTCGTAGTAATTACTGATATAGGTAGGTAGAATTATATTTTAATTAGGGGAATTTAGATAGGAGTTAAAAGTTCATTTATTGTGCGCACCATCCGTCCGGCAGATCGGATGCACAATGTCTGAACAAAACCCTGTTGTCTTTAACACCGACAAATAACCCTTTCCTGTGGCCACAAAGAATTGATTATTTTCGTGTTTAGACAACTTAGATATTTTAATAGTAAAATGTTGGTAGAGCTTGGTAGGCAATAACGCTTTCAGGGATTTCAATAATGGCACAATATGAGACAAATTCAATTCACATAGATTATAAGTTTTTAATCAAACGACTAAGATTACATGTACTATTTCAAATCACGCAGGAGTAAATATGCATAACAAACAAACAATATAGCGATCGCAAATAAAGAATAAAATCAAATAAAACAAAACAAACTTATGAGAGAGATATAGAGAGGAGAGAAGGAGAAAAGGGGAGAGAGAGTGTTGGAGGATTGGTTGTGTGTGTGCGTAAAAAGGGTGAGGATGCGTGTGGGCTTAGGAGCACGTGTGTGGGTGTGTGTGTGTAAGTTTGAGAAACGTGGGGGTGTGTGTGTTCAGGAACACGTGTGGATGTGTGAGTGTAAGGGTGTGTGTGTGAGAGTCAGGACAAGTAAGAAAGGCAAAACAGTTTAAAACCTTAATGCTCAACAAGACCCCAACAATTTCTAGTAATTATTTGACCACTTAAAACAGCATTTCGTTTGGATTACAAATTCAAGAAATACAGTACTTGCTCAGTGATGCCCTCTTGTGTGCGCGTCGTGTAACAAAGGAGTCAGGAACACGTGGTCAGCAGCTTCGTCAAGGCGGGGTTTGTTGCGATGGTAACTCAGAGCGTTCGTTAAACTTAGCCAAAGATGATTTTAACCTTAAGTTGGTCCCGTTGGTTTGTAAGAAAATAATCAAACTGAGGTAGACTATCAAAAGAAAAACTTAAGACGAAAATAAAGAAAGTAACCGAAGGTTTCTTGGAAGAAGGCAGGAAGAAGGCGGGTCACTCTCTCTCTCTCTCGTGGCGGAACTGCAATGAGAGAAGAGAGACGCCGTATTTTGAAGGAGCTAAAACCACGCCTTCTCACGTACCTACTCCAATCGCGGGGCGAATGTATGTGGCGCCAAACCTTCTTTGTTTAACTAGGTACACGCCCTCTAGAGCTAGTACTGGATTTCTAACTTCGGGTATAAAACATTTATAACCTGGTATACATGGAAGAATGCATAATTTTATACATTGAATTAAGAATTCAGCACCTTTGTTTTTTTCTGAACGCAATGATACCACGGATCGTGGTTCTGACAGTTAATAACACAGAGTTACATCATTCTTCAATATAATGAGCATTTCACCTTTTGATTATACCATAAAACTTAGTTATAACGGTCTTCCATATAAGGACCATGACATATACAGGGCTTAAAGTATTCCGGCACCGTGCCGGATCTCCAGCGTGCGGCCATGAGAAAAAAATAATAATAATTTTGGAACTTGCATGCGGTTTAATATTTTCGAGTCAATTGATTTCACCTACCAATCATATGAAAGAAACGCAGTTCTTACTAACGTTACAAGCCTATCAGAAGCAGAGCAGGGCGGGGCCTAGCATCACAGTGTGATTGAGATTTATACGTCACGTTAGCGTTGTCGGTGAAAGGAGCGCTAGTTCATGAAGCTTGGAGATGATGTCCTACCCACGGGCGTAATTTCCTATGGGGACACTTTCCAAAATCCCGTTGTCCCCCCCACCCCCACTCAAAAAATTGTTTGTTATGATGTTTAACCGCACGCCGTCATTGCCACGGAGGAGCAGGACCGAGCCTGTGTAAAATAGCTCATTGAATGTTCTAATGAGCAAGTAGCGGTTGCGGCACAGACAGCGATGAAACGCCAGAAACAACAACAGGTGACTTTAATGTCATCATGGATGAAAAGAAAGAAATGAGATGTGAGTTGGTTGATTCAGTAAATTAGCTCAGGTCAGGATAATCATATTTTCTGTCTATAGGCCTACCTGTTGATAACTGAGCTAACGTTAACATACACTGTTGCTTGTTAACTTCAGACTTGGCTAAATATTTAATTTTAATATTTAATTAAATATTCTGTGTAGCTTACAAAAAAAACATTCTGTGTAGGCCTACCATGAAAACGAGTCCACTTTAAACCGCAGCATTTTCTGTCAGCAATGTAGGCTAAGTAGCCTAACGATAGTGCTATCAATGTAAACGCATGCGATTAATTTTTGGCTTTAACGTGTTAAAATATCGCAGTGTCCGTTCTTTCTGTCATCCCTTGGGTTATTTGATCATGCTCTCCTTCACGCAAATGTTTTAAACTATCAATGCGCGAGAAGACAAAAGAGAACGCGCTGTCAGTGAATGTCCTCCTGAAACACACACACACACACACACACACACACAGGGCGCCATCGAGTTCTCTTTCGCGCTTGAACGAACCATAACACACACGTTTATGCCAAAATGTCAGTTTTGTCGAGTACCTTCACAAGAACAGTCAAATGAGTTAAATACAATCTTAAATGGAAGTAAAGAGTAGAGAATGAGATGCGTGAGATCCTGTCAGCAGTGGCGGGTATTAAAGTGACAGCAATTCTCTCTGTTAGTAAAGTTAACCAAAGAACAATGGGAACAGAGAAAATTACTACTGCTCAACGCTTAAGGATTAATCTATTTTTCATTTATAATTTATGCAGTGCGGACTGTTTTATAAACGTATTAAATTTCTATATAATTCACATCAGTTAGACAGGTAAGGTACAGGTAAATATGACATTTATTATGGGTTTAAGTGAGGATTGTTTTAAGTTCACTTAAAATAAAAGTTCTTTTTTTAAGCCTAATAAATGTTTAAAATTTTGGAAAAATTAATTTTCATCGAGACATAAGTAGCTATATCAGTGATACTGGTCTTCATTCATAAAAATATGCCATTAACATGCTTGAAAATAAATGGTGCCAATGAAGAAAACCCTGCAGGTAAGGTATTTATCCATTATTATCAACAGTCACCTGAGGGCGCTATATGCCCACTGTGTCATTTATCTGAGTGTGGGAGAGTTCAAGATACTAAAAATATCATATATAATGATGTACACGGATACACACGTTTTCTTCTTGTAGAAAACGGTTAAAGAAAACGATTAGCGTGACTTTAATGCATTTAAGACAGTGATATAAGAACAAATTCAGTACACACCTTATATGCAAGTATGCAGAATATGATCTCAAAGTGTGCATTACATTCATATTTTGTCTGCTTGCCTATACATAATGTTACTATCTCTTTTGAATCGCAACAAAATAAGGGAGTCACCACACACCACAGCCAATTAATAAGTGAATTTAATTATCAGTATGAGACAGAACAACATTAAAGATCAGTATAAATGGTAATCAGTGTGTCAGCAGATATGTGCAAAGGTGTAGCATTTATGAAAGACAACAGTCCAACCATTCTCAGTCCATGAAACCTCCAAGAACAACAACCATCCCAGGAGTGGTTAAAGTGTCCCCAAGGAGATGGAACAAAAGGCGGCGGTGATCTCCCATATCCCTCACATCTCATGAGTTCTCAGAAAGCCTCTTGACACGAGACCCAAGATACAAAGCAAACGAAAACAGCCCCAATCTCTGCATCACTCAGCCCCACGCTCCCATCTCTTTTATAGAGCGTCGTGATTACATTCAGGTGTGCAACCTCTCCCTTCAGCCAATCACCTGCAACTCAGAAATAACGAGTTACTCACTGGAACCGTCACACACCCCCATTCAAAAATCAGATTTCTATACACATTGTTATACCACCTCTGATCACAGTACAACCATGATTTTCTTTCCATTCTCCTACACTGCCCCACCTTTCCACCAGCAATCTGGATCCTGAAAGCAAATTAAGGCGACAAGAGAGCACAGAAAAACAGAAACAACCATACTACCATTGCACTTAATTGATCAGATCAGGAACACGGGACAACGCATCTGCCACTACGTTATCCGATCCTTTAATGTGTCTAATTAATCTCGATCACAGATTAATTTTTCTGATAAGTGTTAAACTTACAAGAAACTTACGGGATAGTCCAAACCATTCTCCCCTGTCTGTAATAAGACAGCTCCAGCACCAACCTGGCTGGCATCCACCTGTAGTTTAAATGGCATATCCAGCCTCTGGGCAGCTAGAACAGGAGCAGTGGTCAATAATAATTTAACATTTTCAAAAGCTCTCTGACAATTTTCGCTCCAGTCAAATTTCACTGAGTTCTTAAAAACCACGGTTGAAAAATTTTAACAGAGACCCCGGTAATAACTGACCATCCCCCAAAAAAGCATGAGTTCTTTCTTGGTAGACGGAGAAGGAAACTGCTGAATGGCAAGAACTTTGGTCTGAACTGGACGCACTTTACCATGGCCAACCTCTTTCCCCAAATATCTTATAGTGGCCTTGGCAAACTCACACTTGGCCAAGTTAACTGTAAGACATGCCTCAGTCAACCGAGTTAAAAGAGCTCGCAGGCGAACTAAATGTTGTTCCCAGGTCTCACTGAAAACAATAACATCATCCAAGTACACTGCACACCCTTCCAGCTCAAATACCACTCGGTTCATCAATCTCTGGAAGGTGGCAGGTGCATTTCGTAACCCAAAACTCATAACAGAGTACAAGTATAATCCAGACGATGTAATAAAGGAGGTTACTTCTCTGGCTCTAGGAGTTAACGGCACTTGCCAATACCCCTTAAGAAGATCTAGCTTGCTCACAAAATTAGCTGTACCCACCTTATCTATACAATCTTCCATTCGAAGAAGTGGAAAAACATCGGGCTTAGTGATGGCGTTTAGCTTGCGATAGTCAGTACAAAATCTATAAGTTGAATATTTTTACACCTGGTGTAAAAACACGACCTTCAGCATGCTTATCAAAGTGATTCTTCATCTTCTCTTGCGCAACAGCAAGATTTTTCTGTGCACTCAATCCAGCCAAAAACAAACATGATGTCTACGAAAACCATTCACATACTCTACCAAATTTTGCGGAGGATCCTCCTCACCTAGTCCCTCACGCAAAACAGAAAGAGGTCCTGGCTAAATCCCAAACTCTCTTGCTGTACTTCCCTAGCAGCAAGTAATAGCCAGGGTAAACCCTCGTCCCAGTTACGGTTTAACTCCACACAGTAAGCACGCAAAAGTGACTTCAAAGTCTGGTGAAACCGTTCAATCGCACCCTGACTTTGAGGATGATATACGCTCGACTGATTGTGTTTCACTTTAAGCACCTTTAAAACCTCAGCAAACATACGAGGCGTAAAATTAGTACCGTTATCACTTTGAATAATTTTAGGTATCCCGAAAATAGATATGAACCGAGTTAAAGCTTTCACAACTGCTTTGGTGGTAATTCTTCGGATGGCATAGACTGTGGGATAGCAAGTTGTCTGGCACATCACGGTCAACAGGTATGCACTCCCTGATTTAGATGGAGGCAGTGGTCCCACGCAATCAATTATTAAGTGCTCAAACGGTTTGCTTGTAACAGCTATGTGAAAGGCACTGGTTTCAACAGCTGTGATTTGGTTTCCCAGTTACCTGGCAAGTGTGACACGTTTGTGATGAAAGACAAATTGTCTTTTTTCAAACGGAGCCATTAAAATTGTCGTAAAGTTCG
Organism: Squalius cephalus; assembly: GCF_949319135.1. Taxonomy (NCBI): domain Eukaryota; kingdom Metazoa; phylum Chordata; class Actinopteri; order Cypriniformes; family Leuciscidae; genus Squalius; species Squalius cephalus. The sequence continues at coordinate 17,900,965 of NC_137122.1, forward strand.
GGCATAGGTCTTTTGTACTCCTAAATGTCCAGCAACCTCACCATGTACATGTTGTAATACTACGTCTCGAAATTGTTTCGGCACCACCATTGAATTATACACTCCTCCAGTATATCCTTTTTACAGGGAACATACTCCCTTAGAAGCATCTCATCTTGGATAAAACATCCACTAACAGCACTTCTTACCTCCTGAGGTGAAATAACAGCATCAAACAACTTCTGCAACTCAGGGTCTTCCTGCTGCGCATCTACCAACTCCCTATAAGAAATAGGTGAAAGGGTAGACAAACCAAAACATATTTTGACACTTCTTGTTTCTCAAATGACATCTCACGACTCCTTGCACGAGTCACAACACAAGCTGTGAATACTTCAGGAAAATTTTGATGTAAAATATCAGAGTTCTCAGTGACTGGAATAGGCACTACCTCAGGAGGTGGGATCACCTCTCGTCAGACTCTACCTCCAGCCAAATTTTTACCCAAGATGACAGAAACCCCATCCACTGGCAAAAATGGCAAAAACTCCCAAAGATACTTCTCCACAGATCAGGTCGGAAGTCAAGTGTACTCTATGCAGAGGGACAGAAATAATGTTTAATCCAATTCCTCTAATCAGAACACTTCACCCTTCACTTGATAACTCAGAAAAGGGCAGAACAGATTCAAGAATACAAGATTCTGATGAGCCTTTATCTCTCAATTTTAACTGGTATTTTACTCTTAGAGTTTGGCACCTGCAACTCAGAAATAACGAGTTACTCACTGGAACCGCCACAATAATATGATATACTTTATTAATACGGTGTTCATTCTTATTCTTTTTAATAGGAATGTTGCTTTGGGACACAGTACTTGTCACACTGGTTAAAGTGTCAAGCAGTCCCTCCCTTGTTACTGAAGTCAGCCGGATCCCGGCCGTATCCAGATCAGATGGTGGACCTGCACCTGGACCCATCCATGATGCATCCCTGAAGTGCCAGCCCCATCAGCCCTGTGAAGGCCTCATCGACATGTCCAATCTGACTTCTGACCTGTAATGCTGCCTGAATCATAATCATACACTGTTCGCTCTTTGGCCAGAGGAGAACTGAGCGACTGAGCCTGGGTTCTCCCAAGGTTTTTTTCTCCATTCTTTCACCTGATGGAGTTTTGGTGCCTTGCCACTGTTGCCTTGGCTTTTGGCTTGCTTAGTTGGGGACATTTAATATTCAACAATATTATTGATCTGCCTTACTTAAGGTGGACGTTGACGCAATTTTGTTCTAGAAACAAACTTTGTTGTATTATTTTCATGTTATCACTGTGAAGCTGATTTGATGCAATCTGTATTGTAAAAAGCGCTATCTAAATAAAGGGGACTTGACTTGACAGCTCAAATCCCAAAACAAATATTCTAGTAGTAAGGGGGGCATCTTATAATTTTGCCCCTGAGTTTAGCTATCCGGCTAGCATTTCATTGTATCCAGACTACTAACAAACATTTACTCACTAAACTAACTAATATAGTCATTCTTAAAATGAATACATTTATTTTTCGCTATAGTTAAATACAACATATACAACTGTATGAGATTATATTTACCGTTTGCTTGACTCTTCATTGTCTGTTGATGTCCTCCGCATTTTGCTTGACTTTTCAGTGCTGACTCCCCCATGGCATCCAATTTGACTAAATATACATCTGCTGGGACTTTCAGTAACCAGTTCTTATATGAATCAATACTGAGCCAAAAATCTATAATTTGGCACTTCCCTGGCATTTGACCTGATAATTAGCTCTGCGTCATAGGTTCATGCAGGGCTCCGCACCAAGGTTTTTTTTCCAGCTACCTTATACCACAATCATTAGCACCGTTTCATTCTGTCTTTGACTGGTGCTATTTCAAAAAATGTGCGTTTCTACTGAACAAAAATGTATTTCAAATTTAATTCAAGCACTTTTAAGGACCTGTATTTGTTTTCAATGACTTTCCAGGCCTTGAATCCATGTGTCTGAAATAAGGCTTTGACTTTTGCCCAAAAATCATAATCGAAGTACGTTTGTTTATTAATATTAATATTTGAATATATTCTAATATTTATTAATAATATTTTGACTATTAAAATGCCTTCAGTAAGACCTATATTGGTATCAAACTTAAGTTGTATATGTTCTGTCCACCGGAGGGCAGTATATCAGTCAATGTCAATAGGCAGGCAAGAAAAACAGAAGAAAAACACACTGTCACTTACTCATGATTTTTCCCTGTTCCTTTGGTAACCCAAAGTAGCGCCACACGTTGCTTTTCAAATTGTCAGGAGTGTAGATTTTGAACTCCTTGTCAGGCGTGGTTGTTGTAGTGTTGGCACGGCCATTGTTTTGGTATACAAAATAGGCACTAACCAGGACGCTAACGTCACAGGAGCCCAGATGACCAATAATAGCCTTGCTAATGAACTCCCGATTCACAACTTCACTAGGCGTGAAAAAGCCTCGGAATCTGAAATGAAAACAACGTTTACAAGTAAACACATTTACAGAAAATAATGTCCAGAACAGGTTTGAATATTAAAGGCTGCCTAATATTTGTTTGAATATCATTATTTTTTTTAATATTTGAATTATATTCGAATAATGAAGTTCGGAGTCAAAGCCCTAGTCTGAAATTCAAGTACTTTCAAGAATCGTGGGAACCCTGCTCACAATTCTGAGAAAAAAAGTCTGATTTGCGAGTTATAAAGCCAGAATCATGAGATAAAAATATGTAATTACATTTTTTTATTTTTCAATCCATGGCAGAATAGCTTCCATACACTTAAGTACATGGAATGTGTAAAATACATTAGCCTTATCAAAAGCTATCAATAAAGAAAACAATATAATACAAAATTCTAAACAACATTTTAAACAGTTTTATGAAAAATGTTCAGCAGTTTGCTGGAGCCCCAATAAGCTTGTATATTTGATGATTGTGGAGTTTTCTCAATGAATTACACACACATTCTGGTTTAGTAGTTTCCACATGGCCCTGATTACAGCCTCCAGAGAACCACCACCAGGACTGTGTGTCGACGCTCTCTTCGATAGAAGAGCAACAGCGATTACGCATATTTCAGCAACAATGAACTTCAGAGCGTCACGTCGACACTCATCTGCCAAACGACAGTATATTTTTTTCCATTCTGTTGGATTGGCTATTTTGTGCTCCTGTTTGTATTGCTTCACTTTTTCACGCAGGTTAATTCTCTGACTTTCCTGAATGTGCTTCTCTGTTTCATCAAACATGTCATTGGTGAAGTGCGTCTCTCCATTTTCTTCCACCATCTTCACTATTTTACTGAGCAGATCTTTGATCTGTGGGAAACTGGCATAGTTGTTGTCCAGAAAGAAGAATCGGTTTCCACAACTCTCTACAAGTTTTTTGAGATCTGGATCACTTTCCTGTAGAAATTGCTCAATGGTTTTATTTTCTCTCTCCAGCTGATCTTTGTGAGTGAAGAGGATCATGGTGTATTTGAGTATGTGTTCTCCAAATGCTTCTTTGAGTTTCTCCTCTTCAAACGTTACACATTTAACCATTTCGTTTATAATTTCCTTCTCACTGAGTTCAGTATCATAAAGTCCAGGTGTGTCGATCACGGAGATCTCTTTACCAAACCTCACCATAGTCTCTAAACTGCACTGTTTCGTCTGAGAGATTGAGCTTGTGGAGGATTCAAACACATTTCTGCCGATGATGGTGTTTCCAGTGGCGCTTTTCCCAGATTCTGTTTTTCCCAGCAGAACCAGCCTGATCTGGTCTTTCCTCTCTGAAATCACATCAGTCTCATCTGGATCTTGTTACGTCCCAAAGGACGTATTTATTTATTGATTTATTTATTATTATGATTATTTTCTCCTGATCTTCTTTGATTTACTTTGTTTCTGAAAGTGTGGGCATGGTTGTGTGCCCTGTTATTGTGTGCTTGCTGTCTCTCTTTCTCTCTCTACTCTCTCTCAGGCCTAATCATCAGCACCTGTAACTCGTTTGTGAGTGTGCCTGAGACGGAGAGCAGTCCAGTGTTTGCAGAAGGAGACGCACTTCTCCCCTGCTCTAGATTGAATGTAACAAGTGGGGGCTCGTCCATTTGTTTTTCAAATTAATTCGTTGCGGTGAGTACAATTTCTCTTTTCTCTCTAGAAGTCTGTTTTTCGCTGTCTTCACTTTTTGGGCAGGAGAAGTCTCTGAGGTTATAGAAATGGAGTTTGATTTATTAGTGTTTACTCTTTCTCCCACCACAGAAGTCTTCAATAAGTGTAGAAAAAAGGAACTACTTTTGATTGCAATTTTTTTTTAATTTGGATGTACCAAAAGAAGCGACAAAACAATTAATTAAGGATTCTCTGTTTGAGCAGCTTGTGCGCGATGGCATCTTACCAGACACTGATGTTAAGGGCAGTCCTGTAGTTGCGGCTGAGGAAATTTCTCCTGGTAGTGATGTTATTGAAAGTGCCAATTTTGATCAATTTCAGGCCATTCGTTTAAAAGAGTTAGAACTCAAAATTAAACAACAGGAGAGTGAGAATTTGCGCTTAAAACTCAAAGTTGTTGAGGTAGAAGCTGACCGTGATATTAATCTGCGGCGTCTAGATCTGCAAGCTATGGAAATTAAAGCTGTTCAGCGCTCGAGGTCTTCCTCCGGTTCTTCCTCCGCATCCATTCCTGCTATACCTGTTACCTCGAATGAAGAGAAAAACAGTCAGGAATTTGATGTCTGTAAATACATCAAGCTTGTGCCTTCCTTTCGCGAGTCCGAGGTTGATGCGTACTTTGTTGCTTTTGAGCGCATTGCAGGTAAGCTTAGGTGGCCGAACGATATGTGGGCCTTGCTCCTACAGTGCAGTTTGACCGGTAAGGCTCAAAATATTTGCGCGTCGTTACCGATTGAACAGAGTCTCGATTGAAGAAGTCAAAGCCGCTGTGCTCAGAGCATATGAATTGGTGCCTGAGGCATATCGCCAAATGTTTCGTGCGCATGTGAAAACAGCGAAACAGACTCATGTAGAATTTGCAAGAGAGAAAAGAGCATTATTTGAAAAGTGCTGTTTCTCCAGCAAGACCACTACCTTAGACCAGTTGCAGGAGTTGCTCTTGCTGGAGGATTTTAAAGGTTGTCTTCCCGAAAGTGTCGTTGTTCATCTAAATGAACAAAAAGTAACTTCGCTATTGGATGCTGCTGTGTTAGCAGATGAATTTATCCTGACACACCGAAAGGTCTTTCCATCTCTTCGGTCATCGAACACTCAATTTTCCCATCCAAACACTGTGATACGAGATTCGACGCGTGTATTTTCAGGTGCGTCAGGAGACACTGCTTATTCAGACAACAGGTCTGTCCCTGGTGGAAGAGGCCGACGTGTCTGTTTTTACTGCCTAGATCCAGATCACCTAATTGCAGACTGCCAGGCTTGGAAAAAGAATGTAGATGGTAACTCTAAGAATGTTGTTCTTGTACAAACGATGCCTGCGACTAAAAAGAAGTCCATGCAACCTTTCATTCATGCTGGTACGGTTTCCTTGTCTGACACTGAGCATCAACCTGTTGTGATCTTGCGAGATACTGGTTCAGAACAGTCCTTAATCCTGAAAAAGTTACTTCCCTTCTCGCAGAATTCCTATACCGGTTCTGACGTACTAATACGTGGTATTGGGATGGGGTGTGATTGTGTTCCTCTCCATCAGGTACACTTGAAGTGAGACCCTACACTTAAAGGAGCGGGTCTCATACTGGGGAATGATCTAGCAGGTGACCAGGTTTTCCCCAGACCTATTGTGGTTAATGACGGTAATTCTGGTGACGCTTTGTCTGCATCGTTGGAGTGTGCAGTGGCACAACTGCCAGTGATGGAGTTCAGAAACATTGGAGTGTGCAGTGGCACAACTGCCAGTGATGGAGTTCAGAAACATTGGAGTGTGCAGTGGCGCAACTGCCAGTGTTGGAGTTCAGAAACTTTGTTGACCTTGTCGACTCACTGTGGCAAGCCTCCTCTGAACCTCCTAGAGGTCAGCAGAGGATTGAGCTTGAAGTCAGAGAAGGAACTAATGTGAATAGAGAAACACTCAAACTATAGGTTGGTAAAGATGTTAAGTAGGGTGTAGAGAACCATTCTCTTGCTTTGTTTTGATGTGGTGTTAAACTAAGCAAATGCCGGATGGCGGAACTTCTTGCTTCTGTGACAAGTCCACCAATTTATATAAAATAAAATAAAATAATATATAGCTTATATTTATTAACTCACGGAGCGCGTCGACACACGCAACCACACACGTGACACGTGCCTGCAGACATTTTTTTCCGAGCAAGGCAAGCAAAATGAAGCGAGCGAAAAGAAGCACTGTGTGGGATCATTTTAACAGAAAGGGCGACAAAGTTACCTGTAAATTATGCGGTGCCGTATTAAAATACAGCAGTAGTACAAGTATGATGCAGTACCATTTTATTCTGTTTTTCTCTCACTGTCAGAAATGCTGCAGGTGCGTGAAAATTTAAACTGAGGTAGGGCTGCTATTTTTATTTAACGAAAAATCTTAGTCTAACGGAAAACATTTTTTTTGAAAGCTCTGTTCAAACGGATTCAGTGTTTTCTTTTTGTTATCTTAATTTGTTCAGTATTTAAGTTAAAAAAATATACTATTTAGTGTAGGCCTATTTTGTTTTTATTTGTATTATTTTATTCTGTTTTTCTCTCACTGTCAGAAATGCTGCAGGTGCGTGAAAATTTAAACTGAATCCAAGTTCTGTTGTTGATCTGGTCTGTATGCTGCTGTTTGCACTTTGCCCGTTAAAATAAACCCTTTGATAAAAAAAAATTATTTTTATTTTTTTTAAAGGGTCACAGATACGCGTCAATTTTATTTGTATTTAATGCCAATTCAATATTATAATCTTATGAGTTAACGGTTAATAATCGATTAACAAGCGGCGGTTGTCGGTCGGGAAAATTAATCGAAATGAGCATCCCTAGTTGTGAGGGAAGCTGTAGGGGGTGAGTGCCTTTTTCTTTAATACCGTTTTTGACCCTGTTTTTGGTATAGCGAGGGAGTTGAGGGAAGTTAATGTTGTTTATTTCTTTTTGTTGAATCTTTCTTAGGTTAGTTAGGACTCCTCCTAAATTTTGGTAGTGGGCCGTTTTGTTTATTATTTTGGGCCTTGCTCCCCCTGAGTCATTGCTCCCTATGATTTGTCTTTACTTTGGTATTGGTTTTGTAAATAAAATCCTTTCTTTATTACATATAATCTGGTGTTGTCTTCACTCTGGGACAGAGGATTGAAGTGTATTCTTGCCTTTTCTCTCTTTTTTTGTTAATTTTAAATGTTCTTTCCTTTGTTACCTCCCCTTCCGACCCCTAGACGGTAAGGGAACGTAACAATCTTTAGCTGGAAACTCTCCTGAAACTACAACAGAAACATCAAATAACATAAATGTGCTGTTGAATTAAAATCCAACTGCATTTATGATCAGTTATATTTACATTTAATGAATAACTTGCATGTATTTAGGGAATTGATTTATAACAAATCATCTTACAGTTGATATTAGGAAGATCTGCTTCTTCTTCTTCTTATGATAACTTTCCCTCCATTCTTCAACATCATTCCTTCAATCTTCTGCAGGAGTTCTTGCATCTGACTGTCTGATTCTCTCTTGTTATTGAAAAGGTGAAACTTTCCTCCACATTCAGTGACCAGTCGCTGGAGATCTGCATGATCTTGGTGTTTTAGATGCTCATCAATGGACTCACCCAGATCCTCCAGTTCATCTTTGTGTGTGAACAGAATCATGATGTACTTCTGAACTTCAGGACCAAATAAACCTTTAATAAAAACCAGGATCTCTTCCTCATTTTTCACAGGTTCCTCTAGAGGAACGGTGAGCAGAACTGCACTGAGACCTTCTGAACATAGTTTGATCAGCTTCTCTTTCAGTCCTTTAAGCCCTGAAGGCATTTTTAGAGTTGTTTTGTCTGAGTGACACACACAAAACTAAAGACTCATAACTCCAAAACTATAATAAGGAGAGTCAAAAGGGTGGTATCATTTGATAGAAAACTTTTCAATTTTTTTGAAAATATAAATTACATTACATTTGGACATTCTCCTGCCGAGAAACGGCTGATAAATACAAAAAATATATATTTTTTATTATGATTTTGCATATCTCTCTTGTTTGACATGCAATAACTCGGGAAGGAAATACGGTAGGGGAAAAATCTTTTTGGGGAAGTTCCCCTAAATGTGAGCTGCATCTGGATCAAATTTTGTGGTGATTGCATAAAGTAAAAGTCCTAAAGTCCTCACACATTTGGAAGGCAATAAAAAACATGACTTTTCTGAGTGACACACACAAAACTAAAGACTCATAACTTCAAAACTGCAGCAAGGAGAGTCAAAAGGTAGGTATCGTTTGAAAGAACACTTTAAAAATGTTTTTGAAAATATAAATTTCATTACATTTGGACATTCTCCTGCCGAGAAACTGCTGATAAAAGTAAAAAAATATATATATATAATTTTTATAATGATAATGCATATCTTTCTATAACTCAGGAACGAAATAAGGTAGGAGGAAAATTCTTTTTTGGGGAAGTACCTCTACATATGAGCTGCATCTGGATAAAATTTTGGTGATTAGATAAAGCAATCAAAAGTTACAGCATTTGGAACCAAGATAGCCTTTTTGTTGAGTGCTTGACACCCCCTCATGGGCATTTTTAAAATTTTCACCATGAAGAATATCTTGTCATAAAAGCAATAGATTAAGTTAATTTTGGGCTCATTTTAATTCTAATAATATTGTGTAAAAAATAAAGTGCCATTTTCAAATATTTTTGAATGTTTCATGAGATGTATGATGTTTTTGACACATTGCAGTACATAGTACAAAAAAGTATTTTATAGATTATAAAAAAAGAAATTATATTTATCAGCAAATAACTCAGCAATACTTAGGAGTTTTTCAAATTGGTTACATTCACTGTAAAGTTCAGACTCTAAGCTTTCAAATGACACCAATTTTGTGTTAATAAAGGCAATATTTCTGAAAATATATAATAATGAATATTTTTGCAGCTAGGTGGCGCCCGCGGGCGGTACACTCCGGTTTAGAGAGACTAGTCACCACTCCTTCTGAGTTGATAAAGCTGAGATTCTAAGCTTTAAAGGGTTAGTTCACCCAAAAATGAAAATTCTGTCAGTAATTACTCACCCTCATGTTGTTCCAACGATGTAAGTCTTTCGTTCATCTTCGGAACACAAATTAAGATATTTTTGATGAAATCTGACGGTTGTCTAACTCCTCCATAGGCTTTCAGAGGGACCGAAACTCGTCGGCCCAGAAAAGTTATTAAAAACATCGTTAAAATAGTCCAAGTGACTACAGTGGCTCTACATTACGTTTATCATGCGACGACAATACTTTTTGTGTGGAAAAACAACAAAAATAACGACTTTATCCAACTATTAGTGTTCTTCAATGTGGGCCTCTGACGAGAGTTCACGGGAGCGCCACGACGCATGCGCGAGAACTGAGATTACGGCCTTCTTCTTCTTCTTCTTCGTTCTACAGCGTGCGTCTTCCTCTGCTTATAAACAGACTGTTTTGCGCTTCCGGTAATGTCGGGACGTCATCTTGTACATAGATATCATATTATTATATGATATCTATGATCTTGTACAGTAAATGGCGGTAATACTCCCAAGGAGTGAGCAGCCAGTAACAATAGAAGAAGAAGGCCGTAATCTCAGTTCTCGCGCATGCGTCGTGGCGCTCCCGTGAACTCTCGTCAGAGGCCCACATTGAAGAACACTAATAGTTGGATAAAGTCGTTATTTTTGTTGTTTTTCCGCACAAAAAGTATTGTCGTCGCATGATAAACGTAATGTAGAGCCATTGTAGTCACTTGGACTATTTTAACGATGTTTTTAATAACTTTTCTGGGCCGACGAGTTTCGGTCCCTCTGAAAGCCTATAGAGGAGTTAGACAACCGTCAGATTTCATCAAAAATATCTTAATTTGTGTTCCGAAGATGAACGAAAGACTTACATCGTTGGAACAACATGAGGGTGAGTAATTACTGACAGAATTTTCATTTTTGGGTGAACTAACCCTTTAAGATGATACATATTTTGTGTTATTCCACGTTTGAAAACGAGCACGGATGGTTCCGGGAAAATTGGAAAACACTTTGCACCCCGGAAAGATGAGAGACTTGTTTTTTAGCCAAGTATGCATCACTTCGTAAGGAATATCTCGTGATCAAAGCAATGGATTATGTTGTGTTTGGGCTCTTTGTAATCGTGAGGATCTGCTCCCACATAGCAACATTGTGTCGGCCCAGATCCGGCCCACATCTGGCACACGTGGAAAGATGATCTGGCCCACATGCAGCGTGGATCTACGGCACTTGAGTGGGCCGCTCCTGTTTGCCAGATCTGGGCCACAAGCAGGCCATAGCAATGCCACATGTCAGCCGAGAGCAAAGAAATAAACCAGAACTGGACCTTATCTGAGCCACAAAGTCTGTATATATTAAATATGAAGTCATCTCAACCTTAATAAGTTAACAAAAAGAATCACTGAAATAAAGAAGAGAACAGAAAAAGAGACGAGCAGAAACACAAGAACTACAACTGACTTCAGACACAACCTTAGATGAAATCAACTGAAGAGAAAAGAAGACATTCAATCTGTGAAGATCTCAGCAGAGGAGGATTAAACAACTCCACAAACAGCATTACCAGCTTCACTTATTACTAACCAGACTGACTTTATTTCTGTCAGACATCTACAGAAGTTTTTATTGAGAATTAACAGAGGTTTAACTCTAATGTGTTTCATTTGAAGTCACCATAACAGTGATTAGTGCTTCCATTAGTTGGGCTCTTAACTCTTCTTATATCTTTTGTCTTCTTTGGCTGCTGTGACAGTGTGTTTGTCAAATACATTTGCAGCAGCAAAGAAAGATAAAGTGAAATGAGTTCAGGTGATGATGGTTACCTGTTGATGGTTTTATTATCATCATGAAATAACCTGTTTCACTGATGTCTTTGGAATCTAGCAATTGTGTTGTACCATTAATATATTCTCATCACAAACCCTGTGTTAATGCAGCATGAGGTCCAGCAATATTATAACAATCAGTTTGAAGATTTTAACAAACATGAGCATGAAATATGAGGCAATGGTGACACACAGAGATATCAAAAATCAGCACATGAATCTCAACAAGGGTGACAATATATATATTTTTTAAATAGATTAATTCAGAACATCACTGAAAAGCTACTAAATGTCACAACAAAAACAACAGCAAAAAAATAAAAGCAAATATTTAGAATCAAACAAAATTATAGGACAATTCAGCTGCATAATTTATTCATGTTGCAATGCATGCTGGGAGTTTTGTACTATGCTGGTACCCAGCATGCATTGCAGTAAGGTACTTTTGATTGTCACCATTGTTGAGATTCATATGTTGATTATTGATGTCTGTGTTTGTCATCAAACTGTAATGCTTCATGCTCATGTTTGTTAAAGTCTGCTAACTGATTGTTATAATATTGCTGGATCTCACACGGCTGCAGATGTTATGGATGTATGTAATGTGAATATATATTAGTTGAACAACATAATTTTTAGGTTTCAAAGACATCAGTGATACAGGTTATTTCATGATGAATATAAATCCATTAACAGGTAACCATCATCACCTGATCTCATTTCACTTTAGCTTTCTTTGCTGCTGTAAATGTGTTTGACAAACTCACCGTCACAGCAGCCAAAAAAGACGAAAGATATAGTTTATAAATTATGAAAACTTTTTTTTTTTCTATTTATCAGTAGATAACTCAGCACTACATAGGAGTTTATCAAATTGGCTACATTCATTGTAAATTTCTGACTCTAAGCTTTCAAATTACATCTATTTTAAGTTGATCCAGGTAATACACTTCGGTGGGACACTTCGGGCTTAAGGGGTTAACAGATTATTTTTGCTTATATTGCTCTGCTGTATTATCTTAACTTAAAAACCTCGGATGAGAACAAGTTATTTTTTACATCTATTGCTGTAACTGCTTACAAGGAAATTATCCACTCATACAGGACTGCCCTGTTGAGATTGGATAAGATGAAGTTTTATAACCTGTAACCTTTTGATGATTTGCTATACTAATTATTGTGTAACCAGTATTTTTATCTTTTGTTCATACACATTTTTATTTTATAAAGACAAACACTGTTAAGTTTTACTTCAGCTTGCAACAACAGCTCTATAAGTAGGTTAGACAGAGCATTATATTATATCTTGCAAGACCAAGGACAACGAAGGATCCAGGAATGATTCTGCTGGAGGGTAAGCATGAATTTGATCAATGTGTCTAGTTGTCAATGATTGTTATTGTTTCACGAGGGTGTAGGGACACACCTAGATTTACTGGTATAGATTAAACAAGCTAGTGAGGATTTAATCCTATTCTGACCTGACAGCAAAAGACTACCTAGCTACTTCGATACTAGGGGTTCTTCAGGAAGTGAGATAAATACCAGATCTCACCACACAATTTACAGGAGATCTGAAGACATCAGCATAATAAATGAGGTGAAAACAGGAACTATTGACGTGAAATGGGTAAAACTTTTTACTGCTCTAGTACAACAGTTATCAGTTTAGAAGTATACATGTGAATTAAACGTGGGACAATGGCCTTCATCATCACAGTATGCTGAATTTCTTAAAATCAAAGAAATTTCTCAAAGGAAAAATCAAGAACAGATTCAACTTAAACTTTATGACAAAAATCTCGAGAGAGTGGAATGTTTAAATATCTCGGGATATGGTTTGACAAAAAACTTAACTGGAAAATACATATTGAGAATGTTGAAAAATGTAAAAGAATATTGAATGTAGTAAGATGTCTGAGAGGTAGAGAGTGGGGAGCAAGTAGGATCTCATTGAAAGCAGTATATATTGGATTAATTAGGGCAGTTATTGATTATGGATGTACAGTTTACCAGTCTGCTTCAAGAACATTATTAAAAAAGTTGGATGTTATTCAAAGTCAGGCGCTGAGACTATGTTGTGGTGCTTTTAAAACAACCCCAGTAGCAGCATTACAAGTAGAGATGAATGAGATGCCATTGGAGAATAGAAGAAATCAGATAGCATTAACATACTGGGCAAATTTAAAAGGGCATAAGGAAAGACACCCGACTCAGAAGGTGTTACAACCTTGTCAAGAAAGGGAAAGACAACAGATTAAGAGGTTTGGTTGGATAATAAGAGATGCAGTCGATGAGATAGGGATAGGAGATATGACGGTAAGTCCCACTGTGCCATTATCTAATGTTACACCTTGGCTATTAGGGGAGTTAGAGGTGGATTTGCACCTTTTAGAGTGGAAAAAAGAGAATAGTATTAATAGGAGTCAGGAGGAGAAGTATTCTATGTTTACTAAGATATATACAGATGCATCAAAAACAGATAATAGAGTAGGAGCTGCATTCATTATACCAGAAGTGAATAGGGTCAGATTCAAGCAGTGCGTTAACCAGTATTAAGAACATGCAATCAGAAGCAAGACATGATATTTTGTTGGAAATAGCCCAAGCTGTTTATAGAATTAATAGAGTAAGAGTAGTAGTAAAATTCATCTGGATTCCAGCCCATATAGGAGTAGAAGGAAATAAATTGGCTGATAAATATGCCAAAAATGCTAACAAAAAACAGAGATAGATATTTTAAGTTATAGTAAGGCAGAAGTTAAAAGCATAATCAAAGCAGAAATGAGTAAGAAGTGGCAAGAGGAGTGGAATATAGAAACAAAAGCGAGAATGTACTACAGTATCCAGAAGAGGGTAGGAGGTATGAGAGACAATAATAGGAATAAAAAGGAAGAGGACATTATTTCGAGAATGAGATTTGGGCATACTGGATTAAATAGTACGCTTAAAATAATAGGGAAACATGAAACTGGGATGTGTGAGGTCTGTAATATTAACGGAACAGTAGAACATGTAATTATTAATTGTCATAGGTATAAGGAGGAAAGGATGAGGCTGAAAGACTGGTTTAGAAAAGAAAAAAATTAGATTTGAAATGAAGGAAATATTACAAATGAATTCAGGGCATGTAGGGTATAGAGCAATATTTGTGTTTTTGAATAAAACAGGGCTTAGTAGAAGAATATGAGTTTAGTTGACTTAGAAAGTTGTTTTTAATAATAATGATAGTGTATGAATATTAATAATGTTATTAGATATTTATGAAGTTATTTATTGGTTTTATGTATGTATATATGTATGTATTTATTTATTTATTTAAAGGGTAGTGAGAAAAGACTATTGTGATCCACACTCCATATCAGAAGGTGGCGGTAATGCACACTTAAAAGTTGTTTGCCAACCGCCATTAAAAGAAAGAAGAAGAAGAAGAACGTAACGCCGTTACCATAACAGCAGTTGCATGTGCTCCGGGGTATAGTAAACACAGGCGTCAATATTGCCTTATCTTTTCAGCCCTAATCAGACTTCGAGAATATTAGTGGAGAGGAATCGAGCAGAACTTGAGCACGAACGGCTGTTACAGGACGTTTCAGATAGGTATGTTATTTTGCAGATGTCTCATACTTTTTTATATACGCTTGTTATTTGTAAATGCTAAGTTACTGCCAATGCTAATGCTACTGTTTATGTTAAAACAGGCAAAAAAGTTCATGCGTTTCATACAAACGGTCTGACTCATATTACAACAATCCTCGAAGGGTTTATTTGATCAGCACTCTCTCTCTCTCTCTCTCTCTCTCTCTCTCTCTCTCTCTCTCTCTCTCTCTCTCTCGCACACACACACACTCTGCAAAACGAATGTAGCCAAATATCTGTTTAAAACTATGAGTACGAGTCTAACCATGGTTTACTACAGTAAAAAAAAAAAAAAAATGTTTACATAGAACCATGTTTAACGTAACGTTCCTGTAGTCAAGCGAGCGTGCGAGTAAACACTACATAAAAGCTCCAATACACACCAACATTCAAAGCTGGTGGGATTAAAATAAAGTTTGTATGTGTTTGAAACAGCGTTGCTACAACATAGCTGAATAAAACGATAGAAACTAGTGATGGAAAACACATCAATAGAGAGTAAAACGCACTTACAGGTTGTGGTCCATAAACATCAGCTTCTGCTTTTAAAGTGGGAACTGCTCCATCTTTCAGGACAAACTTGTTTGTGAATCCGGTGTGAACTCCCTTCTTCTTAATTCTTCTTCTTTGGAAAGTTGCATTACACTTCATACTTGTACTCGTCTTTCCAGTCCAGTCCTCTTTTAAAAATAAAACAAATATTTATTTCCTTTTTAACACTTTTTTTTCACATTCTAATATATTTATATATATATATATATATATATATATATATATATATATATATATATATAATATGTTTTACATTACACTGTCCTATACCAATTTCTTGTAAATGACGTTTCAACTCTTGCCTTTCTTGTGTAAATTTTCTACATGACATACACATGTGACTGACTGTTTCCTCCTCTTGGCATTCGTCACATTGACCTCTGGGATGTTTTCCTAAGTTCCATTTAATTTACAATGCCCAATCCTAAGTCTTGTTATTATAACTTGTTCTTTCCTTCTATTTCTCATCTCTCTTACAATGCCTACTTTATTTTGAATCATGTATAGTTGTCTTCCTTTACTTTCATTTTCCCATTGATGTTGCCATAATTCCATCACCCTTTTCCACACTAGACTCTTCCCTTCTAATTTTGACAATTTAATTTCAGTGTCAACATGCTCTTTTTTTTGTTGTTGCCTCTTTTGCCAATCCATCTATGTTCTCATTTCCCTGTATGCCTACATGTGCTGGTATCCACATATATGTAATATTTATGTGTTATTAATTTATTAATTTCACGCAAAATCTCTCCTTTTGATATTATCAATTATTTTATATTTACATAATTATTTTGTATTCTGGACATTTATTCTTTTAATATTGATTTATTTAATTTGAGATGTCATGGTTCTATAATTATATGTTCATTTTTCAGTTTTGTTAAATATGGTGTGTGGTCCCTTTAAGACTCATGTTCCGGTTCCGGTTGCTCTCCTTCAGTTCGCGGTAAATGCGACTGAGGAGAGGTGGGTTGTTCTGACGCTCTGTCTAAAAAGTTTGAAATGAGTTTTGTTTATTGTAATACAACATGTAATTTGTTTCTAAAATGCACTTTATAAATTCAAACATGTATGAAGTTTGTGTGAATGATGTTATGAGTTATAGCATGTATTTTCGGAGATAATTCATTAATTTAAGCATGAGTGTGCAAGCTCTGTTGGCTAAAATAATGCCTTTCACTGACTGAACTGTGAGAGAAGGCCACAGACTCCAGCTTGTTTTTCATGCAGGTATGTTCACTTTCATGTTTTTGTTAATATTGTTTTTATATTAACAAAATATTTTCTTTCTTTCTTTTTTTTCTTTCTTTTTTTTTTTTTTTTGATGAAATATGTTTAACACTATTGAGTTGTTTATTTGAGAAACTGAAATATATGTAAAATGAGTAAAATGCACTGCAGTTTGCAGTAAATGCGACTGAAGAGAGGCTGAACTGTGAGAAAAGGCCACAGACTCCAGCTTGTTTTTCACTTGTCTTTTTATTCATGCAGAATAAAATCCGGCCTGCGTTATTTCTGTTGCCCGGTCTCCTTCATCTAACAAACACAACGCAGAGTTCAACGAAGACCGGTCACATCTACTTTTCCAGTCTTCATACTCATAAGAGAGATGATACAGAATCACTACATACTAGAATGTTGTTATCTCTGGATTGTTCAATCCATGCTAATGCAATATACCTATACAACATACAATTCAACAGCATAAACATTTAGATTGTCAGATGTTCTTTTGCTAATTCCTATCTCATATTTAGGGTATATCTCATATACCGCAGATCCTGTTGCATCTGATTGTAAGTCCTGTAAAAATCTGTCTTTATACTTGTTGTTCTGATATTTCTAATATTCATTGGTTATATCTATATTTCTTTTACATCCTTTAATTGGTAAAAGCTCTAGATCAACGTTTGGAAAGTCCAAATTGGTTTAACAGGCCATAACACAGTATTAGCAAATATTTTATTATACACTTCCATTTCTTTTGCAACTAAATAACCTGTCCAGCCAAAACTTTCTTTCTTCTCTCCTTTTCCCAGCACCTCAGTAATACCTTTTTTGTTGGATGACTATCCTCGTGCCCTCTAAGATTTATCCAATAGTTTGCAGACAATTGTTTCCGTCGAAGCCACAATGACAATTCACCTTCCTCAACATGAAGTGCACATACTTGCTGAAGTTTTGATCGAAAATCAAACATATTCTTAAAGCACACGCTTGCACGATGTCCAATTCCATGGATTAAAAAATGTATTCCGCGATTTGATCCGTCGCTTCGCAAACACAGACGGGGTGAATTTATGAATGAAAGTGTGAAAGTTCTGTCACAAAACGAAGTTGTTGCGTATCCTCACGCTTTTTTAAGTGGGTATATGGAAATCCTTGGCCTTTTCTAGTGGGTATACGGTGTATCTTTTCTGCTGTAATATTACTAATGAATCTTCTCCTTTGTGTGAATCTTAAGGTGTGTTATGCATCCTGCTACCCTTTAATACAATGAACATAGTTATCATAAAATCAAACCATGTTTTAGTTAATAGATATGGTTGAAGATGAGTGTCATTAGTGTTTGTTTTTGTGTCACAGATTTTTTTTTTATACGTGTCAGATGGTGAGAAATTACAGTATTGTCTTTCAATAGAGCAGTTTTACAGGCTTTTATCATCTATCCTGACTCAAATAATGTGTGTTTCTAACAGCAAACACTCAGAATAAAGTGAGATGATCTGCTGATGATCCTGAATGGCTTGTTGAATGAGTGTTGATAGTCTGATGCTCATCAATATTAACAGATCTGCTGAAAACACTCTTTATTTCATGACAATAGTTCCTGTTTTCACCTCATTTATTATGCTGATGTCTTCAGATCTCCTGTAAATTGACACTTGAAGCTCATTTCATTAGTGTGAATATACTAAGAGTAATTGTTGGTTTCTATATAGAAATAAATACATAAATGCTTAGATGTGTCAGTAACTGATAACTTTGTTTTTTTGCAGATCAGCTCCTCCCACAGCAATCACATCATCAGTGAAGCTCCTCCCACAACATGCACATCACCAGTGAAGCTCCTCCCACAACAAGCACATCATCATTGAAGCTCCTCCCACATGATTCACATCATCAGTGAAGCTCCTCCCACTGTAATTCTCCAATAAATGCTGGAATATTCCCATCAGCTACAAGTGAAGACGAGCACAATGCATCAGGAAGAGCTGATATCTGTAAAGACTGAGTTTATTAAAGAGGACAGTGAGAACATGAGTGATCCAGAACCCTGCAGAATGAAACACACTAAAGATCCTGAAGAACAAAGAGGTTGGTGTTTATTCTAAATTCATTCATGATGCTGAAGAATATTCATGTTAGAAACATTCAAGCACTTCATCACTTTTAGATATGCAGTTGGGTCATTGACGAATAAGGTTTTTAAAAGTGTAAAAAAAAACAAATAGAATGGAGATATAACTATATTTGAAACCATTTTTTAGTTTACCTAGGTGTTAACAATAAGATTTTGTGGTTTGTACAATCAATTAACACTGTTTTTTGTCATTTTTTACAAGATGGACAAAATTTGTCACCAAAAAAGGCATTCGGTTTAACCATGAATATATCTAAAATTATTCATTTGCAGATAATTATTCATGAAAAAAACCTGATTTGACATTGATGTTGAGATATAGTGTATACCACAGAAGAAATATTAAATAGAATTATCACTGATCTCATAAATGTAATAATTTATTGGACTACTCTACTGTAAACACTCCAACATATTCAAGTAAAACATTGCACAGGGAAAAGAGAAAAGGGGTAAAAAAATAAAGCATTATCTGCTTTATATTTGTATTATTGTAGTTCCTTTAGTTATTTAAAACAATATTATTTCATTTAAATATTTACTATATCGGTTTTACCGAATGACCAAGGCCAGTTATACCGAATGACCATGTCTGCTGCCCTTGACATTATGAATATTTAAGACAATAAACAGACACAAATAGCTTCAAAAGCACATTTTATTGTTAATATATATTAACAATATTGTTAATATAATAGGCTATTAATGTAAAATAAAAAAGTAATGTAAAGTAATATGAAGTAAAAAAGTACTTCAAACATTAAAACATTTTGATATCCAACATTTTGATATTGGAATGAACATAGGCTATAACTCGTATTGCAAATTATATTAATTAAAACATTAGGGGGCCTATTTTAACGATCTGAAATGCAAGTATCAAGCGCGAAACGCAAGTGACTTTGTGGGCGGGTCTTGGGCGCTGTTGCTATTATACCGGCGGGATAAATGACTCTTGCGCCCGACGTAAATCTAAAATGTGTTGGTCTGAAGTAGCTTCATTATTCATAGGTGTGGTTTGGGCGTAACGTGAAATTAAACCAATCAGAGCGACATCTCACATTCCCTTTAAGAGCAGGCGCACTTGTTCCATGGCGGATTGCTATTATAACGGCGGATTTGCCAGGCGCACGCCAGGAGCGGTTCACATCCGAGGAGACCGACGTTCTCGTCAGGGCCGTAAAACACAGAGAAGTGACATTGGGGATGGAGAAACACACCCAAATTACCTTCAGTTAAACAGGCGTATAATAATTTGGGTAATTGTGTAAGCTAGATTTATGCCTATTTTTCACATCTTCATGGACACAACAATGATTTCCCTCTTGTGTTAATATTTTTCCTTGTAATTATGTATGATTTGTAAAAATGAAAACTGCTGCGTCTGTGTGTAGATGAGAGAACCAAAGTGTATGCGCGTTGTGCACACACTACATTAATTATGGCCAAGCATGCGGCCTTAAAATAGCATCTGAATAACATGCGCAACGCGACTTTAGACTAGGTTTTTCCTGGTCAGTGGCGGAATAGTTTTCTAAACCTGCAAAATAGCACCAGGGAACATTTGTGCTGGAACACACCTCCTCTTTTTGGTGAACCGCCCCGGGAGCGCAAGTTCATTTCCAAATTTACCGGCGTGCGTCTGTGGAGGGAAAAGTCCGCTGTGTGCGGGTGCAAAATAGGAATGGAATCGCTGTACAAAGTACAGGTCTTGGAACAAGGTCTTGGAACAAGTGTTTAAATTGTTAAACAATGAGCTGCTGGGCTATAAATTCATGAAAAATGTTCGGATTTGAAGATATCCCTCTCTGTTTGGGTTGCTAGGGTGCTCTTAATGGTTGCTAGGGCATGGCTTGATAACTTCACAATGATCCTGAGAGACTGATTGGTTGCCTGAGTAAAATGAGCCCACCTCCTTGTCTCTATGACAATGTGCTGCAAAGATATCCTTCTGGGCCTTTTATAATGGCAGTCTATGTAAACAGTTGCTAGGGTGCTCTTAATGGTCGTTAGGGTGTGGCTTAATGGCTTCATGATGATCTTGAAAGACTGATTGATTGCCTGAGTAAAATGAGCCCACCCCCTTGTCTCTATGACACTGTGCTGCAAAATCATGTTCAATACAAAATCCCTATGCAATTTACCATAGTAGGATAAACATGCACAATCCAGTTTTTTGTTGGCCATATTTTGTTACTTTCATACTTTCAGACACCTATATTATTGGATATAATAATATAAATAATAAAAACAAATGATACCTTTCCCTTCTTTTGGCAAGCATCTGTTATTTTTTAACAGGATCAGCACTGATCCTTGCCCAGAAGTGATATAATTATAAATCTATAAAAAGGTAAAAATTCAGTCAAAATTCTATTTTAAATTGTATAATAATATACTTTGCACATACTCTGCACATTTTCTATTAATAAAATGTTGTATTTATTTATTCCAGATATGTACAAATATGACCAACATACATTGCTGTCATTCAATACAACCAGTAAGTCATTCGCTATAACCAAAATTTTGGTTTAACTGAATGACTCTTTTGGTTATAACGAATGACAAAATCTTCATTCAATGCTAACAGGCTGATATCTAGCTGCCTAGCTTTTTAGTTAGTTATCTAGCTAAGAACAGGACAATCAAACATTTTATATTTAGTAAAAGTTTTTAAAATATTACAACATCATACATGTTTTATAGCGGTTTTACCGAATGACCTGATATTTGGGGACATGTGTATGAGCAAGTGAAAACATGATTTTTTCTAATAGTTAAGAGAGAGTTAATTAATTTGCTTCACAACCATGCGGTCCTTTGCAGGTGTCTGAATGATGTCACATCCTGTCACATAATATTGACCACATGACCTGATCCAAAATGGAGCCCTTTATATTGGTTACTCTGAATGACATCAATGAAAATAATTTTTCCGGACATTCATTCTCATAACAAAGCAACGACTTCTGTGCATAATTTTAATACCATTTTGCACTATGTTGATATATAATGTTATAAAATCATGCCAGAATAAAAAAATTAAATTTAATTATTACATTTTAAGATATTTTAATCACAAATGAAATTGCTGTATTGACCTTCGGACAGTTAAACCGAATGACCTTTTGACACTTCAAAATCTTTAAAATACCTTTATATGTAGTAAAATATAATTAAAAACTTTTGGATTCAGTAAAAGAGATCATGTTGTACTACCTTGCATACTTTGGATGTTATATATATATATATTTTTTTATTATTATTATTAAGGCCTTTGGACAAAAAAATTACCCGTCACGTCATTGACCCAGTTACACTTTGAAATAGGTACTGAATTTTCAACAAATGTTCAGTAAAGAGAGGATTGAGAAACTCTCTAATTGGTTGTCAACATCAGGTCAAACTAAATATAATTTTAGCTCTGGTTCACATTTTTTTTCTTTTTTTTCTACCATGTTAACAAAATGTTATACATTTCTCAACATAGTTTACAACATTGTTTTTTAAGCAATAAACATTAAACTGTATCAAGTAAATTATCTTTTCAGAATGGCTTACAGGACTGTAATAATAACTTAACCAAACTCTGCATTATAGTAGCTGATAAAGTTGTATTTCTCAAAGGATTTATATTTATAAGAAATGCTCTGAATTTAAGGAACGAGGAAAATCATGTCAGAAGTAACAGGCTTTAATGAAACATGTAGGACACAGATAATAAAATTGCTAATAAAATTGTTAATTTAAAACCAGTTAGTCGCTGTCAGTCTAGACAGCAAGCAAAGTTCTGCAATTGTCATGAATTGACGTCACACTCTGTGCATCTTTATTTTTTAAACAACTAGAAAAGTAAGTAGTTTGAAATAGCTAAGAGTCTTAGTTTAGTAGTTTAGATAGATAGATAGATAGATATTTAATATTTGATATATAATATTATTCTAGTTAAGTTTCATTTATCCAATTATTAACATTGTACCTTATTCATGGAGATTTTCAAGGACATGTGCAAATCATTTATAAAAATTCTTCTAAATGATTACAATATTTTAGGGCTCACTTTTATGTCCTTTCACTGCATATTTCTCTTTTCACATTTCACTATTTTGATGTACTAAAAATTAAGTAATTTTTCCTTTCATTTCAGACCTGAGTGAAGTGAAGGAGGAGAGTGAAGAACTGAGTGAAGTGAAGGAGGAGAGTGAAGAACTGATAAAAGTGAAGGAGGAGAGTGAAGAACTGAGTGAAGTGAAGGAGGAGAAACATCATGTCAAACCTGGAGAAAAACCTTTGAGTCGCTCAAAGACATTTTTAAATAAAAGAAGAGCCAATAAATCTTTCACCTGCACTCAGTGTGGAAAGAGTTACACAACCAAACATAGTTTAGAGCGTCACATGAGAGTTCACACTGGAGAGAAGCCGTTCACATGTGATCAATGTGGGAAGAATTTCACATACAAACATCATCTTGATGCGCATAGGAGTGTTCACACTGGAGAGAAGCCGTTCACATGTGATCAGTGTGGGAATAGTTTCACACTAAAAACATGTCTTAAGATGCACATGAGAATCCACACTGGAGAGAAGCCGTTCTCATGTGATCAGTGCAGAAAAACATTTCTTAGTTCATCACACCTGAAGGCACACCTGCCAGTTCATACAAAGGAGAAGCCATATTCATGTTCTGTGTGTGGAAAGAGTTTTTCAGTGCAGCATTCTTTACAAAGACATCAGAAAACTCACACTTGTGTGAGAGAGTACATGTGCTTTGAGTGTGAGAAGACTTTTATTACAGCTGAACATTTAAAACAGCACGAGAGAATTCACACTGGAGAAAAACCTTACAAGTGTTCACACTGTGACAAGAGATTCAGTGTGTTATCACAACTGAAAACACATGAGAAGATCTACACGGGAGAAAAACCATACAAGTGTTCACACTGTGACAAGAGATTCAGTCAGTCATCAGTTTTGAAATTACATAAGAGGATCCACACTGGAGAAAAACCTTACAAGTGTTCACACTGTGACCAGAGATTCAGCCAGTCATCAAATCTGAAAAAACATGAGAAGATCCACAGCGGAGAAAAACCTTACAAGTGTTCACACTGTGACAAGAGATTCGATTATTCATCATATCTGAAATCACATGAGATGGTCCACACTGGAGAAAAACCTTTCAAGTGTTCACACTGTGACAAGAGATTCAGTACGTTATCACATCTGAAAACACATGAGAGGATCCACACTGGAGAAAAGCATTACAAGTGTTCACACTGTGAACAGAGATTCAGTCAGTCATCAAATCTGAAAACACACGAGAGGATCCACAGCAGAAAGAAGCCGCACATGTGTGATCAGTGTGGAAAGAGCTTCACTTTTAAAAGTCACCTGAAGATACACATGAAGATCTGTTAGATCCAGGACTGGAAGTGGCTGAGATTCATTGGGGGGACTCTAGTTGGGAAGATTTTTTACTTTTAACACCCTGGGGTCAGCGTGATCTGCTACTTTTTTTTCTTATCAGTGCAAAAGAGACTCAAAATACTCTGTTGATTTTGATCTTACATATAAGTGTTATACCTCATTCGATCCTGTTAAGTGTCTATCTTTTGTGTATACTCACAATAAAAACAAAGTGTTGTGCTTTTTGCCAAATACAGAAAAATAAACACGATGCAAGTTCTGCCTTCTCTCTGTCAGTGAAGTCCATATCTTTTGTGTATACTCACAATAAAAACAAAGTGTTGTGCTTTTTGCCAAATACAGAAAAATAAACACGATGCAAGTTCTGCCTTCTCTCTGTCAGTGAAGTCCATTCTAAAATGCGTCCGAAAATGAACTGTAACTCTGTGAATACTCAGTCCCACAGGTATACAGACACACGGGCATATAGCTTAAATTCTCTTCTTTTAAATTAAATATTTTTTATAAAAAAAAAAAAATATTCTCAGTTTATGTAAAACTGTATGAAAAGAGAGAGATGTCAGTCGTTCTCATTTTATCTCATTAAGTGTTAGTGTGACCACGCCCACATAGAGCTTGCACTATTCAAACGCAAATGAACACGCTTACACTTTTGATGCAAAAATACGGCCAAAAGCATTGAAAGCCTGTGCAACCCAAAAGCATTGCAGGCCTGTGAACAGCAATTTGCAACCGAAAACAACACACCAGGATCTGCAAAACAGATTCATCCCTTAAAACCAACATTTGTGTAAAAAATAAACTGTTGAGAGTCTTGTGCTTTGGGCTTCTGTACATGTGATGGAGGCATGCACAGGGCCAGTAGGGGGTGTGGTCTCAATAGCCATGCAGTAAGCAGTGTGCTATGTGCATGTGATTGAGGAATGGCATGAATATGCAAGTGTATTTGAATGGCATCTGTTTGTTTTAGTCAAGAATATGCTAAAATATACTTTCCTCAACTATATTTAAGTTCCCTATGAAGAGCCAACCTTCAAGTTTGAAAATTCCCAGTTTATTCACATAAATTCCTGTTAATTCCCTTAAATTCCCATTAATTCCCATGGAAAGTTTCCATCTTAGAAAATTCGCAGAATTTTGCAACCCTACTCAGGATTCCTACATGGGACCTGGCAGTAGGGCTGGGCGATTTAAATCGCGATATTGTTATGCGCATCTCGTCAGTAAAGCCGGTTCCTTGATTAGTAGTAAATCACCATCACCTGCTTTCAGATGAAGCGGCACTTAGGGCTGAGGAGATAATTAAGTGATTAATTTAGTGATGATTGAACATTATTGAAGACACCTGATGTTAACAAGCAGAATCACTGAAGAAGAAAATCACAAATTGTAAGTTACCATTAACCCTTTAATGTTCACTCCAAGAAAAAAACAATGTAAAAATTATTTGTTTGCATTTTTTAAGTTATTGGGGCACTAATAACACAATTAATAAAAATAAATAAATATATAGCCCCCAGTTTTTTAAATATAGGCCTCTACCAAATGGTTGAGATGCTGCTTGATGGTAAAAGTACCTATTACATAATTGTAAATGTATAATAGTATTTAAATGATCATTTAATACCTACAAAGACATAAAGAAAGTTGAAAATGTAAAAATACCAGGAAACAATTCATGTCAAGTAAATTTTATTTCAACAAAAGAACTTCGTTCCCATTTACTGCATAAAATTCCAACAATTTTAACAACAATTGTATTGTAGCAGCTCTGCTGTGTATAATCTCCAAAGAACTTTTGTTCTTGCATTGAATGAACTCAAAAACGAAACAAATCTTTCAAATAAAGTGCACAAACAAAATAAGGACCTATGGGAACCTTGGCCACGTTATTTTCGATGGTATGCTGCGAAGCATTCCCTCTAACCGATCAAGCAATTGTATTCTCAAAAACATATGGGGCCCTCTCCAACTTCTCAGCTCTGCTGTGTATAATCTCCAAAGAACTTTTGTTAATGCATTGAATCAACTCAAAAACGAAACAAGTCTTTCAAATAAAGTGCACAAACAAAATAAGGACCTATGGGAACCTTGGCCACGTTATTTTCGATGGTATGCTGCGAAGCATTCCCTCTCTCCGATCAAGCACAGGAAAACATTGCACTTCCCACATTTCCATCTTGACACACCCTTTGGGCAGAGGCAGCACCGCCCCCGGTTGTCAGTATGAAGTGGCAAATGTCCATAGTTGTCGTAGCGTACATCTGGTTGTGGTTGGGGGGTTCTTGGGGGGAGGCGCTTCTTCTCACAGGACATTTGTGGTGGAGAGGCAGATGATGGTCTGCCAACTCTGGGTGCTGCCTTGTTGACTTGTTTCAAACTGTGAGCCACGGCCAGGCGAAATCTTTTGAGAGGCATTGGTTTTTCCTTCAGTAGGCCACAGTCTCTCTTGTAGACCAGCCAGGCATTGGAGATGCACAGGTCAAGGACGTACCCAAACAGGGGGAAGTACCAGCGTCGTGACTTGGCAGGGGTCTTGTACAGGTGAACCAGCATGTCAGAAAGATCAATGCCACCCATATGCTGATTGTAGGCAGCAATGAGTGAAGGGCATGGGACAGCAATCTTCGCTTTCTCGTCTTTGCTCCACCGTTGGACACTTGTAAGGGGCATGATCCCACAGGCATTGGTCAGGAGGGTAACACATTTATTGTCATACCATTTGACTGCGAGTACTCCTTCAGCAGACTTATAGTCAAGAGCTCCACGTCCTCTCTCCATCAGCTCTTTGTCTTCTATCAGTTGAGCTCCACCGATGCGGTTTGATCGGGCTGTGCCGATGCACTTGATGCCCAGATTTGCATGCAGGCTCAGGATCAGGTCGAAACTAGTGAAGTAATTGTCAAAGAAGACAACTGAAAGCCGTGGCTGTGTTATGGTTTTGCATAATGTCGTCACCACTTTGCTCCCTAGAAGTAGCTCCTGCTCTTCCTCACTTAGATCAACATTGAAGAATGTGGATGGCCCTTGATAGAGCAGTAGGTCATGGATGATGCCAGATGAACTGGCACGACAGAACACTTTAAAGCCCCACTTGTCAGGTTTATTGGCAATGTATTGGCGGAGATTGCCAGCCCTTGTTCCTTTATAAGACACCATGACTTCATCCACACTGTGCTTGTATGTGGATGGGATGAGGAGACATTGCTTACGAAGCATCTCAAAAAGGGGTCGGATTTTGTAAAATCGGTCAGGGCTCCCATCACACTGCTGATTATCATTGAAGTGAATGTAGCGACGTAACTGCTTGAATCTCCTCTGCGGCATGATATCAGCAATCACGTTGAAGCGTGACGTAGGGTGCCAGTAGTCCTCCATGGCCGGGAAGTCGAAAACACCCATCAAAAGTAGCATAGCAAGGAAATCTTCAATCTCACCTGGATTAGTCTTGATCGGATCCCCCAACTCCTGGGCAGAGTAGAGATTGGTTTGATGAGCAATATGTTGAATCATCTCATCAGTGAAGAGCATTTTGAAGTACTGGAAAGGTGTCTTGACAATATCAGGGGGTGCAAAACTTGAATCAGGAACCTGGAATTCCTCAATATCTACATGCTTCCAGATTCTCCTGGCTTCTTTATCTTTCTTTTCAGACATTTTCTTCTTCTTTGTGACTGGGGGTGACATAGGAGCCACATCCAGCTCTTCCATGACTGTTTGTAGGGTGTTTTTCCCTTTTATCTTCCTCTTAGCAGATGTGCTTGTTGAGGGCATCTCCTCCTCATCCGATTCAGTAGAAAGATCCCTAATCATTTCTGCTTGTTTGGGCAGATAATCAGGATCCCCTATTATGTCATCATCATCATCATCACTCAGATCAGCCTCTGAGTCTTGAGGATCTTTTGGTACAAGGGCCAGAAAATTCCGTGGCCTTGAACCATAAAATGATTTAGCATCCATCTTTTGCTTCTAAAACAGAAATAGAAGGCGGGAATAAGGAAATGATGCACCAGTACATATAAATGTCAGCATGTTACAAAAATCATACATATTAAACCATTTAAGTATAATAACACTATAAGTGTAACATATTGATAACAATGCATGAACAGCAGTGTTTTTATTCCATGGAAAATAGTGCATTTTAATAAAATTAGCATAACTTCACCAAACTGTTACCATGCGGTTGAGCTGTCAGTCCATGCCAAGGTTTACCATGGAGTGCCAACTCAACCGTATGGTCAAGCATGTTTAAAAAAAAATATTTGACCATTATAACATGTTTCTATTTTGCATCAATTTACATAATTCTGTTAAGTAACATGTTAGACGATATAAAATGTTGACAAAACTAACTCACCTTTGAAAGTACAGCCAAAAAGTGTCCACATGTCAGAGGTGATTTTTCAATTTTACACTTGCTAGCAGCAGGATGAGTGAAAAGTTCTACTGTCAAAAAATAGAGTGACCTCTAGTGGATGTTTGAAGCATAGCATACCTCAACCAAGTAGTAGAGATGACCCAATCAGCTTGAGTTCAGTTCCACACATTTTTCAATAAGATA
This sequence comes from Squalius cephalus, assembly GCF_949319135.1. Lineage (NCBI taxonomy): Eukaryota > Metazoa > Chordata > Actinopteri > Cypriniformes > Leuciscidae > Squalius > Squalius cephalus. The sequence continues at coordinate 17,929,539 of NC_137122.1, forward strand.
TAGCGACTCAAAAAGTGATCTACCAAATGGTTGAGCAGAACATTAAAGGGTTAAGGTGATGGGTGTTTGCTTTAGTTGGGCTCTAGACCATTATATGTTTACTTTAACATTTACTGTTGTTTGTCTGCTGTTATTGATTTATAACAGTTAAATGAACAAAGTAAAATGTTATCTTATAGTGTTGGTTATGTTTTGACATAATCATGCTGTGATCTGAAAAAGGAAACTTATTGAGATAGCTGGGTTTAACTTGTTAGTAGCAGTTTAGTGATTCTTCAGCCTATGATTATCAGTACTTTACTTATAATTCAAAATATTTAATAAACATTGTTCTGATCAAAAGACATTCAGACAAATTCATTTAAAACACAGACATCAATAATCAGCCTGTGAATCTCAACAATGGTGACAATAATAAAGCATGTTGCAGTGGCTGCCACCAATCACAACTCATTAATGGCTCCCATCATGCATTGCGGTATGAATAAATTATGATCTGAATTGTCTATGTAATTTACTTTTCCTCATTGAATATTCTGCTCCTCACCATTGTTGAGATGCATAGACTGAATCTTGACATCTGTGTGTGCCTAAAAGAATGATTTTTTTTTAAAAACAACTTTTAAGAAATCCTTTATATTATATCAAAAATTCTGGCCATTTATTCAGATTCACAGTTATGCTGTAACCAACAACATAAATCGAAGTCAGAAAGAAGGATTTTAATGAGTTCAGTGATCAAGTTCAAATGATGATTGTCATAATATAACCAGCACCATCAGATCACTTTTTATTCTTTGTTCAACTGGCAGTTTTAACTCAGATACAACCGTCAAACAAAATCTAAAGTTCACATAAAAGGGTCAGAGCCCAACTAAAGCAACTACCCATCACAATAACGGTAACTTACAATTTGCGATTTTCTCCTTCAGCGATTCTACTTGTTAACATCAGGTGTCTTCAATAATGTTCAATCATCACTAAATTAATCACTTAGTTATCTCATTAACTTCAACACTCTTGAGAGTGGACTCATACACTCCCATGAGTGTTAATTTAACACTGGAGTTTTTGCTGTGTACAAAGAGCCGTAGTTAACTGACAAGCTGAGCCATATCGCATTAAATATCGCTGGCGATACGTCCGCGATATTGATGTGATTTGGCTCAGCTTGTCAGTTAACTACGGCTCTTTGTAGTAAATGCAGCACGATCTGAAAGCAGGTGATGGTGATTTACTACTAATCAAGGAACCGGCTTTACTGATGAGATGCGCACAACAATATCGCGATTTAAATCGCCCAGCCCTACCTGGCAGTGGTTCTCAAAGGGTTGGTTGAGGCCCCCTTTGAGATTCTGGAGTCGACTGAGGCCAAGAACCTTTCCCTAAAAGTGTGGCTTTTTTGTTGGCCATTACTTCTCTGAGGAGGGTAGGAGATCTTCATGTAGCACTCTCTACATGTCATGGTTGCCTGGAGTTTGCTCCAGGTGACATTAAAGCCATCATACATCCCAGGCCGGGATATTTGCCTAAGGTGCCATCCAATGTGGCATGGCCTACGGTTCTGCAGGCTTTTCATCCTCCACCTCACATGATGGCGGATGAGGAGAGACTTCATCTGCTCTGCCCTGTCAGAGCGCCCCAAGTATATATTCAGAGGTCCTCTTCATGGCGGAAGTCAGAACAGTTGCTAGTGTGTTTTGGGTCGCCCAAGAAAGGGCTTCCCGCCTCCAAGCAGACCATTATTAGCTGGATCATTCAAGCTATATTTTATTCTATTCTATTCTAAGCTATATAATATTCTATATTCAAAACAGCACAATTTATGTATAATATAAGCCATAATAGGTCACCAGTGCATATACAGGGATTGTTCCAAAAACGAGATTGTGTTTATAATTTCCGGAAGGAAGAAATGTTTCAAAAAAACATATGTGAGAACGAGTGCAAAGCAGCATTGTGTTTCTTTTGTTGGGATTAATGTGTGGAGTAAGTTGGACCAAGAGCTAAAAGACTGTAAAACCTTAATTCAATTTAAAATTCTTTTGAAGAAATCAATTATAAAAAAATACATTGAGAATGGATGCTAAGGATGTAAAATGTAAAAATGTATAACTTCATGTATAAGACATTGGCAGCTTTACTGATTATGTTTTGTAAATGCACTGGGATAGGCGCAATAAGCATTTGCTTCTGCCTATTCCATTTCAGACTTTATGTTGATTTATGTCATCATTTGTTAAATGTTTAAATGTCTGAATAAAAATAAAAAATAAAAATCTGAAATCTGAATCTATATCTATGGCCTACCAGTTGTGCAGTTTGCCTTCACCTTTGGCCGTGAGGGCTCATTCAAACAGAGGCATGGTGTCATCTAGAGACCTCTACTTAGGGGCCCCGATCCAAGAAGTCTGCAATGCAGCAGAATGGGCCACCCCTCACAGTTTTATTAGATTTTATAGCCTGGACTTTCCATCTATGCCTGGCACCCTTGAGTGTGCCTGTGTGTGTGAGTGTGCCTGTGCGCAGCTTCACACTCGGACAAGCAGGGCTCGTTGTGGCATATTGGGTACTCGTTCCCCAAAAGTGTCATTCGACGCAGTTTGAGTTCCCTCGAAAGGGAACATCTCGGGTTACGACTGTAACCCTTGTTCCGTGAGAGAGGGAACGAGAACTACGTCCCTTCGCCACGCCTTCCCCTGCCTGTGAGCGCCGGCGTCCTTTTTGTAGCTTCCGCATATGCCGTCACACGTTACGTCATGATGCAACACCAATCAAGATAGGCTTAGTTTCATACATGCTTCAGAATCGCTACGCTGAGGGGCATTCCCCCAAAGTGTCATTCGACGCAGTTCTCGTTCCTTTTCTCAAGGAACAAGGGTTGCAGTTGTTCAAATTTCTCAATTTACTCTTATCTGATTGATAAAAGATTGTTACTAATAAACTTTTTTGATACAATAAATTTGTATTATACAATAATATAATGTATAATGTATTATACAATAAATTATACAAAAATGTTATACAATAAACAATTAGTAAAAAATGTTACTAATTGTTGATTATAAACAATGATTGTTCAATAAAAAATCCAGTCGCCAGATTTATTCAGATCCCCATTTATTTATTTATTTATTTATTTAACATGTACATGTGTGCATTAAAAGTACCATTTCGGCAATGAGAGCGTTCCTGAGCCAAATAAAGATAAAGATGTGTTCTGGCGACTGTTGTGTGTGGTGTGATCTTCTCTGCATATTTAATTTACGCTTGCAAAATTATACACTTTCACAAATCTTACCCTGCACATGCGATTCTTTATGGCATCCTATTACTTTTTATTTTAATTTTTTTATTATTTATATAGCACACATAATACAACAGACGTTGCCCAAGGTGCTTTACAGACAGTAGAATAAAACACTTAATTAAAACTATACATACAAACAAGCAATAGAAATTAAACATAAGACAGGAGACAGCTACATACTATATCACTTCCACACAAAGGGCCAAGCCACTTCAGACTGCACGCCATGCTACATCTAATAAATAGGTTTTTAACAACGACTTAAAAACAGCCAACGACTTTGCTGATCTGACAGATTGCGGGAGGTTATTCCACAGTGTAGGACCGACTCGAGAAAACGCTCTGTCACCTTTACGTTTAAAATTTGTTCTTACAGTCACAAGGAGATTTAAATTTTCCGATCTCAATGACCTAGACGGAATGTATACAGACAACAACTCAGAAAGGTATGGTGGTGCCAAATTATGTAGTGCTTTAAAAACCAAAACAATGATTTTGTAATACACTCTATACTCGACTGGCAGCCAATTTAAGGATCTCAATAGAGGTGTAACATGATCCGTTTTCTTCGCTGACTTAATCAATCTGGCTGCAGCATTTTGTATGTTTTGCAAGCGTGCCAGAGCTTTTTTGTCAATCCCAGCATAAAGTGAATTACAATAATCCATTCCCGAGAAAACGACCGCAGAAATAGCTCTCTCAAAATCTGTTGGAGATAAAAATGGTTTAGTTTTTGCTAAAAGCTTTAAATGAAAAAAACTAGATTTAACCACCGAATTGATTTGTATGCATGCAGAGATGAGGATGCCAAATCGAACCGCCAGCTTGAGAGAGATCACCTCTCACCGTGATCGGCCATGGGGCTAAGTCTGACAGCCGCATCAGCTCTGGGAACGACGTTTGGTTCTCCCATCGCGGGGCTATGAGGAGCACCGAGTGGCGCGCTTCCCTGATTCTCCTGATGACATGTGGTAGCAGTGAGATCGGAGGGAAAGCGTACAGCGGGCAGCTCGAGATGCAGGGGGCTATGCTGGGCAGACACGAAGAGGAGTTGTCCGCTGCCCGTCAAGCCGTTGAGGCTTTGGCCACCCAGGGGACCGATCTTTCCACGCAACTTCATCATCTCCGTGCTGCTCCGCCATCACCAAGAACTCTCAACGCTCATGAACCCGGAGTCAACAATTCTCCCTGCTATGCTGGTGAGCCCACGAGTGCCGTTCTTTCCTTACCCAATGTGAGGTTGTGTTTTCGCTACAGCCCTCAACTTATTCCAAGGATCGCTCCAGAATCGCCTATGTGGTCTCCCTTCTGACAGGACGAGCACGGGAATGGGGAACTGCTGTGTGGAACGCTGGAGCTGACTGGCTTGATCATTACACTCTCTTCAAGGAGGAGATGATTTGAGTGTTTGACCGTTCTGCACACGGACCTGAAGCTTCGCACCTTCTTTCTACTCTCCGCCAAAGGAAGAGGTCCGCCGCTGATTTCTCTATTGAATTCCGCACACTGGCCACCTACTGTGAATGGAACAAACCGCTCTGGTCACTGGTTTTCTGGAGGGTTTGAATGCTGACATTAAAGACGAGGTACTCTCCCGTGAGACTCCATCTCGTCTAGATCCTCTGATCGACCTGGCTATCCGCATGGAGAAGCGTTTTGACATACGCCGCCGAGCTCGTAGTCTGGAGAAGTCACTCCTTTCTGCTCCTGCTTCCACTTCCTCTCCCTCCGCTAGCTCTGACTCTGAACCAATGCAGCTGGGGGGAATTTGCATAACCACCGCGGAGCGTCAACGGCGTATCACTAATCCCCTTTGTTTGTATTGCGGAGCGGCATATCACTTTGTCTCATCCTATCAAGTAAAAGCCAACGCTCACCAGTAGAGAAAGGGTTACTGGTAAGTGCATATGTCCTAGCCCCTCCTTCACGCACTCGCACTACTTTTCCGGTCAACCTCCGCTGGCCCAGTGCTGCTGTCTCCTGTCAAGCCTGATCGACTCAGGAGCTGAGGTAAGTTTCGTGGAAATCCTGGGCTCTCGATCAGGGCATCCCTCTCATTGATCTTAACCCCCTGAGGTCGGCTATCGCGCCGGCGCGATAGGCTCGTTTTTTTCCTTATCAGTGAAAAAAAAAAAATATATATATTACTTTTTATCTTATATGCTTGTGTTATACATCAATCGATCCTGTTAAGTGTGTATTATTTTTGTGTATACTCACAATAAAAACAAAGTGTTGTGCTTTTCGCCAAATAAAGAAAAATAAACATGATGCGAGTTCTGCTTTCTCTCTGTCAGTGAAGTCAATTCTGAAATGCGTCCGAAAATGAACTGTAACTCAGCGAATACTCAGTCAAACAGGCATACAGACATACAGGCATGAAGCTTGAATTCTCTTCTTTTAAATGAAGTAATTTATATAAAAAACAAATATTCTCAGCTTGTGAAATCTGTATTAAAAGAGAGCGATTCCAGTCGAGCTAATTAGAGCTCATTCAGATGTAATGTGACCCCGCCCCGGAGAGCGCGCTATTAAAAACGCAAATGTCTGAGGCAATCCTGCAAACTGTGAACGCCCCCATATCAGCTCGAGAAAACACATCAGATCATTGTACTTGTTTACACAGTTCTCGCAGCGCTGTGAGGAATAATACTATAATGGAAAATTTACCTCAGAAGTACGAGGAGCAACAGATCCGAGGCTATGGAATAATGTAGTACGTTTTTTTTTCATTCTCAAGTGCGGCGCGTATCTGTGCATGAATGAATGAATGAACGGCAGAGATGCGGCTGTTTACCACAACTGGCTAAAGACGGTTTAAATTTGAATTGTTTCTGTCTGTGAATGTTTCGCTTTTAGAAAACTGTATTGCTATAGGCTACTGAGTAAAAATCGAGTGAAATATGTTGAAATAAAATGTATTTGTATAAGCAACGTATTAAACTGCAAATTAACATTTATATTTCTTATAATAAAAACAAAAGTTACTATGTTACAGACATATGAAAGACAACATTTCATTGATTAGTTTTGGATAGATTATACATTTTTACTGTAAAATATCTGCCACCTCAAATAAGCTTTTGTTTGCCAATTTTTGCTCATATGTTAAATATAGTATGTTTTGTCAAAAATAATCAAATAATAAGTTATAGTGTTTATTCCAATGTAGCCTAGGCTATATTCAAGTAATGAATCCTTAACTTTGAAATATGTATGATAAAATGTATACTTTAGATTTTACAAAGAAAGATTACACTTGAATTGTTGTTGTAATTGTAACCTTTTTAATAAAAAAATACAAGGTAGATGTAAACAAACTAATAAAAGGCAAATATAAGCCTTTTCTTTAAAATAATTTTTTATTGTGTTTTATTAGTGACAAATTTGGGGAGAGGATAAATATTCCAAAACTGAAAATACAGTATGAGAATTAACTGCACAATTACTAGACATGTTTTCCTTTTGATATTATAGGCCAATTTGTTAGCACAATTTGTGGAAAAATAAAAAAAAATTGAGATGCTTCCAACTATTGCTCTTGCATTCTTTCTTGTGACACACCTGAATGAATGGCTCATTAAGTATGCGGGCCCCATTGTCTCCAGGTGCGAACCACTAAATATTCATGATCGTTGACGCCCACTCTGCATATTGCCTTTCCAGACAGAAAGTGTTTTGCAAAATTTAAATCAATGTATTGTGTAATGTGAATGATTAGGCAGGATGATTTTCACATTATTTTGAAGAAAAAAACACTAGGCGATGACATCCATTAGTCACAAGTCTTATTGACACATATGTGACCCCGCCTGTGAAACCCCGGCTAAAGTCGCAGAATCGAATTATGAGTTAACGAGCGTCAAAGTATATAGCCATAAAAATGACAAAAATAGTCCATGTGTGTTTATTGCTGTAAATGATAGATTATACCATTGGTTTTGAGATGCAATACTTACATTTTCATTTATAACATGATAAATACTGAAATTAATGATTTTATTGACACTACGTTATACTTTTGCGCAAAAAAAAAAAAAACGGACGTGGGCTTCCTAAACATTGATTTCAGTCGTCTCTGGGTTTATTTCGCGCAACAACACTGCTGATTCGTATATCAATCGGTTCAGGAACTTCTTTTCTGTGTATTTTCTATTAGAAAGAGTAAAAACAGACTTTAATATCAATCCGCGAGCGCCGGTAATCAGGTCAACACAATGCAAAAAAAGAGAGAGATGTCAGCCGCGTTTAGATGTTGTCACAGTGTCTGGTTTATGTTCCTTGGGTCACCACTAGATGTCCTCCTTCCTCACGGTGTCCAGCACACTCTTGCACTACATTCCCCATGATCCTTGTCTGTTCATTGCACTCAGCTGTCCCTCATCACTGATTATTGCACTCAGCCTGTTTCCCATTATCATTGTCGTTTCCCTGTGTATAAATACCCTGCCTGTTTTGTGTTTGTTACGGATTCCTTGTTTTTCATCACGCCACTTGTGAGGTCTGTTCCACTTGTTGTTCCTGTTTATTGTTTTATGTTTTTGGACTGCTTTTTGTATTTTTGACCCTTGCCTGGACTAGTTTCTGATTACGGATTTCCCTATTAAAATTCCATTTTGCATTATTGGATCTTCCTGTGTTTCCCTGAGTGTGGATCGTGACAGAAGGAATCCGTCAGGAATAAAGATCCAGCATTATGGGGTTTCGTATCTCTCCCCCTAAGACGGAGAAGGAGAGGAGGGGACGGGTCCAAAATTTGATGCTTCTACGCCAGCAAGGCCAGACGGTGAATTGTCTGGCTCAGACTTTTTGGACCCTCTCTAGAGGCATGGACTACAACGATGCAGCTTTAAAGGATTTTTTTAATGGCTGCCTGGATGACCCATTGCCTGGGTGGGAGATGAAGGGGTTGGAGGTCCTGGACTTTTGGGGGTTCACCAAATACCTCCATCATCGGAGCCAGTGGGACACACCAGTCACGCCAACCATCAAGCCAACCACCGGATCTGTCTATTGCTGTCCAGGACTGGTTTCCAGCGTGGCCGATTCTCCGCTGATGTCAGCGCGTGTTGCCAGGAGGGCCATCGTGTCTAAGTCTGGTCCCACCAAGACCGTCCTGCCTGAGTATCTTCCCACCGAGCCTGCACTTCACGTCACGTCTGCCCAGCCAGAGACTGTTCACGTCACGTCTGCCCAGCCAGAGACTGTTCACGTCACGTCTGCCCAGCCAGAGACTGTTCACGTCACGTCTGCCCAGCCAGAGACTGTTCACGTCACGTCTGCTGAGCCGGTGTCTTCGGACAAGATGGCCGCCGCCGAGAGTGTTCCCTTCACGTCTGCTGAGCCGGTGTCTTCGGACAAGATGGCCGCCGCCGAGAGTGTTCCCTTCACGTCTGCCGAGCCTGTGTCTTCGGACAAGATGGCCGCCGCCGAGAGTGTTCCCGTCACGTCTGCCGAGCCTGTGTCTTCGGACAAGATGGCCGCTGCCGAGCCGGAGCCAGTGTCGGTTCGTGAGCCGGAGCCAGTGTCGGTTCGTGAGCCGGAGCCAGTGTCGGTTCGTGAGCCGGAGCCAGTGTCGGTTCGTGAGCCGGAGCCAGTGTCGGTTCGTGAGCCAGTGTCGGTTCGTGAGCCGGAGCCAGTGTCGGTTCGTGAGCCGGAGCCAGTGTCGGTTCGTGAGCCGGAGCCAGTGTCGGTTCGTGAGCCGGAGCCAGTGTCGGTTCGTGAGCCGGAGCCAGTGTCTGTTCCTGAGCCGGAGCCAGTGTCTGTTCCTGTGTTTGTTTCTGTGCCTATGTCTGTTCCTGTATCTGTTCCTGTACCTATGTCTGTTCCTGAGCCGGTGATGTCTGTTCCTGGGCCGGTGAGGTCGGTGCCTGAGCCGGTGGTGCCAGTTCCAGTGCCTGAGCCGGTGGTGCCAGTTCCAGTGCCTGAGCCGGTAGTGCCAGTTCCAGTGCCTGAGCCGGTGGTGCCAGTGCCAGTTCCAGTGCCTGAGCCGGTGGTGCCAGTTCCAGTGCCTGAGCCGGTGGTGCCAGTTCCAGTGCCTGAGCCGGTGGTGTCAGTTCCAGTTCCTGAGCCGGTGGTGTCAGTTCCAGTTCCTGAGCCGGTGGTGCCAGTTCCAGTGCCTGAGCCGGTGGTGCCAGTTCCAGTGCCTGAGCCGGTGGTGCCAGTTCCAGTGCCTGAGCCGGTGGTGCCAGTTCCAGTGCCTGAGCCGCTGGTGCCAGTTCCTGGGCCTGAGCCCTGGCCGCCCGAGGGGTCGTCTCCGCCGTGGCCGCCCGAGGGGTCGTCTCCGCCCTGGCCGCCCGAGGGGTCGTCTCCGCCCTGGCCGCCCGAGGGGTCGTCTCCGCCGTGGCCGCCCGAGGGGTCGTCTCCGCCGTGGCCGCCCGAGGGGTCGTCTCCGCCCTGGCCGCCCGAGGGGTCTTCTCCGCCCTGGCCGCCCGAGGGAAAGTCTCCGCCATGGCCGCCCGAGGGGTCTTCTCCGCCCTGGCCGCCCGAGGGGTCTTCTCCGCCCTGGCCGCCCGAGGGGTCTTCTCCGCCCTGGCCGCCCGAGGGAAAGTCTCCGCCCTGGCCGCCCGAGGGGTCTTCTCCGCCCTGGCCGCCCGAGGGAAAGTCTCCGCCATGGCCGTCCGAGGGGTCTTCTCCGCCCTGGCCGCCCGAGGGGTCTTCTCCGCCCTGGCCGCCCGAGAGGTCTTCTCCGCCCTGGCCGCCCGAGGGAGAGTCTCCGTCCTGGCCGCCCGATGGACCCTCTGCTCCGTCCTGGCCGCCCGATGGACTCTCTGCTCCGCCCTGGCCGCCCGATGGACTGTCGTCCCCGTCCTGGCCGCCAGATGAGCTGTCACTCCCTGTTTCTGTTCCCCTCCATGGACCTGGCCCCCCATCCCTCCCCCTGATCCTCCACCGTTCCACCTCCCGCCTGGACTCTTGTTTTGTTTGTTTCTATGTCTTGGAGCGTCTGGTAGCCGCTCCGTAGAAGGGGGGTCATGTCACAGTGTCTGGTTTATGTTCCTTGGGTCACCACTAGATGTCCTCCTTCCTCACGGTGTCCAGCACACTCTTGCACTACATTCCCCATGATCCTTGTCTGTTCATTGCACTCAGCTGTCCCTCATCACTGATTATTGCACTCAGCCTGTTTCCCATTATCATTGTCGTTTCCCTGTGTATAAATACCCTGCCTGTTTTGTGTTTGTTACGGATTCCTTGTTTTTCATCACGCCACTTGTGAGGTCTGTTCCACTTGTTGTTCCTGTTTATTGTTTTATGTTTTTGGACTGCTTTTTGTATTTTTGACCCTTGCCTGGACTAGTTTCTGATTATGGATTTCCCTATTAAAATTCCATTTTGCATTATTGGATCTTCCTGTGTTTCCCTGAGTGTGGATCGTGACAGATGTCTGTGGTGATTTTTTTCTTGTCATAGCCAATATTTTAAGAACTGCTTATTTGTTTTGTAACTTAGTATTCTGCCAATAATATTAAACTTATTTTAAGGACATTTTTGGCCAGCTACGTGTTATTTGCAGGATGATGGTAACGTAATGCGTTGTTTTGACATCTGCCGGCGACACCGAAGTATGAGCAGGAACGGAAAATAGCTGCTTGCTTAAACAGCTTGCTTGCTATTAATCTCGGTGGAATTGAACCCAAATTATGATTTAACCGGTTTTATTGCGGATTATTTTCTGGAGGATGATTGTGATGATGAACAGGACACTTCTTTGACGAAACTGACGAGGAATTTGACGGTAAGTTTTTGTTATTATTGTTTTATGCTAAATATGTAAATGTATACTGTCAGTGTCCAGCCAATGTAATGCTAACACATATCTGTGTTGCAAAAATAGTGGATTTAATTGTTTATTACATTTGTTGATTGGGATTTAGTCAGTTTAAATTAATTACGTTTATGGCATGATGTTTATTTGTTTCATTACACTCTGAATTGAAGTCTGCTAACCACCTAGCCTATAGGCTGTTTCTTGTTCTTATGCCCTCCCCTCAATTAATCAGATCCAGTCTGACTAAACTGAAAAAATATTTTCTGATATTTTCATATAAAATGCTTCATTATCCATTTTAAACGTGAAATTAAACCCACTTCCCATTCTTGCATGTTACACAATCATGTTTTTAGGTATCTTGCTTTGAATTGAATTGAATTGCTTTGCTTTTTCAGGCAGTGACCAACATGATGAGGAGGACAAGCCAGTTTTGGTGATTGAACCCCAAGCTATTTGTCTGGCGAACATGAAGAGGGAACACCAGCAAGAAGAATTTGCTTTGAATGCTGGAAGTCCAGATGTGAAACTGAAAATCAGTTTCTCTTGCAACTGCAAGTATTTCAATGGTGAAAAGTGTTCTTTATTTTTCAAGGAGAGAGAGTTGCTGTCACTCAGGATTTTATTGTGCATCTAGACAATTTTAGAATGTGTACAAACTTTGAGACTGACCTGTTAAAGGGATAGTTCACCCAAAAAATATTTACTCATACTCATACTCACCCTCATGTTACCCTATCCAATCCTGTATAAGTTTATTGCTTCTGTTTAACAAAAAATAAGATATTTTAAAGAATGTTGGTAACCAGACAGTTGGTGGCACCTATGGAAGTCAATGGGGTCCGTCAACTGTCTGGTTACAAACATTCTTTAAAATATCTTATTTTTTGCTCAGCAGAAGAAAGAAACTCATACAGGTTTGGAACAACATCAGGGTGAGTAAATTATGACAGAATTGTAGTTTTTGGGTGAACTATCCCTTGAAATTTTATTTGTTTATTTATTTTTTACTCCAGATTTACTCAATGTTACACCGTGGGCCAGTAAGAGAATGATAATTTCAGAGAATGAGAAATGGTATGTTATTTAATTGATATATTATTGACATTTCACTGATATTTCATTTTACTAATAAAGTTATACAAATCATTCCACTGAATTGACATGTTGCCAATTGTTGCTACGATAAAGCTCTTGTGGTACCCCCATTTGTTTTCAATGTTTTTATGCTTTTAGCTTTTTGGACATGCACATCATAATAAATAGATCTGTTTTACAAAACTTTAAGAATTTTTCCACTGATGTGTCATATATCACTAAAAAGGGGAGAATCTCAGCTTTAATGTGTTATAAGTCACATATGCAGGATAACTATGGATCAAATGTGTTGCAAATGTGTTGCAGTTTTAAAAAATAACTTATCTTTAAATTGGAATTTCTCAAAAATACGATTTTCTGAGGCCGAATTTGAGCAAATCTTTGACATGGCCTTACTCAGTAAATTTTAAAGATATTAAGGTTATATTTTCACAGAATGTTCTTTACATTGTGTAGGATGATTTTATGTAAAAAAACACTGAATCACAAAAAAATGACTTTAGCTGGGTTTTCACAGGCAGGGTCACATATTTAGAATGTGTTTTATGGCCTTATTTCAGAAACTTTAGTTTTTAGTTTTTTCAATAACCATGCATAAACATTATTCTCTCAAAAATGAAAACATGTACATGCATGGTGCTCACATATGATGGTAGCCCTGTTTGTGCTATATAGAGTGAATTTACACCTTTGCCATTAATATGTTTATAAGCAACTGAAAAAAGCAAAAATGTCAGGGCATGTCAGAACATCTCAAGGACCCCAAAAACACCTTAGACCCCAGAGGGTTAAGGAGGCTACTTCTGTTTATGCCCTTGATGGCAGCATTCTCGCTAATGTTCGCCGTGCTAACATTCCGGTGAGTCTCACCGTCTCTGGCAATCATCGAGAGACTATTTCTTTTTTAATTTTTCATTCTCCTTTTACTCCTGTGGTTTTGGGCCAACCCTGGCTCGTTGAACACAGTCCTCAGATTAATTGGTGCAGAGGAACTATACTCTCCTGGAAATTATCGTGTCATGTTAAATGTTTAGTGTCTGCTGTTCCTCCTGTGTCTTCTGTGTCTGTGTTTCAGGAAGAGCCAGGTGATTTGTCTGAAGTGCCCAGAGAATATCACGATTTGCGGGCGGTCTTCTGTCGTTCCCAAGCATCTTCTCTCCCTCCCATCGACCTTATGACTGCTCTATCGACCTTCTTCCTGGGACCTCTCCCCCTCGCGGGAGGCTTTACTCTCTGTCGGGACCGGAGCATGAGGCACTCGAGAATTACCTCTCTGAATCGCTAGACACAGGTACCATTGTTCCTTCCTCCTCTCCTGCCGGTGCGGGGTTCTTCTTTGTAAAAATGAAGGATGGTTCCTTTGGTCCCTGCATAGGCTATCGAGGGTTGAACGACATAACGGTTAAGAATAGTTATCCCTTGTCGCTTATGTCGTCGGCTTTTGAAGTCTTGCAGGGAGCTTAAGTTTTCACCAAGTTGGATCTCCGCAACGCTTATCATTTGATTCGCATCAAGGAAGGAGATGAGTGGAAGACAGCGTTTAACACACCCTTAGGGCACTTTGAATATGTTTTACCTTTCAATTTGGTCAACGCCCCAGCTGTCTTTCAGGCTTTAGTCAATGACGTTTTAAGAGACATGCTGAACATTTTCGTTTTCGTGTATCTCGATGATATTTTGATTTTATCCACCTCTCTCCAGGTGCATGTACAGCACGTTCGGCACGTTCTTCAATGTCTTTTGGAGAATCGTTTATTTGTTAAAGCAGAGAAATGTACATTCCATGCCCAGTCGGTCACGTTCGACCACTATGCAGGTGTTCATCACTAATGCTCAATCATCACTCAATTAGTCAATTAATCACTTAACTTCTTGACTGCAATTCTTTTAGTTTCTAAAATTAAATTAATTAAGGTAATCGGTGTCCTCAAATGTAACGAGTTAGCTCAACGTATAGAATTTTGATATTGTGAACTAGCAGTAACTGAAAGCGCTTAAAAGTTAATTTAAAGTTCAGTGTTTCCCCTATAAATTTTTCCAGCAGCGGTGCTGTTACGTGCCGGAGGTTGTTACCCAGCCGCTCGCGGGGCGTCCGGGGGCATGCACCCCCGGAAGATTTTTTTTTTTAATAACCCCTTAAACCATGACTTCTGGCAAGTTTTGTGGATAGAAATGGACATTTTGAGACATACATTTTGAGGCTCAAATGTAAGTAAGGGGCACTATGTAAAAAAATAAATAAAAAAAATATATATATATATACAGTGCTATGCATACGTTTAGACACACATGCTAAAGTTGACTAAAAAGAGGAATAAAAAAATCTTTTGGAAATTGAACTTAATGCCTTAATTTAAAAAATGAGGAAAAATCCAACCTTTAAGGACACCAATTTTCTTTGTGAATGAATAATGTATCGTCAATAAATAAATGTTCTTCCTTAAAATACAGGATGCATAAGTTTGGACACCCCTATGTTAAATTCCCATAGAGGCAGGCAGATTTTTATTTTTAAAGGCCAGTTACTTCATGGATCCAGGACACTATGCATCCTGATAAAGTTCCCTTGGCCTTTGGAATTAAAATAGCCCCACATCATCACATAGCCTTCACCATACCTAGAGATTGGCATGGAGTATTTTCCATAAGATCATCTCTCAATGCAAATCAAACTAGCTATTAGGCTAACTGAAATAAAACCATAGTATCCTGGATCCATGAAGTAACTGGCCTTTAAAAATAAAAATCTGCCTGCCTCTATGGGAATTTAACATAGGGGTGTCCAGACTTATGCACCCTGTATTTTAAGGAAGAACATTTATTTATTTACGATACATTATTCATTCACAAAGAAAATTGGTGTCCTTAAAGGTTGGATTTTTCAAAAAAAATTAAATTAAGGCATTAAGTTCAATTTCCAAAAGATGATTTTTTATTCCTCTTTTTAGTCAACTGTAGCATGGGTGTCTAAACTTATGCATAGCACTGTATATATATATATATATATATATATATATATATATATATATTACGGCTGGGAATCGATTAAAAAAATAACGAAAATCGCACAATTTGCTGTGATTAATCGCAATTAATTGAATTTCCTCCAAACTTGTAATCATCAATATTTAAATGTAGAATCACTAATTAAATCAAACACACAAAAAAGGGGGAAAAAAGAAAAATGTCCACACAAATTGGACAGAAAATAGCCCTATATTAAAATATAAAACATCAATATATTATTCTTCATTCAGTTCTATGCAACATACTCAGATTTAACAGATATATTTTTTGACTAATTATCAAAATAAAGTATAGTCATACAAAGCTATTATTACCAGAGTATGTGATCAGAGCAGGTAATTTTACCATGCATGGCTATACCAGCTCAGCAAACAGAAGTCTACTACTGAGAAATTTCACGTTATTTGAGCGGGACTTTGCTTTTCCAGTGCATGATCGGTACATGATTGGAGCGTTTGGGCCGTTAACCACAGAGCAGAACGCGCAGCGCAAACACGGAGTGGAACATAGAGCAGAGAGCACGCAGTGCGCCGACACCAGGGCCGGAGTGGGGCCACTTTTCAGCCCGGGAGTTTCAGGCCCAAGACCGGCCCACTTTTTCCATGGTGGAATTCCAAATTAGCACTTTTTTTAAAATTGGATAAATGAAGCAACAGTTCAGCTCGTACTATTGTGTAGTTAGTATTAATACCATGGGTTAACAAATAATGTAAAGGTTAAATAATAATTCACTTAGACTTTATAAGAAGCATAAGAAGCAATTGCAACTTTTTCACACAATTCTGACGTTATATTTCGCAATTCTGACTTTATATTTCGCAATTCTGACTTTATATTTCGCAATTCTGACTTTATAACACGCAATTGCTACTTTATATCACACAATTCTGACTTTATATCTTGCAGTTCTGACTTTATAAGCAATTGCGACTTTATTTCACACAATTCTGACTTTATAATTTGCAATTCTGACTTTATAACACGTTTTATGATTTTATATCACACAATTCTGACTCTATATCTGGCAGTTCTGACTTTATAAGCAATTGCGACTTTATATCACACAATTCTGACTTTATATTTCGCAATTGTGACTTTATAACACGTTTTATGACTTTATATCACACAATTCTGACTCTATATCTTGCAGTTCTGACTTTATAAGCAATTGCGACTTTATTTCAGGCAGTTCTGATTTTATATCTTGCAATTCTGACTTTATAAGAAGCAATTGCGACTTTATATCACGCAATTCTGACTCTATATCTCACAATTCTTCATAACACGCAATTGCAACTTTATTTCAGGCAATTCTGACTTTATATCTCACAATTCTGACTTTTTAACACGCAATTGCGACTTTATTTCAGGCAATTCTGACTTTATATCTCGCAATTCTGAGAAAAAAAGTCAGAATTGCGAGATGTAAACTCGAGATAAAAAGTCGCAATTATCTTTTCAAATGTTTTATTCTGTGGCGGAAACAAAGCTTCCATAGCCTACCTCCTGGCCTCTTCCTCCCATCCATCCTCCCTGACGCGTACCGTTACGGCCGGCCCAGCTATCAGTAGGCGCCGGCGGAGCCGCGGTAGCCTCCCTGAGAAAACGTTTTGAAAAGACGGGCTATGGACCCAACCATTTCTATAGGAGGGGAGGGGAGAACTCCCTCACATGGTACAACCCATGCTGAGTTGCGCGCTGTGGTGGCAGAATGCGGAACGTGTGTATCCTAATGTAACTAATGTTACATTGAAATGTAAAAAAAAAAAAAAAAAAAAAAAAAATTCCTCGACCGGCCCAAAAGTGAGGCGGCCCACCGGGAATACTCCCGATTCTCCCGATTACCCACTCCGGGCCTGGCCGACACACACTCACACACACACGGAACCGAGAGCGCAGCGCAAACACGGAGCGGAAAAGACTTGCACGTTAAGTTACTAAACAAGCTGCGTGAGAATGAAACCTGATCGCCGAACACGGAGGGGCGGGACGGCATATTTTCCATAGACAGTAAAAAAATGGACACAGCAACCCCATAAACTTCAACGGAGAAAAGTTCGTACCGCTTTCTCCTTTGCACAAGCGCTTGCTCGCTCTCCCGTGGCGTCTGTCGTTGCTATGCCAACCATGAACTGAGGCGCGCCTGAAAACCTTTTGATCTGTCCATGCTGAAAACGAGCGCGCCGCGTCGCTTCTATTATGAGCGCGCTTGCCGCGTGCCCACATTTGAAATATCTGCATGTGAACGTGAATGTGAACGGCCCCTTTTATGGCAACGTGTGTAAGTGAGTGTCGTGATATTACTGATCATGTGAAGATTTTGCAGCGGCGCTAAAAATCCAGCGGCGGCGCTGCTTAATACATTGTAGGGGAAACACTGAAGTTTGTAATTTCACTCTTTTTACTCAATACAGTGACGTTTCAGCTATATTAGATATTTGACTGCAGTGTAAAGTTTAATTGTGTATTAAGAAATACACAATCCTTGTTTTTAGTCATCCTTGTTGTAGTGGGCTTGATTAAAATCAGTTCAGGGTACTCATAACTATTGTTTTTTATAAACTTAATTGAATTGAGGTAATCAGTGTCCTCAAATGAAATGAGTTAGCTTAACTTGTTGGGTTTTACAGTGTATCCATACTTTTACTAAAGTATTTAAGTTTTAGTTTTCCTTTTTATGAATCATTACTTGATTTATTAAAAACATTAAAATATAGAGATAATATTATAAATAAATTTTGCAAATGAGTGAAATGATATAAATAAGGTAATTGGCAAAAAAAGAAAAAAAAAACCTGCAGGTAAGGTATTTATCCAGTATTATCAACAGTCGCCTGAGGGCACTATATGCCCACTGTGTCATTTATCTGAGTGTGGGAGAGTTCAAGATACTAAAAATTAGGGATGTCCCGATCCGATCATGTGATCGGAAATCGGGCCCGATCACGTGGTTTCAGACTCGATCGGAATCGGACGTTACCTCCCGATCAGGACTCGGATATATATATTCTCATTATTTTTTAACACATCTATAGTTATGCGGTGGCACAGAGTTACGCCGGTTTCACACTGCACGTGTTAGCATAGCATAAGCAGCGCAGGAGCAGTGCGTATGGTGAGCAGGAGCATTTTGCTTTCACACTGGCAGCGTTTATCATGCGCGGCTGAACCGCGGGTTGTGTACAGACAGAGTACTCTATAATGGATAAGTTGGCATTGTTTTATTTCGTTTTCAAATAGCCTACATTTAAGAGAAAAGACTTGTCAAGAAGCTTATTTTATTAATAATTTCATTTATATAACGTTTGGTTCATTTTTGTTTTTATTGTTCTGGCAACAAGTTTGTTTTTGGGCATTTGTTTTCTTTTTAAATTGCTGTTGGTCATTTGATCGACTGTTTAAAACACAATAGATATCATCAATGCACTTTTGGATAAAACTGCGGTGTATTTTGGCCATGATCAATGCATTGTCACTTTAATTCAGCGTAAGCGGCGCAGCAAAAATAGACTCTGCGCCGAAACCCTGCTGCTTCTGCTCTGCTCCTGCTACGCGCTGCCGCGCCGCCTCTGCGTGCGGTGTGAATGCTAATCTGTTAACATGGGCGCCGAAAAAAATACGCGCTGCACGCTCTGCTAACGCGTGCAGTGTGAAACCGGCAAGTGCAGTTCCTAAAAGCACATTACTGGCTTTGCAAACACTGTGGCACTTTTATTTTTTTATTTGTTTACATGCCTGCTGGGTATTTTAAGTTGAGGTGCTATTTGTTTATATTAGACTTTTTTTATATTTACTGTTGCACTAAGTCCAAAAGTGAAGAATTTATGTTACTTATTACTTGATTGTTCAAGCTACCGATATGTACTATAGAAGTATCGGATCGGGACTCGGTATCGGTAAATACTCAAAATCAAATGACTCGGACTCTGACTCGAGGGCAAAAAAACCTGATCGGGACATCCCTACTAAAAATATCATATATAATGATGTACGCGGATAATGTTACATAATACATAATGTTACAATCTCTTCTGAATCGCAAAAAAATAAGGGAGTTACCACACACCACAGCCAATTAATAAGTGAATTTATTTATCAGTATGAGACAGAACAACACTAAAGATCAGTATAAATGGTAATCAGTGTGTCAGCAGATATGTGCAAAGGTGTAGCATTTATGAAAGACAACAGTCCAACCATTCTCAGTCCATGAAACCTCCAAGAACAACAACCATCCCAAAGGATATGGAACAAAAGGTGGCGGTGATCTCCCATATCCCTCACATCTCATGAGTTCTCAGAAAGCCTCTTGACACGAGACCCAAGATACAGAGCAAACGAAAACAGCCCCAATCTCTACATCACTCAGCCCCACGCTCCCATCTCTTTTATAGAGCGTCGTGATTACATTCAGGTGTGCAACCACTCCCTTCAGCCAATCACCTGCAACTCCGAAATAACGAGTTACTCACTGGAACCGTCACAATAATATAATATACTTTATTAATACAGTGTTCATTCTTATTCTTTTTAATAGGAATGTTGCTTTGGGACACAGCACTTGTCACAGCTAGTTGAAGAGTCAAGCAGTCCCTCCCTTGTTACTGAAGTCAGCCGGATCCCGGCCGTATCCAGATCAGATGGTGGACCTGCACCTGGACCCATCCATGATGCATCCCTGAAGTGCCAGCCCCATCAGCCCTGTGAAGGCCTCATCGACACGACCAATCTGACCTCTGACCTGTAATGCTGTCTGAATCATAATCATACACTGTTTCGCTCTTTGGCCAGAGGAGAACTGGCCCCCGACTGAGCCTGGGTTCTCCCAAGGTTTTTTTTTCCATTCTGTCACCTGATGGAGTTTTGGTGCCTTGCCACTGTTGCCTTGCCTTTTGGCTTACTTAGTTGGGGACATTTAATATTCAACAATATTATTGATCTGCCTTAAGATGGACGATGACGCAATTTTCTTCTAGAAACAAACTTTATTGTAATATTTTCATGTTATCACTGTGAAGCTGCTTTGATGCAATCTGTATTGTAAAAAGCGCTATATAAATAAAGGTGACTTGACTTGACAGCTCAAATGTCCAACTCCGCTCAGTACAAAATCAAGGGGAAGTACTGCAACGGAAAACACTCGAACACTGTTAGCAATAATGTTTAAAAATCCCAAAACAAATATTCTAGTAGTAAGGGGGACATCTTATAATTTTTGCTAAGCCCCTGAGTTTAGCTATCCAGCTAGCATTTCATTATATCCAGACTCCTAACGAACATTTACTCACTAAACTAACTAATATAGTCATTCTTAAAAAAATATTTTTTCGCTATAGTTAAATATAACATATACAACTGTATGAGATTATATTTAACCGTTTGCTTGACTCTTCATTGTCTGTAGATATCCTCCGCATTTTGTTTGACTTTTTAGTGCCGACTCCCCCATGGCGTCCAATTTGACTACTGTCACGACTGTTATTTATTAAAAAATTGACTTTGTCCTTACTCATGATTTTTCCCTGTTTCTTTGGTAACCCAAAGTAGCTCCACACGTTGCTTTTCAAATTGTCAGGAGTGTAGATTTCGAACTCATCGTCAGGCGTTGTCACGGCCATTGTTTTGGTATACAAAATAGGCGCTAACCAGGACGCTAACGTCACCTACAGGAGCCCAGATAACCAATAATAGCCTTGCTAATGAACTCGCGATTCACAACTTCACCAGGCGTGAAAAAGCCTCGGAATCTGAATTAAAAACAATGTTTACAAGCAAACACATTTATGAAAAATAATGCCCATAACAGGTTTGAATATCATTCTTTTTTTTAATATTTGAATTATATTCGAATAATGAAGTTCGGAGTCAAAGCCCTAGTCTGAAATTCAAGTACTTTCAAGAATCGTGGGAACCCTGCTCACAATTCTGAGAAAAAAAGTCAGATTTGCGAGTTATAAAGCCAGAATCATGAGATAAAAATATGTAATTACATTTTTTATTTTTCAATCCATGGCAGAATAGCCTCCATACACTTAAGTACATGGAATGTGTAAAATACATTGGACTTATCAAAAGCTATCAATAAAGAAAACAATATAATACAAAATTCTAAACAACATTTTAAACAGTTTTATGAAAAATGTTCATCAGTTTGCTGGAGCCCCAATAAGCTTGTATATTTGATGATTATGGAGTTTTCTCAATGAATTACACACATATTCTGTTTTAATAGTTTCCCCATGGCCCTGATTACAACCTCCAGAGGACCTCCACCAGGACTGTGTGTCGACGCTCTCTTCGATAGAAGAGCAACAGCGATTACGCATATTTCAGCAACAATGAACTTCAGAGCGTCACGTCGACACTCATCTGCCAAACGACAGTATATTTTTTTCCATTCTGTTGGATTGGCTATTTTGTGCTCCTGTTTGTATTGCTTCACTTTTTCACGCAGGTTAATTCTCTGACTCTCCTGAATGTGCTTCTCTGTTTCATCAAACATGTCATTGGTGAAGTGCGTCCCTCCATTTTCTTCCACCATCTTCGCTATTTTACTGAGCAGATCTTTGATCTGTGGGAAACTGGCAGAGTTGTTGTCCAGAAAGAAGAATCGGTTTCCACAACTCTCTACAAGTTTTTTGAGATCTGGATCACTTTCCTGTAGAAACTGCTCAATGGTTTTATTTTCTTTCTCCAGCTGATCTTTGTGAGTGAAGAGGATCATGGTATATTTGAGTATGTGTTCTCCAAATGCTTCTTTGAGTTTCTCCACAGTTTTTTTATTCTCCTCAGTGAAACGACCCACTTTAATCACAATAATGAAAGTGTGCGGTCCAGGAGAAGCGAACGTTACACATTTAACCATTTCGTTTATAACTTCCTCCTCACTGAGTTGAGTATCATAAAGTCCAGGTGTGTCGATCACGGAGATCTCTTTACCAAACCTCACCATAGTCTCTAAACTGCACTGTTTCGTCTGAGAGATTGAGCTTGTGGAGGATTCAAACACGTTTCTGCCGATGATGGTGTTTCCAGTGGCGCTTTTCCCAGATCCAGTTTTTCCCAGCAGAACCAGCCTGATCTGGTCTTTCCTCTCTGGAATCACATCAGTCTCATCTGGATCTTCAGCTGGAAACTCTCCTGAAACTACAACAGAAACATCCAATAACATAAATGTGCTGTTGAATTAAAATCCAACTGCATTTGTGATCAGTTACATTTACATTTAATGAATAACTTGCATGTATTTAGGGAATTGATTTATAACAAATCAACTTACATTTGGTATCAGGAGGATCCATGCTGCTTCTTCTTCTTCTTATGATAACATTCCCTCCATTCTTCATCATCATTCCTTCAATCTTCTGCAGGAGTTCTTGTATCTGACTGTCTGATTCTCTCTTGTTATTGAAAAGGTGAAAGTTTCCTCCACATTCAGTGACCAGTCGCTGGAGATCCGCATGATCTTGGTGTTTTAGATGCTCATTAATGGACTCACCCAGATCCTCCAGTTCATCTTTGTGTGTGAACAGAATCATGATGTAATTCTGAACTTCAGGACCAAATAAACCTTTAATAAGATCTAGGATCTCTTCCTCATTTTTCACAGGTTCCTCTAGAGGAACGGTGAGCAGAACTGCGCTGAGACCTTCTGAACATAGTTTGATCAGCTCTTCTTTCAGTTCTTCCAGCTTCTCTTCAGACAGATCTGGATCCAGTAGATCTGGAGAATTAATCACATGCACCTGCTTTTCTCCGATTTGAGTTACTTCATCACAAACTTCAGCTTCATGTTTCTTCTTACGTTTTTGGACTTTAAACTTTCTTTCTCCCAGTATAGTGTTTCCTGATGAGCTTTTTCCGGAACCATTTCTGCCCATCAGAAGAATCCGGATCACATCTGGACTGGAGATGATCGCCGACATCTCTGTAAGAGACAGACCTTATGTAAAGTATGATTGTAAAAAAATAAGGTTAAGTAAAAATTAAGATTCAAGTGCATTGACATTATGACATTATATATAAGTTTAAGACCTATTTTACAGTCACATTTGACGTTCCATCGAACGACTGACGCATGGCAATCCATTCCCCCGGACATACGTATAAATTAACTAAATTAATAACTTTTTTACAACAAAAATAAACCATCACTGAACTTACTTAAGCTGGAATATGATGCTATTTTCTCACAGCAAAAACTCCAGTGTTAAATGAACTCTCCTGGGAGTTTCAAGATTCAAGAGTGTTAAACTATGAGTGTTAAATTAACACTGAATCAGTGTTAAAGTTAACCCTTTAGGCGCCAGAGGTTTTTTCCTAAAACGTTCGATTTTGACATCTTAATTTCAAAAGGCTATATCTTAAAAGTGATAAAAGATAGAGACTTTCTGTAAATTAGAGAAATATTAAGGATGACCCAAAGTTTATGTAGGGATTACATTTTCCCATCTAATTTGCATATTATGACGTCATATGGTGGCGGCCTTCTTGGATTATAGAATTTGTATGGTTTTTGTTGATGTTTATTTGTTTTGTTTTTTGATTTTTTTAGCTGACAAAGACGCACACATCACAAGGACATGAACACACAAAAAAGAACACATATTGTACACTACTAAATGGTCAGGGAAATAGATAGTAAATCAACAGTGTAATAAATGGCAGACAAAAACAATTGTTGCAGGGCTTTTGCTGTAGAGATAATGACTCCCTATTCATCCAGGTGACATTTCTTGTAGTGTTTCATGGTGTGGTCTTGCGATAGACTATGCATAATAGCCCCTCTGCCCCGTGTCACATCGCCTCTTCTCCTGCTACGAGCAGCAGCGCGCGCGGGCGCGGCCAGATCTGCCTCGCGCGCGCGCTGAATGTGCACAGCTCGGACTACTGTCATTGTCATTGCGACTCCCCACCCTGCCTCCACGTTGCCCCCTAACTGCCCTATGAATACTTCGACCTCGTCTAACATACCCAGTGGCATTAGACAAAGTCTCCACCACAATACTGTCGCCGCGATTGCGGAGAGGCACACGGTCACCATGGCTAGCGCGGTAAAAATCTCCCGCGGCCGCCTCGTTCCCCACAACACTAACACGCCTGCTAACTTCGCGATGAACACTCCGACCCCGGGAAACATTGTTCCCACCACTGACATTGGGCAAAGGACCATCTAACGTTATATTGGGCAAAGGATTCACCGTTTGTGCTTGGTGTAGGGCTATACTTTCACTTTCAGAATCACCGTCATTTTCTGAAGGCAGATAACGTATTCCCCTTCAGAATTAGGGTCCGCGAATAGAAGACACAACACTTCATTGCGGGTAAGCTTTATTGATGCCATTAGATAATAATAATAATAATAATAATAATCTAATGCAAATACTCGCTGATGTTGACAATATTGCTCTGATAAAATGGCTCACTCGCACACTAGCTCTGCTTTTGTTCGCACTGATTCAATGCGCTCTAGCATGAAGATTTTGTATAGAAGCATGACTTTTTTTTGAGTCGGGGATGAAGTATGACATGTCTGCCAACTAGTAGAGGGGAGGTTGAACGAAATTTGACACCCTATTTGACAAAATTGGCCGTTTTATTCAGTGCCGCATCTTGTCGAGTAAACTCGACCGTGGCGCCCAGAGGGTTAATGAGCTCATTAAGTGATTCATTTGATTGATGATTTACCATAATTGAATACACCTGATCTTAACAAGCAGAATCATTGAAGGAGAAAATCTATTTTAAGCCACCATTATGGTGATCAGTGTTTAGTTGGGCTCTTGACCCTTAAACTGTTAAAATTAGATTAAGTTTGTCTGTTAGTTATAACTCTCAGATGAACAAAGAGAAAATGTGATCAGGTGGTCTTGATTATGTTGTGACAATCATAATTTGACTTGAATCACAAAACTCATTTAGAGAGTTGGGTTTACTTTGTTGATTACAGCACCCTTGTGATTCCCCTGCATTTTCAGTATAATCAAAAAAAATTCTTAAAAGTTGTTCTGATCAAAAGACTATAAAACATTGTTTTATTTAGACACACTGATATCAATAATCAGCCTGTGAATCTCAAAAATGGTGACAATAATAAAGCATGTTGCAGTACATTCTGGGTGCCACCAATCAAAACTCATTCATTGCTCCCATCATGCATTGCTGTATTAATAAATTATGATCTGAATTGTCTATGTAATTTCCTTTTCCTAATTGAATATTCTGTTTGTCACCATTGTTGAGATTCATACATTGATTCTTGATGTCTGTGTGTGCCTAAAATATTATTATTACTTTTTTTTATCAGAACAATTTTTTTTAGAAATTCTTTGGTTTATACTGAAAATTCAGGACAGTATGCTATAATAATCAACAATATACGTTTAAGTCAGAGATTAGGCTCTAAATGAGTTCAGTGACTCAGGTCAAATGGTGATTAGGTTAAAACATAACCAACACCATCTGATCATATTTTCTCCTTGTTCATCTGGATGTTATAACTGAGTTGCAAAAGCCAAACAAAATCTAAAGTAAAAAAATGTAAGGGTCAAGAGCCCAACTAAAAAAAATTGATTTTCTCCTTTGGTGATTCTGCTTGTTAACATCAGGTGTCTTCAATAACGGTCAATCATCACTTAATAATTCACTTAATTATCTCATTAATTTTAACACTGATTTAGTGTTAAGTTAACTCTCTTGAGTGTGGAGTCAAATAAACTCCCAGGAGAGTTAAATTTAACACTGGAGTTTTTGCTGTGTAGAAACAAACTTTGTTACATTATTTTCCTGTTATCACTGTAAAGCTGCTTTGAAACAATCTGTATTGTAAAAAGCACTATATAAATGATGGTGACTATTACATTTTTAGAAAATAATTACATTATGAACATTTTATTACAACAATAAGGTAATACTTATTACTTAATACATTATGTGCAGTTTTTACATTTTAAGCTGCTTCAAACAGTTTTCTGTTGGTTTTTGGCTTTGCTACTAATCTTGATTATAAAACTATTTTCTTGTGCACTACAAATACTGCCCCCCACCACACACACACACACACATACACACGGACACACACACACACACACACTTAAACAGAACTTTAATGTGAATCTCTCCCACTAAAGTTACAGTTCCCAAACTTTTATTTAGAGTAAACAAAAAGTCAATTGCAAACCAAAATGAATTGTTTAGAGTTAAATATCCTAAACTATTAAATACTAAACTATTCCTAATGTACACACAGTGTAACAGACGGTCTCTTACCAGAAGCTGCTGGAGCCGTCGCCATCTTCCCTGGATCTGACCGATCACAAGTCCATGAAAACACTTCACAGGAAACAAATGCGATTCACATTATAAAAACATCTTGCTATATATTTGCAATGGTTTATAGTGTCATCATATCTGCATAAAACACATCTTGCTGTTCAGCTTTAGTTTCATTTCTGTTCTGCTCCTCCCTTTTGCAGTTACATTCTCTTCCTGTTGTTTTCCTGTGGAAGATTCCTGGACATTACAATTTTTTTTAGTACAGTCTGCAAAAGGTCCTTGACTGGTAGTTGAGAGCAAGAACGATCACAAGACATTCAGCACAAATGAACCGAGAAACAGCAAGAGTTTGTTCAATAAACTTTATTAATTATGTCAGTAATAATGTCCCACAGATGCTGAACACACTTATTCCACTAATGCTGAGTTCACACTGAACGATTTTAGGCCCAATTTTTGCTCTCCGACAAATGTCCGAAATCACCGGCAAATTGGTGCTCGCTCAAGCGTGACAATCACGCAGTGTGAAAGACGCGATCTGAGAGAATCGGAGACGAGTCGCCAACGCCCGTGAGATATTTTGGCATGCTAAATACCTGGACCTGATTCACAATCCTGCTGTGAATGTGTTCTGACTGAAAACTACATCGACAATGACCTACAGCCAATGAGAGCGCAAGATACAGGGCATATTAGATAGAGTTAGATATATTTACAATTATATCAAATAGAAACAAAGCACAAACATTTGCTTGACCAGCAGCACATTGCAAAATTATTTATTTACCCCAAACTCTCTTAGCAGAACACACAAACTTTGCTCCCCTCGTCTCCCCAACCATTTCCTCCTGCATAATGTTTTTCTTTTTCTCCTTTTCACTGCAAATCAGCGCACAGACAATGTGCAAGCTTCTTGCAGGCTATCATTTTTAATATTTAATATGTCTCACGCACACGTGATCTTGCATTATTTCCTTATCACTTCTCGCGTGTATTTGGTTGTGAAACGTAGTTTGCGGACCAAAAGCAGAAATTGTCAGCTATTCTTTCTTTTGTAAAGTCATGCAGAAACCTGTTGCCGATCCATCGTGTAGTGTGCACACATCAGCAACTGAATGTTACCCCAGATAGTAGTGCAGTGTGAAAAGAACAGTGACCCGACTACTTTGACAATCGTGCAGTGTGAACTCGGCATTACAGTCACATGACCAGATCGATAAAGTCTGTATGAAAGCATCTTGAAGCGAGTTGATCGTCTGAAACCCCTCCACCAGCCGGAGAAATTGAAGTGAATCAGCACAGAACCGCATTCACACTACATGTGTTTCCATTAGAGATTTGCACAAAACTTTTGCAATATTTTCTAAATGACAATAAACTATTGCGAAATGACAGCGTTTCCATTAACCGTTGTTATGCGACTAAAACATATTTTTTTCCTCTCGCGATAAGTCATTAAAAAAATCATGGCGACTGATGTTAGTAGGTTTACGAAGGCTATATCCCAGCCACCGTAGGCTACTAGCCATTATTATTATGGAAGGAGACGTAGGCGTGTATCCAAGCATTAATGGCAAGGGCAGACCGTTATACTGTGAGCTGCACATATTTCTGGGTGTTTCTCCCTCATTTCTGCTTCAAGATCTTGATAAATTGTGCCATTTCTTTGTGGTTTAGAATCCAGTATTCCTGTGAAACTTTTGTTTTTATGAGTTTAATGAAAATCTCTGTCTCGTATTCTGTCCAAACACACCGCCATCTACGTCAGGTGATCTGTAAATAAGCAAAAACTGTTTCCATTGCAGTTTTGCGAAATATTCCTTTGTTGAATTGCCTGAAAAACCACCTCATGCGATTTTGCGATATATGAGAGTTTTTGCAAAATTGACGTGTTTCCATTAGCGTATTTTAAATTTGCAATTTCAGTTTGCGAAATTTGAAGGCTAATGAAAACGCGGCTACTGACATCAGTTTGATTCAGATTCATGGTTAAAGTTTCAGTGCAGCTCTGATCTGAGGTCAGGTCATTAACGCTCGTCAGTTTCACAGTGTCCACAAAGACAATGGGCTAAATGTACTTCGCAGAATCTCCTGGAAGGCTTCGGCCCTGTGCAGCACCTGAAACACACAGAGACTCACTTCAAGTACAACACATTCGTACTGTAGTTTACATATGAAAAAACATGTACACTGTAGAACAATCAATAAATTGGTAGGTAATTATTATTAAGGCTTATTGATTGATAATTTAACAGGAAAATATATACAAGTCTGTTTAAACGGGAACACTGGAACACAATCTTGAGTTTATCTTATTCACTGATGAACATCATCTGAAGCTCTGCTGACACCTACTGGCTCCATCTACACACTAAAACCCATACATTATGCTGATTTTGTCCAATAAATACATTAATATGAATTAATAAAGTGTATTACAACTAATTTTAGATTGATTAGTTAGATTTTGTAATCAATTTAATTTAAAATGAGTAAATTCAGACTGTATATGTTTTCATATATTTAAGTAAATAGATTTAATTTATTTAAAAATATTTAAGATTAGATATTTTATCAATTCAATTTAACTATTAAATTTTAATAAAACTAGTATATTAAGACAATTTTTTTCAAATATTTGAATAAATTGATAATTACATTTTTTAGATTTTGAAAAATACATATATATTTAAAAATGTTACAGTTTTTGAGTAACTGGTTAATCTTAATTTATTTGAAATTGGATACGCTCAGACCATACATGTATTCATATATTTGAGTAAATTGCCAATTTTTTTTATTTAAAAAAAAAAGTTTGTTTTTGATTAGCTAGTTAGATTTTGTTACTTATTTAATTTAAATAAAGTAAGTTTAGACTGTAAATGTTTTCAAATATTTGAATAAAGTGAGAAACAAGTTGTTGTTTTTAGGATATTTAAAAAAAATTAAATTGCTGAATGATTGCTCCATGATGTTGCAAAAATTAATAACTATGAGAATCACAAAGACCTTCTTGAAATGCATTTTTGTTTATTTTCCGCTGATCACTGATTCATTTTTTCTTTTGTTGAGACAGGAGAGTGAGTTTGCCAGAAAGGAAAACTAATAAGTCAGTCTCTTTCTGGTCAGTGTTGTAAAATGGTAGAGTTTATGATCAGCTTTGGTTATGTTGTGAATTAGGTCAGACTGCACCTTCAGATTAAAGTTTAACAAAATGCATTCAAAATTAAATAGCATTGACACATAATGCTATAAAACCTTGGATCATACCCAAACACAAATATTGCTATTAAAAAAAAAGACACTAAAAAGACAGACTTTACAGAGACTCTTTCATTTGCCCTGTTGTTGACAGACTGAAGTGTGTCGAGTATGCCAGAAACTGAACTCGCATCTGTATAGAATGAGAGAAACACCTGAAAACTGTTAATCAGTTGCTCTTTTATTTGCAACTGCCAAGAAGCCATTTTAAATACACAAAGAAGCTCCTAAAAATGAAAGAAATAGTAGATATTGAGTCATTTTTGTTCAATATGGTTTCTTTGTACTCCTGATTGAAAGTTTGGGGAAATGGTGTAAACAGGGGGATTGTGACATTACACCCCCTCCTGGAAAGGCACGACCTCGTGTGATCCAGGAATGTTTCCTTGAGCAGGAAAGGCCTAAAGCCTTGTTTATACTTTCGATTTTCGATATTCGAGGCCTTTATACTTGACGCGCTCGCCGTTGCGACGGAGCGACTCAGAGTAATTGTCCTCAAAACAATCAGGAATCAGCGGTGAGAAGAAGAAAACTACACACGTGAATGTTTATTTTAGTACACTTCACCAAAACCACACTACAAAAGAATCGTGTAAAGCAGTAAACTTTGAGATTATTACTTGTTACATTAGAACAAAATAAATGGATATGAGATTGTAGCCTATACTATAACTATATTAACGATCTTACATATTTACTAATTTCACTAAGCATTTTCATTTCGTTTGATCATGTACAATTTCCAACATAAATGTTACCATTTGATGCATTGTACCAGAGTTAGCCACAGGCTAATTTACATCTGCAGTCCGTAAAAAAAAAAAAACATACAAATAACACTCCCCCACACCCTAACCACACATACACAAAACCACACATACACATGGACATACACAAATAAAACATGGACCTTTTTTTTTTAATTAAAATGGCTTATGTCTGCTATTGTTGGCTCATTTTGTAAATGTAAGCAACTACTAGACACACAAACTGGCGGTGGAGACGGACACGCCACTGGTGCGGTGAGATGTACATGCTCGGCCAGATTCGGCTCGAAATCATGCATCTTCGGATGCGGAGCCTCGCGCGCAGTTACAAAATTTGTCGTGCACACAGCCTAGTGAAATGAGGCCATGCGCACGACTGCCCACACTGAGATTACGTAATTTTTATGAATTAAACGTTATTTAATACGAGTATAAACCTATCTTAATGGTGCTCCAGGCCACAGCCAGGACGGCGTCCCACCGCGGTGTTGCTGGTGGTGAGGGTCTCAACGCCACCCTGGGGACGAGTGGCGGGAACGACGCCGATGGAGGTGGAGCTCTATGCGCAGACAGAGAGCCGAAGGAGCGAAGGGACGCTGATAGTCCCTGAGTCCGCGACAGAGCCTCAGCGACGACCCCCCTGAGATGGACACAAGGTACTGGAGGGCTGAGGTGGAGCTGGAACGAAGGTGGAGCCGTAGGGGTGGAGGGCCGGAGGACAGCGAACGGGCCGCAAGTCAGAGTGATGTGATGGCAATGTGTGAGCCAATGGTCCGAGGGAGTCCAGTGGAGCCGAAAGCTCGATAGTTGCTGTTGGAGTCGCGGGAGGAAGGAGCGAAGGCGGAGGAGTCAAGGCGATGGGCCAAGTTGGGATTCGTGGCTTGATTAGTTTGGGTTTCACACAGGTAAGTAAAAAAATAAAATAAATTAGAGCTAAAAAAAAGAGTTACAGTAAAAATGGTCAAGTAACCTGCACTGGGATTGACCCCCCTAGTGTATTGTGTGTCTGATCATTGTGGATTTTCACTGAATCGCACACATCCTTTTTCTGATAGAAAGCATAAATGCCCTGAAACGACCTGTTCCTTTGCTCTCTGCTTCCTTTCTGGCTCTCGCTCCCTCCTCACTGGTCAATGTCAGGGTTTTCCCCCGGGGTTGCAGATTTGTAAAGGAAAGGTCAGAAAAAGATTGCTCAGCTTCTCGTCGTGACTCCTCTATTAAACGCCAGTATATTTTCTGCCATTCTGATTGAGTGACCTTTTTGTGCTGCTGTTTGTGCTGCTTCACTTTCTCATCTAGTTTCTTCTTCTGAATCTCCTGAATGTGTTTCTCTGCTTCATCAAACATGTCATTAGTGAAGTGTGTCCCTCCATTTTCTTCCACCATCTTCTCTATTTTACTGAGCAGATCTTTAAACTGTGGGAAACTGGCAGACTTGTTGTCCAGACAGAAGGACCTGTTTCCACAACTCTCTACAAGGTTTTTAAGATCTTGATCACCATTCTGTAGAAACTCTTTAGTGGTTTTATTTTCCTCCTCTAACTGATCTTTATGGGTGAAGAGGATCATGGTGTATTTTAGTATATGTTCTCCAAACACTTCTTTGAGATGTTGCACTGTGTTTTTCTCCTCCTCAGTGAATCGACCCACTCTAATGACAATGAGAAAAGCATGTGGTCCTGGAGAAGCGTATGTTACACATTTTACTATTTCCATTTTAATCGCATCCTCACTGAGTTCATTATCATAAAGTCCAGGTGTGTCAATCACTGAGATCTTTTTTCCGATCCTCACTGTAGTTTCTGACTGACACTGTTTTGTCTGAGACTTTGAACCAGCTGTAGATTTGAACACGTTTCTGCCAATGATGGTGTTTCCAGTGGCACTTTTCCCACATCCAGTTTTTCCCAGCAGAACCAGCCTGATCTGGTCTTTCCTCGCAAAAATCACACCTGGATCTTCAGCTGGAGACTTTCCTGAAACTATAGATCAAATAAATTAGTAACAAAACACACTCCAGGGATTCTTCTAATATGCCTAACAAACTAGAGATGTACACTTAGTGAACAAATCACTAAAATACAAGTATTTATTAAAGGGGGGGTGAAATGCTATTTCATGCATACTGAGTTTTTTACACGGTTAAAGAGTTGGATTCCCATGCTAAACATGGACAAAGTTTCAAAAATAAAGTTGTACGTTTGATGGAGTATTTCTGTGGCAAAAATACTCCTTCCGGTTTGTCACAAGTTTCGGAAAGTTTTTTTCGAGTATGGGCCTGTGTGACGTCAGATGGGGCAGAATTTCCTTATACGGGTCCTAAGGACACTTTTCCCGGAAGGGCGCGCGCGCACACCCGTAGACCAGAGCGAGAGAGCGAAAGCAGTACGCCCATCAAAGTGCTGTGCTTGGCTAAGGCTTTAGGGAAGCCAGTGTCACCAAAGAAGTGGGTTTTTGGTTGCCAGTGCAAGACAACCCTGCACAGATTCACAAAGAACCCAGCGTTAAGGGACCAGTGGATGGAGTTTGTTTTTCCAGAGCATCAACGTAGTTGTGCAAGTGTTCTTGTTTGCTCCCTGCATTTCGATGATGATTGTTTTATAAACAAAGCCCAGTTCGACGCCGGATTTGCAGATCGTCTAATGCTTAAGGATGGAGCAGTCCCAACGAGGTTCACGGTCGTGCGTTGGAACCGCAGGCGGTGAGTAAAACTGCGTCAAATGTCTGTGTGTTGTTAGCTATCGGCGCGTAAGCACCGCCCATACGGCCCGCCTCCAGCCGCTCGTTTTTTTCCGGAAAGACTTGGTACAGCCTATCTTGGTACAGCCTATCTTTCTTTTATAAATATAATAAAACTAAAGACTTTTTGGAGATATGAAGGATGCAATACTGCTCTACACTCGCTCCTATTGTTCCAGATGTACAGACTATAATTAATTCTATCCTTTCGGACCATGAATTTTGTACCATGTATCGTTTCATTGGATAGAATGGTCAAACTCCCCTTAGTCTTTCACTATATATTCAATAGATAGAGTGTTGTGAGTTTGAGCATTGTTTCCCCAGCTGGTTAATTGTTCATTCATATGCCCGAATAAAGACGAAGACTATATAGGCACTTTTTCGTGTTGGAATTCTTCATTTATCAAATCGTTAATTTTCTCAGGTCTTGCGTTAAATGCCAAGAACAGTTGGCTTTCTTGATAGGATTGATTGATGTGTTATAAGGTGAATGAGTGCGAACCAGAATGCCTTGAGCCAGTAATTGATCAATAAGGGGTTTAATTCCCTCCTCTTTTTCCTTTGAAAGCGGGTATTGCTTTTGAAACACAGGCCTATTGGTTGTCAAAATTTGCCCTGTGGGGAGGTACATCAATAGCCTACATCATCCTACGTCATCCGCCCACAATTTAGGATTGACATCAGATATGTCCTGTCTCAGCACAGTTGCAGGCAAATCGTCAATGAGAGCACTTCCTGTGTCGATCGTAATGGAGAAAGCTGCAGGAAACATAAGTGTCAGAGAGTCAGTGTCAAAATCCAGTTTAATACCCAATTTATGCATCAAATCTCTACCTAATAGGCAGAATGGAGAATTCTGTATTATTGCAAAATCATGCATTTTGAACAATGATGGTACATCCTTAGAAGTAACCGCTAAGGTTGGAGTCATTTCATACTTGAAAAACTTGGCTCCATTGGGCCGGCTCTGTTGCAGCTGAGTGGAGGAGCGTAAGGTGGAGTACGAGCTTGGCCCGTAGCCATCAGAGCTCCTAAACATCTGGTTCCCATTAGCCTGCTGCATCTCAGCTTTCTTCCTGCAAAACCTTGCTGTATGCTGTTAACCGTTTCAATACCGACACATAATAATGTGGAGAACGGGCCGGATCCGGTAATTCTTTGCAAATTGCCATCACTTCTGAGATATTTAGAAGATGAATTTTAAATCCGTCTGACGTTTCCACAAAGAAAAAGCAGTCGCGGTTCTCAAATCAGGGTAGGCTACAATCTGTTTTTAGTGGCTTCAGTGCGGACTGGAATGCTTTCATATCTGGGAGGGAGGGGTTGGAGCACTCTCCCTTCAGTCTGTGAGGAGCTTTTTCTTTTTTTTTTTTTTTTTTTTCTCGTCACAGACTGGAAGTGGGAAACTCTAGGAATCTTTCCCTTTAATCTGTGAGGGAGAAATATTATTTTCTAGCTTTTGGAGATTCATTAATTAACAGCGGACTAATTTTATTCCCCGTTGTGAATCACACAACAATTTCTCCTCTAATCCAAATCAACTAAAACAAATTTCAAAGTAGACAAATTTAGAAATAGCCAAATAGAAAGCAAAGAATAAAATCAGCAGTCTTAGTTAATTGTATTAGTACATTGGCCAAAAAGAAAGAAATACAGAGACAAAGAAAGTAGAAGAAAAAAAATTCAAAGTTCATAGCCCAAAAGAACAAAGCTCTTTGAAATATCCTTTCGAGAGAGAGAGAAAAGTTCTCACCTCCAAAGTCTATTTCCTTCCTGCATATAGCTAGCTATAGCAAGGAAACCCCCCCAAAAATGTAGAAAATGTCATGAATCTGGTATCCTTCTCTGTCTCCCTCTTCTGGTCACACACAGTCTCCATTACACACACACCTAACCTCACCAGTGTTGCCAGATTGGGCGGGTTCCCGCCCAATTGGGCTGTTTTGAATTTGATTGTGCAGGTAAAAAAGGGTTTGGGCGGGTGGACAAAATTTGGGCTGGTTTGGGGTCAGTTCGGCGGTTTTCAAACATCTACATTTTAATGTCTAATTGGTTAAAAAACTAAACTAAAGTGTGCATGTAGTCCATAAAATCAGTCATCATGACATTACTGTACACGCACGCCCATGCAGAGTGTTGGTGTTGGTGTTGACATCACCGACGAGCACGCACTTTTAGCCAATCAGCGATCAGCAGGCAGATGAGATTGAGCGCGATAAGTTGTAGCTATTCAAGTGATCGCTAATACCAAAGTGACGATAGCCTATACAGTAAGTTGTATCTACAGGAGTGAGATAGTGAGAAACTCTAAAAGCGTGCACATATGGTGGGAGATGACTCAATGGTGAATATAACTCTGAGAGGAGAGAGCAGTTGAATGACTTGAATTGAAATCAAATATGGGACGACTCCTGTCCATGGTCATGTGCACACTAGCCTAACCAGACATCTGCAACTTTTACCATCCAGACTGCACTCTACTCGACCCTGACAGCTGCTGAAAAAGGTTTGAATCAACGATAAATCCGTTTTGATTGCTAAATTCTGCGTTATGTTCTGCAATGTGT
Organism: Squalius cephalus; assembly: GCF_949319135.1. NCBI lineage: Eukaryota > Metazoa > Chordata > Actinopteri > Cypriniformes > Leuciscidae > Squalius > Squalius cephalus. The sequence continues at coordinate 17,965,356 of NC_137122.1, forward strand.
TCTTCCGAGGGTTAAAGTCATCGGTTCATTTCTTGATTGCCGTTTTGACAGTGTCCACCTGGACATTTTAGTCATATTGGCTAATTCTCCTTAATTATTGCCCTGTTTTGATCTGTTTTCCTGGGGGAAAAAAAATATTTTTTATTTTATTTTATCATCGTTTATTTTGTTAAGGCGATACTAATTGTGCTTATCAACCTTGAATGACATGGTAATGAAATTATATGACATTATTTTGGCAGTAAAATTTTGGGCGGTTTTTTCTTGTAGTGGGCGGGTTTTGGTGAGCTTTTGGGCTGGAAATCACTGTCCCAATCTGGCAACACTGAACGCACCTTCACTCACCCTCAGCTGTTTCTAGTTGCAACTTGTTATCACGCTAATTCTCTCACACCTGTTCTCTCTTTCCACTAATTATGTTTGCTACTTCTAGCTTCCCCTTTTCCCTGCTTCTTTGCTAGATTATTTTGTACCCTACTCATGCAAGAGGTTTCTCCCGACCTGCTGTAACTGTCCTGTCCGAGTCCGATCTGTCATCCAGCCTGGCACAGGTCTATCTCTATCTGTTCGGTACTAACCTTTTGCTCTGCACTCTGTCCAGCCTGCCTGCTGCTGACGAACGCCCAGAGCATTCATCTCTCCAACCATTTGCCGCTCACTCTTTAAGAGATCAGAGGACAGATCCCGCCGGATCCTGTTCTCAGACTATTTGCTGCTGTTTACATTTAAAGAGAGACTTTCTGCTTTATGTTATTGGAGCATCAGCACTTACGGCTGCGTTTCTGTTATTTATCTGAAGAAGAATATATTTCTGTTGGACTGATTTCTCTCTCATAATTAAAGAGACTGTTATTGCATTTCGCTTTTGGGTCCTATCTTTCCACATAACAGAAAAGTGATACATTTTTTCACGTTCTTCCTGTGTCTTAATTAAAACAAAAGGTACACACTTAAGCCTTATTCGCACTGGATTAGTATTATCTGGGGACGTCGTGAGATTTAGAAATTACCCACCCACATCTGAATTTCGTGTGGCGCATTAGCACAGAATAAACGAAGCCTGTGATTTTACTCGAAATGACTGACTTATCTCCCGGATATGTCAATAGGCTATTGCTTGGAAATTTCTTGTCATTAATAGGTCTAGCTGTATGATATATCATAAACAGAAGAAATGTTCCTTACCACATGCTATCCATCTCCATCTAATCTTTTTTTTTTTTTTTTTTTTTTTTTTGCTCTTCTGATGGTTTTCAGCTTTCTCTTTCTGCAAATTGTATAGTTATATCATACCATGGTGTATAGCGATATGACCCAGCACCCAACTATCAAAAGACTCCAACACAGCGTCCATTCTTCGCGAAAGATGGATAAAAAAGAGCACAGGATACAAACACCTTGAAAAATTATAAACGACCCCGCCAAATCACAGAGATGCCCATTCGCACGGGACTAATCCCAGCCAACACAGCCATGTGGGGCCCAAATGGGTTTGACCTGGGCTATCTAACTGGGACCCAGCCAGTTTTGTCCTCAGTTTCCATGTAGGCCCCACATGGGTTTGCCCAGATGAAATGAACACTGCTTAGTGTGCACACTACAGGCTGTTTAATGTAACACTGAATCAGTGTTGGAGGTAATGAGATAATTAAGTGATTGAATAATGATAGTGCATTATTGATGAACACCTGCTGTTAACAAGCAGAATCACTGAAGGAAAGAGAAACACAAGAACTACTTCCAGCCACTGCCTTGGATGAAATCAACTGAAGATAAAATACATTACATCTCTCAAGATCAACTCCACAAACAGCATTACCAGCTTGACTTATTACTAACCAGACTGACTTTATTTCTGTCAGACGTCTACAGAAGTTCTTATTGAGAATTAACAGAGGTTTAGATGTTGATTACTTATTTGAAAGTAATAGTTTGATTTGATGTTACCATTGTGGCGATCAGTGTGTGCTTTAGTCAGGCTCTTGACTTTTTAACATTAGTTTTTCTCAGGCAGCTGTGTCTGTTTGTTATGGTGAGAACAGCAAGAGAAAATATAATCAGATGCTGTAAGCTGATTGATGATAAGAGTATAATCATCATGTAGGGTCTTAGCTCATTGATTATGTGTGAGATTTATACGGGTAGTAATTCATTCATTTTGTTTTATTGTTGGGATTCTACAGCAAGAGAATAATAGAATTTAATCAGAACGTCAAATGATTTTTAACACACCATTTACATATTTTGGGCTCCTGTGAGCTTTACTCGCACAGACAGCCATCAAGAATCAGCATATGAATCTCAACAATGGTGACATGTTTCATGGTGCAATGCATTCTGGGAGCTATGGATAAGTTTCATATGATGCACTCAGAATGCATTGCAGCATGAAGCATGTCACCATTGTTGAGATTCATATGCTGATTCTTGATGTCTGTGTGCAAGTAGAACTTTCAGTAGTCTAACGTGTAACTGGGTGTAAAATCATTTGATGTTCTGATTAAACTGTGCTGGATCTCTTGCTGTAGAATCACAACAATAAAACAAAATGAATGACATACTACCTGTATAAACCTCACACATAATATCAGTGAGTTAAGCCACTACATGACGATGACTTTATTCTTATCATCAATCAGCTTACAGCATCTGATTATTTTTTCTCTTGCTGTTCTCACCATAACAAACAGACACAGCTGCCAGAGAAAAACTAATGTTAAAAAAGTCAAGAGCCTGACTAAAGCACACACTGATCGCCACAATGGTAACATCAAATCAAACTATTACTTTCAAATAAGTAATCAACATCTAAACCTCTGTTAATTCTCAATAAGAACTTCTGTAGACGTCTGGCAGAAATAAAGTCAGTCTGGTTACTAATAAGTCAAGCTGGTAATGCTGTTTGTGGAGTTGTTTAATCAGATCTTGAGAGATTTAATGTATTTTATCTTCAGTTGATTTCATCCAAGGCAGTGGCTGGAAGTAGGCCTAGTTCTTGTGTTTCTCTTTCCTTCAGTGATTCTGCTTGTTAACAGCAGGTGTTCATCAATAATGCACTATCATTATTCAATCACTTAATTATCTCATTACCTCCAACACTGATTCAGTGTTACATTAAACAGCCTGTAGTGTGCACACTAAGCAGTGTTCATTTCATCTGGGCAAACCCATGTGGGGCCTACATGGAAACCGAGGACAAAACTGCCTGGGTCCCAGTTAGATAGCCCAGGTCAAACCCATTTGGGCCTCACATGGCTGTGCTGGCTGGGATATTATCACGGGACCTCGGTGTTCGGCGAAATATGGTAGGTCATTTGCGGGGGATTTTTTACTTTACAAATTACAGACATGGCCGATTCGCACGGGATTAAGATCACAGACAACCTCCGCAATTATTACAAATTACTAGAGGTCAGGTAATACTTATCCCGTGCGAATAGGGCTTTAGTCTGATCATGTTTATTGAGTGTTGTGCACCAATCAGGCTCCTTCTCTCACAGGTAACAGACAGAACAGGTAAACTAACTGTAGGAAGAGCATTTGATGTTAAAGTAAATCTAAACGCTTCAGCTGCTGTTCTCTCAGCTTTTCTTTTGACTAAATCCTTGACATGTTTCATTTAAAGAGTGCGGTTTATTAAAGTTTTGTGCTGTTTTTGTTTTCTAAGAAGCTTTACTCTTGTGATCTGTCTGGATTCACTAAAGATCAACCTTCCACACCTACAGGTAATAAATCTCTCCACACAGTTGCTGCCAAGCTGATTTTTAAAAAATGCTTATCTAAACTATTAATTCCTGTGGTAGGGCCTTTAAATGTAATCATTGTACTGTATAAGAGTGAAAAGACATTAATTTTTATAATGGGCTTATAATGGGATAATTGAAAACCAAGCTTTCGGTTTAAACTTGTTTTCATCAGTTTAACAGCCTAGAAATCTAGACGCACCCTAGTGGCAGCAAATTTTATTTTGCAGCCAGGGTAGTCTAGCAACTCTCCATTGGCTTGCGAGCTGGAAAAACCAACTCTAGTCAAGCCAATCACATCGTGTATAGAGTCGTGGGCGGGCTTAACATAATGACGGCAGAGTTGCGACAGTTCCCCCCGAATTCCCTGCTAATTGAAAACAAAGAAGAGCTGCTGCTTCTGGCGAACAGCAGTCTTTCCAATCGGCTTTGGAAGCGACTCTGGAAGACTTTCTTTGAGAAAAGAACAAAGAACGGCACTGAAGTCACTCTTAAAAAAGGTAGATGTGTTCGGACTATGTCACCTTCTTCCTTGCTCTGGTTGGTTGTAGCGCTGTCCTATTGCGTGCAGAGGGAATTTGAAAGACAACCGTTTATCGTCGGATTGAGCCGTGCCAATTGTGAGTTCCCAGACTCAACATCTTGATGTGGGTCTGGCTTGTCAGGCTATCAGTTGAACACTCCCCATAAAAAATTAGAATAAACTATTTTGTTTAATTGGTATTTACAGTGTTGGTGTGCAGAACACATGCAGCTTTACTGACTGCAATGACCTTAAATGCACAAGAGAAAAACAATATTTCCTTGGACGTAACATAAAATTTCCATTTTTTTGGACTTCCATCACTACTCTATCCTGCGCATGTTGTAAAATGTAATAAAAGCTGATAGTGATGATACAGAGGTCAGAAATAGCTGTTTTTTCAGGATAAAAACAAATCTGGTTGAAGTCAGTTGTAGTTCTTGTGTTTCTCTATTTTGTGTTCTTGTTGTTTCTCTTTCCTTCAGTGATTCTGCTTGTTAACAGCAGGTGTTCATCACTAATGCTCAATCTTCACTTAATTAATCACTGAATTATTTCATTAACTTTTTTAACACTCTTTAGAGTAGGACCATATGTACTCTGATCAGAGTTAATTTAACTCTGGGGATTTTGCTGTGTACTCTGAACCTAGCCTGGTCCTACCAGACTCTCGTACATTTCATTTGTACAGAGAGTCTGGCCACTCTCCATTGACAAGCGTCAACCATCAGGAACCCTTTAGTCTTCAGCACCACCATTTTCCAGAACTCCTACCTGGAGTCTCCAGAAGAGCAAGGTGTCAGGATCTCAGAGACTTGGGTTAGGTAAAGAATCCTAAAAATGACCCCCTCTTATAAGAATCACAAGCTGAAGTGTAGTAAAATACATTAAGACTGTTTTTTATAGGCTTTATAGACAGACAGATTGAGAGTGACTCTTGAAGGACCAGCACCACATCCTCTTCTATCACTGTTTGAAGAATTCATCTTCTAGAATATGTTTTAATGTTTTAAGCTTTGGGAGTTTATTTTTAGTCCCACAACCTCGACGTCATCGTTCTCAGCCACTCCCTCTGTACTCTGATTGGACCGGTAAAAAAATTACCAGAGAAAACCCAGACGACATACTGAAGGAAAATGAAAATTGAGCGGAAGTACATAGGAAGGCGTAGCCAGGTTACCCTGAACCTACCCCTAAACCTAACCTTCACTGTAAGGTGAATAAAGTTAGTACACATGGTCATGTACTGTAAAATAAAGTGCAATCAAAGTCCTAAAATTCAATTGAGTTTTCAATATTTGTTGGATGAACTTCAAAGTACTTGAGAAAGTGGGTTATTTGTGGGCATTTTTTTAAGTTTCTTTTCATTTTCACTTTCTCAGTGAGAACAAATATACTGTCTTGTGTAATGAAGGGTCCTTTCTTATCATACAACACACACACATTGTCCCAGAATATGCACACATAATAGTCTTCACATTGTCATACTGGCACCTCCGACTTATAATACCACAGGAGAGGGCCGTCACCTGAGTTGACTCTCGTCACAAACGTGCCTGAACTGCATTAAGCTTATCAGCCTGGCTAGAAATAGTTATGATAATAAATTAATAATAATTCATATGTGGTGGAAATGGGCTTTCATACATCACAGAGTTTGTGAGCATATTTGCAGCATTACCTGGCATATTAACTTAAGAAAACCAGACACTAAAGCAACGCAAACAGCGTGTGAAAATAAAAGATAGCAAATTCCACCAAGACAGAATAGAAGAGAGGATCAGCCAAAATGTCTCACTCTTTCTGTATTTATTGTTTTGTGATCCATTTCAGTCACAGCATTATATTGTAGAACAGTAGTGTCAGTCTCAGAGTAACATAAAGCGATTTTACGGGTTATTGGACGCAGAGGCGGATTTGAGTTTGCTCTCTAGAGTGAGTATGTGACTGTGAGAATGAGGAAAAAAGCCGTATCAAGGTTTTCTGTTGCATTGTTGTGCTTCTGGAAACCCTCCATGTCCATGAAATGAGCTTGACTCACTCCTGAGATCCTGCAGTGCCGAACGGACCATGCCTCTTCCTGCAGGATTACACAACGCACATCTAGTTTAGTGTGGCACACTTTTATTACTGTCTGTGTCAAAAAGAGGTTAGCTGACAAAGTCAGTCTGTCACAATGCCCCTGAGACAGGGATGATGTCCTCCTGTCTAGACTGTCTGTCTTTAACTCAGCTATGACCTCTCCAGTAACAAACACACACAAGCGCAGAGTGGATAAAAAATATAGGATGTTGCTGACATCACATATTTTCATCTCTCAAAGTTTTTCTTGTTGTCTGTGCTTCACTAGCTTCACCTACTTCATCTGTGCTTCATCTGAGGGATTCGACTGAATCAAGATGCTGTTGATCATTGAAGCTCTTCTTCTCATTTTAGCTTTTCTAGGACAGGTGAGCTTGTGTTTGAGTATGACATGAATCATGAATATCATGAATACTGATGACTGATCATTATGATTCCTGTCGATGCAGGATAACAGACATGCTGCTGAAGGACTTCGACTGGATATGGCAGAGGATTCAGTTGATGACCAATTTTACAGTTGGTTTAACTGGTGTTCAAAGAAGATGGAGCATCGAGTGCAGACAGAATTTCTGGAGAAGGAAATGTTATCTAACTATGTATTTGAACTTGCTTGGAAAGTTGCTGTAAATTATCACAAATCACCAGGAGATAATTTGTCAAAGAATCATTCAGTTGCCATTTATGCGTACACTAACACAGGTTATAATCTATATCAGGAATTCAATAATGCTGTTCGTACTGATAAACAAAAATATAAAGCCGGGACATATTCATGGTATTCACTTCACTTTTGGTTAACAGAAGCGATACAGATTCTGAAGAAAACACAAACTAAATGCTACAATACTTACCGTGGTACTGGAGTTGAATTTGATAAGAATGTTAAGGGCAAAGAAGTTCGTTTTGGCCGGTTTGCTTCATCCTCTCTTGATCGTAGTATAGCAGCAGCAAACAAGTTTGGAACTAAATCTTGTTTTGAAATCAGAACTTGTGAAGGTGCTGAGCTGACAAAATATTCAGCGTTTCCTGAACAGAAAGAGGTGCTGATTCCTCCATATGAGACATTTACAGTCAGTGATGTGAAGCAAAGAGCAGATCATGCAGATCTCTGGTGTGACACTGTGTTCATTTTGAAAAGCTATACAACAAGAAGTGACCTGAACTGTGCAGCAAGCAGTGGAAACCAAGTTGCTTTTTTAAACGTTTTATTAATTTTAATAGTTTTTTGCTCTGTGGTTAGCTACTAATCAGATAAACACTGCATGTTTCTTGTTGTTATTAAACATCAAATTGATTGTCATGATTTACTGAATCAAATATTCATGTGCTGGTCAGCAGTGGGAGAAGTCAAAGCAGCTGATTTAATATATTGGAAAACTGAGATCAGAGTCTTTACAAAATATGCAGATAATACAACTTTTAAAATAATTTGAATTATATTGTATCAACCAAATTCAAAACTGGTTTATGGTTGCTGGTTTATGGTTGCAAAACTGGTTACTCTTTCAGGTGTGCATAATTATTATTATGATTATAATTATAAGTTTTCTTTTAGAGATAAAATAAGCAAAAAAAAAAAGAGATTTAACTAAGACTGAAAAGTAAAAAATTATTAAATGCCCATGAGAACAATACAATACTAATGCAATACTAGAGATTGCAGTTAAGGCATGACCATTGCACAGTGAAATGCTCATTGGGTCAGCAGGGTCAGACAAAAACAGGTGGAGAAGAAAAGACACATGTTAACTGCAAATGAATGAAGAATTATGGTGAAGAATTAAGTGTGAAACCATCAGGAACCCTTTAGTCACCAGTTTCCAGAACTGCAACCTACCTGGAGTCTCCAGAAGAGCAAGGTGTCAGGGTCTCAGAGGCGTGGGTTAGGTAAAGAATCCTAAAAATGAACCCCCTCTTAATAAGAATCACAAGCTGAAGTGTAGTGAAATATATGAAGACTGTTTTTTATAGACAGACAGATTGAGAGTGACTCTTGAAGGACCAGCATCACATCCTCTTCTACCACTATTTGAAGAATTCATCTTCCAGAATACGTTTTAATACGTTTTGGGAGTTTATTTTTAGTCCATCTCCTACCCTGAAGTCCGTTTTGCAGAGATGGACTAAAAATGAACTCCCAAAACTTACTGTCAGATTCTGGAAGATGAATTCTATAAACCAGACAATATAAACCATTGAAAAAATATATTGAGATGTTTCTTATGATGTGAATTGCATTTCTTTTCTGTGAAGCCATTTTGTGGATTGTTATCAGATACTGTAAAGATGACGACAGGGGCTGAACCACCCTCAGGAAGAGATCGTCTGTTCACACTGTTTACTTTTGTTATAAAGTGAATATTTGACTTCAGCAAGTTAATTTGGCTTGTAGTTGACTTTGGAAAATGTTCTCCACTTTGTTTACTCTAATGTTTACATACTCTCATGTTGTTCCAACCCGGTAAGACCTTTGTTCATCTTCAGAACACAAATTAAGATATTTTTGATTAAATCTGAGAGCTGGATCACTCCTCCATAGGCTTCTATAGACATTATAATTTGCTGGCCCAGAAAATGTATTAAAGACATCGTTAATATAGTCCAAGTGACTACCGTGGCTCAATCTTAAGTTTATTATAGTTTGACAAGAATACTTTTTGTGCGCAAAACCCCCCCAAAAAGAACAACTTTATTCCACTGTTCATTTCCTTCTCTCTGGGCCTCAAGTCTTTTCACGTAGTGTTTTAGCGCAGTGCTTCTGTGTTGTTCGTTTTTTTTGTTGGGTTGGAACAACGTGAGGGTGAGTAATTACTGACAGAATTTTCATTTTTGGGTGAACTAACCCTTTAACTTTTCTGATTCTGTATCTGTGGTTAAAGGCAGGCCTGGTTCCAGAATCAAATCACTGAGAGTGCTTCTGAAACTATAGCAATATATTAGCAACATATTGAGCGTCAAAAAATAAATTGAAATTAGATTTTTACAAATCCGTTTCGACCTAAATTCATTTGGGGTGGGAATCTTTTGGTACCTCACAATTCAATTTAAAATAAATTTCGATTCGATATGTGCATTTTGATTGTAGTGGACCGTTTTGTGTTACTTTTCTTATTTGACTAAGATACAATAGACAGTTTATTAGGTCTAGAAGAAAAGAAATTCTACAGAATTAAATGTGAACCTTGAAATTTATTTAGTTTTTCTTCCCATTTTATTCAACCCAATATTATAAAACAAATGCCCTTTAAGCTGACTACAATCATTACATGCAGTCTTCTGTATTAAAGCAAGGCAGGCCATTTTATTTTATTTTTGACTACAAAGAAGCAAATTGGAGTGTGCCCGGCATTTATAAACAATAGGACAAATATCATAGAAAAATATACAAAATAAAATAAAATAAAAACTTTATGTTTATCAGGAACATTAGCATGGGTATGTAGTAAGAAATACTACCGAAATTGAAAAATCTAGTGTAAAAATAAAACACTGTACAGTCTTCACTGTATGATTTAAATATAAATTGACTCATAATTAGGATAAAAAAAAAGTTATTCAGTCAAAAGCAGTTAGTGTTTTTCATTAACATTAATGTAACGTACTCGGTTACTAACGTAACCTCGGTTCCCTAAGAGATAAGGGAATGAGTATTGCGTTGCAAACGTTATGGGAAAACTCCTTTTCTCAAGAATATTGAAGCCTTTATTTAAAACGGCGTGCAGCTGCACAGCGAGCACATCATAGCTGGCTGAAGCGTGCTGATTGGCTGTGCTGCGGCAACTGCACGAACCTATGGCGATCCAGCAAGGACACGTGATCCAATCAGAGCGCTTGCCGCCTTGCTCGCTCTGAGCGCGCCAAAATGGGCTGAAGGGTATAAATTCGTCAGATATCGCCAAAGGAAGAGATTTAATCTCTTTCAGCAAAGAACACGTTACCTGCTCATCGCTGACCTTCAAGAAGCAAGCTAACAAGAAGCAAGAAGCCTCTCACCGTCGAACAGCCCAGCAGCGGAACCGCTTCAGCGCCTGGCTGACACTACCCTCAACGCCGTCAATTTGATCGCTGTGGCAACCAAGGGACAGGTTAAATCGACTGAAGCGAAGCACCTGACATGAGCAAAATAGCACGGCTGGCAACGCAATACTCGTTCCCTTATCTCTCAGGGAACTGAGGTTACATTAGTAACCGAGTATGTTCCCTTTCGAAAACGGTTCACTCGTATTGCGTTGCAAACGCTATGGGAACCCATTTTAAAACGCCGTGCTATTAGCAGATGACTTCTCTGAATGTTGTCCAGGGAAGCCCGAGACTTATAACAGAGTAGTCTGAATCATTGGGGACCAGAAGTGTCGGGTCCTAGGATGTTATATACTGCATACAGTGATTAGTGCAGAGGGCCACCGTGGGGGAGCCTCAGATATACATTGGTCTGGACCCATAGGGGCCAGGGTCCTAAATATAGAGGACTCATGCCTGCAGGGCAGGAACCTCTAAGTTGTAGAATTTAGCAAATGTGGACGGTGCAGACCAGCCGACCACCACATAAATGTTTTCTATAGGTACTACACTGGACCATGCCCAAGAGGAAGCCATGCCTCTTGTGGAGTGGGCTCTTACACCTATGGGGCACGGAAGGCTCATAGAAGCGTAGGCCAGAGAGATAGCATCCACTATCCATCGTGACAGACAGTCTATGTTCCGTGACCGGAGAACCCTTGGTGCGGCCATCGAAACAGACAAAGAGCTGTTCTGACTGCCTGAACAGGGCAGAATGGTCCAAATATATTCTCAAAGGCCTAACGGGGCAGAGCATGTATGCACCACTATCGTCTTCTGAAGAGGGAAGAGCTGATAGGCAGATAACCTGGGCTCTGAACGGGGCTGAGAGGACTTTAGGTATATATGCCTTGGACGACTCTGGAGTCATTGGGCCCGAACTCAAGACAGGAAGCGCGCATGGAGAGTGCTTGCAAGTCCCTAACTCTTTTAACCGACGCTAGTGCTTGCAGGAGAGCGGTTTTGAGAGAGAGGGGCTTCAGATCACCCGACTGGAGTGGTTCGAAGGGAGGTCCCTTGACGCCCTTAAGGACCGTGGACAGGTCCCAAGCCAGCACCGAAAGGAGCCGAGGCGGCTTAACCCCCCTGGCTCCTCTTAGGAAACGAACAATCAGGTTGCTTTTCCCAGGGAAGAAGCAGCCACCGGGGAGTGGAAAGCTGCTATAACTGCCACGTACACTTTGAGCGTGGAGGGGGAACGGCCTGCGTCCAGCAGCTCTTGAAGAAACGCGAGTACCCTCGGTACGTCACAGTCATGTGGGTCCAGGTTCCGAGCTGAGCACCAACTGGTGAACACTGACCATTTGAGATGGTAGAGGCATCTAGTAGACGGTGCTCTAGCCTCCATTATGGTGTTCAGGACTCCTTCTGGGAGGTCCTGGGGTTCCCATTGAGGGGCCATGCATGGAGGGCCCACAGGTCGGGACAGGGGTGCCAGATTGTCCTGTTTTTGCCTGCGTGAGAAGATTTATGTAGGATTTATGTTTGAAATCATATATTATTTATTAATTTTATTTATTGAAAGGTTCAATACTTATTTGAATTTTAGGGAATATTTGAGTAATTCAAACTCTTTTATAATGGCCATTATGTTGTGAGCAGATGCATTTGTGATGTTTATTTATCCAATTTTAATTATGGATTACATTATTATTTTTGTTTTATATAATATTTTGTCTTCTTGTAACTGTACAGTATGAAAGCTTGTTTCTGCTGATTTTTTTTCTTTTTATTCAGTTTATATCTCTCTATTTTGAGTTTTTCTTTAAGAGAACATTTAATATTATTAGATTTGTTATTAAAATCTTGTAACTGTAAGATTTCACCGTTTATATCTAAAATGTCATGTACAAAGATGTACAAATGCCTTGATCAAACCAAAGCTGGTTGAACAAAGACTTTTTGTTTGAAACAATTACTCTATTATTCCTCTATTATTAAACAAAACTTGTTTATGAAAGTCAGATAATTTAAAAGGTATTTTAGAAATTTCAAAGTCACAAAGTTGAACCCACCGAACCTTTTGAAAATACTTTTTGGAATGTGAAACCATATTGAATTCGGCTTCAATAGAAACTCTTTGAACCACTTTATTTTAAATGTTCCTCAATGTTATGTTACAGTATGTTCTTTAAATGTTCTTGTACATTGCCTCAAAATCCACTGTTTTGATGTAAAAAATCCCCCCCCCCCCCCCCCATTATATTCTTTAATCCTCTGTGGTCTGAGCTGTTTTCTGGGCCCTGGAGGTGTTCTGACATGCTCTGACATTTGTGCTTATTTCTGTTACTTGTGACATTTTCATGGCTAAAGTCTAATTACACTGTATTCAGCACAAACTCTGCTACAATAATATATCAGCAGCAAGTATATAAAAGTTTGTAGTTTTGAGATAATAACATTTATGCGTGGTTTGTGAAAAAACAAAAAACAATTGTCACTGAAATAAGCTCATGAAACCCATACTGATTATTTCTTCATAAGACTTTTGAAAATTGTATCACGTAGCCTAGAATATTTGCTTCAAAACTATGTGAAAATCACCCTGACTGCTCATTCAGAGAAGAAAATATATTGATTTAGAATTTTTACGACGTGTTTTTTGTGAAAAAGCTTTATGCGGGAGCTCATTAATATGTAAGCTTTTCTCACCTGAGAAAGACAAAGACACTCCCCAACGGCCCTATTAGGAGCTATCAGGCCCTGCCATTCTGAGCAACCTTGCACAAAGAATGAGGAGATTTAAAAAAGAATGGCTTTTTAATTGGTTTTTAATTTATTTACAACACAACATAATCCAAAGATACACAAATGACAAAAAAACACATTATTTAACACACTGAACTAAAGACAGAGACTTGAACTGTCACACACCTTTGTGCCATTCCTGAAACATAGTACATACCTTTCATTTCCATGGTGTTTGATTTTTCACTTTAGCATGTTCATGTATGGAGACTTATGTGAATGTTGAAGTCAGCAGGACTTATTCAGTGGCATCTTGTTCCTCTAAAAACAACAACAACAACAAAACAGCTGTGAACATGCTGATATCAAGAGAAACTATGCTGCACAATTTGGGGAATACATTTTAGATTTTGTGTCGAACATGTATACAAGCACTGAAAGGTTGCCTACTATTCTAGTTCACATTTCATGTTTCTGTCTATATATAGGCCTACATGTAGGCTACATATATGACATTGGGCTTAGTTCATGTTTTTACTCCAAACTCATTTCATAACATACATTTTAATCTGGCACGACCAGTTTAACATGTCTTACCTTAAAAATCGTCTCATCTTCAAATCGCGTTCTTCTGAGGTAAATCCGAGGTAAATTCAAGGTAAACAGCACAGCACAGCACAGCACAGCTTACAGTCTTCCAACTCGATGAAAGCAGAGAGGAGTAAGTTACGAAGTCTCTGCTTCTTTGTTTTGAGGTGATGAGGGAGTTTACAGGTCTGCGTTTCTCCGCATGGATCATTTGCATGTCAATCGCTCGTGCGCGCGTGGGTGTGGTCACATTATGCGTGGGTGTGGTCACGCGTTTGAGAAACTGTACATGCCGCGGCTTTCGTATGGATTACTTAAAAATATAATATTTGTTTTTTATATAATTTACATACTTTAAAAATAGAGATTCCAAGCGTTGTATAGACATGCGTTTTAAGTCTGTGTGACAAACATTCGCTGAGTTACAGGTCATTTTCTGTCGCGTTTCAGAATGAGTTTCACATTGAGAGAGACGGCAGAACGCGCATCATGTTTATTTTCTTTGTTTTACGGAAAACACAACATTTTGTTTTTATTATGAGTGTACACAAATAAAATAAGACATTTAACAGCTTTGAATGATGTACAACACAAGTATGTAAAATCAAAATCAACAGAGTATTTTGCACTGATATAAAAAAAAACAAGCAGATCACGCCGGCGTGATTGCCGACCTCAGGGGGTTAACCAACTGAGATTTTTTAACATAGTAGGTCTTATTTCTCCAGATAAATTTTTATAGAATGGAATTCATTTTTATCACGTTTTCTGGAGCAATGTAAAAAGATTGACATGGATAGATCAGTTTGGATATACCCTCAGCCTTGGACAATAGGTTACGCCCAAAAATGGAAAGATCTCTACTAAGCTAGTGGTTTAAGGATACTTGTATTTGATCAATTTTTTCTTTCATATTAAAGGAGAACTCCGGTCAATTTTAACATTGAGCTCATTTTTTTGTACATTTGGAGTGCTGTCAATACAGAGAACAACGCCAAAAATCGGTGTTGCCTACACCTTGTTATCCTCTTTTTAAAATGTGCACCCTGTTGACTTCAATGGGGCAAGTTTTAAACCTGCTTTAAGCCTCTTAATATCCTTGATGTGTCATTACAAGTGCACAGGTCATGTGAGTGATTCCTTCAGAGTGAACACGGGCGAATCTGACTGCAGTAGATGTGAAAGATATTAATAAAAGTGATGTTATTTCAGCCAGCGCACATACCTGTATTTACATCCTGTTTTCGGTCGAAGTCCACAGTAGTCGATTGTCGAGTTCACACGCATAGGTTTAGTTACCTATGATCACGCGCGTGAACTCGACAATCGACTACTATGGACTTCGACCGAAAACAGGATGTAAATACAGGTATGTGCGCTGGCTGAAATAACATCACTTTTTATTAATATCTTGCTGTGTTCTCATGATGAATACATGTAAATGTAATATTGAGATTAAATATCAACTATATATAGACACATCACTGGACAAAAGACTCTCTTATGCATTTATTTGATCAAAAACACAGTAAAAACAGTGAAATATTATTCCAGTGTAAAACATATATAATATTAACATAATTAATAATAATTAATATAATTAATTAATAATATAATAATTAATTATATTATATATTCCTGTGATCAAAGCTGTGTTTTCAGCATCATTACTCCAGTCTTCAGTGTCACATGATCCTTCAGAAATCATTCTGATATGATGATTTGATGCTCAAGAAACATTTATGATTATTATCAATGTTGAAAACAGTTATTTATACTTTTATTTCAGGATTCTTTGATGAATATAAAGTTCAGAAGATCAGCATTTATCTGAAAAAGAAGCTTTTGTAACATTAAACACTCCCGTTGAAAAGTTTGGGTTCAGTAAGAATTTTTTTAATTTTGGGGGGGGGAAGAAATGAAAGAAATTAATACTTTTATTCATCAAGGAAGTAAAGACATGTTATAATGTTACAAAAGATTATATTTCAGATAAATGCTGTTCTTTTGAACTTTCTATTCATCAAAGAATCCTGAAATAGAAATGTAAATAACTGTTTTCAACACTGATGTGAAACTGTGTGTGTGTGTGTGTGTGTGTGTGTGTGTGTGTGTGTGTGTGTGTGTGTTTCTAGCGTACACTCACGTGGTGGAGATTTCTAATAATTGTTGAGAGTGTGTGTGTGTGTGTGTGTGTGTGTGTGTGTGTGTGTGTGTGTGTGTGTGTGTGTGTGTTTCTAGCGTACACTCACGTGGTGGAGATTTCTAATAATTGTTGAGAGAGTGTGTGTGTGTGTGTGTGTGTGTGTGTGTGTGTGTGTGTGTGTGTGTGTGTGTGTGTGTGTGTGTGTGTGTGTGTGTGTTTTCTCGAGCATACTCTCACGTGGTGGAGATTTCTAATAATATTTGAACGTGCATGATGACATTATTCAGAGTAAATGAGCTTTACTTGTGTGTGTGTGTTTGCTTCAGATGTCACAGGAACTGGGCATTATAGGCCTTATTCGCAAACACCGGAAGTAGCTAACCGCGGCCATATTGTTAACATGACATCTGTCCTGCCCCTAGCCGCACGCAGGTTTGAGTTGAGGGGAGCAGTAGCTTAATGGCTTCATCTCGTCGGTATCAAGATAAGATAAGCTTGATTGGTGTGGACCCATATCAAATAGACCCAATAGCCTTAAGTAAAGATCCATCCTTATTGCCAGCCGTAACTTATCCGGATATTTATTACATTTTACAGAGCTGCCAACTCTCACACATTCACCGTGAGACACTTTTCACACGCTCTCACGCCACACATCCATTTTCTCACGAAGCAAAGAGGGCACGGAGACTGACAGACTAGACAGAGCAGGTTACTTATGATATAAAAAATCTCAGCTATCAGGTTCTGTCACTTTTATTACGAAATTCAAACAATAAATACCGTTTTGGCGCTTGTAAATGTGACTCGACAGATCCCTAGTGGCACGTGAACCGATCATCTCTAGCTAATAGTAAATAAACATGAACAACTGTTGAAAGATACAGTACAACTTACCGAAATGTATATTCCTCATACATAATATCGACCAATCAATCAAACAAACAAAGGGTTCAATAAAACTGCTGGAGAACAATTATGTCACATAACATTTACCTCAGGAAAGCCATTTGATGACCATAATATAGGCTATAGTTAGTTGGCTAGAAAAAAGAGCTATAGAGTATTTTGCTAAATATGTGTACTATATTATATATTTATTATATGTTTACTTATATCGTTAAATAAAGTTATAATAAAACGCACTATATCTCTCTCTGTATGTTTATAGCATTAGGTGAGTTGTTTTTTTCTTGAGAAAAATTAATGTCTATCTTGTGTAGCCTACCTAATATTTATCCAAATGAGTCAATATTAAATCAAATCACAATAATTGAATTGAAATAATAAAAAAGCGTAGCTTACCAGAAATTGTACCATGTAAACATTGTAACATGTTGTCACTAAACCTAATAAAATTCAGTTTAGTTGCTATAATATTTTGACAATTACAATACACTTATTGTGATGCAATATTTTTTTTACATCCCCCCTAACATGTGGTAAAATGATGGGAACAGACTTTGTTGTGGGGAGTTTAGACTATATTTATCCTAGCTAGCCACAAGTCTCTCCTGCGCTGGCTCAACTCCTCTGTCTCCTTCCATTCACGTTTTCTGACAGTCGGTATCGCATAAAAACTTCAGGGTTCTTATTGCTGTTGTTAGAACAGATTATTATTACTGACAGAATTAATAAAGTTTATTGAACAAACTCTTGCTGTTTCTCGGTTCATTTGTGCTGAATGTCTCCGTGATCGTTCTTGCTCTCAACTACCAGTCAAGGACCTTTTGCAGACTGTACTAAAAAAAAATAGTAATGTGCAGGAATCTTCCACAGGAAAAACAACAGGAAGATGGTGTAACTGCAACAGGGAGGAGCAGAACAGAACTGGAACTGAAACTCAAGCTGAACAACAAGATTTGTTTCATGCAGATATGATGGCACTATAAACCATTGCAAACCATCACATCTGTGAAGTGTTATCATGGACTTGTGATCGGTCAGATCCAGTGAAGGTGGCGACGGCTCCAGCAGCTTCTGGTAAGAGACCGTCTGAAACACTGTGTGTACCAAAGGAATAGTTTAGTTTAGATGGGGGGGAGGGAGTTCATATTTAACTAAACAGTTCATTTTGGTTTGCAATTGACTTTTTGCTCCAAATAAAAGTTTAGGAAATGCCTCTGCTGATACATGAACTGTAACTTTAGTGTGAGAGATTCACATTATAGTTCTGTTTAAGTGTGTGTGTGTGTGTGTGTGTGTGTGTGTGTGTGTGTGTGTGTAGAGGGAGAAAACTAGTTTTGATTATAAAACTATTTTGCTGTACACTACAAATACTGCAGAAACTGCTTGATTTCACTCATATAAGGCCGAAAGTATTACCTTATTGTTGTAATAAAGTGTTCATAATGTAATAATGTTCTCAAAATGTACTAAAATCTTGAGCTCATAATTGTGGGCCATATAGGCCATTTATATTTATATACATATTATATATATGATCGGTGTCTGATCATGTTTACTGAGTGTTGTGCACCAATCAGGCTCCTTCTCTCACAGGTAACAGACAGAACAGGGATAACTAACTGTAGGAAGAGCATTTTAACTGACAGTACAGCTAAACACTGCGGACTAGCACCTCTAGAAACCTTTGTTAAAGGCACACTATTCAAGATTTGTACCTTAATATAACAGCTTCAAAGTCATTTTGATGGTAAACGAACTCGTAGAAACATCTTTCATTTTAAGAGTGTGGTTTATTAATGTTTAGTGCTGTTTTTGTTTTCTTAGAAGCATTACTCTTGTGATCTGTCTGGATTCACTAAAGATCAACCTTCCACACCTACAGGTAAGAAATCTCTCCATACAGTTGCTGCCAAGATGGGTTTTTTTTAAAAACGCTTATCTAATGTATTTAAAATTTTAATTCCTGTGGTAGTAGGGCCTTTACATTTGAATCATTGTACTCTGTAAAATAAGAGTGAAAAGACATAAATTCTTATAATGGGCTAATTGAAAACCATGCTTTCGATTTAAACCTGTTTCCATCAGTTTAATAGCCTTGAAATCGAATTTTAGTTTGCAGCCAGTGTCGTCTAGCAACTCTCCATTGGCTTGCGAGCTGGAGAAACCAAACTCTAGTCAGGCCAATCACATCGTGTATAGAGTCGGCGGGCGGGCTTAACATAATGACGGCAGAGTTGAGACGGTTCAGAGTGAATTCCCTGCTAATTGAAAACAAAGAGGAGCTGCTGCTTCTGGCGAACAGTGGCCTTTCGAATCAGCTTTGGCCGCGACTCTGGAAGACTTGAAGTTAACTTTGAGAAAAGAACAAAGAACGGCACTGAAGTCATTCTTAAAAAAGGTAGATGTGTTCGGATTATGTCGCCTTCTTTGCTCTGGTTGGTTGTAGCGCTGTCCTATTGCGTGCAGAGGGAATTTGAAAGACAACCGTTTATCCCGCCCCTCGGATTGTGCCAATGGTGAGTTCCCAGACTCAACATCTTGATGTGGGTCTGGCTTGTCAGGCTATCAGTTAAACACTCTCCATATAAAAAAATTTGAATAAACAATTTTTTTTTTTTTTTTTTTTTTTTTTATTATTTATTTGATTGGGACAGTGCAATTTAATGAACATAACATGGAGTACATGCATGTAAAAATGCCGGATTTTAGCCAAGGGCTAATTTCCATCCGTAGTCCCACGGGCTAGGATCACACAACTAACAAAAACAGTACAGAATAAAATTTACATCTACAGTCAATTCGTAAACTTGCTAAATCCTATATACAATATTCACACAAGACTACCTTCAACTTCACAAACACTCATCCATATACACATCACAACATAAAAACATAAAAAACATAAAACATAAAAATAATTTTTTTAAAAAGGATAAAAGATACATACTAATGTGTGCAGCTTTGATTTGCCCATAGCCATTTTTTCAAGTGGACTTTAAACAAGCTATATGTATTACATTCTCTTAATGTTAGAGGAAGACTATTCCACAGGTTCCCACCTCGGACAGACAGGACCGTCTGACCGAAGGTGGTACGCCTGTGAGGTATAATCAAGTCTCCTCTAGAAGAGGCTCGTGTGGACCTCAGAGAATTTTCTTTGGATTTAATAAATTCCTTCAGAGGTGGCGGAGCGAGGGAGTGAAGAACCTTATATATCAGACAGGCCATTTTCAAATTAATCATATTTTGAAAATCTAATAATCTATGTTTTTTTAGCACTTGACAATGGTGGTGGGATAGCGGTTTTTTATCTAATGTTTTTAATGCCTTTTTATACAGACTTTCTATGGTTTTAAGTGTTGTGGGGCAAGCAAGAGACCAGGTAGTCAAACAGTAATCAAAATGAGAAATAATCATCGAATAAAAATATGTTTTAGCAGCACCCATAGTTAGATTATTTCTAATGTGCCTAAAATTTTGAAGATTAAATTTGACCACCTTTACGACTTTTTTTACATGACTTTTGAAACAAAGTGTTGAATCAAGGACTACCCCAAGATATTTGAATTCTGAAACCAGGCGAAGTTCCTCTCCGTTCAGGAAGACATTTGATCTGCTTACTTCGACATGACGTTTTGAGAAGTACATGCACACAGTTTTTCTGGTGTTCAACATGAGGCATGAATTCCTAAGCCAGTCCTGCACATAAGATAGTGCAGCTGTGAGATCAGCAGCTGCTTGTTGAATGGTTTTTGCTTGAGTGTAAATTACTGCGTCATCCGCATACATCTGCGAGAAGACGTTTGGACATGAGTTTGGTAGGTTATTGATGAAAAGAGAGAACAGAACCGGCCCAAGAACAGACCCCTGCGGGACACCAACTCCAGATTCTAAACAAGGAGATTTGACACCATCTACTACCACGTACTGTTTCCTGTGGGACAGATAGGATTTAAACCATAAAAGTGCTTGATCAGAGATGTTAAATTGAGTCAACCTGGAAATTAAAATCTGATGGTTAACAGAGTCAAAGGCTTTCTTCAAATCTAAGAAGACAGCCCCGACACAAGGACTCTTGTCAAGCAGACCTTTTATGTTTTCTGTTAACACACACAGGGCACTATCGGTGGAGTGATGGGTCCGAAAACCGAACTGTAATGGATGTAGTGAAGGTTGGACATTTTCCAGATGAGCAGTCATCTGTCTGACTACCCACTTCTCCGCTATTTTTGATATAACGGGAAGTATGCTAATAGGTCTATAATTAGACATGTCTGTTGTAGCACCTGATTTAAGTATTGGTATCACTGCAGCCACTTTCCAATCTGCAGGGACTATAGAGTGGTTAAAGGACATATTAAGAAGATGGGTTATTGGACGTATTAAATAATCCTTATACTCTTTAAAAAAATGTGTATTAAGGCCAAATGCATCAAGAGCTTTTGACATTTTCATGCCATCAATAATTTTTGTAACTTCATAGTCTGAGATTTCAATGATTTTAAATACAGGCTGATGTGGATCAGAGATATTGTCGGAACACAGAGATGGATCAAAATGCTGCGTAATCTCTTTCACAGACTTTATAAAGAAACTGTTAAAATTGGTGGCTATGGAAACTGGATCTTTAATTATTGAATCATTAATTTGAAGCTCCATTTCCTTATTGTTTTTATTTAGATGTCGACCAAGCAGTTTGTTTAGATTTTGCCATACTAATTTTCCATTGCCGTTTGCATTCTCTATTATTTTAATGAAAAAATTAGCTTTGGCCTGTCTCAGACTGCGTGTTACCTTATTTCGTATATGGGTAAACCTTTGACGGTCTGTTGTTAAACCTGATTTTAAAAATTGCTTTAATATCAGGTCTCTAGCTGACATTAGATTTTTACATTCTTTGTTCAGCCAAGGCAAATGGCACCTTTTTTTACATTTATATCTTCCTCTGCTTGAATGGGTTGAGATAACATCCTTCAGAGATTTAAGAAATTTACTGGTACATAATTCAGGATTGTCATCATACAGAATTGTATCCCATTCCAGTGATGACAGGGCTGTTGCCACATTTTGTCGTTGGCTGTTAGGTATAAATTCATAAGGAGACCTGTTATTTGTGGGGTTAAGGAAATCATTATTAACCCTCAACTTGGACAATTTCCTAGAAAAAAGTATAATATTATGATCTGAGAGACCAGTCAGGAAATTGTATGATCTAATTATCCTTTCAGGTCTGTTGCTGAAAAGTAGATCTATTTTAGTTTTAGAGTGTTTCGTTATCCTTGTTGGATGCTGAACAAGTTGGGAAAAATTAAGATTTTCCATCGTATGCTTTAGTGTTTTCCTATCTTTTTTACAGTCCCAGTTCACATTAAAATCTCCAATTACAATAACTTCATTAGACTTGTTATATGTTGTATGATGTTTAAGTAGTGCCTGCAGTTGTTCATAGAAGTCAACTTTGGCTGATGGTGGACGGTAAAGGCAAACCAGAGTAAAACTCATCTCTGCAGAGAGGGAAATTTTAACTGAAACATTTTCTATTTTGATCTCACTTGGCACACTTAGTTGTAAACACTTCAAATTATTTTTCACATACAGCAGTACACCCCCACCTCTTCCTTTACCTCTGTCCCTTCTAAACACATTTATTTGGTTTATTTGGTATTTGTTTATTTGATGTTCTGGTGTGCAGAACACATGCATCTTTACTGACTGCAATGACCTTAAACATATGCACAAGAGAAAAACAATACGCCCTTGGACATAACATAACATTTCCTTTTTTTATTTTACTTTCATCACTACTCTATCCTGCGCATGTTATAAAATATAATAAAAGCTGATAGTGATGATACAGAGGTCAGAAATAGCTGTTTTTTTAGGACAAAAAAAATATGTGGCTGAAATATGTTGTAGTTCTTGTGTTTCTCTATTTTGTGTTCTTGTTGTTTCTCTATTTTCTGTTCTTGTTGTTTCTCTTTCCTTCAGTGATTCTGCTTGTTAACAGCAGGTGTTCATCACTAATGCTCAATCTTCACTTAATTAATCACTGAATTATTTCATTAACTTTTTTAACACTCTTTAGAGTAGGACCATATGTACTCTGATCAGAGATAATTTAACTCTGGGGATTTTGCTGTGTACTCTGAACCTAGCCTGGTCCTACCAGACTCTCGTACATTGACAAGCATTGACTTCCTTGTAGGCGGGTACTCTGTTTAAGTTTAAAACTATTGGATCTGCCCAGAGTCACTCTGGATCTGCCATAACCAATCGCTAACGTTTGGTCATGACTAAACTTCAACTCAAACTAGCGCACAACCTCGACGTCATCGTTCTCAGCCACTCCCTCTGTACGCTGATTGGACCGGTAAAAAATTTACCGGAGAAAACCCGCAAAAAATATGGAAAACCCAGACGATGTACTGAAGGAAAATGAAAATTGAGCGGAAGTACATAGGAAGGCGTAGCCAGGTTACCCTGAACCTACCCCTAAACCTAACCTTCACTGTAAGGTGAATAAAGTTAGTACACATGGTCATGTACTGTAAAATAAAGTGCAAATCAAAGTCCTAAAATTCAATTGAGTTTTCAATATTTGTTGGATGAACTTCAAAGTACTTGAGAAAGTGGGTTATTTGTGGGCATTTCTTTAAGTTTCTTTTCATTTTCACTTTCTCAGTGAGAACAAATATACTGTCTTGTGTAATGAAGGGTCCTTTCTTATCATACAACACACACACATTGTCCCAGAATATGCACACATACATTAGTTATCATATTGTCATATTGGCACCTCCGTCTTATAATACCACCGGTGCACCACAGGAGAGGGCCGTCACCTGAGTATCGACTCTCGTCACAAACGCACCTGAACTGCATTATGCTTATCAGCCTGGCTAGAAATAGCCCAGATCGCACACGCTTGATGAATAAGTCATGGCAACATATGTATTTACATTACATTACTTTAACTTATCAAAAATTGTAAGAAATTTCAACTTTTTTGAAAATCGAAATTTAAGTCAGCTTAATATAATTTAAGTTGAAATGACTTGCACTGCCAAGTTGATGATTATTAAAAAATTAGGCACCAACTGAACTTAAGTTTTTAAGTTGAAATAGGTGGATTTTTACAGTGCATATAATAATAATAATAATAATAATAATAATAATACATTTTATTTAGAAAAGCGCCTTTCAAGGTGCCCAAGGACACTGTACAAATTGGTATAGTAAAGAACATACAAAAAAAAAAATGCAGCTACATCCAAGATGGAATTCACTGACAGTAGACAGTACAGTCAGCTTGGGACATAGACACAGTACATAAAAGGCCAAGATGCAGAGAAAATATAAACACCCTCAAATGGCATACATGAGTGCACTGAGCACGAGGTAAAGACAGTGCAAGCAAAATCAGCGGGCTGACAAGAAAGCTGAAATAAAAAGATGTGTTTTTAACTTAGTTTTAAAAATGGATATATATCAGTGAACATCACATGGATTTTGTATGTGTGAAACCTGGTTGTGTTTCTTGTCTGCGCTTCACTAGATCTACTGGATCATCTGAGGGATTCGACTGAATCAAGATGCTGTTGATCATTAAAGCTCTTCTTCTCATTTCAGCTGTTCTACAGGTGAGCTTGTGTTTGAGTAATATTACAGAGATGAATACTGATGATTGATCATTATGATTCCTCTCACTGCAGGATAACAGACATGCTGCTGAAGGACTTCCACTGGATATGGCAGAGAATTCAGTTGATGACCAATTTTACAGTTGGTTTAACTGGTGTTCAAAGAAGATGGAGCATCGAGTGCAGACAGAATTTCTGGAGAAGGAAATGTCATCTAACTATGTATTTGCAAGAGTTTGGACAGATGCTGAAAAGAATCACAAACCACCAGGAGATAATTTGTCAAAGAATCATTCAGTTGCCATTTATGTGTACACATCTCATGAGCTGTATGAGGAATTCAATAATGCTGTTCATACTGATAAACAAAAATATAAATACGGGACCTATTCATGGTATTCACTTCACTTTTGGTTAACAGAAGCGATACAGATTCTGAAGAAAACACAAACTAAATGCTACGATACTTACCGTGGTACTAAAGTTGAATTTGATAAGGATGTTAAGGGCAAAGAAGTTCGTTTTGGCCAGTTTGCCTCATCCTCTCTTGATCGTAGTATAGCAGCAAACAAGTTTGGAACTAAATCTTGTTTTGAAATCTACACTTGTTCAGGTGCTGAGCTGACAAAATATTCAAAGTTTCCTGATCAGAAAGAGGTGCTGATTCCTCCATATGAGACATTTACAGTCAGTGAAGTGAAGCAGAATGATCCCTGGTGTGAAACTGTGTACATTTTGAAAAGCTATACAACAAGAAGTGACCTGAAGTGTGCAGCAGCAAGCGGTGGAAACCAAGTTGCTTTTTTAAATGTTTTATTAATTTTAATCGTTTTTTGCTCTGTGGTTAGCTACTAATCAGATAAACACTGCATGTTTCTTGTTGTTATTAAACATCAAATTGATTGTCATGCTTTATTGAATCAAATATTCATGCGCTGGTCAGCAGTGGGAGAAGTCAAAGCAGCTGATTTAATATATTGGAAAACTGAGATCTGAGTCTTTGCAAAATATGCAGATAATACAACTTTTAAAATAATTGTAATTGTATCAACCAAATTCAAAACTGTTTTATAATATGGTAAATAAACTTGTAATTTGTAAGGGTTACAGTGATAACCTGAACAATGAGCACAAAACTCAAGATCAAGAAAGTATGTGAAGTTCATTGACCTTTGGGATTGTTGAGTTATGTGACATTTTAATGTGTACTTCCATTTTAAATTCCCAGGGAGAAGAGAAAGTTCAGCCCAAACTGACCGTTTGCTGTGAAGCTGTCTTGCCAAATGCTGATGCCATTTTGTATGTGATGCAAATGCTTTGTGCTTAAGGGAAAACCCTGTGATTTCTGAAGGGTATAAATTGTGAGACCTTCAACTGTTCGAGGCCGATCCTTGTGGTGAAGATACTCGTATTTTTCTAATGTTGATTTTTATTCTGTACTTTGTTATTAAAACGAAACCATTGAAAGTGGTGATTCGTAAACTTCTCTATAACAAGTCTCAGAGTGATTTTCTTCTGAAAACTATTATCTGAACCTGGACAAAAATCCCATCGAGCCTCAAGAGCACGAACATCCAGACTGAGTTTGGCACAGACTCCCCTTGGGAATTTCTAACCAGCGGACAGCGCTAAAAACCTGAAGGTAATTCCAAATCTTCTTGATTTGTACAGGTTATGGAGATGTGTGATGGAAATCTTAGTCATTTAGGGGGAATATAAATACATCTGGATACACAGCAAACAGGTTTACAAGACTGGCTGATGTCAGTGTGAATGCGGTTCTGTGCTGATTCGCTTCAGTTCCTCCGGGAGGAGAAGGGGTTTCAGATGATCGACTCACTTCGAGACGCTTTCATACAGGCTTTATCAAACTGTTCAGCATCTGTGGGAGATTATTTCTGACAAAATGAATAAAGTTTATCAAACAAACACTTGCTGATTCTCAGTTCATTTGTGCTGAATGTCTTGTGTGTCAACAACTGATTATTCTTGCTCTCAACTACAAATCAAAGATTTGGAAGAATTTACAAATGAAATTTGACAGAGAAAGAACATGCAGGAATTCGCTACAGGGGACAAAACAGGAAGATGATGAAATTGCAACAAGTAGAAGCAAAACGGAAGTGAAACTAAAGCTGAATGACGCCTGAACAGCAGCTCAGCAAATATGTCAATCATATCAACAGCTTACGCAAATATGTTGACAATATAAACCATTGAAAACATATATTGAGATGTTTTTAATGATGTGAATTGCATTTCTTTTCTGTGAAGCCATTTTGTGGATTGTTATCAGATACTGTAAAGATGGCGACAGGGCCTGAACCACCCTCAGGTAAGAGACCGTAAAGAAGTGTACAAATAAGGAGAGCTAGGTACAAATAAAATAAAACTTCTGTAAAAAAAAAAAAAAAAAAAAAACATTAAACTGTTAAAACAGGCATAAAGTGAAAGCTCAGCTCCAAGTGAGTTTTTTTCTGCAACGTTATGTTTTATGCAAATATGTTGACAATATAAACCATTGAAAACATATATTGAGATGTTTCTTATGATGTGAATTGCATTTATTTTCTGTGAAGCCATTTTGTGGATTGTTATACTGTAAAGATGGCGACAGGGGCTGAACCACCCTCAGGTAAGAGATCGTCTGTTCACACTCTTTACTTTTGTTATGCATTTGACTTCAACAAGTTAATTTGGCTTGTAGTTGATAATGTTCTCCACTTTGTTTACTCTAAATAAAAGTTTGAGAATAGACTGAAATGTGAACTGTAGCTTCTTAGTAGTGGGACAGATTGACAACAAAGTTCTGTTTGTTCAAGTAAGACTTCATGGTGCCTCCGGCCAGCAGCACAACAAAATCGATCATGCATGATATCCATTCTTATCACTTTCATGAAACTGACAAAATCAATATGGCACTTTACATAACATGAATAGATCATAGAGCTCTCTATGATCAAATATATTTTAAACAACATGTCATCACTATGTTAACTGCCCAAGAATCACATCAGACTTGTATGATAATTGACAATGTTCACGCTTTAACTTCACGTACATTTATAGAATTGGGATTCTGTATCTGTGGTTAAAGGCAGGCCCGTTTCCAGAATCAAATCACTGAGAGTGCTTCTGAAACTACTGATGGTGCTTTAGTAAAGAGCAGATGTAATGTGTCAGCAATGGATCCTAAGCACCACCATAACAAGAATAGCAATGTACAGTGAGAGATTTACAAGATTATTTATTACTTTAGAACTCGAATATTTTTCAATTAATTTATTTAGCCTAAATCCAGTTTTTGTATCTGTTTGGAATCTGATCATATTTAGCAATATATTAGCAAAATATTGAGCGGCAAAAAATAACATGAAATCAGATTTTTACAAATCCGTTTTGACCTACAGTACATTAATTTGGGGTGGGAATCTTTTGGACTCACGATTCAATTTAAAATAAATTTAGATTCGATATGTGCAGTTTGATTGTAGTGGACCGTTTTGTGTTACTTTTCTTATTTGACTGCGATAGACTGTTTAATAGGTCTAGAAGAAAAGAAATTCTACAGAATTAAATGTGAACCTTGAAATTGATTTAGTTTTTCTTCAACAAATGCCCTTTAAGCTGATTACAATCATTACATGCAGTCTTCTGTATTAAAGCAAGGCAGGCCATTTTATTTTAACTTTGACATTAAAAATAGGAACAAAGAAGCAAATTACAAACAATAGGACAAATATCATAGAAAAATATAAAAAATAAAATAAAAAATAAACTTTATGTTTATCAGGAACCGTATAGCATATTAAGAAATACTACCGAAATTGAATAATCAAATGTAAAAATAAAACACTGTATAGTTTTCACTGTATGAGTTAAATATAAACTGATTCATAATAAGGATAAAAAAGTTATTCAGTCAAAAGCAGTGAGTGTTTTTTATTAACATTAATGAAACGTATGGCAAAAGTTTTTGAAACGGCTGTCCTTTACAGAATAATGCACGGATACACATTTTGTTTTCGTTCGCGTAGAATGAAACCATATGGTGCGTTCAAGTCATCTCGTATAGATCGTATTTACGAGTTGAACGCACTTGAACGCCACCACAATGTCGTAAATACCAGTGGGGAGCTCGGGATTTTCTCTAAGCTCCGATCTTTACGAGTTGGGGGCGTGTCAGTGATTAACATGGCGGAATACACAATATTTAAAGTTATTTAGCTGTGATATTGTCAGACTTTTCTATTAACAGCTCAGTTAGCTAATCGCCAACACAGAATATGATAGTATAATATAACAATGCAACATATAACGATGTGTTGGCAGTGGCTTCATAAATTCATTAAAAACATAAAAATACAAAGTACACCTGATGCACATTTCTTTGTTCTTCATTTTCTAGAACAAGAGTTTAAGAACCTTACTGTATTTTTGTGTAATTAATTAAGAGAAAGTACTCCACCATTTTGCTCCGACAAAAGTGACTTGAACGCACATGCCGTTATAAGCACGACTTCCCACCTCGTACGTACGAACCCAAGTTCCCAAGAGGACTTGAACGCACCAATAGGCCATAACAGACTGTGTTTACATTGAATACTTCAGTCCACTCACACAATGTGCATTTTGACATAATTGTGTGTGTAGCTGTTAAAGAGAACTGAGTTCGCGATCGCCTGCATGAGCATCTGTGTGTGTACTGTACTTCATCTACGTCCGTCAGCGCGAACAAAGCATTGAGTCCTTGTTCACCGCTTGTCAATTGAATAACGTTTAAGTAACTTAAAGTAATACTGCGAAGTTAAAGAAGTCTAACACTTTTGAAAATGTGTGAATTGGATTTTTGAAATCGCGATTTGAAATTTATGAATCGATTTGTTTTCCGCACCCCTATCATTCATATGTGGTTTAAAATGCTATTCGAATTGCATTTTTGGAAATGCATTTCTAATCATATTTTGCGTGGTTTATGCGACTTTCTCATGCCATGTAAAACGTAATGTCAGACGTTATAGGAAACATGATGCTGAAAGTCACTGCAGAAACCAACAGTTGTGTTGCTACAAAGTACTGGTCGAGCAGAAAATTACAATATAGGCTAATGGCGATGTGTTTTGAGAGCGGCGGGGGCAGCAGCACATACCAGCCTCCTATGTTTCTGCCTAGAAATGAGTAAGGTATTTTTCAATTAAGGGTTGTTGAAGATATAATTCAAGTTAAAAAGCTGTCACTCATCTCATTTCATCACGATCTCATAAAGTTCTGTTATAATCAATGAAGCTGTCCATACTGCACACTGAATCTCTTATTTACACTTTGTTTGTTATAACTCTGGTGTTTTGAGCAGTGACTGGAACTTAAACACCTCTGATCGGTATCTGTGACTGGCTATACTGAATAACGCTGTCAGAACATGTTGTAAATGAAAACATTTGACATCCGCAAAGTGCAAACACAAATAGACACGTTTGTCAAATCTGTTCCGTCAATATATTACAGTATCAACTGAGGGTGCTACCAACATGTCAATTAACTTGACTTTGCATAATTTTTACATTCATACACCATATTTTCTGCCTCTTTCAGGGATGTCAGCGATCAGCTCCAGTACAGATGATCCGGTGATCCGGATTCTTCTGATGGGCAGAAATGGTTCTGGGAAAAGCTCATCTGGAAACACTATACTGGGAGAAAAGAAGTTTAAAGTTAAGAAACATGAGTCTGAAGTTTGTGAGGGTAAAACACAGATTGGAGAGAAGCAGGTTGCTGTGATTGATTGTCCGGATCTACTGGATCCAGATCTGAATAAAGAGAAGCTGGAGAAGATGAAGGAGCAACTGGTCTCTCGATGTTCAGAAGGTCTCAGTGCAGTTCTGATCTCCGTTCCTCTAGAGGAACCTGTGCAAAATGAGGAGGAGATCCTGGATTATATTAAAGGTTTATTTGGTCCTGAAGTTCAGAAGTACATCATGATTCTGTTCACACATGGAGACGAACTGGAAGATCTGGAGGAGACCATTGATGAGCATCTACAGAAGAAAAAACATCTCCAGCAACTGGTGACTGAAGGTGGAGGAAAGTTTCACTGTTTTAATAACAAGAGTAAACATGGTGATCAAGTCCCAGAACTACTGCAGAAGATCAAAGGAATCATGATGGAGAACAGTGGGAAATTTATCATGGAACAAATGACGAGGAGAGCAACCATGGATGATCCTATTGAAAAGTGTAAGTTATTTTATCTTTATAAACTACTTCAGTATTACAAACAAATGGCGGTTTGTTCACTTTAAAAATCACTAGTATTTCATCACACTGATCTTAAGGGAAGAATCCATAGAGACTGTTTTATAAGTATTGATCTTTCTGCTGTAGTTTCAGGAGAGTCTCCATCAGATGCGATTCCTGAGAGGAAAGATCTCAGGCTGGTTCTGCTGGGAAAAACTGGAGCTGGAAAAAGTGCCACTGGAAACACCATCATCGGCAGAAACCGGTTTGAATCTTCAGCCAGTTCAAAGTCTCAGACGAAACAGTGTCAGTCAGAAACTACAGTGAGGATCGGTAAACAGATCTCAGTGATCGACACACCTGGACTTTATGATACTGAACTTGATGAAAAGGAGGTTATAGCTGAAATAGCAAAATGTATAACATTATCCTCTCCTGGGCCACATGCTTTTCTCATCGTCATTAAAGTGGGTCGATTCACTGAGGAGGAGAAAAATACAGTGCAGCAACTCAGAGAAGTGTTTGGAGAACAGATGGAAAAATACACCATGATCCTCTTCACCCATAAAGATCAGTTAGAGAAGAAAAAGCAAACCGTTGAAGAGTTTTTACAGCTCTGTGATTCAAATCTTAAAAAACTTATACAGAATTGTGAAAACAGATTCTTCTGTCTGGACAATGAGTCTTCCGGTTACCCACAATTCAAAGATCTCCATAGCAAGATAGAGAAGATGGTGAAAGAAAATGGAGGACACTTTACAAATGACATGTTTGAGGGAACAGAGAAACACATTCGGGAGATTCAGAAGCAGAAACTGGATGAGAAAGTGAAGCACCACAAACAGGAGCATAAAGGAGGCATTTTAACAGAATGGCAGAAAATATACTGGAGTTTAGTAGAGGAGTCACGACAGGAAGCTGAGCGGATTATTTTTGCTGAAGTATACATAGCTGTAGCCAAAATCATGGGGAAGTTAATGGTGACCGATGAAGAGAGAGAGAGTGCCATAAAGGAGGCTGAGAGCAAAGGAGTCGGTCGTACAGAAGCTGTTCAACTTGCAATCAGAGCAACGGGGAAACTAGCAAAACAGAAAATATGTGGAGTTCAGTGAAAAACATCATCAAACACTCAAGACTGACAAGCTCAACTTTTTAATGTAAATCTTGTAACATCACCTCATCAATACAGGTCTGTGATTCCACACCGCTTGCACTGTATCTCCAATAACAAATATGAACTGATCCTGCAAAATGAATGTTTAAATCCAGATAAACACAAAAATACTACATATTCCAAAACAAATAGTAATTGAACAACTCTTTAAATACAAAATGAAATTGAACACATTACAAGCATTTTTTCTAGAGGTGGGTAATATATTAAATATTTATGGTGGTTATAAGATTGATTATTTGTATTAAATGTAGGCTATATAAACGTCTTCGAGTGTTACAATATTGGATCAGCATTCAGCAAATGTTTAGTAGCTTGTTTAAAATAATTTAAAAAGTCGGTTTAGTTTTTTTTTTTTTAAATCAGCAACCAAATTCCTCGAACACGACCACACACGCCTTCCTCACATTACAATGTAAGACATTATTAGAATGCAATCATATATAAATTATTGAAAACATGATTAATTCACCTCCCGAGTCTATTGAGTTTATAATATCTGCGATTAAAATGAACTCAGCAACTGACATGTTATGGTGAAAAAAAAATTAACTAAAGAAAGCATCAATATATACTTACTTGACTGATTATTTGCAGCATAACGTCTCATCTGCAAACAAACATCCAAACGTGGTATAACGTGGTGCTCCTTTTGTTCTCTTCTTTGGCTAGCTTCAGTATGATCACGCATCGCAAACGGATCGCAAAACATAGCGCATTTTTCAAACTCTAGTGAAGTAGAGCGTCATAATGACGTAGTATTTTTCGCGCATGCGCATTAAACAACATATTCATATATCATGCATGGTTAAATGTTATTTCAGCTTTTCTGTTTAAGTTGTTCTAACTCATTGTGTTGTTAAACTCTGTAAGTTCACAAAACTTTACTCATTAACCTAACTAAAAGTTAATCTTTTTTTCAATGTAGTCTAGTGTGATTAAAATTAAATGTATTTTAACTGAATTTAAATGCAAATTCATTTTGTTTACATTTGTTTAACTTTTGCTCGCAATTAATACAATTTTAAATGTGTGTTTAATTGACTTAGAACAACATAATGATATTGAAAGTATTATGTTCACAGATGTAAAGTAGCTAAAACACATTACTATTAGACTCCTCTCATATATTACATTTTATTTTCAAATATTATGTAGAAAGCTGACACTAGTTGAGTTCATAGAGCAAGGGCTGGTGATAAAAATGTCAACAATAAGTTGTACTGGATTATACTGTATAAGCAGATGTATTGGAAAAATACATTTCAACTGCATAATGCACACAGTATATATTATAGACAAAACACATTTAAAATACATTAACAAATTAATTTTGGACAACACACTTGAGTTGGAATTAAAATCAATTATTTTCCATGTTTTCCATTAAAACTGTTATTTTATATATTAGTCAATACATCAAAATAAATTCCCTTTAATAACTTATAACTTTAACTTTAATAAATTTAAAACACTATAAATCATAATTATTTAAAATGTATGTTTAAGTAAAACTTAGTAGACATTGCAAAGTGCATTTTTTAAAACATGCACTTAAGTGTGTTTATAAATATTGTCATGAAAGTGTTCTTTCTTTAAGTTAAGCTTAATTAGACATTATTACAAAGTGCATTTTTAAAAAGTGTACTTAAGTGTGTTAATAAATATTGTGATGAAAGTGTACTTACTTTAAATTAAACTTAATTAGATATTATTACAAAGTGCATTTGTAAAAAGTGCACTTAAGTGTGTTTATAAATATTGTGATGAAAGTGTACTTTCTTTAAGTTAAGCTTAATTAGACATTATTACAAAGTGCATTTTTAAAAATGCACTTAAGTGTGTTTATAAATATTATGATAAAAGTGTACTTTCTTTAAGTAAAACTTAATTAGACATTATTACAAAGTGCATTTTTAAAAAGTGTATTTAAGTGTGTTAAGAAATATTGTGATGAAAGTGTACTTACTTTAAATTAGACTTAATTAGATATTATTACAAAGTGCATTTGTAAAAATTGTACTTAAGTGTGTTTATAAATATTGTGATGAAAGTGTACTTTCTTTAAGTTAAGCTTAATTAGACATTATTACAAAGTGCATTTTTTTAAATGCACTTAAGTGTGTTTTTAAATATTGTGATGAAAGTGTACTTACTTTAAGTTAAACTTAATTAGATATTATTACAAAGTGCATTTGTAAAAAGTGCACTTAAGTGTGTTAATAAATATTGTCATTAAAGTGTATTCCCTTTAAGTACACTTAAGTGGTCTTTAATTTTAATTTTATTATATTATCTGCAAGTGCACTTTTCAAAAAGTATACTTTGATTATTTTAAGCACACAAAAAGTACACTTTCAATACAATTAAGCACACTTCTTTTTCACAAGGGATATGATGACTTTATCACCATAATCAACATAACCACCATCATTCATAAACTGTGTGTGTGCACAAGTGTGACTTGCACAAAAACAGTTCAAGTAGCAAAAGAAACACTAATGTTTTAGCATCAGCATCCCTAAAGCAAGCACTGATCTCTGTAATGGTAACTTCAAACCAAACATTTTCAATTAAACATCTCAACAACAACTTCTGTAGATGTATGACAGAAATAAAGTCATAATAATAAGTGCAATAATGTGTAATGGCTGGAAGTCAGTTGAAGTTCTTGTGTTTCTCTATTTTCTGTTCTAACAGCAGGTGTTCATCACTAATGCTCAACAATCACTTACATATTCACTTAATTATCTCACTGTAACGCTGCGTCAGTGTTACTTTTTACTCTTTGTAGTGTGGATTTTCCTGTGGGGTTGAAAGGGTTAACAGTGTAAGATAAAGAGACACACCCACCCACAACATGTATTTTAACAGTAATAAACTGTAAGTTATAAAACAGGTTTATACTGGCAACACTGTTGCCAGTAGTTTACTGTAAAATCTTGTTTTTTGGGTCACCATTGTGCAGAAGAGTAGAGCCTGTGCTTCAGTCCAGGAGAAGATTTAGAGACATTGATGATTTGCTGCATGTTGCTTTATTTAAAAGGCAGTGACTGTGTAGTTGTTGGTCCAGTGGAAATCTCTTTATTTACCAAAAAATTTTTGTGGTTTCAAATGAAATAAGTTTACAGTAATCCTTTGCTCACTTTATTAATGCATTATAAATTTTAGTTAATACTTTTAAAATGACAGCTGGTTAATTTAAGACAGTCGGTTTCTGCAAGTGAAATTAGTTAACTCGAGTTTTAGTGCATTTTTACAGTAACATACTGTACAATTAACAGTAAATTACTGGCAACAGTGTTGCCAGTATTTTACTGTAAAAAACCCCGGTAAGGTCTAACAGTGTGTATAATACTGAATAATGTCCAATGCTTTCAGGGAGTATTTTGTTCTGCATTACCTGATTAGGTTGTACGGTTACAATTTAAAGAGCATATTGTTATACATCAAACAATATTACATCAAACAATATGAAAATTGCAATGCTTGAGCCCCTGCACTGAATACTCAGTAAATCTTACTGAAAATGGCCTTAAATTCTAATATCTATGTTTAAGTTCTGTGTAAATGTAATAACATTTGGATTGAGGAGGCATTAGGAATATGATTTATTAATGTATTTACAAAATAATGTAAACTATATTAAAATAACTACATTATATGCATATGTACATTTGAGTTGAAAATGTTATTAATTTTTTTTATATATATATAAAAAAATCTCTGCCCACGCATGCAATAAGCTAATGCTTAAGTCCAAATTACCTTCTCTAAGAAGTATCTTCTCCGAATTCGCGACCCTTCATGGATAGATGGATAAAAAATATGGAATTGTATGGAATTCTACGGTTTATTTTACAGATTTTTTTTATTTTATTTTCCGCCAAATTATAGAGAGTAGTATGAGAGCCTCAAGCATCACCAGACACAACTGGGCCACCATCACAGTTCCATCATGCAAGCTGTGGTGAGATTTGGTATTTATCTCACTTCCTGAAGAACCCCTAGTATCGAAGTAACTAGGTAGTCTTTTGCTGTCAGGTTAGAATAGGATTAAATTCTCACTAGCTTGTTTAATCTATATCAGTAAATTCGAGGTGTGTCCCTACACTCTCGTGAAACAATAACAATCATTGACAACTAGACACATCGATCAAATTCATGCTTACCCTCCAGCAGAATCTTTCCTGGATCCTTTGTTGTCCTTGGTCTCGCAAGATATAATATAATGCTCTGTCTATTACTTATAGATCACTTTGTCTTTATAAAATAAAAATTTATTTGAACAAATGATAAAAATACTGGTTACACAATGATTAATATTTGTAGCAAAATATCAAAAGGTTACAGGTTATAAGACTTCAGCTTATCCAATCTCAACAGGGCAGTCCTGTATGAGTGGAAAATTACACAGGCTGTTTGCCTTGTAAGCAGTTCAAGCAATAGACGTAAAAAATAACTTGTCCTCATCCGAGGTTTTCAAGTTAAAATAACACAGCAATTTGAGCAAAAAGAATTTCAGTTAATAAACTGAACTGGAAGAGAGCTGATTTCTCCCCAGGGATGCACACGACATCAAAATCAAAAATGCAACAACTAACAGTCAAAAAGCGGTCATATATATATATATATATATATATGTATCTGGGTTACATTGTTCCTATGCAATTTCTTGTTTTTTTTCCAGAGGAAATAAATCATGTGACATCAACCTTCTATTGCTTCAGTCAAGGAGGCTTCTGGTGTCGACATCGTTTCCCATATATGGGCATTCTTCCGTCCTTTTTCCCACTCGTCTGTATTTCAACAGTCTTCCTACCATCATCTTCCGTGATGCAAGCCACACAGATGTTTCCAGAGGCACAGAGTACGTTAAGGGACCCGCGCACAGTTCAGTCAACACACAAGCTACCTTGCGACTACAAGCACTATGCCTGTCCGAGTTCCAGCTCTCACAGCTCAAATGTCTTCATGTGTAGTCACTCAAGTCCAAGTTGCATATTCTGGGGAGAACATGTCACCTGTCCCACAGCAGCTCAACCCAGTTTCAATGCCACTACCTCAATTCAACCCTATGCAAGCAGCAGCCACCCAATTTGCTACACCACACACAGATAGTGTTCTGATATCGAAGCCTGTACTTCCTGTTGCAACCATTGCATCAACCTCAAATGTGAATACTCCGTTACCAAGCCAGGTAGCCCCACCTATCAATCACAATCAGTTTTTTTCCAGCCCCTCAGCAGCGAGTGGCAGTCTCATCTAACACGCCAATCTGCCCTCAACCTTACCCACATCCACCTGTTCCCCAAACTGGTTTCTTACCTCAACCCGTAACAGAACTTCTGATGGCAGCAGCCTACGGTATCCTTTGGCCCACACTACCAGTGTTTGAGAGAGTCACATTTAGAGTCACATTTATTTATATAGCGCTTTTTACAATACAGATTGTTTCAAAGCAGCTTTACGGAGATAACATGAAAATATTATTCATTTAGTTAATTATATAGCCACTCTGGAGAAAACCGTGATGTCATCGTCCAGCTCAGTCCAGTTCTCATATAATGGTGTCACTGCAGCAGGCAGATCAACATATTGTTGAATATTAAATTAAATGTTACATTTAATGTCCCCAACTAAGCAAGCCAAAAGCCAATGGCACTTTGTTTAGCCGCGCGTCAATATGAAGTTACTGTGCCGGTGTTCTATCAAATAATGCTACCTACCAGATTGTACGGTTATCTGCCTTTGTTTTAATGTTAAAATTACGGTGTAGCCTGTGTACTTTGTACAGCTGCCATCAGTCCCTCTAACTTCTGATGTCC
Source organism: Squalius cephalus (assembly GCF_949319135.1). Taxonomy (NCBI): domain Eukaryota; kingdom Metazoa; phylum Chordata; class Actinopteri; order Cypriniformes; family Leuciscidae; genus Squalius; species Squalius cephalus. The sequence goes on from NC_137122.1 coordinate 18,002,973, forward strand.
TCAGAGCTTTGTCCTGCACAAATGCAGTCAGAACATTTAGTATGGTCTGAACCCGCTCCATCGACAAACGTGCGATATCGATAGCGAAGGATTATGCAGTTGACAGAAAAATGTTACACATGCTGTAACAGATGAATACAACAATTAACTAAAGCCCCGCCTCACTCAGTTCGGGTCCCGGACCTGGTTGAAACACTCATGCTTCTAGCTGGCAGAGTGCCAAAACATTGCCGGCGCCTTCAGCACTGCCCTAAACCGAGCCAACGCTGGACTAATTTATCTATGGAGGTATTTTGTCATTTCAAACCTGTATTAACCCTCTGATGGTCCTCGGTCACTTCTGACCGAATAATTTTCTGTTTTGAATTTTTAAAAAGCACAGCTTCATCGGAAGGTTATGAAACTTGGTGACTTTTCTGGCATTAGGTATGTGAATACAAAAAAAAAATTTGAGGTCATGATCCGAGCATGCTAAGTGGTCGTAAACAAAAAGAGTCACACTCGTGGTCTTCGGTCAAAAATGACCGAGCCATAGGAAATGAATGGGAAATTTACAAAAACACAAAAATTCTCTGAATTTTTGTCTGTACAATCTACAAATCGAACACGATTCTAAAAAAAAAGTACACCGCAGTAAAGGGATGACACTCTCCAACATCAAGAGTGCAAAGAATTCACACTCACCCATACTATATAACACCTGTATAAGTGTTATAAGGTGTTACTTTATACAGAATTACAAATGTATTAAATGTTTAATTTAGGTTCCAACATTAAAAGTTAAGACTTTGATTTTAGTAGGATCAGTTTCTAGCTAGAGACTCCAGCCAGTCCTGTTTACTCTATTGTAAGTTAAATGAGTCAGATCACAGAGACTCTGAACGCGTTGTTGTGTTTGGAGCTCCATCGTTTTGATTCATAATCCGTAGGGCTGGGCGATAAAACGATAACGAAAATTATCGCGATATATTTTTTCTCGATAAAACGATATCAAGAGTTCGATAAATGTTCGATAATGTTTATGCACCAAAAGCGGAACGAAACTCATTTGAACCGCGCGCCACACGGACCATTTATCCGCTCGGCTCAAAGTCCAAACAGCAGCGCAGCGCGAGCTCACTAGAGCAGACGCGTTTACTCTGATCGCTCTCGTCACGAGATCCAGTGAGAAGCGCTTGAATTCAGCGAAGAACACAATGTCTCAGTGATTTAAACCAGTTTAAAGGCAGATGAAACAGCGCTGACTAACAGGAGAAACGCTGTGCGCAGACGGCTTTTCCGTCTACAAATTCCCATCATTTATGGATTTACTGTAACGTTAGCCTAGTAATATTAACTGCACCATGAAATGTGGGATATAGCCTACATATTGAATTGTATTATATTATTAATGTAGACGATGTATTAAAGGACTGATGGAATATAATTTTAATAATGTATTTAGGCTACTGTTTTTCATACAAATACCATAGAAACCATAAAGTTACATTTTGCCATGATAGTGAGGTTATCATGATCTAAATGCATGATACTGGATGACCAATGGTTAAGTTTAATAAAACTCAAACAGTCAGAATATTACATTTTTCCAAATAAAAATTAGCACATGCAGAAACTAAGAAATTAATTGTCCAATAAAGATATTAATTTTGTTAAGGAAAAATTACAAATGTTTGAATGTTCTACCTCAGATTTGTGAAATGTTCACCAGTTTGGCAAGTGTTTGTCCTGATGTGTTCTGACAATAAAGAGTAGTTTAAAACCACAATTAACGCTCTGGTTTCTACAACTTTCACTTAGGAGCAAAAATCTGCCTTTAAACTTGAAAGAAATAAAGATTTGACTTTTATCGTGATAATTATCGATATCGACTGATATAAAAAATTTATCGTGATATTTTTTTTTGGCCATATCGCCCAGCCCTAATAATCCGTGATTTTTTTCTTTAAACTCACTTACAACGAAGATTTTCTACTTTTCCTCACTGGGAAGCACTGCTGCTCAAACCTCATAGTTACATCGCGGACTGTTGAGCAGATGCGTCTCAAGCCGATTTGTGACCCAACACCGGTTTTCACCTGTGGGTCACGGCTGAGCGTGTCTTCTTTACTCTCACTTACAAACGAACATTTTCTCGCCTATCGTGCGTCTACATTACACCCGTACCACTAAAAAGACGGATTATATCCAAGACTTAAGTCATAAATTAGTATTAATATTGATAGCATCACTGGTAGCGTCATTGCTAACTTACTGTCCATCTGTTAAAATGGTGAATATATCAGATGTATTTTATCTACCTTTTGGTGCAGGTGAGGACACATTCGAGCTGCACGCGGTGCAGTCTGAGCTGGAAGCTGTAGAGAAGCAGATCCATGACCTTTTAGAGAAACAAGCCGAGCTGAGAGACCGGCGTTTAGCTCTTGAAACATCACGCGTTGATGTGTCGATGAGAGACCGATGTTTAGCTTTTGAAACATCACGCGCCGATGCACACAAATCAGTGACTAATATTAGTAATCCGCTGACCCCGACCTCGTCTACTCAGTGCGTTTCTCAGCATTGGTCCCGAGCGCCCAGGTCACGATCAGCCATGGTTTCATTCACTCCGGCTCCGACACACCACCACGAAGCCTGGGTGGTTCCGCAGCGGAAGACGCGAGCCAGGACCAGAGCAAGAATCTCTCCACCCTTCCCGGTTTTCGAGATCTCCACCCAGAACTGCTTCTCCCCTCTTCGCGAAACGGAACACGATGCTGTGATCATCGGCGATTCCATCGTCCGGCACGTCCACGCTACGTTAGGTAAAAGTAAGGTGCGCAGTCACTGCTTTCCTGGTGCTCGTGTTTTCGATATTGCTGTGCGGGTACCCGAGATTTTGAACGGTGACGAGCGTGTCGGAGCCGTCGTGTACACTTCCCACGTACCGACAAGGGCATGAAAAGTTCAGTAGATTATTCGCGCTAAATGAATGGTTAATGTCATGGTGCAATGAGCAGAAACTGCTCTTTGTAAATAATTGGAATCTGTTTTGGGAGCGTCCTAGGCTTTTCCGTGCTGATGGCTTACACCCAAGCAGATTCGGAGTGGATCTTCTGTCGGATAACATCTCCAAAATGTTAAATATCTTTTGACTAGTAACCAAAAGTCCAAATCACAGTCTCTGCTGCACCAACTTAATTGATATAAATACTAGTGTAGAACATTGTATAGAAACTGTGTCTATTCCTCGTTTAGTGAGATCAAATAATAAATCTACTGCAGGATCTAGGAAAAATCAAATTGTTATTAAAACAGAAAATCTCGCTATTAGTGAACAAAAACAATTTCTAGAGCTAGGTCTTCTAAACATTAGATCACTTACACCTAAGGCGGTTACTGTAGATGTCACGGGGTGACTATGTTCAGTGGGGGAGGAACGCACACGCCAGGGAATGGGTTTCCCTCGGGGAGTGTTTTCAATGTAACACCCAGCAAAATGGCTGTGTCCTGTGCCTGGATGTAAACAGTGACAATCTAGCGATCTAATAGATAAATCAGCTTCAGGTGTTCGGCGGGAAGAATCTATGCTGGCGATTGGCCCGCATGTGTGGCGGGAGTGCTTTATATGTTCATTGTTGCCGACACTTCAAGGACAGCAGACGCGGAGGAGAACGCGGCAGAGGCGAGGGAGAGACTGACGCCCAGGAAGGGGCGCTCGGTCGACGAGTGCAGCAGACACGGGGAGAGACCGGCGCCCAGGAAGGGGCGCTCGGCCGACGATTTGATTGAGCGCGTTTGTAACGCGAAACCGACGAGGATCTGAAACGAAACCGGCATTCTGACGGAATGGGAATTCGTGATCATTACGGCTGCCGTCGTCACGTGGAAACGGTCCCGATTGTCGGGTTGAGAGGCGTGTGTGCCTGCTTCGTGGTTCAATGTGATGGGATGTGTGACTGCCTGTGACTCCCCTGACCTGTATGGTATGGTGAGCTTTGCTCATATCCTGTTTTCTCTGCCAGTTGAAACAAAGGCTCTCTAAGGGATTCCCTCGGCCCGCCTGCCTTACTGCTCTACTGTTCTGCCGCTCTACTACCCTACTGTTGTACTGCTTTTCTTCTCTCAACACAGCAGCTAACCAGCCCAGCTCAACTTCAAGGAGATGTTTGTTCGGACACTGTTCAATTGCCTTGGTCACAGTGAGTTTACTGATTTGAAGTGTCCTGTTCTTAAAGTGTTCACATTGGGAAGGTTGATGTGTGTGCACGAGTGCTTTGACGGTTTCGGATTGTTTGGTCTGCATCTACAGTTCCAGATAAACAGCCTCCTGTGACCTAGTGAAGAACCTGCTATTGCTGTGAGTTATATGTATCCTCCACTCTCTGAGTCCAGTGAAGAACCTGCTAATGTTGTGAGTTATACGTATCCTCCACTCTCTGTCTGAGTCCAGTGAAGAACCTGCTAATGCTGTGAGTTATATTTATCCTCCACTCTCTGTCTGAGTCCAGTGAAGAACCTGCTAATGCTGTGAGTTGTACGTATCCTCCACTCTCTGAGTCCAGTGAAGAACCTGCTAATGTTGTGAGTTATACGTATCCTCCACTCTCTGTCTGAGTCCAGTGAAGAACCTGCTAATGCTGTGAGTTATATTTATCCTCCACTCTCTGTCTGAGTCCAGTGAAGAACCTGCTAATGCTGTGAGTTGTACGTATCCTCCACTCTCTGAGTCCAGTGAAGAACCTGCTAATGCTGTGAGTTATATGTATCCTCCACCCTCTGACTGAGTCCAGTGAAGAACCTGCTAAAGCTTGAAGAACCTGCCAAAGCTGTGTCTGTCTGAGTAGAGAACGAGGAACTGCTGGTCGATTCCTCCTGGGAGTAATTGCTCACTTCAAAGACTCTTTTAATCAGTTAATAAATATAAACTTTTGAAGCTATTATGTGTCCTGTTCTGACTTTGTGGGAATACGGTATTGCTCCTCAGGGTGGTACGCAATTTAGGGAGCCCGCCCGCCCCCCTGCCTGTGACATAAATGAAATAGTCACAGATAATAGCATCGATGTACTTTGCCTTACTGAAACCTGGCTTAAACCAAATGATTATTTCGGTCTTAATGAGTCTACTCCATCAGGATACTGTTATAAGCATGAGCCCCGTCTGATTGGTCGTGGCGGCGGTGTTGCAACAATCTATAGAGATATTCTCAATGTTACCCAGAAAACAGGTGACAAGTTTAATTCGTTTGAAGTACTTGTACTAAATGTTACGCTCTCAGATTTAAGAAGAAAATCCCTATTATCTCTAGCCTTGGCTACCGTATATAGACCGCCAGGGCCTTACGCTGATTTCCTAAAAGAGTTTGCAGATTTTCTCTCAGATCTATTGGTCAACGTCGATAAAGCATTAATTGTTGGAGGTTTTAACATACACGTAGATAATTCAAACGATGCGTTAGGGGCTGCGTTTACAGATTTATTAAACTCCTTTGGGGTCAAGCAAAACGTCACTGGTCCCACTCATCGTCTTAATCATACACTCGATTTAATTATATCATATGGAACCGATCCAACCGATATAGATATCATTCCACAAAGTGATGATGTTACTGACCATTACATGGTAACTTGCATATTACGTACCCCTGTAATATATCATGCTGCGCCGCGTTATCGATTAGGCAGAACAATCCTTCCCTCCACCATAGATCATTTCTCAAACTGCTTATCTGATCTATCTCAGCTGCTCAGTGAACCCAAACAAACAGATGAACTATAAATCACAAATGATTTACTTTTAGCTTCTGACCAAGGCTGTATCTCAATACTAGTTTTACTCGATCTTAGTGCTGCGTTCGATACTATAGATCACACAATACTCTTAGATCGACTACAAAATTATACTGGTGTTCAAGGACAAGCATTAAGCTGGTTCAGATCATACTTATCTGACCGCTACCATTTTGTCTATTTAAATGGAGAAAAACCTGCAGGGATCTGTGTTAGGCCCTCTATTATTCTCAATATATATGCTGCCACTTGGAAATATTATAAGGAACGCCCTCAAAACCTCTCGCAATACATTTTTAACATAATAGGATGTCCTGTTACTTTATCCTCTACAGTAAAAGACCTGGGTGTTATACTAGATTGCAACCTGTCTTTTGAAAATCATATTTCATATGTTACAAAAACAGCCTTTTTCCACCTTAGAAAACATTGCTAAGCTACGTAATATGCTATCAGTTTCTGATGCAGAAAAGTTAGCTCATGCATTCATGACCTCAAGACTAGATTACTGTAATGCTTTATTAGCTGGTTGTCCTGCATCCTCAATAAACAAGCTACAGTTAGTCCAAAATGCAGCCACTAGAGTTCTTACTAGATAAAGAAAATATGATCATATAACACAGATTTTAACATCACTACATTGATTACCTATAAAGTCCCGTATTAATTACAAGGTATTGCTACTGACTTATAAAGCTCCAGTCTATTTAACGGATCTTCTATCGCCCTATAATCCATCGCACTCTTTAAGATCACTAAATTCAAGGTTTTTGGTCATACCTAGGATATCCAGATCCACCAAAGGAGGGAGAGCATTTTCACATTTAGCTCCAAAACTCTGGAATAGTCTTCCTGATACTGTTCGTTGCTCAGACTCGCTCTTCCAGTTTAAAACTAAATTAAAGACACATCTCTTCAGCCAGGCTTTCATATAATATTTTTAATCTTAAAGTTAAATCCGGTTTCTAGTTCATAAACGCCAGAGGAGAACTGGCCCCCGACTGAGCCTGGGTTCTCCCAAGGTTTTTTTTTTTCTCCATTAGGTCACCTGATTGAGTTTTAGGTCACCATTAGGTCACTTGATGGAGTTTTTGGTTCCTTGCCACTGTCGCCTTTGGCTTGCTCAGTTGGGGATATTTTGGGGACATTTAATTTAATTTTATCAATCAATAAATTCCACTAGAAACAAACCTTATTGTATTATTTTAATTTAATACTGTGAAGCTGCTTTGATACAATTTGTATTGTGAAAAGCGCTATACAAATATATTTGACTTGACTTGACTCTCACCTTTTGTTCTGCAAATGGCTTTCAGAGCCCAAATGGCTTTCGGAGCCCCTGGCCCAGACGTTGAATCGTTAGGTTGATTGGATTAGCTGTGGGGGAGACTTTCACCTTTTGTTTTTAATGGCTCTGGGATGGCTTTTGGAACTGGAGGTACTGGCCAGTATCAGAATTTAAATAGTTAAGCTGATTCAATTGGGACTGGTAGCACTCTCAGAGTAGGGTGTGTTCCTACTTTATTTGCATGCTTTGTTCAGAGTCTCCACCTCTATGTAATCCCTCCCCCTTGGAATGTATATAACTACAATGCATACTGTATTAGTTTTAGATGAAATTTGGAAGTCTACAGCATCACAGCGAAGTCCTCAATAAAGGAAAACTTCTGCTTGAAAGATATCCCAAAACGTCTCCTGGTTCTGCTTCGATGAAGGAATAAGTTTCCAACACTATAATGATTTTGTTAATGGTGATCAGCAACCAAATATTGATAATGTGGGAGTTGCTGCCTTTTGCCTTGGCATGACTTCTCACTTTTTGCTGACAATACAAAGGCAGAGTACACTAATTGACAGATTTCCAGTGTCCTATCTATAATTAATTTGGCGGGACAACTAAAAATCTTTAAAGTCATTTTTCTCAGTTCTACACTCTAGCGAGTTAAGGTATTTTGCCTTTGTAGGGCAGATTAGTGATGAACACCTGCTGTTAACAAGCAGAATCACAGAAGGAAAGAGAAACAACAAGAACATAAAATAGAAAAACACAAGAACTACAACTGACTTCAGCCAGAGATTTTTTTTCCAAAGAAAAAAGATATACAGATATTTCTGATCTCTCTGTATCATCACTATCAGCTTTTATTACATTGTATAGCATGCGCAGGATAGAGTAGTGATGGAAGTCCGATAAAAAAACGGAAATTTTATGCGTTACATCCAAGGACGTATTGTTTTTTTCTTGTGCAAATGTTTAAGGTCATTGCTGTGTATTTTGCAGTCAGTAAAGCTGCATGTGTTCTGCACACCAACACTGTAAATACCGCGGAAATTCACACGGAAAAATCGCAACTCTGTCGTCATTATGTTAAGCCCGCCTGCCGACTCTATACACGATGTGATTGGCCAGACTGTTTTTTCCAGCTCGCAAGCCAACGGAGAGTTGATAGACGACAAATAAAAAATAAAAATAAAAATAAAATTTGATTTCTAGGCTATTAAACTGGTGGAAACAGGTTTAAATTGAAAGCATGGTTTTCAATTAGCCCATTATGAGCCCATTATAAAAATGAATGTCTTTTCACTCTTTTTTTCAGAGTACAATAATGAAATTTAAAGGCCCTAACACAGGAATTATTACTATATATATATTTACTGTGCTATGCATAAGTTTAGACACCCATACTAAAGTTGACTAAAAAGAGGAATAAAAAATCATCTTTTGGAAACTGAACTTAATGCCTTAATTTAAAAAATTAGGAAAAATCCAACCTTTAAGGACACCAATTTTCTTTGTGAATGAATAATGTATCGTAAATAAATAAATGTTCTTCCTTAAAATACAGGGTGCATAAGTTTGGACACCCCTATGTTAAATTCCCATAGAGGCAGGCAGATTTTTATTTTTAAGTATTTTTATTTTTTATTTTTTAGGATACTATGCATCCTGATAAAGTTCCCTTGGCCTTTGGAATTAAAATAGCCCCACATCATCACATAGCCTTCACCATACCTAGAGATTGGCATGGTTTTATTTCAGTTAGCCTAATAGCTAGTTTGATTTGCATTGAGAGATGATCTTATGGAAAGTACCCCATGCCAATCTCTAGGTATGGTGAAGGCTATGTGATGATGTGGGCTATTTTAATTCCAAATGCCAAGGGAACTTTATCAGGATGCATAGTATCCTAAAAAAAAAAAAAAAAATACTTAAAAATAAAAATCTGCCTGCCTCTATGGGAATTTAACATAGGGGTGTCCAAACTGTATTTTAAGGAAGAACATTTATTTATTTACGATACATTATTCATTCACAAAGAAAATTGGTGTCCTTAAAGGTTGGATTTTTCCTAATTTTTTAAATTAAGGCATTAAGTTCAATTTCCAAAAGATGATTTTTTATTCCTCTTTTTAGTCAACTTTAGCATGGGTGTCTAAACTTATGCATAGCACTATATATATATATATATATATATATATATATATATATATATATATATAAAGTTTAAAAATAAAACCGGCTTGGCAGCAACTGTGTGGAGAGATTTCTTACCTGTAGGTGTGGAAGGTTGATCTTTAGTGTCTCTCTTTAAATGAAAGATGTCGAGGATTCAGTCAGAAGAAAAGCTGAGAGAACAGCAGCTGAATCGTTAGATTTACTCTCACTTCAAATGCTCCTCCTACAGTTAGTTATCCCTGTTCTGTCTTTTACCTGTGAGAGAAGGAGCCTGATTGGTGCACAACACTCAATAAACATGATCAGACACTGACTGATGACCCTCATGAGCTAATGATAACCTCACAGTCACATGAACTGATTGACAAAGCCTGTATGAAAGGTGTTCAAGAAAGCCAGTTATAGTGGGGAGAACAAATATTTGATACACTGGCGGTTTTGCAGGTTTTCCTATTACAAAGCATGTAGAGGTCTGTCATTTTTATCATAGGTACACTTCAACTGTGAGTGACGGAATCTAAAACAAAAATTCAGAAAATCACATTGTATGATTTTTAAATAATTAATTTGCATTTTATTGCATGACATACGTATTTGATCACCTACCAACCAGTAAGAATTCCGGCTCTCACAGACCTGTTAGTTTTACTTTAAGAAGCCCTCCTGTTCTCCACTCATAACCTGTATTAACTGCACCTGTTCGAACTCGTTACTTATATAAAAGACACCTTTCCACACACTCAATCAAACAGACTCCAACCTCTCCACAATGGCCAAGACCAGAGCTGTGTAAGGACATCAGGGATAAAATTGTAGACCTGCACAAGGATGGGATGGGCTACAGGACAATAGGCAAGCAGCTTGGTAAGAAGGCAACAACTCGCCCCCTTGGAATTATAAGGTTCTATCTGACATTTTTGTCAAAATTCAGTTGTTCACATATTCTTATTCTGTGACAACTTATTTACATTATGTGATGTTTTTTTTTTAAGTTGTGTACATTTTGGGACTTTTTATTGAAAAAACAAAAAGGTTCTATCTACAAAGTCGAACTCTAACTTGGCTCTATAAGGTTCTATCTGCGTGAGCCAATCAGCACTTCGAATGCACAGAAGAGGACCAATCAGGATCAACTCTGTATGTCGTGTCGCCGGCTTTTTCCTTGACGACAGGAAAGATCGCAGACACACAATATCTGTGAGGATTATGGCACGCAACACAAAGTTTTTAAGAAATCTCAAGATCGACAATTTTATTGATGATCTTTTCAAGGACAGCAGCCCGAATTCAGTTCAGTTTTTTGTTTTTTTGTTTTAGGTCTTGCTGAGGAGATTGTTATCATAGTTAGACACCACACTAGCCAGCAGCGCTAGCTTCATAGTTCCTGATATTAAGAGGCAAGCACTAAGATAAAAAAAATATATACAGAAAAAACAAACAAACCTATCCTACTCAAAATAGTGCGGTTACAGTAAGCTATGATCGTTATGTGAAAATGTGAACATGTGAAAGATCGTTAAAGCAGTTACCTCAGTAATAAAATTATTTCAGAATGATTGTAGCCTGTAAGTTAGCTACTCAATGGTATACCATGCTAAAATATATATATATATATTTTTGTCTATTTTTGTAATGAACCTGACATATCCAGGAGGGGAAAAAGTAATGCTTTTTAAAAACAACAGCAGGAGAACGAGAAAGAGAGCACCAGGCAAAGAAAATATGAAAAAAGCATCATCAGAAAATGGGAGAGAAAATGAGGCAGAAGAGGGAAGGAGCAATGTTGTAAAGGAGCGACCCAGCTAGCAGGGAACGTTCTCAGAACGTTGGCTAACATTCCCTACAAGTTTGGTTAATGTTTTAAAGAAAACATTTGAATGTAATGCTCAAATAATGTTTTAAGGATGTTTTCTCATTTCATAATGTTTCTATAAGGTTAAATGTAAACTAAGATATAATGTTTTAACTGTAACATTTTGAGGATGTTTTTAGAGAATGTTTTCCTACACAGCAAAAACTCCAGTGTTAAATTAACTCTCCTGGGAGTTTATTTGACTCCACACTCAAAGGGTTAAAGTGTTAAAATATGAGTTAAATGAACACTGAAGAGTGTTAAAATTAATGAGATAGTTAAGTTATTAATTGTGTGATGATTAGGTATTATTGAAGACACCTGATGTTAACAAGCAGAATCACCGAAGGACAGGGGCGGACTTTACCATTAGGCAAAGGTCGGCAATTGCCTTGGGCCCCGAGCTACCTAGGGGCCCCCAAAATGTCCTATTACCTTAAATGCTTAAGTTTTTTTTTTTTTTTTTTTTTTTATATATTTCTAAAACTCCATTTGTGAAAAATGGCATCAAATCATTACTGTCGCAGACATGAGGGGGCCCCCCGCCTCACTACATTGGACTATTCCATTATCTCACTTACTGCGCATCTGCGAAAGTGACAAGGCTGTGCCAAAAAACTGACGGAGAAAAAGAAGTGATTGACAGACAGAGTGTACAGAGTAGTAGACAGAGTAAAAATGAAGCGAAGCTATAGAGCATCACAGTCCCGCCCACAGCCGGTGCCGGAAGTAAAAATTCAATACAATTTCTCCATTGACAGTTGGGGTATAAGCCATAAAAACGTAACCATACATGGTAGACTTAAAACCAGCTACGGCTGTACTAAGCGATTGTATATGCTCATATAACCGCCAAAAGTTCATGGGGCACTAACCTTGTTTTGAGATAAATGCCTTTTATTCGCGATGTCTTGGAGAAGTACTTCATTACCCACAATCCTAAACAATCCCACAATCCCACAGTGATGCATCTGATTGGTGGAGCTCGTGTAAACCCCGCGAAAGTTCGTGAAGACTCAAGATAAATATATATAAAAAAAAAAAAAAACTGTTGCGTTTTTTTGCACGGTATCACTGATGTGACATTTGAACCGAGGAGTCTTCATATATGGTATGAGTCATATCAAGCATTTTATGATGCCACTGTCAAAACAATATTTAGCTTAGGCATACCCAGAGCCATAGAGAGCTCTTCATGCATTTACTGAACATTTGTGTAATAATTCATGGCAAGTTAATAAACTGAATATGATGCACTTTCTGGTTTGCTGACCTTCACTTTTTAATTTTCACTTGTTGTTATTAAGAAAATACATTAAATGTTATTAAAATTAAGGATGAACTATAACTTCATGAATAAAATGAGCATGGACCACAAGTGGGAAATTGTTGAGGCATTTGTCAGCAACCTGCCCGTGGGCCGCTGAAACTGATGAGCAGAACGCCGCGCGGACCGCCAGATCTGCACCCGTGAGCCGCGGACCGCCAGCCATGCTTTCCAGTCTATTTACACAATTACTACTGAAAGAACTGCTATAAACGGCACAAGAAAAGTTCGCGTGGCTGTCGTCAGATTTTAAAGTCGCTCTAAAGGCTCTTTCGCGGTTGTGGCTTCAGTCAACTTCAGTGAGGCGCGGTGGTTTATGGGATGAGTAGTTCCTTCGCTCGGAAATGAAAATATGTACACAGTCTTGTACCTTTGACTTTTTTTGGATTTTCTCGCCGTTTTTTCACTCGAAATGATATGTTGTATGCCTATGAGTTCAGCCGTAGCTGGTTATCCTCAGACATGCTCTAAAACTCTTTAGATACGGATTTTCGAAAACGTCAATGGGAAAAATGAATGGGAAATTTACTTCCGGCACCGAAGCGCTCTCGGGCTGTGGGCGGGACTGTGATGCTCTATAGCTACCCAAGCGGTGCTGAATAAAGGAGGAAGCGGGAGGAAAGCAAAAAGTCCGTAAAGGTGCGCGGCGCGAAAGATAAACAACACGCAGTAACAGGAGGACTGGGAAATACACAAACAGAGCAAGACGAGTCTAAACGCGAAAATTTAAAGTTTCGAAGTTACCCAAGCGGCTCAAATAAAAGAAAAAAGTGAGAAGACGCTGATAAGTATTTGGGAACGCTGCCAAAGACGACAAACTTTTTTACGGCTACTGTTGGGGATAGGCTACAGATCAGGAACAACAACGTCCAACGCACAGAAAAATCATGAAGCAAAGAGGAGATCGACAGACAAAACTGAGCAGTTTACTTATGAATCATGATATTTAAAAAAATCTCAGCTCTCAGATTCTGTCAATTCTATTACGAAATTCAAACAATAAATACCGTTTTGCCGGTTTAATGTGACGTGACAGATTCCTAAATCGGCATGTGAACTGATCATCTAGCTAATAGTAAATAAACACGAATTAACAATGTTGAAAGATACAGTATAACTTATCGAAATGTATATTCCTCATTCATAATATCGATCAATAAGTGTTTTTCAACCGCGGAAAGAGGTAAAACAGCTGGAGAACAATCGTCACATAACATTTACCTCAGGAAAGCCATTTAATTGGCTAGAAAAAAAAGAGAGTATTTGGCTAAATATGTGTACTATATTACTTATTTTAACCTTAAATTATACCAGCTGATAGGGCTTTTTTTTTTTGAGAAAAAGTAACGTATCTTGTGAAACGAAATGGTGAAATTTGTCAAGCAAAAAAAAAACAAAAAAAACATAGCTTACCAGAAATTGTACCATGTAAACATTGTAACATGTTTCTGTTTGGGGGTAAAGAAGTGTATGCAGGGTTTAAGGGGACGTTTTTTCTCCTCTCTAATCTTTACTTCCTCGTAGATTAGCTTTACCTGCCTATCCACCATTCAGTCGGTACATATTTTTTTCGTTCTCTTTTAAAGATTGGATGGGGAGAGGCCCATAGCCTACCTACCTTCGCCTTGGGCCCCCGATTTGCTAAATCCGCCATTGCCGAAGGAGAAAATCTAATTTCAAGTTACCATTATTGTACAAAATTCCCTGCCTCACGCATGCGCAGACTTGACTGATGCATGCGCAGAAAGTTTCATTCGGCAGCATCCAGTACAAAAGTTATACGGAGTTTCCTGGCATTGTTTATTTTCTTTCTAAAAGTCTTTTCCCTTGTGTGGTATTGCTGTGCGTTCATAACTATGTAAGTAGAAACATTTAATGTCATTGTAGACGTGTTTCATAGAGTGTCAGAGCGTGATTCAGTTTATTTTACCTCAGAAATATTATTGTCAGTATACATCGAGCACAGCGCTCACGCGTGTACGAGTCATCCTGTTGTGTTTTGTCGGCGATGTTTGTTCGTTCGGGAGGGGGAGTTGCTTGTCGTATGTTGATTAAAACATTTATCGATGCCTTATCGGCGTATTAGTTATGTGATAACGAGCGCACGGGAGTGCTAGAGCAGAGCACACACATTTGTAATATGACACCTCTTGATAGCTGCAGCGGCAGATCGATCTGTTTAATGCAGCTGCATTTAGAATACATATATTGTAATAAGCTCTGGTTTGCTGATACTTCATGTAACTTAAACTTATCTGTTTATATTCTGTCATGTCATATTATCATGTATACTTATCATCCTTATTTTGTTCTCACAGAAACCACTTTGATACATATATCCACACAAAACCTGCAATTGTATGACCTAATAAACGTTGAAGATGGACAAGTTAACTCTGGAGTAGCTGCAGTTCTTTCTGACAGAAGAATTAGGCCAGTTGAGGTCCAGCCATCTCACTGCGTGCAAAATATCCCACAATTATGGTGATCAGTGTTTGCTTTAGTTGGGCTCTTGACCCTTAAATTATTAACTTTAGATTTTGTTTGGCTGTTGTATCTGAGTTATAACAGTCAGATGAACAAAGAGAAAAGGTGATCAGGTGGTGTTGGTTATGTTTTGACATAATCATCAATTGACCTGAATCGCTAAACTTTTAGTCATTAAGCAGACGCTTTTATTCAAAGCGACTTACAGAGGACTAACGTTTAGAGAGTTAGGTTTGCCTTGTTGATTATAGCAGCCCATTGATTTTATAGCATATGATTTGTAGCATTTTCTACAGAATCAAAAATATTTCTTAAAAGTTCTGTTCAAAAGATTTTGATTTTTTTTTTTATTTAGACACACTGACATCAATAATCAGCCTGTGAATCTCAACAATGGTGACAATAATAAAGCATGTTGCAGTGCATTCTGGGTGCCACCAATCAAAACTCATTAATGGCTCCCATCATGCATTGCAGTATGAATAAATTATGATCTGGATTGCCTTATTTATTTCGTTTGCCACCATTGTTGAGATTCATGCATTCAATCTTGATGTCTGTTTCTGCCTTTTTTTTATTTTTTATTTTTTTAATCAAAACAACTTTTAAGAAATACGTTGGATTATATTAAATTCTGGATCTCATTTTTTTTAGAATCACAGTGATGCTGTAATCAACCATATAAATCTAAGTCAGAGATTAGACTCTAAATGAGTTTTGTTATTCAGGTCAAGTAATGATTATGTCAAAACATAACCAACAACATCTGATCACTTTTTCTTTTTGTTCATCTGGCAGTTATAACGTGTAAGCGTGTCCTTACAACAGCCAAACAAAATCTTAAGTAAAAAATGTAAGGGTCAAGAGCCCAAATAAAACAAACACTGATCTCCATAATGGTAACTTAAAAATAGTGATTTTCTCCTTCAGTGATTCTGCTTGTTAACATCAGGTATCTTCAATAATGATCAATCATCACTCAATTAATCCCTTAATTATCTCATTAACTTTTATCGCTTGAGTTTTTGCTTTGTACGTTTTAGGAGAACATTCTGGGAACCAAAATAAAACTACCCGCTGAAAACATTATTAGAACTTCATGGTAATGTTCTCAGAACGTTTTTAGAACAAAAGATTTCTAGCTGGGGATGTAAAATCAGACTTTTAGAGACAGAGGGAGAAACAAGCAGTCCAGTAATACCAAGACAGAGAACAACAGAGAGAGGAAAGGTAAGAATCAGTCAGTCAGTCAGAATTGGTTAGTTTTGAGCTACAGAGGTAGTGAGCTAATAATAAGAAACTTTTCTGAATTTATTGCATGCCTATTTTTTCCATTGTGTATTTAAATATTATGTTTAAATATGTATTTTTTAAAATGTCTTTTTTTCTCCAGGCAGGTGACAAGCTAGATGCAGCAGGGCCTAGGGTCCTACCAGACAAACCAGTGGAGCCAGTGACCGAGCCAGTGACCGAGCCAGTGACCGAGGCAGTGGAGCCAGGGACCGCACCAGTGGAGCCAGTGACCGAGCCAGTGGAGCCAGTGACCGAGCCAGTGACCGAGGCAGTGGAGACAGGGAACCAACCCAGTGGAGCCAGTGACCGAGCCAGTGACCGAGGCAGTGGAGCCAGGGACCGAGCCAGTGGAGCCAGTGACCGAGCCAGTGACCGAGCCAGTGACTGCACCTACCAGTTTACAAATTACAGAGCTGGGGGCTACTCAGAAAAGAAGAAACAGGAGACATGTTTCAAATCCTTCAACATGGAAAGCATGTACCCGCAAGAAACTTTATCAGGAGGGCAAGGAACATGTCAACTCTGCAAATGAAAAGGCTTCTGCCAAACAAATGAGAACTTTGAAGAACTGTAGTATGTCATGTAAATACAAATGTGCAAAGAAAGTAGCCCCAGCTGAAAGGGAGAAATGCTTTACACAGTTCTGCCAGTTGAGTCAAAACAGGAAATATGACCTTATAGCCATGACTACAGACTGCACAGAAAAAGAAAGACAAACCTGTGATGAACCACACAGAAAGCGTACCTACTCATTTAAGTACTATCTAAACCTAGAGGGTGAAAAGGTGAAAGTCTGTAAGCAGTTTTATCTGGGCACACTTGCATCAGCCAGAAACCTGTGTATAATACACACATGAAGAAAAATCAGACGACTAGCATGCCAAAATCAGATGCAAGGGGAAAGCATGCAAAAAAATGCATAGATGAAAATCAGAAAGAGCAGGTAAAGGCACACATCAGTTCATTTCCTGTTGTTGAGTCACATTACTGTCGTGCCAGCACAGAAAGACAGTACCTTGAACCGGTACTCAATGTTTCAAGGATGTATGATCTCTACAGACTTAAATGCAACGAGAATGGAAATACACCTGTGAAAGAATCTTATTACCGATTCATATTCAACACAGAGTTCAACCTTAGCTTTCAAATGATTGTGAAATAATGATTATGTTAAAACACAACCAACACCATCAGATCACCTTTTCTCTTTGTTCATCTGGCTGTTATAACTCAGGTACAGCAGCCAAACAAAATCTAAAGTCAATGATTTAAGGTCAAGAGCCCAACTAAAACAAACACTGATTGCCATAATGGTGACGGATTTAAATGACGGTTTTCTCCTTCAGTGATTCTGCTTGTTAACATCAGGTGTCTTCAATGTTGGCAATAAAAAAAAATTGTTGTAAATTTGACATTTTAAATGGTTAACTTTTAAGGAATTAATTTGATTAAATATTACTCAATTTGTTCAATTTAATTTATAATCTAATTTGTTAAATTTAATTAATATTGCTTGTAATCTGTTGCCACAATTTTATTGATTAGATATAGCGTATTCTATTTTACAGTGTACATCCATCTTACCCAGACCAAGGGTACTCTCCAAACAGAGCATCATCCCAGAGGCGAAGATGAGTGACATTAAGTCCATGTTTAAATTCATGCCACTAGCAGATTATAATACCACTAGTATTATAAGTCTGTGCTTTAAAAAATGAGACACAGAGAGTATTATAGTTCTGTGTTTTAAAAAATGAGTCTGACATTTTTTGTGATTATAGTCAGTGAATCATTTTTCAATGATTATTAAACTTTATGAATTAATTTGCTGAAGCATGTCTGTTTTATTGCAGTTTTTAAAGTCTTAAAATGTCTTAATTTTTACAATATTAAGCCTTAAAGGTCAAATAGTCAACAATTTAATTGATGGGGTCTTAATTACAACAATAAACGTTAACGTCATATTTCAGCCATACTGATGTCTAGAGAGAAAGCCATTTTACTTGGCCCACTTTAGGTGGAATAAAGTCCTGCTCAGATGTATTACAGTAGCTGCTTTCTGTCTAAACAAAAGAAAGATTAAAGTAACAATTTATGCAATAATGTGTTTAATTACCCACCAAATTGGTACCAAAAATTAACTTCTGCACTGGACAAAATACTTAGACCTACCTTGCTTGGTAGGTCCTAAATGCATGGAAGTGCTAAAAATAAAATTTTACTTTCTAACACATGTTGAGACAATGTTACAACATTAATTTTATATTTAATGTTCAAATAATGTTTTGGCAGATAGAACCTTATAATTCAAAGCGAAAAGTGTTTTTTTTTTTTTTTTTTTTTTTAATTAGAAGGTTCTATCTGCATTTGACCCATTCCAAAAATCCCCATTTACAAATTTGAGAGGATTTTGATATTGTATATTTAGAATACATTTAGGGTCCCTGTCATTTTCATGTTTGAAAGAAACTTGTTCCCCATTTAAATTTTCCTATATGTAATGCAAAAACTTTGAAGCTCAATATCTCAAAACTGCTCAGAACGCAGATAGAACCTTTACAATCTCCCTCGATCTGGGGCACCATGCAAGATCTCACCTCGTGGGGCATCAATGATCATGTTGCTACGAACAGTTTTCTGTTGGTTTTTGGCCTTGTACGAGTGAGATCAAGCAGTTTCTGCAGTATTTTATAGTGTACAGCAAAATAGTTTTATAATCAAACTTTTTATTCTAAAACTATTTTGCTGTACACTACAAATACTGCAAATACCCCCCCACCCCCCCCCCCCCCCACACACACACACACACACACACACACACACACACACACACACACTTACTTAAACAGAACTATAATGTCAATCTCTCCCACTAAAGTTAGTTCATGTATCAGCAGAGGCATTTCCTAAACTTTTATTTAGAGCAAAAAGTCAATAAATATGAACTCCCTCCCCCCATCTAAACTATCCCTCATGTACACACAGTGTAACAGATGGTGTCTCTTACCAGAAGCTGCTGGAGCCGTCGCCACCTTCACTGGATCTGACCGATCACAAGTCCATGAAAACACTTCACAGATGTGATGGTTTGCAATGGTTTATAGTGCCATCATATCTGCATAAAACACATCTTTTTGTTCAGCTTGAGCTTCAGTTCTGTTCTCCTACTCCCTGTTGCAGTTACATCATCGACTTCCTGTTATTTTCCAGTGAAAGATTCTTGCACAATATATTCTCCTTACTATTTTTTAGTAGTCTACAAAAGGTCCTTGACTGGTACACTCTAAAAAGAGATGTGTTAAAAAACAACACACAAGATGTGTTGATGGAATTTGATACATGTTGTGTATATTTTTAACACACAATGTGTGTTAAAATGTAACTCTGGATAGAATAGCACTGGGTGGAGGAGAGTTTGTTTTTATTAAAAAAAAAAAAAAAAGGTATATTGTATATGGTACCCCATAAAATGCTCTAAAATAAATAAAGCAATACATTCAAATAAATAAATTAAAACATAATTCATGAAAACTTAAAGATTAACAGGTGGGGTTTTTTTCAGCCAATCACACCATGCCTCTTTTTCAATGTCTTTTTCAAATGCTGCTTTCACTTGTTATTAATAACCAGATTAACTTTATTTCTGTCAGACTCTACAGAAGCTCTTATTGAGAATTAACAGGTTTTGGTGTTGACAATTCATTGAATGTTTCATTTAAAGTCACCAGAATCGTGATTAGTGTCAGCTTTATTTGGGCTCTTGACCCTTGACTCTTTAACATTAGTTTTCTCTGATTGCTGTAAATGTATATTTATTTTAACACATTTGAAACAGCAAAAATACACACGAGAAAAATATGCTCAGATGATAATATTATCATCATGGACATGTAAGATTGTTCAGCAGGAGCTCAGAAAGAGTTTAATATTTGAAAGATGAGTGTAATACATAAAAGATTAGCATAATGCAATTAGCCTAAAATTAATTTTTAAATACACAGGTCGTACAGAATCTTACAGTCTAAGGTATCAAACAGACATCAAGAATCAGCGTATGAATCTCAACAATGGTGACAAACGAAATGCTTCATGCCGCAATGCATGCTGGGTGCCACCATAGTGCAAATCTCATCCATGACTCCCAGCATGCATTGCTGCATGAAGCTTTTTGTTTGTCACCATTGTTGAGATTCATACGCTGATTCTTGATGTCTGTGTTTGACTAATTTCTGCTGCAGATGCAAATTTTCAGAAAACATTTATTTTTTTATTCTGCACTGCTGGATAGCATGATGTCGTGTCACAGGATAATTATAACTAACAGCACATAAATAAATTAAATGAAAACCATCCATATACTCATAAACTTGATCAGATCAGCACTTGTTGATTACAACATCATCAAGAAACATCTGATCATATTTTAACTCGCCATAACAAATGTATTTTATTAAAATACAGTTAAAGCAGCCAGAGAAAAACTAAAAGAAGAGTAAAGGGTCAAGAGCTCAAATAAAGGAGCCATTAATCACGATTCTGGTGACTTCAAATAAAACATTCAATGAAACATCACCATCTAAAACTCAGTTAATTCTCAATAAGAGCTTGTCTATGTAGATTCATGATGTCTAAAACATCCAAATGTTCAAACAAACTCTTTATTAAACGTCACTGGACTACATAAACACAAGTTAACAATACGTTTCAGTTTTCATCCAAACACTCAGTTGTAAAAACACAGGAAGTAACTCTGGCAAATACACACCGACTACAGTCACATGTGACACATATCTGACACAAGTTGTGTAACTATAACACATTAGTGTGTAAAAGGTTTCAACACACTTCTGTGTAAGAGGAATAACACATTAGTTGTGTTAAAGGTAACACAAAATGTGTAGTCCTTATAAACACAGAGATCGACACAGGTTGTGTGTTAAATTCTACACAACATGTGTTGTCCCTGAGCACACACACTACATGTGTTAAAATCTACACAACATGTGTCATTTTTATCACATCTCTTTTTACAGGGTGTGTTGTTTTCAACTCATCATTTTGAGCGCTGACACTCACCATCACTGTGAATGGTATGCAGTGTTTGCTATGTTCTCAAACAAACAGGCCAGTGAAAATACAAGTTATTAATATACAATATTTTGTCAGTTGCTACATTTTAATTAAATTCAAAGTGCAAACTCGGTGAACTGTTATCTCTTCATGAACTTTTGTCAAAAGCAGCATTATCAGTTAGGGGTTGAAGTGTGAATAACTGAATAATGTCCAGTACAGTGAGTCTGTCCAGTCATTGAGCTTGAAATATTGTGTTGTACTTTGTGTGCACATGCATTCTGTACTCGACTATTGATTAAACGGTTAATATTTTTGCATCTGCCGCTTTCGCTTTATTTTTTAAAATGACACAATTTGTGTGTTAAAATGACTTACACAGTGAATGAGTTAAAATTAACACAAAACTAGTAGTCCTGGAGCTCACCCACGGATGTGTCAAAATTTAACACAGGTTGTGTCATTTTTAACACATTCTTTCTAAGAGTGTAGTCGAGAGCAAGAACGATCACGAGACATTCAGCACAAATGAACCGAGAAACAGCAAGAGTTTGTTCAATAGACTTTATTAATTCTGTCAGTAATAATCTCCCATAGATGCTGAACAGACTTATTCCACTAACAGTCACATGATCAGATCAATAAAGCCTGTATGAAAGCGTGTCGATCGTCTGAAACCCCTCCAGTAGTCGGACAGACAGAAGCGAATCAGCACAGAACCGCATTCACACTGACATCAGTTTGATTCAGATTCATGGTTAAAGAGTTTCTCTGGCAGTGCAGCTCTGATCTGAGTTCAGATCATTAATGCTTGTCTGTTTCACATGGGCTAAATATACAAATCTTTAATCAATAATAGTTTCAAAAGGAAGCAGAAAGACATTAAATCACCAACAATTCTCTTATTAGACTATAAAGTATCCCCAAATAAAGCATTTATATTTAATCAAAACAAATGGATTTTATATGTGTGGAAACAATTTCTGACTTTATATTATCAAAACGTATCAAGTTTGTGTTAAATATCGAAATAATCTGCCACTGCAGTGTCCAAAATACCTTCATCTGAGACACAAACCTACTTTGACTCCGCCCACTCAACAGACTCCACCCACTCTGGTTAACCTGGCAAAGAAGACTCCGCCCACTTAGGCCACTCCCACTCACTATTAACTCTCCCACTGATGACTCCACCCATTATACTTGACCACACCCCCTCGGGCTACCCTTACAGGCATGACCCCCACCCAATCAGATAACTCCTCCCACTCCTTACCAACTTACCAACCCCATTAATCTGACCCCGCCCACCTGACCCCTCCCATGGCCCCTCCCCCTTAACCCCAGTACAGAGCTACAGCACTTAACACACACACACATTACCAGCAGTGGATCTAACGCAGAGCCTCCTCAATCAAACAGAGTTGAACACAGAAGTGTTCAGAGACTCGTTGTGAATCCTGTAAACCTGTCGAGGCCCGTGAGAGATCCAGCACAGGCTCCCTGATTGAGTGTGAGCTTCTCCCGCCTCTATAACTCGCTGCGAGAGCGAGAGATGCGCGGGCCCTTGCGGATCTCTTTCCTCTTCTCCTCCTTCCTCCTCCTCTTCTCTTCCTCACGCAGAATCTTCTGGAAGGCTTCGGCCGTGTGCAGCACCTGAAACACACACAGACTCACTTCAGCACAACACAGTCACACTGTAGTTCACACATGAACAAACATGTACACTGTAGAACGATCAAGTAGAAACCAAAGCAAAACAGTCACTAAAAATCTAATGGTAATTATTATTAAGGTTTATTGATTGATAATTTCACAGGAGAATAGTAGAGTAATAGAAGTCTTTAAACACAATCTGAGTTTATCTTATTGACTGATGAACAACATCTGAAGCTCTGCTGACTCCTACTGGCTCCATCTACACACTACAGCCCATCAAATACACTGACTTTGTCCAATAAACACTTTAATATTTTAAGATGAGTGAATAAAGTGCATTAAAACTCATTGTAGTCCGCTGATCAGTTAGATTTTATCAATTTAATTTAAAATTAGTAAGTTCAGAGTGTTCATGTTTTCATACATTTGATTTTTTTTTTGTTATCTAAAATGTTGTTTTTTAGTTAGATATTTTTATTAATTGAATTTAAAATGAGTATATTAAGGACTATTTTTTTTAATCAAATATTGTAAATTGTAAATTGAGAATGTTTTTTTTTTTCATATTTAGAATTTATATATATAATATGTTCATGTTTTCAAATATTTATGTAAAATGAGAAAAAGTTTTTTAGATTTTTTTTTTTAATGAAAATACATTTTTAGCCATAAATGAACTGAAATATAAAATGTAATTTTTATTTAAAATGTTTTATTTTGTGATTAACTGTTTTGATTTTATTATAATTTAATTTAAAACGAGCAAGTTCAGACTGTGGGCCAGATGTATTTGCGAACGCAGCGTTAATGGCCAAGACGCAGAAAGCGCTTGATGTGAAACCGCAGTGTGTGTGTTATGTACCAAACCTGCAGTTCATCAGGTAATCAGCGCCTGTCCCCACCCACTATACCGTAAATTGCGCATATTTAAAAGCGCAATTGAATGGGCCTCCTCCTCTCTTTCCATCATGGATCAGCCACCAAGTCAGGCAAAACAGCGAAAACAAAAATTTAGCGATAACGGATCTGCTTGTTCATGAGGTAACAGCAAATTTAAACATCATACAAGGCTGGAATTCCACACCCACACAAAAAATTCTGGACCGAAATCACAACAAAAAAAAAATCACTCATTTCAATTTCATAATTTTTCGTTTTCACTCAACTGAAAAAGTGTGGCAAAAATCTTTTCAGCTCGTCTCCTTAGCCTATGTGTTCGTCTTGCTCGGATTACTGCTGCCATTTCACCAGGAGGCATATTCCAGGAAACCCGCTTCCTAAGTTACACCTGCTTTTAAGAGGCGGAGAATTTTCAGCACAAAATAGAGGCGTGCTTTCACTGTTTTTTTCTGTACATAATGCGGAATACATAATTAGGCGCAGTTTACGCTTCCCCTCCCATCTCTTTATGTGACACTCCCACTTTCCCCTTGACCATCCCATGAATGCATATGTCCCGTTCGTACATACCTCGCCATGGTTTTATGCACACTTTGTGAAAAAAAAATGCGCCTGAAGTGGGCGCAAAAGCGTTAGTACATCTGGCCCTGAGTGTTTTCAAAAATTTAAGTAAACTGAATTTTTTAGTGCATTTAAAAAAATAATTCAGTTTTTGAGTAGCTGGTTAGATTATGTTATTAATTTATTTAAATCAAGTTTAGACTGTAAATGTTTTCAAATATTTGAGTAAAGTGGGAAACAAGTTTTTAGAATATTTTTAAAAATGAAATTTGCTGAAATTAAATTGAGTTCAATTTGAGCCATTAATGACCTGCGATTTATAATGTAAAATTATTAAGAAAAACAACAGTATTACATTTAATGTACAGTACGGTGACTGAAAAACACATTGGTTAACCCCCGATTTCATTATTAACAAAATCCAGTGGACATAAACATGACAATCACATCAACACTATAACATATCATTATTATTAGATTATTATAATATATAATATCCATCTATATGTGTGTGTGTGTGTGTGAGACTCACGTCGTCTCGTTCAGTGCGATACGGGTTGAGGAAGTCAGCAGATTTCTCGGTGATGCCCAGTTCCTGTGACATCTGAAGCAAACACACACATACAAGTAAAACTCATTTACTCTGAATAATGTCATCATGCTGCTATTTCCCATGATGCCGAGCACTGACCAGCGTGAGCACGTGCTGATGCGCTCCTCCGCTGAAGACGCCGGTCTGGTTGCAGAAGCGCAGGCCCCAGCGCAGCAGAGCGCTCCAGTCCGCGTGACGCTCGTAGTAATGATGAACGATGCGCGGGAACCGCAGAGCCACGTCCCCGAAGAACGCCGTGTTCTCCACCACGTGAGAGTACGCTAGAGAAAACACACACACACTCAACTCGGTCAAATACTATTATTATAAATCTCCACCACGTGAGAGTACGCTAGAAACACACACACACACACACACACACACACACACACACACTCAACGTGGTCAAATATTATTAGAAATCTCCACCACGTGAGTGTACGCTAGAAACACACACACACACACAAACACACACACACACACACACACACACACACACACACACACACACACACACAGTTTCACATCAGTGTTGAAAACAGTTATTTACATTTTTATTTCAGGATTCTTTGATGAATGGAAAGTTCACAAGAACTGCATTTATTTGAAATATAAGCTTTTGTAACATTATAAAATGTCTTTACTTTAACTTTTGATCAGTTTAATTCATCCTTGATGAATAAAAGTATTAATTTCTTTAATTTCTTTCCCCCAAAAAATTAAATAAATTCGTACTGATCCCAAACTTTTGAACGAGAGTGTTTAATGTTACAAAAGCTTATTTTTCAGATAAATACTGTTCTTTTGAACTTTATATTCATCAAAGAATCCTGAAATAAAAGTGTAAATAACTGTTTTCAACACTGATAATAATAAGAAATGTTTCTTGAGCATCAAATCATCATATTAGAATGATTTCTGAAGGATCATGTGACACTGAAGACTGGAGTAATGATGCTGAAAACACAGCTTTGATCACAGGAATAGATTATATAATTAATTATTATTAAATAATTATATTAATATTATATATGTTTTACACTGGAATAATGTTTCACTGTTTTTACTGTGTTTTTGATCAGATAAATGCATAAGAGAGTCTTTTGTCCAGTGATGTGTCTATATAGTTGATATTTAATCTCAATATTTCATTTACATGTATTCATCATAAGAACACAGCAGTTCTTGTGTTTATCAACTGATAGATGTCAATCTATAATGAAATTAAACCGTATATTGATGAATATGATAATGTCTTTGAGCTGATTTGGGGACTTTAGCTCAGCAAATACTGATATATGAGTGTAATCACATTCAGCTTGTTTTTGATTGATGTTTTTCCTGTTTATTCCTGACCAGCATGAAGCGCTACACAAATAAATGACATGATTTCAGAGGGTGTGTGTGTGTGTGTTTTGAGTGTTCAGTGTAAAGTGATGAGTGATAATCGAGTGTATTATCAGTAAGAGTCTCTTCACCTTCTTTGATTTTGTCGTCGAGTGGAAACGGATCGTCCGGCTGCATGTTAGCAGCGATAAGAACAGCTCTGGAGTCCTCCAGCACCTGCACACACACACACACAGAGAGATCAGACTCGATCAGGCACTCTATATCAGACTGAGGCGCTCTCTCTCTCTCTCACACACACACACACACACACACATACACGATCTTTATCAGACTGAGGCTCTCACACACACACACACACACTCACACAAACACAGAGATCAGACTGGATCAGACGCTCTTCATCAGACTGAGGCTCACACACACACACACACACACACACACCTTGAAGAGGCCCTTCAGCATGATGTCGATGATCTTGTACTGCTGGTTGATGTCGTTGAGCTCCACCAGGTTCTTCAGAGCCTTCAGCTGATCTTTCCTCTTGGTCTCGAACAGACGCTTATCTGAGGGAGACGTTCAGGACAACAAACCACACACACTCACACACTCAAACACACACACACACACACACACACACACTCACTGGTGTGAGTGAGGAGGATACAGATCTCCAGGTTGGAGTCGTGTCGATGTCTCGGTGTGTCCGAGTCAGAGCCGAGGGCCGCCGGAGCCGCCAGCAGCAGCAGAGCGCAAACACTCAACATGACCACTAGAGGGAGACACACACACACACACACCAGAACAATCACAGAAATAGTGAGACATAAACTCGGAATTGCGTGAAAAACTCAAAATATTGAGATATAAATTTAGAATTGTGAGGGGAAAAAACAGCAGAAAAAATCTTTCATTCTGTACAGTTACAAGAACACTGATGTGCTGGACTATATAAGCTTGTTTTCGCCATGAAATAAAACATTGAAAAAGGTAATCGCAACTTTTTCCTCACAATTTTGACTTTTTCTCGCAATTCCGAGTTTATATCCCACAATTCTGAGAAGAAAAGTTGGAATTGCGAGATAAAAAGATGCAATTGTCTTCGATATATTTTTACTATTTATTGTCGCAATTCAAAGTTTATATCACATTGAACTGTGAGATATGAGCTCACAATTGCTAGAAGAAGAAAAAATCTGAATTGCGAAATCTAAATTCAGAATTGCGAGAAAAAGTCAAAATTGAGAGATATTAATTCGGAATTGTGGAAAAAAAAGTCAGAATTGTGAGATATGAACTCGGAATTGCGAGAAAAAAGTAAAAATTGTGAGATATTTAACTAGCCTAGATGTGAGAAAAAGAAAAGTCAAAATTGTGAGGTAAACTCGTTAATTGCATGAAAAACTCAAAATAGTGAGATATAAACTTCAAACTGTGAGGAAAAAAGTCAGAATTGAGAGATAACTCGGAAAAAAAGTGAATGGCGAGAAAAAAGTCAAAATTGTGAGAGAGAAAAAATCAGCAGAAACAAGCTTTCATACTGTACAGTTACAAGAAGACAAAATATTATATAAAACAAAAATAATAATGTAATCAATAATTAAAATTGGATATAGCCTAAACATCAAAATACAAATGCATCTTTTCACAACATAATGACCATTATAAAAGAGTTTGAATAACTCAAATCTTCTCTAAAATTAAAATAAGTATTGAACCTTTCAATAAATAAAATTAATAAATAATATATGATTTCAAATTTAACATCAGACTAAAGTGGAAACGTGAGAAAACTGAGATATAAACAAACCAGAGTTTTCCACTCCTGGCTAATTAATGGTGATTTCTAGATTGAATGCTCGAGTTCCTGTTTATTTGGGCCCGGAAACACTGAAACATCCATTTTCTGTGAAGCTCTTTTAAAACATTATGTATTGTGAAAAGTGCGATACTAATAAACTTCAGATGAATTGACACTAAACCAGTGAAAGATGATAATCCAAACCTGTGTTACTTTCTTTCTTTCTTCTGTCGAACACACAACATATTATGAGAAACATGTTTTTGGTAGGGATGCACAGTGTTTTTTTTTTTTTTTTTTTTTGTGTGCCGATATCAATTTGAACAAACAATCCGATACCGATATTTGTCACTTTCTCTCTTATTTGAATTTTTTTCATTAAAATGGACAGTGTTTTGATCACGTTTTAAATGAGCAAAGGTATACAGTGGTAGTACTAGTTAATTTATTGCTGTATCATCAAATAATTTCTAATGAACATGGATTGGATCCATTTAATTCAGCAGGCAAACATACATAAATGAATACAACAGAACAGGATACAAGCACATAAACAGTGCTTTTTATGGTTGGGTTTAAAAGTAGTTTTCAGGTACGGAAATAAAGTAAACTAATGTAAAATAACTCTGCATATAATTAAATGCGCCACATTAATCCTTATTAAAGTTATTAAGTCAAGAGTAGTGAGTGATTTTCTTTGGACGTGTGTGAATTTCTCACAGTGAGTAGAATTGAGTTCAGTTTTCTTGCGCTTGAATATTTAAGTTCACAAGGCTTAAAACCTCAAAGGATACATGCCGCATTTCGTACAGATTTCATTTAGTTTTGGCAAGTATTTAATTATTTTACCCAAAGAAAAACATTGGATTGTGAAATTCAATGAGATATTATACAGCTCAGTGCCTTCACACAGTTAATAATGAACCGTCGGTTTGTCATATCGGCCTATTTTCATGCTATATAGCCGATGGCTATGAATTGATCAAAAACAAATCAGCCGATACATCGGTGCATCTCTAATGATTTTGTCCATATAATGAAGGGTTCAAAGTTGTTTGATCCCCAATGCTCTTCAGAATATCTTCTTCAGCGTTCAGCAGAAGAGAGTCGCCATGCAGGCTGGAAATGGCACGAGGAATGACCCATTTCTGGGTTATGCGATCCTTAAATAAATTACTTGACTGGAAGCTTCAAGGCAAAATCCTTGTGAGTGTAATAATCATATCAGGGGATGAATCTCGTTCTGATGATTGTTATATGATACACACACGGTTCAGACAGTCTAAAGTGTGTATTTGTGTTGTTTAGACGTGATGCTCCAGCATCTGCTTCAGACCGACTGAAACTATAAACCCAGAGGGATTTGTGTTTAATATTTCATGTTTGCTCAGAACCAAACCCACAGTTCTACTTCCTGTCCGGAGACACAGAGCTCAAACCAGACTAGTTATTAATCAATAACCACTTTGATACAACACATTTAATAATTATAAACACTATTATTTTACAATTATTAATAGTAAAAAATATTATTAACAACCAATATACTGATTATTTTTCAGTCAGTCAGATAATGTAACCCCTCCTCATAGCAGCAAGGGTTAACCAGTCCAGTCTGTCAACTATAGTGTCTAATATCATAGAAATAATTCATACAAAGAGTTTCCAGCATCATAATTCACATGGAAATACTGCAGTACTGAATGATTACCATATTAATTTACCCTGGTATTCAAACAGCACCATATGGTATTTGATTCAACCATCATCACCATTAGCAACTGAACTGACATTAAACATGATCTGTAAAATACAGTAT
The DNA here is from genome assembly GCF_949319135.1 of Squalius cephalus. Lineage (NCBI taxonomy): Eukaryota > Metazoa > Chordata > Actinopteri > Cypriniformes > Leuciscidae > Squalius > Squalius cephalus. The sequence continues at coordinate 18,032,907 of NC_137122.1, forward strand.
ATAAATCACGAGAGTATATTACAGAATAGAGAGCGCATCCCTACGTCGCGTCATAATCAGTGCAGATGTTGCAGCGGTGATCGCGTGCGTGATGCGGATCGCACTCACCTTCACCTTCAACGCGAAGCGCGCGCGATCATCGGCGAAACGCGTCGATCCTCCGCCGATTCAAACGCTCGTGTTGCGATGCGAGAGTCGCGTGCGATCGGGTCATTCACATGCCGCGCGCGTCCTCCAGTCCGCTGTTGCCACGCGATTTCCGCACGGAGCGATTAGAGCGACGCACCGCACGCACGCTGACGTCAGCCTCGCGTCATCACGATCGATCATCGATAGCGTTTGATAGGCGTTAATTCTTCAGACGCGGCAGATGAAAACATGTCAATACTGATATTGATCAACACGAGACACAGATTACAACAGAAACATCTGTGAAATAATTTTTATATGATTACAAAATTAATCAATAACCAGTTTTGCTACTCACAAAATATAAAACGAGTATAGTTATTTTTAACAATAATAATAATGAATATTAATCAATAACCATTTTTGCTACCACTCACAAAATACAAAAACTTGTTTAGTTTAATAATGGATATTAATCAATAATCATTTTTGTTACCACATAAATTATAAAATGAGTAACTGATTGGCATTAATGTAAATAAGCATATGAACATATTTCAGTAGGACATCTCTTTCGTAGAAAAAGTAGTACAACTTTCCAGAGGTGTGTTATTGTGTTATGTGTTATTGTGTGTGTGTGTGTGTGTGTGTGTGTGTATCAGAGGTCCTGAGCACCGGCTGTGAGGTCTGACAGACAGACAGAGACCCGTCCAACCCGACTGACACACTCTGTGTTAAGGACACACACGGGTCAGAGGAATGTGTGTGTGTGAGTGTGTGTGTGTGTGTGTGTGTGTTTGTGTGTGTGTGTGTGTGTGTGTGTGTGTGTGTGTGTGTGAAGGATACAGCATGCGTCTGTTCGAGGCGTCAGAGGGAGGAAGAGGTTGGAGAGACTCCAGTAAAGCATCTATCCTCATCCTCAGATCATCAGGAGGAGAAACAGCACAACACTACACACACACACACACACACACACACACACACACACACACACACGCACACACATCAATGACAACATGACTGCTTTTCTGTATTTCTGATCAAATAAATATAATTAAAATCAAATATAATTAGATCAAAATAATAATATGTGTGTGTGTGTGTGTTGCACACCTGTGTGAGCATCGTGCTCAATGTGTGTTTGCTGTGGTCAGTGAGGTCCGTCACTCCTCGTCTCTCCACCTCCTCACACACCGACTCAACTTCTGACTTCCAGTGCGAGACACTGCCGCTGAAACGCACCAGCTGCGAACACACACACACGTCGATCAGTCAGCAGAACATGCATGTGTGTGTGTCTGTCTGTGTGTACATGTATAACTCTTTGTGAGGACCGTTTGATTACGTATGTGTGTGTGTGTGTGTGTAAGTGTGTGTGTGTGTGTGAGAGTGAGTGTGTGTGTGTGTGTGTGTGTGTGTGAGAGTGAGTGTGTGTGTGTGTGTGTGTGTGAGAGTATGTATGTGTGTGTGAGTGAGTGAGAGTGTGTGTGTGTGTGTGTGTGTGTGTGTGTGTGTGTGTGTGTGTGTGTGTGTGTGTGTGTGTGTGTGTGTGTGTGTGTGTGTGTGTGTGTGTGAGTGTGTTACCAGTGTGAGAAGCTGCAGTGCCGCAGGTCTCAGGCTCCCGTCACACGACAGTAAAGAGAAGAGCAGGAAACAAGTCCAGGGCTGATGAACCACCATGTGCTGCACTACACACACACACACACACACACACACATTTCTTCATATAAAGCAGCCATATTTAGCCTCTATATTTCCCTCACAGCACAAGGAATAATTCACAATATTATAAATGTGAATATAGTCAGTCAGCAGGACTTTGTAAATGTCAAACCAAATTTGTTTTTAAATTGAGTTTCCTTGTTTAGGCGCTATCCCAAAAAATGGCCAGCAGGTGAAACACACACACACACACACACACACACACACACACACACACACACACACGTGTTTTCCTGTCACCGATTAATACATTTCTGCCACAGTATCATCTCGGTTATCGTCGTAACACTCGTTTCCTGAATGACTGACGCGTTGCGATTTCACTTGGGAGCCAAATCCACATTGAGTGCTAAGAAACGGGCCAATGGACATCGGCGAGCGAGATTTGTATTTTGCTCTGACATAGATCGAATGCTTGGTCTTGCAAACTTTATTTAAAGGGGCCGCAAAGCAAACAAGCGTGTTGATCGTTATTTGTGCAGACTGACCACAAGAAGATTATAAGTTGACCTCATGGAATCTTTTAAATGTGAAAGTAAGAAATTGACAGATGGAAAGAACTGTCCTGTTAGTGTAGCCTTAATGCAATTGGTTAATTTGTCATTTAAAAAGTGTTGATTTGAGCAAATTAATTGCATTCCCACTGAAAAAACAAGCGTTCTAGCACGAAAATGTTGCCTATAAATAGTGTTGCGGGCCTTCTAATCAAATTCACATGATCAACCTCTCCTCTATTTTGCTTGGTGAACTAATGTGGTCAGAGCCAGGGTTTACAGGACTGCGTTCTCTGGAATCCTCTCAGACTTCTACATTCGGATTGGTTGCCGCCGAACCGCATCATAGCTCATTACCATAAAGCTGACCTGACTTCAACTCTCCTCGATTCCCACATCCCACTTCTCGCCCTCGGTGTGAACGCACAGGTTCAGTCAGTTACGTTCGACGTTAAGTCAAATGACTGATGCATTGGGGTCCCTATGGAAAGCTCCACAACTGCTGACCCTTCCCAGCGGCCCGTGTAAAGACCCGTTCACACCAAGAATGATAAATATAACGATAACTATAACAATAACTATATTTGCGTTCACACCAACGAACGATAACGGTCTGTATATTCTAAGCGCGTGCTGCGGTTTCAAAGTGTGTACAATGTTGAACAAACATGTTTTTGCTGTTCTTGTTGCATTTACACAGCTTTAAGTTCATAAAGTGTTTAGAGTGAAGCTAGTGTAATCGAGCTAATAATCTAACAGTGAATTTAGCTGACGTAGTCATATAGTGGAATAAAAACAACACCTAGTCTTTATCACTGCGGCTTTAAAGGAAGCAAGACAGTGTTGTGGAAATGAGTGCCGGATCCCTGAGGTAAAACTTCTCATTGTTTATTCAGAGGATATATACGATTGTTTTCCATATCCATATCCAAGGGGCTTTGACTTGTCAAACAGTGGTGGATTGTTCTGGACTTCGGCGATTAACTTAACCACAATGTCATCTGTCATTTTAAATGCGCGAGACCTTTAAATTCGAGTGGATTCTGATTGGGTGTCGGTGTTTTATTGTTCAACAGATGGAAAAAAAGTGATCCAAACTATATCGTTCCTCGTATCTTTATCATTATAGTTGTGGTGTGAACTCTCCTATTCTTTAAATGTTAATATGATGTTCCTGAAACATTATTTCAAACATTTTTCGAAAGAGTAATAAGAACACAAACTACAACTTTATTCAGATGATTACTTAGATGAACTTAAGATAAAAGACATTAACTCTCTCAAGATCTGATTAAACAACTCCACAAACAGCATTACCAGCTTCACTTATTACTAAACAGACTGACTTTATTTCTGTTACACATCTACAGAAGATCTTATTGAGATGTTGGTTTAGATGTTGATGTCTTATTGAAAATGTTTCGTTTAAGGTCACCATCATGGAGATCTGTGTTTGCTTTAGTTGGGCTCTTGACCCTTGACTTTCATTAAGTTTGTGTTTTATCAATAATCGCAGGTGTTTATGGAGAACATTTCTGCATTGATTGTACACGTTCCTCCAACGTAAAGAAAACTGGACATTTTTTTACATTCCCAGAATCAAAACTGAATATTTGGAGAATGTTCTTATAACAAAATTCTGTTAGCTGAGTAAACACGGCAAAAGTCAGATTTTCAAGAAATGTCACTTTTAACAGTAATAAAATGTAAGTTATACAAACAGTAATATACTGGCAATACTGTTGCTAGTAGTTTACCTTAAAAACAAAAAACAAAACTTCCTTACACTGCTTTGTTATTTGGATGATCTTCTGGTGTGCTCACGGGTTGAAGTTGGTGCCAAAGAAATGCTATTTCCTTTTTTTGAAGGAGCGTCAGGTTCCTCGGCCATGTTGTGAATGAACATGGAGTCACGACTGATCCTGACAAAATTGCTGCCATTACAGCTGTCACCGAAAAGGATCTCATGATGGATGATGGGGCCTCACCTTCCCAAAGAAAGATCAAATCCTTTTTGGGTATGGTCATGTATTACCAACGGTTCATCCCCAACTGTTCCAGCATCGCCAAACCGCTCTTCACGTTAACCGTTGCAACCAAAGAGAAAAAGGGATTCTCAAGGGGTGGTGCTGTTTTTAGGAAACTCAGCTCGTCAGATTGGACTAAAAAATGTGTCCTATCCTTTGAACAGCTTAAGTCGGCTCTTGTGGACTCTGTAATGTTGGCGCACCCTGATTTCACCCGGCCATTTATCCTCTCTACAGATGCCTCCCTGGATGATATAGGAGCAGTATTGTCACAAGACCATGAAGCAGAGTCCAAGGCACGACCTGTTGCCTTTGCAAGTAAGGCTCTTACACAAGCTCAGTCCAACTACCCATCTTGAGTTTCTGGCGTTGAAATGGTCTGCCTGCGATAAATTTAGCCATTGGCTTAAGGGACATACTTTTACAGTCTGGACGGACAATAATCTGTTGACCTATATTTTTACGAAGCCAAAATTAGACGGGTACGAACAGAGGTGGGTAGCTAAGTTGGCCCCGTTCACCTTTGACATCCAGTACATACCTGGCACCAGGAATGTGGTTGCCGACGCTCTGAACCGTCAGCCGTTTGTTCCCAGTTTTGTGAGTCATAGATTAGTGGCAGAACCCTACAACCTTTTGCTTGAACAGTCTGAACAGATAAGGAAAGACACCGTACAGGATTCCTTTAGGCTCGGTGCAAATAGCCAATGTGTTGGAAATTCATTGGAGCAATGTTCCTTGTCTACTGATCAGGTCTCTGCTATCTTTGAAGCTCATGCAAAGTGGGATGTGGGAGCAGAGAGGAGAGTCCTTTCCTGGCTTGTTCAAGAGACCCATCGGATGATGCCTGCTGCACTCTAAAAAGAGATGTGTTAAAAATGACACATGTTGTGTCAGTTTTAACACATGTAGTGAGTGTGCTCAGGGACAACACATGTTGTGTAGATTTTAACACATGTTGTGTAGATTTTAACACATGTAGTGTGTGTGCTCAGGGACAACACATGTTGTGTCAAATTTAACACACAACCTGTGTCGATTCTTAACACATCTCTGTGTTTATAAGGACTACACATTTTTGTATTACCTTTAACACAACTAATGTGTTATTCCTCTTACACAGAAGTGTGTTGAAACCTTTTACACACTAATGTGTTATAGTTACACAACTTGTGTCAGATATGTGTCACATGTGACTGTAGTCGGTGTGTATTTGCCAGAGTTACTTCCTGTGTTTTTACAACTGAGTGTTTGGATGAAAACTGAAACGTATTGTTAACTTGTGTTTATGTAGTCCAGTGACGTTTAATAAAGAGTTTGTTTGAACATTTGGATGGTTTAGACATCATGAATCTACATAGACAAGCTCTTATTGAGAATTAAAGGGATACTCCACTGTAAAATGAAAATTCTGTCATCATATACTCATCCTCATGTTGTTTCAAAGCTGTATGAATTTCTTTCTTCTGCTGAACAGAAAGGAAGATATTTAGAAGAATATCAGTAACCAGACAGTTTTTGGGTCCCAATGACTTCCATAGTATATATTTTTTCCTACTATGGACGTCAATGAGACCAGAAACTGTCTGGTTAGTAACATTCTTCTAAATATCTTCTAAATATCTATGTTCATGCTGCAAAATCTTCATACTTCCACAACAAGATCAACAACTCCTCCAACACACGATTACTCTTCAAGACATTCAACTCTCTCCTCTGTCCACCTCCACCACCACCCGCCGCCTCCTTAACTGCTGACGATTTTGCGATCTTCTTCACCAACAAAACAACATCTATCAGCAGTCAGTTCTCAGCTCCACACACACAGGAACCCAGACCGACCCCTTCCACAGCCAACATCCCTCTGCCCTCCTTTTCTCCACTAACCGAGGAAGAAGTATCTACACTTCTCCTCTCCAGTCACCCTACCACCTGCCCTCTAGACCCCATCCCCTCACACCTTCTACAAGCCATCTCTCCCACACTTCTACCAGCACTCACACACATCATTAACTCATCCCTCCATACTGGCATTTTCCCTACAGCATTCAAGCAGGCTCGGGTTACTCCACTGCTTAAAAAACCAACGCTAAACACATCATTTGTAGAACATTACAGACCTATCTCTCTCCTACCATTCATTGCGAAGACACTTGAAAGAGCTGTTTTCAACCAAGTAACATCCTTTCTGTCTCTCAACAACCAGCTGGATGTCAACCAATCCGGCTTCAAGAAAGGGCATTCTACTGAGACTGCACTACTGTCAGTCACAGAAGCCCTACGGATCGCAAAAGCTGCTTCCAAATCCTCAGTCCTCATCCTCCTGGATCTGTCTGCTGCCTTCGACACTGTGAATCATCAAATCCTTCTGTCCAGCCTCTCAGCACTGGGCATCACAGGAACTTCACTCCACTGGTTTGAGTCCTATCTCACAGGTAGGTCCTTCAAGGTCGCATGGAGAGGCGAGGTATCCAGAGCACATCAACTGACCACAGGGGTTCCCCAGGGTTCAGTTCTTGGTCCCCTCCTCTTCTCCATCTACACCACATCACTGGGACACATCATACAAGCACACGGCTTCTCCTACCACTGCTATGCTGATGACACACAGCTCTTCCTCTCGTTTCAACCAGATGATCCCACAGTAGCTGCACGGATCTCAAGCTGCCTGGCAGACATCTCGACGTGGATGAAGGAACATCACCTGCAGCTCAACTTGGCAAAGACTGAGCTTCTCGTCCTCCCTGCCAATCCGTCTCTACAGCACAACTTCACTATCCAGCTAGAGTCATCATCAATCACCCCATCAAAGTCGGTGAGAAATCTTGGAGTAACGTTTGATGACCAGCTGACCTTCACAGATCACATTTCAAAGACAGCTCGATCATGCAGGTTTGCACTGCACAACATCAGGAAGATCAGGCCTTTCCTAACTGAGCATGCAACACAACTTCTCGTCCAGGCCCTGGTCATTTCTAGGCTTGACTACTGTAATGCTCTTCTGGCCGGACTTCCAGCATGTGCAACTAAACCTCTACAGATGATCCAAAATGCTGCAGCCCGTCTTGTCTTCAACGAGCCAAAGAGGGCCCACGTCACTCCTCTGTTCAGCTCACTGCACTGGCTACCTCTCGCTGCTCGCATCAAGTTCAAGTCATTGACGCTTGCTTACAGATCTATCACAGGCTCAGCTCCCTCCTACTTTCATTCACTCCTACGAGTCTACATCCCTGCCAGAAGCCTACGATCGGCCAACGAGCGACGTCTCGTGGTTCCATCCCAGAAAGCCACAAAATCACTTTCCAGAACATTCTCATTCACAGTTCCATGCTGGTGGAACGCTCTCCCCACCCTCATCCGGAATGCAGAATCCCTGACAACCTTCAAAAAACATCTGAAAACCCATCTCTTCCGGGAGCACTTAACCTCATAAAAAAAAAAAAAAAAAAAAAAAAAAAAAAAAAAAACACCACCTCCCCTTTCCCTCTAACCCTCACTTATCGGGCTTATGCTACTCTGAATAATGCCTGAACGTTGTATCTTGAGCACTTCTTGCGCTGCTTCTTGTTTTTTGCCTCTTCATGATGTCTCGCTTGATCTAGTCCTACTTTGTAAGTCGCTTTGGATAAAAGCGTCTGCTAAATGACTAAATGTAAATGTAAATGTAAATCTTCCTTTCTGTTCAGCAAAAGAAAAAGATTCTTTCAGCTTTGAAACAACATGAGGGTGAGTATATGATGACAGAATTTTCATTTTAAAGTGGAGTATCCCTTTAACTGAGTTTTAGATGTTGTTTCATTGAATGTTTTATTTGAAGTCACCAGAATCGTGATTAATGGCTCCTTTGTTTGAGCTCTTGACCCTTTACTTTTCTTTTAGTTTTTCTCTGGCTGCTTTAACTGTATTTTAATAAAATACATTTGTTATGGCCAGAAATAATATGATCAGATGTTTCTTGATGATGTCATAATCAGCAAGTGCTGATCTGATCAGGTTTATGAGTAAATGGATGGTGCACATTTAATTTATTTATGTGCTGTTAGTTATAATGATCTTGTGACACTACATCATGCTATCCAGAAGTGCAGAATAAAAAAAAATGTTTTCTGAAATTTTTAATCTGCAGCAGAATTTAGTCAAACACAGACCTCAAGAATCAGCGCATGAATCTCAACAATGGTGACAAATGAAAAGCTTCATGCCGCAATGCATGCTGGGAGTCATGGATGAGATTTGTACTATGGTGGCACCCAGCATGCATTGCGGCATGAAGCTTTTCGTTTGTCACCATTGTTGAGATTCATGTGCTTATACTTGATGTCTGTTTTGATACCATAGTCTGTACGGTTCTGTACGAACTGCATATTTAAAAATTAATTTTAAGTGAATTGCTATTTTAACAATCTGAAACGCAAGTATCAAGCGCGAAACGCAAGTAACTTTGTGGGCAGGTCTTGGGCGCTGTTGCTATTATACCGGCGGGATAAATGACTCTTGCACCCGACGCAAATCTAAAATGGGTTGGTCTTAAGCAGCTTCATTATTCATAGGTGTGGTTTGGGCGTAACGTGAAATAAACCAATCAGAGCGACATCTCACATTCCCTTTAAGAGCAGGCGCGCTTGTTCCATGGCGGATTGCTATTATAACGGCGGATTTGCCAGGTGCGCGCCAGGAGCTGTTCACAGGCGAGGAGAGCAACACTCTCGTCACGGCCGTAAAAGACAGAGTAGTGACACTGTATGGGGATGGGATAAACACACCCAAATTAGCTTCGGTTAAACAGGCGTATGATAATTTGGGTAAATGTGTAAGCTAGATTTATGCCTATTTTTTCATATCTTCATGGACACAACAATGATTTCCCTCGTGTGTTCATGAATGAATGAATGAATGAAATCTTTATTTCGAACAATTAAGAAATAAATTAAACCAAAGACAGCAACACATGAAATATCCATCAATAAAAATAAAACAAAAACAAGAAAAACAAAACCAAAAAAAATTTTTTTTGCATAATAATCACACTGTTCGAAAAGGGATAGGTAGAAGCCCTAGGCTTATCAAGACCTACAAGACCTAATATTTTTCCTTGTAATAATGTATGATTTGCAAAAATGAGAACTGCTGCTTCTGTGTAGATGAGAGAATCAAAGTGTATGCGCGTTGTGCACTCGCTACATTGATTATGGCCAAGCATGCGCCCTTAAAATAGCATATGAATAACATGCGTAACGTGCCACTGACTTAAGACGAAGTTTTTCCTGGTCTGTGGCGGAATTGTTTTCTAAACCTGCAAAATAGCACCAGGGAACGTTTGCGCCAGAACACGCCTCCTCTTTGCGCTGAACCGCCCCAGGGAGCGCAAGTTCATTTCCTAGTTTACCGACGTGCGTCTGTGGAGGGGAAAGTCCGCTGTGCGCGGGTGCAAAATAGGAATGATACATGCGTCAGTGTACAAAGTCAATTGCGCTGGGTGCAAGATAGGGCCCCTGAGGTACAATAATAGTGGTGATCATTTGAGTATCTTTGAAGTAGTGTTTATGGCACTTCTTTTTGCGGGTGGACACTTAAGAGTCTGGCCAACTTTCTTTTGTCACTCTCCCAGTGAGTTGGATAACATGTTTGTTGCATGCAAATACTGTGATTTTGTCAGAGGGTGATCACATTCCCAGTGTTGATTAGTCACAAGTATTAGACTAGTTTTGTGAACTTCAGGGGGGCAATGTAGCAAGTTGGGAAGAGAGAAATATTAATTGTATTTTATTTTTATATGATGAACTTCCCAAAACTATTTTTCTATGAAGTAAACTGACTTTTGGTTTCATTTTCTATTAAATACTTAATCGAGTGAGTCATGCAATGTTATTGTGGTTTTAGGAACTATCAATTAAGGTGTTTCGTTAAAGTGGTGGTTGAATGTGATTTCACTTTTTTAACTTTAGCTAGTGTGTAATGTTGCTGTTTGAGTATAAACATCTGCAAAGTTACAACGCTCACTGTAAAAATGAATACATAGATTTTACTGATATCTAATCAATAAAATTGAGGCAACAGATTACAAGCAATTGAGCGTCAGCGTCAGTTCTGGCACGCCAGGTAGTCAAGACGCTGCAATGCTATTTGCTAACAACACTGTCCCGTCAGCCGATCTGCTCCAACTGAGCTGAATTAGCTGGTTAACTCCCCTCGCTGCTCAATGGCCAAGCTCAAACAAGGCGCCCTATTTAAAGCATATTCAGTTTGTAAAGTAAACCTAACTCATAAATTGGACTCTATATGAGTTGTGATTCAGGTCAAATGATTGTGAAATAATGATTATGTTAAAACACAACCAACACCATCAGATCACCTTTTCTATTTGTTCATCTGGCTGTTATAACTCAATTCTAATTTGTTAAATTTAATTAATAATATTGCTTGTAATCTGTTGCCTCAATTTTATTGATTAGATATCAATAAAATCTATGTATTCATTTTTACAGTGCTCAAAGTTCCAAGTTGGTTCCAAGATGGCGCCGATCAGTGCAGTGGCTTGCCGTCGCTCCTCTCTGTTTTTTAGTTTGTTTGTGTTTTATGTTTTCTTCTACGTTTTAATTCATTCATGTCAGTCACTGAGGATTTATGATTCCACTACCCTGCTGCAGATTCGATCTCAAGTTGTATACTTGGCGATCAGTAATGTGAACAAGTGCGCTTTTCCTTATCACACACTGCCGCCGTATCTACGGCGTTCTCCGACTGGATGTGTGTGCTGCAGGCGTAAGCGGCGCCGGCGACGACGAGGGAGACGTGCGGGCGCTCATGTGAGGCAGAGATTTCGGCGGGGGTCTTCTGTTGAGGTGCAGTTTGCAGATGATGCTGGCAATACGGATCGGGCTGTAGATCTTCGGGGCTGGCGATGTTCTTTCTTGCTGCCCGTGTATCCAGATGGAGGTTCGTCAGTGCTGCGGTTTCGCCATGATATGAAGATTTCATCACACCGAAGAGGTGTATGCCTGAGCAACTTGAGCTGTCCTAAGACGGTAAAGTTGGGCGCTATCACAGCAGCCCCCACGGTCTTGCACACGCTACAGATGGCGCTTTTAAATGCGCGCTCGGTCCTAAATAAGACCTTTATACTTAATGATGTAACAACAATGACTTATGTTAGGGAATTAATTAGCTCAAATTAGCCTTAATGTGAATATGCATATGTTGCTTACATGAATTAAAGAATTACCAAATAGGGAATTGGTCAAAACCTCGGCTTATATCAGAGGTTACACAATTACTTGTAGTACTCGCTGATATAGACGGGTATGATATGTTCAATTTGGGGAAATTTTAGATGTAATTTGAAGAATGTTCATTTATTGTACGAACTGTATGTCCAGCACACAAAATGTACAATATCTGAACGGAAATCTCACGTCTTTAACACTGATAGACAGTTTCTTTTCTGTGGCCACAAGAAAATAAGTATCTTAGTGTTTTTAGACCATTTGAGATTTCTTTCAATAGTCAAATTTATCGTAGAGCGTTAAGAGGTAAAGATCTGCACTACTCAGGGACTCAGTATTGAAACAAACAGGCAATCTCAATTCAAATGATTTAACAAAGTTTATTCAAACGAACTACTGGTTACATATACTAGTTTAAATCACACAGGAGTAAATATACATAAACAAAACAATATACGATCGTAATGAGGAATATAGCAAAATAAACGTAGAATAAAAAGGTTAGAGTAGGGGAAGGAAAAAGGGAGAATATAAGAGAGAGAGAGAGAATTTTAAGAAAGGGTTTTGTGTGTGTACACTGAGAGCGTGGTAAGGAGAGGTGTGTGTGTGTGTGTATGTGTGTGTGTAGGAGCACGCCTTTAGCAGCACGTGGCCGTGTGTTTATGTCTAGGAGACACGTGGAGAGGTGGGCGTGTATGTGTGTGTGTAGGTGCAGATGTGTGCGTCGAAGAGTGTGTAAGTGTGAGTAAAGAGAAATGAGAGATAGGTAGAGACAGTTCAGTCAGTCACAACAAGACCCCAATAGGCACAGCAATATTAGACACTTTAAACAGCACTTCAGGTTGGAAATTTAAGGTCTACGTTACGTCTGAGTTGTAGATCGGCCCTCTTTGTGTGGTCTCGTCTGTGTTGGACGGAAGCGGAGTCACGTGATCACAGCGTCTAGTTGCTATAGCGACTTGAAGCGAGCGGAACTCAGCAAAATGATCTTTAGCTTTAAGTTGGTATCTTGGGTTGGTTGAAGGAGACTATCAAAACTGAAGTAAGGTAGTTTGAAGAAAATAAAACTTGGAAGAAAAATGAAAATAACGCGAACGAAGCTTCCAAGGATGGAAGAAGGCGTGTCGTCTCTCTCTCTCTGGCGATGTGCACTGAGATCAGAGAAGCGCGGCATTTTGAAGGGGTTAAGCCCAGCCTCTTTTAGGTGCATGACCCAATCGCCTGGAAGGGCGATTGTGACTACCTCCTGACGTTTTGTGGAGGCTCACGCCCCTTCCTAATAGTTAAGGAGAAGCTAAATTTGTTCCTATCGTTAATAACACTGGATTTAATAAAATAATGCGTCTTCGGAGATTTTGGGTTAAAGATTCCACACCGTTGGGATTTATGGAACACAATGATACCACGAATGGTATCTCTATGACATAGTCACCCGCGGATGCCTGATTTTTCGCGATTATAGTCACATCAAATGGATTACAAATCAATAAAACTATATAGGCATAATATTTGGGACAAAGGGATCATGCATACATCAAGAGAATACATTTTAAACATTTCACAAGATGATTTTGATTCACACGTGGTAGGATCTGTGTGTGTTTCCTTGTGTGTGTGTGCTGGAAGAGTCACTGAAGGTTCATCCTGCTGCGTTGAACTTTTGTCCCCGAGCACGGGGTGAGAGAGTCTAGGTGTGTGCGTGTTACTTGGTCTGATTAGATTAGCGGTCGAACAGAGTCTGGTTGTTTTCTTACGTGTTGCCTGAGGGTCTACATGTAAATGAATGTCTGACAGAGAGTCCCTAGGGTCCTCTTGAGATTGCTTTTATTGGTCAGGGGGGATTGCTCTTGGTGATCAGCGGATGTTCGCGGAGCCATAAACTAGAAGTCAGCAGTAAGGGATCTCTGTTTTCAGATAGATAGTTAATGATTTAGGTCATTCGTAGGCGCCGTTGGGTCTGGGGTCCAGGAAGGAAGGATCTTAAGACAATAGAGGTGTTTGTGGATTAGGACACCAATGATTTAATTAGGTCTCAGAGCACAAGGGAATTTGAAGACAGGCTAATTTCAGTAAATTAACATATAGAGAGATAGAGCTGGTGATCTGACCATCTGATGTGCGTTACAATGATTTTATACTGCACAATGCCTTGGATTTCCTTTTTATCACTGAGACTTGGATAAATGGGGATGAGTGGAGTCCCTGTGTGGATATTTGCCCACCTGACTATATCTTAAATAATACCCCGAGGCAAATGGGTCGTGGCGGAGGTTTAGCTACTGTTAGTAAGCAGCAGTATAAATGCCACCGCTTATCGACCACCTGTTACTCGAGTTTTGAGGTTCAGCTCTTAAGGCTTGAGTTTCATAAGCCTGTTTTGGCAATTGTTGTTTATCGACCTCCAAAGTACTCTCCAGCGTTCATTCAAGAATTTTCGGAGTTTTTATCCACCATGTTATTATTGTCTGATCATATTTTACTTGTTGGGGATTTTAATATTCACATATGCTGCCCTGGGAAGCCTTTGGTAAAGTTTTTTTCAGACCTAATGGACTCGTTTAATTTTAAACAACATGTACTTGGGCCCACTCATGAGAAAGGACATACACTGGACCTTGTGTTCTCCTTAGGTGTAGCTGTTTGTGATGTTGTTGTAATGGATGCCTGCCTTTCAGATCATATGCCTGTCACATTTAATTTAAATATGCAATTTGTACGGGCGGAGCATCAGCCTTCTGGTTTACGCTCACGTATAATTACTCAGTCTACACCACAGGCATTTGGTGATTCTTTTAACTCAATTTTTGAAGTATCCTGGCTGGAGTCTGCATCTACTGAGGCCGACCCTGAAGAATTACTTTCTGCCTTTAATTCGGTGTGTTCTGGAATTTTAGATTATGTTGCCCCATATAAGCTTAGGTCTAGTAAAGTCAATTTACAGCCCTGGTTGAATGATCATACACGTACACTTAGACAGTCAAGTCAAGTCAAGTCAAGTTTATTTATATAGCGCTTTTCACAACATAGGTTGTATCAAAGCAGCTTCACAGTAATAAATTAAAACAATACATCAATGTTTGTTTCTAGTGGAACGTCCACGTTTGGTAATGCTGATCAATGGTATCGTTGATTGATTAATTCAATTAAATATCCCCAAATATCCCCAACTGAGCAAGCCAACGGCAGCAGTGTAGGCGAGCAGAACGGGCCTGGAAAAAGGACAAACTTACGATCTCGCAAGATTCACGCAAGGGATATCAGAAGGCTGTGAAGGAGGCTAAATCAGCCTTCTTTTCAAAAATTATATTGCAGCACTCAAACTCACCAAAAACTTTGTTTCAATCTATTAATAGGTATTTGAACTCTCACACTGCGTCATTACCATCATCTACAGAATGTTGTGAAAAGTTTTTGAATATTTTTTCAGAAAAAGTTAATACAATCAGAGCTAGCTTTAGTGCAGGTGTCACCAACCCTGCTCCTGGAGGGCTACTGTCCTGCAGACTTTAGGTCCAACCCTGTTCCAACACACCTGCCTGTAATTATCAAGCAACCCTGAACAGCTTGATTAGCTGGTCCAGGTGTGTTTGATTGGGGTTGGAGCTGAAATCTGCAGGACTGTAGCCCTCCAGGAGCAGGGTTGGTGACACCTGCTTTAGTGCTTTGAAGGGCTTGACAGGAGGTACTCTTAAAAGTGTTAATAATTTTGATCAATTTGATATGGTTACTACTGAGGATATTAAACTGATCGTTGACAAATTGAAATGACCCGCTGCAAGTTGGGATGTTTTGCCTTCTGACTTGTTGTCCGAGACGTTTGATTATACTGGGTCTTGTATTACTGCTATTGTCAATTGCAGTCTTTATACAGGCATTTTTCCTCATAGTTTTAAGCAGGCGGTTATTCAGCCCCTTCTTAAAAAGCCTAACCTTGATCCTTCGGATTTCAATAATTATCGGCCCATTTCTAAGCTGCCTTGTATTTCCAAAGTATTGGAAAAGGTAGTTTTAGCACAGTTAAGTTCGTATCTGGCCAATCATGAGTTGCTAGATGCTTTTCAGTCTGGTTTCAGAGTAGGACACAGTACTGAATCTGCTTTACTGCGAGTTTCAAATGACATGCTACTGACATGACAAATGACATGATTTAATCGATCACACTATTCTTATTGATCGGTTGGAACATGTAGTGGGGCTGAGAGGGACGGTTTTAAATTGGTTCTCCTCATATCTAAAGGGACGCTCATGTTCTGTTAGGGTTGGGGATTTTTCCTCCAAGTCAATTATTTTGGAGTGTGGAGTTCCACAAGGTTCAATTTTGGGCCCTATTCTTTTTTCTTTGTTTCTTTTGCCCTTGGGCATCATTTTTAAGAAATATGGTATCTCATACCATTTATATGCAGATGACATTCAGGTATATTTACCGATCAGTGCTGGTGTCCCTAGCACTAATCAATCCTTGGTACTATGTTTACAGGAGGTGATTGCCTGGTTAGAGCAAAACGGCCTGAAGTTAAATGCCAGCAAATCGGAAGTTTTGGTTTTCGGGACAAACAATGACGACAGGGACTTAGGGGGCCTTCTTGGCTCTTGGGAAACATATGTTAAACCCAAAATAAGAAATTTAGGGGTAATTTTTGATTGTGCTCTTATGTTCGATCATCAGGTCAAAAATGTGGTAAAAAATTGCTTCTACCAATTAAGGACTATTGCGAAAATGAAGTCTTTTCTGTCTGTTCCTGACTTAGAAAAAGTTATTCATGCATTCATTACGTCTCGTTTGGATTATTGTAATGCTCTTTATGTTGGTATCAGTCAATCTCTTACTTCGAAGTTGCAGATGGTACAAAATGCTGCCGCAAGGCTCCTTACTGGTGTCAGGAAAAGGGAGCACATTACTCCAGTTCTTGAAAGACTGCATTGGCTCCCTGTGAAACAGCGTATACAGTACAAGGTTTTGTTGTACGTTTATAAAGCTGTGCATGATTTGGCCCCGAAATATATTAAGGACTTGGTGCGTATGAACTCTTGCAGAGCACAAAGGTACTCCAATTGTCTTCAATTGTTTGTACCGAGAACTCGCTTAAAAACAAAAGGGGATCGAGCTTTTTCAGTTATTGGTCCTAGACTGTGGAATGCACTTCCTCCTGATGTAAGGTCTGCATCCTCAGTTGTGGTTTTTAAATCTCGTCTTAAAACGTATCTTTATTCTGTGGCTTTTAATTCTTGACTTTGTCATTGTATGTCATGTATTTTATGTATTTTATTATTTTATTTTATTTTACAATCTCTTGGATGTTCAGTCCTTTGGCCTACAACGTAGCATAAAGGGCTATATAAATAAATAAGACTTGAGACTTGACTTGAAAGTTCAATACAAAGGGAGATATTTGCTTTTAAAGAAATCAATTTCTAAGGACTACAGCAAACGGGGAGAGCTTCCTCAATCTACGCAAGTTCAATGCAGGATTCGCACAACGGCTTGTCCTGAAAGATCGAGCAGTTCCGACTTTAAAAACAGAAGCTGTTGTCTACGAGCCACAACCTGTAAGTATGATTTTTTCATTGATGTGTTTTCCAGTAATAGCTCGTATTGTTAATTGTACGTTGTAGCAAGGAAGTAAACAAAGGACATGAAGACATTAAATGCTAATTCATACTTATCCGACAAACACATACAAACTTCTGTTTAATATCACCAGCGCAGCGAACTTGGAATGTTTGTGGTTGTTGTCGATTATGTGATCAGTGTAAATTATTCTTTGATTATAGCTTGTATGTATTGTTTATCTACATGCTTGTTTATCTACAGGCATGCTAAACATGGTTTTGTGTTTGATTTGGCTACTGTTGTAAAGCCAATGTTTAGTGTTCGTATTGGATTAATAGTTCTGACGACAGATATTTAGCTACAATCGTTCTAAATATACAAAAGTAACAGTGTCATAAAGCAATCACAATAGATCTGCAGTCTTAAAAAAAACATACCATTCTGAAACGTCCTTTAACAGCCGTTCTTGAACAGGTTCTGCTCGATCCTCTCCACTAACATTCTCTGGGTCTGATTCGGGCTCAAATTGGTATGGCAATATTGACGCCGTTGTTTACTGAAGCACAAACTACCGGTAAGGGTAAGGGGCGTGACGTTTCCGAACAACGTGCACTTGGCGGTTAGCGAATCACAACACACTGGGCCAGCTAACCAATCTGAGCCCATTGCGTATTTTTGAGGGGGGGGGGGGCTTCAATGAACCCGGAAATCATCCGACTGTTTTTACAAGGAGGGACAGAGCAGTGTAGAATAATGGTTAAATATGTGAAAAATAATGCAAATTTTTAAAAACGAAGCATGAACACATGTTACAGTGCACCCCACAAACACAATCAAGCCTTCGAAAAAAGGTGTTTTACCACCCCTTTAAGTGGGATGCTTATCAGTGTTGCGCGTATTCCTTTTAGAGAGTGACCCTGTCCCAAATGGCACACTTCATATGCACTTTCGGTCTTGTGGACTTACAATTGCTGTAGTATGTGTGTGTCCGTTACGTCCGTGAGACTGTAGGGTGTCCCATTTTTCATTTTAGGTCTCAGAAAGGGTGCTTGCGAGTGCCCCCTTTGCAGTCGATTTTGCGTCCTCGATGCGCACTTTTGCAGAGTCTGCACTGATACGAGCTCCGCAGCAGACTTCTTCTTGACAGTCAAAGCGGAGTTACATCACGAAAGGTCGGACTCAGAAGAAGACCGCGCGAGCTTAGGGTGCCATTTGGGACAGGGTCAGTGCGTGAGTTACGTCAGCCTCAGATGGCAAATGGACGGTGGTGAGGCAAGACGCACTTGTTTTTCCCATTTAATATTGGTATGGTTAACCCTCTGAGGTCTGAGCTGTTTTCTGGGCCCTGGAGGTGTTCTGACATGCTCTGACATTTCTGGTTATTTCTGTTACTTGTGACATTTTCATGGCTAAAGTCTAATTACACTGTATTCAGCACAAACTCTGCTACAATAATATATCAACAGCATGTATGTAAAAGTTTGTAGTTTTGAGATAATGACATTTATGCGTGGTTTGTGAAAATACAAAAAAAAATTCTCACTGAAATAAGGCCATGAAACCCCTACTGATTATTTCTTCACAAGACTTTTGAAAATTGTATGACGTAGCCTAGAATATTTGCTGCAAAACTATGTGAAAATCACCCTGACTGCTCATTCAGAGAAGACAATATATTGATTTAAAATTTTTACGACGTGTTTTGTGTGAATAAGCCTTATGCGAAGGGGCGGATTACCTCATTAATATGTAAGGCTTTTCTCACCTGAGAAAGACAAAGAACCTCCCTAATGGCCCTATTAGGAGCTTATCAGGGCCCATCATTCTGAGCAACCTTGCACAATACTGTAAATGAGGAGATTTAAAAAAGAATGGCTTTTAAATTGTTTGGATTTATTTACACAACATAATCCAAATAGACACAACAAATGGCAAAAAAGCACTTATTGAAAGACAGAGACCTTTGTGCCATTCCTAAAAACATTGTACATACCTTCAATTTCCAAGGTGTTTGATTTTCACTTTACCATGTTCATGTTCCAGAGACTCATGTGAATGTTGAAGTCGGTAGGACTCATCTGGGCCCTGAAAAAAAAGTGAACATACTGATATCAAGAGAAAGGTCTGCACGATTTTGGAAATAAATATTAGATTTTTCTGGTTAAAATTGCTTTTTAAAGTTCACAAAATACACACACACACACACACACACACACACACACACACACACACACAAATGTTTCCAACAATATATAGTAAATGAACACCAGGTTTGTTGTGCCTTGTAGGCATAGGCTATGCACAGTGCTGGGTAAAATAATAATAAAAATATTTCAGTAACAACCAAGCTAGAGAAAAATATATTGATTATCATGTTACTTCAAATGTTTCCATTCGTTATGATGATATGAAATGAGATAATAGTAAAAACATGAAGCCGTTTGGTGTGTTTTGCTTTTCAAATTTTCAAATGATACATTCAAACGCGATCGCGCTGCAAAATCTGATACATTCAAACGCGATCGCGCTCAAATATAAAACATTATGGTTACCATATACATATCTACGTTTGACCAGATAGCCACAAACACAGTAGGCCTAACAGTAAACACGGGTCTAAATATTATAATATTCCCCATATATCTAGCAACAGTTCAACTGCAACGTGACATTTATGCAACAATAACAAACATGTAAGAATTTCTTACCTTAAATCTTTCTTGTCTTCAAATTGCGTTCTTCTTCTTCTGAGGTAGCCTAAATCCAATGTAAGCTCAGGCGCGTCTTTCAAACTCGACGAAAAGTGAAGTGAAGTGTTTTGGTGTTTTGTTGTTGAGGTAACGAGCGCGTTCGCGTTCCATGTGGAGATTTGCATGTGAATATCTTTTGCGCGAGTGGGCGTGGCCAAATTAACTGTAATGAGCAAGCGTTTGAGAAGCTGGACATCTTGTTGGTTTTATACAAATTACTTAAACAGAAAATATTTGTTTTCGTTTTGAACCCGATCATTTAAAAGTACACACTTAAATGTTTATAAAGGTGTATGGCTCATAAATGTGTGACAAGTATTCGCTGAGTTTTGTTTCAGTTTATAGACGTGCTCAAGAAAAAAAAGTTCACCGCGACGGAGAGGCAGAACGCACACCCTGTTTATATTCTTTATTTTACAAAAGCACAATGTTTTGATTTGATTGTAAGTGGACACATACAAAAGTAGAAATATCACAGATTCTTTTTTTATATTTCTTTTTTCTGTATGACCATAAATGACGGAGTAATTTAAGTTTATAGTGCTACAATGTGGAGAAAATCCAGCAAAACGCGCCGGCGCGTTTGCCGACCTCAGAGGGTTAAAAGTGTTAAGTGCAAGGTTGGCACAACGGATAATATTCTGATCAAATTGTCCCATATGTTTCCAGGTATGTTCAATTCTTCAACTTAACCAGTATAAAATTATCTAATTTATGTAATTTGGGTCTATAATGTATATGTGGATTGTGCTTTTGAACAGATGTATTCTATCTTTATTTCTCATATTCTGTAATACATTCTATCGTTTTACTGCCAACTATTACGCTGGTTTTATGGTTCTATAATGTGTATGTGCCTGATGTTTTGAGGGAATATTTGTTTGTCGATTTGTACAAACATTATTCTTATACGTTATTACTGATATGTTTGAAGAATACACATCCAGCCATTTATTACTTACTATTTTTTTTTAACAACAGTAATGGATTATTTGCTTTAATGTGTAAGCTGCTACATAATGTTAAACATGTATACAATTGTATTACATCAGCCTCAGATCGCAAATAGATGCTGGTGAGGCAAGACGCACTTTTTTTCTTCTCACTCTTCCAAGTTAATATTGTGTACAATGTGGAAAGAGGTTGGCGCAACGGATAACATTCTGATCAAATTGTCCGATATGTTTCCAGGGTCAATAAATACAGTCGTTTTGAAGCCAGCCTGCTGTCTGCTGTGTGGAATTCCTTATGTACAGAACTGGACCTGCTACACACGCACACGAGAGAAAAGCGCTCTTCATTTGTATTATTCCTCGATAAAATAGTAAAAATAATCAGCGTCATTGCACCTAATTTATTTTCACTGACTGCGAGATAGGGCTATGATGGTCTTTTGGTGTATTTTTGTTTTTGTTTTGTTTGTTTGTTGATGAATAGGCTTCTGTTGCCCACCAACGTCAACAATATGAAATATAGGCTATATTGTTGTCCTCTCTATTTTTAACTTTTGATTCTATTTTTCTGTTCTAAAAGTTTGACAACTTTTATCTATACCAACGACGGAAATAAGTTCAGCAAAATACGTGGGAGAACGTTGCTGTAGTCTGACAATATTGTATTGCAATAGGTAGCACTTCATAGTCAATACTCATAATCAAAACTAGTTTTGAGAGGTTTTAATTGAGAGGTTTTAATTACCATTTCTGTTTATATTGTCCATCATTTTGCGAGAAACTGGTGATAAAGGAAAATGCCACGTCGCTATATTGAAAATATTTCCATCTTAAGCCATGAAGGTGAGTCAGTGGATATCATATCACACAAGCAATGTGCAAACTTTGCATGAGAGTTATGCCAGTAAAGAAGTCTCAAACGCCAGTCAATTATTCACTATGTTTCACATCTGCCACAGTCCAGTGTTCTGCCTTCTATAATGACAAGTAATTATTTATCAAACTGACATCTCAGAACGCGCTCATTATAACCGGTATAAAAAGCCTGCTTTCCCAAGATCACTGTTGTTGTCCGGCTGTGAGCAACTGCCTGATCTTCCTCTCTCATCAGTGATCCTGAGCTCCTGAAAACAACTGAGGGAATCTGAGACAAGTAAGACAAGTAAATTCACAAGTAATTTTGGGGGTGTGGTAAAACTACAGATTTAGTAGTTGTGTAAACTGTTCAGTTGCGCAAATCTATGCACATATTCCTAATTGAGTCATAGACTTAGTATTTGTGAAAGGCTGTTGTGTTTCCTGTTGTCTTTCAGCATCTGCACTTCAATAGATCTACTACTGGATCATCTGAGGGATTTGACTGAATCAAGATGCTGCTGATCATTGAAGCTCTTCTTTTCATTTTAACTGCTCTAGGACAGGTGAGCTTGTGTTTGAGAATGATTAGATGTATAAATAATGATGACTGATCATTATGATTCCTGTCACTGCAGGATCACAGAGCTTCTGCTGCATACCCATTGGATATGGCTTTGAATTCTGTTGATGATCAATATGATGGTTGTAGAGAGAACATGAAACACCTGGAAAATCTGGCAAAGGAAATGGTTTTCAATGATTTAAACTTTGATTATCAAGAAGCTGAAAAAAATGCAACAAAACCAGAAGATAACTTAAAAAATATTCATTCAATTGCCATTTATGTGTACACTAACAATCAGTCTACAGTATTTACTGAGTTCAATAGAGCCAGTCGTACTGAGAAACAAATATACAAAGATGGGAATTTCAAATGGTATTCACTTCAATTTCTGTTGACAGAAGCAATACAGATTCTGAAGAAAAAATGCTATACAACTTATCGTGGCACAACAGCGGAATTTGATAAAGATGTTAAGAACAAAGAGGTTCGTTTCGGCTCATTTACGTCCTCCTCTTTTGATAAAAAAATAGCAGAAGGTTTTGGAACTAAATCTTGTTTTGAAATCTACACGTGTGAAGGTGCTGATGTGATAAAATATTCTAAGTTTCCTAAACAGAAAGAGGTGCTGATTCCTCCATATGAGATATTTAAAGTTACTGATGTCAAGACAATAAGAGATCATAAAGATCTCTGGTGTGAGACTTTATACATCTTGAAATCCTCTGGGAAAAAAAGTTACCTGAACTGTCGTGTTGATAATTGAGAGATAAATAAATCTTCTTTCATTGCATTTCTATTGATTGAAAATGTGATGGCTTGATTAATTCTGAATGCTAATCAATATTTACAAGTTAAGTAAATCAACACTAAAGCTTTGTACTGTATAATGAACAGTTATCAATAATATATTTCTGTTTTTGAAACACTTTTGTGCTGAAAGTGTTCATTTGCTACACAGCAAAATCCCCAGTGTTAAATTAACACTCAGTGTTTATATGTGTCCACACTACAGGGTGTTAAAAATTAACACTGAAGCAGTGTTGAAGTAGTGAGTTAATTAAGTTAACACTGAAGCAGTGTTGAAGTTAATGCAATAATTAAGTGATTAATTAAGTGATGATTGGCCATCAGTGGTGACACCTGATGATAACAAGCAGACTCACTGAAGGAAAGAGAAACAAGAACTGAAAAGAGAAACACAAGAACTACTGACTTTAAACCATTATTGCACTTATTATTTTACCAGTTTGACTTTATTTCTGTCATACATCTACACACGGTCTTATTTAGATTTAACAGAAGTTTAGATGGTAATGTTTTATGGAATGTTTCGTTTCATGTCACCATTATGGTGACCAGTGGTTGCTTTAGTTGGGCTCTTGACCCTTTACTTTGTAACATTAGTATTTTTCTGGCTGCTCCAACTCTGTGCTTATAGAGCATCTGTGTGGTGGCAAGAGAAACTATGATTTGGGCTGTGTTTCCCGTAAGAATCACAAGTCTAATTTGATCGTACAGACCATATGTTGCAGTTGGTCTGCGATCAAGTTAAGTTTAAGATGCTTTTGGAAATTCAGCCCTGGTTATGTTTCAATGATGAAATTACTAGTGACCTGATTTACTGATGGCACCCATCATTATAAACTGATTATCTAATTGTTTTATTATTTTTTCACTACAGTAGTTACTTCCAGCAATGTTTTAATGATCTGACAGTTTTAAAATCACACACTGACATCAAGAATCTACATATGAATCTCAACAATGGTGACAATCAAACAAATGCTTAATGTTGCAGTGCATGATGGGAGCCACCAATCAGAACGCATCAATGGCTGACATCATGCATTGCAGCATGAATAAATTATGCAGCTGAATTGTCCTGTAATTTTCATTGTTCTTTCTGTTGGCTTTTATTTTGCTATTGTTTTGTTCTGACTTTAGTAGCTTGTTTTGTGATGTTCAGAGTTGATCTGTTTGTCACTAGTTTGTTTATTGTCACCATTGTTGAGACTCATATGCTGATTCTTGATGTCTGTGCGTTTAAACACAATAACTTCTTTGCTCAAAGTATTTTCAAAATTGTTCATATTGCTGTTGGATCTCAAACTGTAGAATCTCAGAGCTACAATCACCAATACTAAAACGAGACATCAAGCATATAGTCAAAAATTTAGACTGTCACATCAGTGAATCAGGACACTACATGATGATAATGTTTTTATCATCAAAACATACTGTGAGCAGGTCATGTTTTCTCTTGCAGTAACAAATATGCTTTATAAACACAGAGTTGTAGCAACCAGAGAAAAACTAATATTAAAAAATGAAAAGTGTCAAGAGCCCAACTAAAGCAAACACTGACCACCAAAATGGTAACTTGAAAAGAATAATTCAAGAAAACATTACCGTCTAAACTTCTGTTGAATCTCAAGAACTTTTGTCGATGTATGACAGAAATAAAGTCAAACTGGTAATAATAAGTGCAATAATGTGTAATGGCTCGAAGTCAGTAGTTCTTGTGTTTCTCTTTTTTCTGTTATTGTTTTTTCTCTTTCCTTCAGTGAGTCTGCTTATTATCATCAGGTGTCACCACTAATGGCCAATCATCACTTAATTAATCACTTAATTATCTCATTAACTTCAACACTGCTTCAGTGTTAACCTAATTATCTCATTAACTTCAACACTGCTTCAGTGTTAATTTTAACACTCTGTAGTGTGGACACATATAAACACTGAGGAGTGTTAATTTAACACTGGGGATTTTGCTGTGTATTTCCCAAAACATAATTGTCTTCTTTTGATCTTCTTTGCCAGTTTTCACATGTATCACATGTAAACTCTGTCTAAAGCATGTGTTTTAATGTTGCATGAATATATTATATGAAACACACAGTTTAAATTGTAATATCTGGAATTTTACATCTGTATGAGATTAACAGATGACTTTTGTCTTAGTAAAGCACCTAGACTCACTTCATGTTGATGCACGGGTCTTCCCTTATGAAAAGAAAATATATTTCCATAGATTTATGATCAATAAATTAAATGGTTTAAATGTACTGAAAAAAATGTGATGTCCCAAGATTGCGCCAGTGTATGTGGCATGCCGTCTGTTCCTTGGCGTATTTGTCTTTATTTAGTTTGCTGCTGTGTGTCCTACTGTTATGAGTCAACCAGCTGTGTAAACTATGAAAAATATATGAAATAATATATTGTGTTGACCCCCAGGGACGGCATTTTTTTCTCAGCAACTCAAAATACTCCATCGATTTTTCCACCCCAGGCTTATTTGGAAAAAGTACCTGTGGCAACATTTTTGCAAAACGCAAAATATATTTCACTGTGTCCGTTTCGCGACAGTTTCAAATTGAAATGTCCAGTGAGTGGTGCTAAAAGTGACTTAGTATTTTTCTGGAACAGATGAACGTGACTATGGCAACGTTTTATTACATCGGTGTTTGTAAGTTTCACTGCAGTTCTGAATTGAAATGTCCGGTGAGTGGTGCTAAAAGATAAACGCTCCATCACGTTTTAATTCTGTACCAGGTAAGCAATCAAGCAAGCTTATTCATCAGTAAAACTGAATATATGGAGCTGGTTAATGAAGGCCCTTCGGGAAAGCTACACCAATTCACCTGCAGCTCTATCATATTTTGAGATAGCGCACGAGACATCTGTGATCAGTGGCAATGATCTTTATATAGTATTATTATTATTATTATTATTATTATTATTATTAAGTCTGCAGGTTATGCAACATCATTAATGAAGGCCCTTCGGGAAAGCTACACCAATTCACCTGCAGCTCTTCGAGAGGTTAGCGCCAATTTGTCCTCCGATGCACCCGCCCCCATCGCCAAATCCTTCGAACAGGTTCCTAAGGAGGAGGCCGTCAGCCTCTACCTAGCCCGGCAGTCACGCTACAAGAAAACCTAATTTCACTTCTTTTTTTTTCTTTTTTTTCCGCAGACAAGTCCAATGATTTAGTTGTAAGTATTTATTTTAGTTGTTAGTCATCTTCTGTCCCTGTCATCTCATTTGGTGGTGGTTTCCTGCATGCTGCATGTTTTGTTTTTTCTTTGTGTGCTGTTGCTTTGGTTTTACTTTGCACAAAATCATTACTTTTTTTCGTCTTTGTAAGTGGCAATAATTGTCGCTGTACCCCATTCAAGGGTTCCTGCATGCTGCATGTCTGCTCCTCTGTCTGTTATTTGCATGAAATTTGTTGTATGTAATTCAAAATAATTTACCAATCATTTTACCTGTGCCTTGTCAACCTCTGTGTGCGGTGTTGTCTGGGCTCACTGTGTCTGCTTGATGTGCTTTTGCATGTATCACTGCATATGCATGCATGAAATAGTGTGTGTGTGTGTGTGTGTGTGTGTGTGTGTGTGTGTGTGTGTGTGTGTGTGTGTGTGTGTGTGTGTGTGTGTGTGTGTGTGTGTGTATTTTGAGATTTTTAAAAAACAATTTTAACCAGAAAAATCAGAAATGTATTCCCAAAACCGTTTTGTTTTTAGCGTTTCTTGATATCAGCATGTTCACAGCTGTTTTTGTTGTTGTTGTTTTTTACAGGGACCAGATGCCACTGATGAGTCCTGATGACTTCAACATTCACATGAATCTCTGTACATGAACATGGTAAAGTGAAAAATTAAACACCTTGGAAATGACAGGTATGTACGTTTCAGGAATGGCACAAAGGTGTGTGACTGTTCAAGTCTGTGTCTTTAGATCAGTGTGTTAAATAATGTGCTTTGTTTGTCATTTGTTGTGTATCTTTGGATTATGTTGTATTGTACATAAATCCAAACAATCAAAAAGCAATTCTTTTTAAAATCTCTTCTCAATTATTTGTGCTTCTCATTCTTTGTGCATTCTTATGGGAGGGTCTTTGTCTTTCTCAAGTGTGAAAGACATTAATTAATTCATGATGTGTTCACACCTACTCGCATAAAGCTTTCTTCCTATAGACTAAACACATGATATGCATGTGCACGGCGTCACTGTTTTCACAGATTCATGTTTTTAAGTTTACACGGAGATGAGAACGTTTTTAAACATTTTTCAAAACTTGCACCTTGGAACCTATTTTAAAGTTTGTGTTCTTGAGCCTCCAAACACTGTTGTTGTGACAATGAACGGCCAAATCACATTAAAAGTTTTCTGTCATAGCACTTGCATATTGTTGTTACTAAACCTTCTTGCAGGAAAGAAAGCAGAGCTGATCGGGCATTTACAGGAGTCTTCCTGACGGGAAGAACACCAAGCAACGAACAGACTCAACTTTAAAGGGGTCATCAGATGCAAAATTCACTTTTACATGGTGTTTGCATTTCTGAGCAATATGATGTCATATTTCTCATGCTCTGCCCACGACCACTGATGGACTGTCCCGTATTAGCATATTTCCACCCTCAGCCACTTGTATACTGTCCACCAAGGTAGCACTTTACGCGTCTTGTGTCGACACCCCCACGGAAGAAAGGGGTGGGTGGGGTGAGCAGTTGCTCATTATCATTTAAAGAGACATGCACCTCATTATCATTTAAAGAGACATGCACTGAAATGGGTCGCTGTGAACAGAGCTGTTTTTGAGGAGGTAAAAAGGCTGTTGTTTTACACAACCATTGAGGAATTTTAACCAAAGTATGTTACAAACTTTACATGGAGACCCTAAAGAATCAAACCAACTTGTGGAAAATGGGCATCCGATGACCCCTTTAAGGTATAAGCTGGCTTGAGTGATAGTGTCTACCACTGCTGGAGGTTTTAAGTCCTCCGCGTCCCATCCAGAAGCCACACGTGGATGTTTCATAGGTCTTGACACGGGAGCCCCATCTCTGAGAGAGCAGGTCCTCCCTCAGGGAAATCCACCAGGGAGTGGCTGTTGTGAGAAACATCACCAGTTCCAGGTGGGCCAGTAAGGCACAACCATCAAAACCAGGGGCTGGTTGCAACAGCTGTGCGCAAGTTACAACTTAGCCAAGCTCTGACGTAAATGGGCACTAAGATACAACTTACGCACTACTAAATATTTTTTCGTTGCACCACTACACTTAGTTGAAGCACAACTCTATGTATAAACTAAATATTTATGGAAGCCTCCGATCAGAAGTAACGGTTGGACTAAAATAGCAGACAGACTGAACTGCATCAATAAGCTCTTCTTTTACAGACTTCAATTCTGTGTGAATAGATTACTTTGTTAACGGATCATCAACGAACCCTTTCTACAGCGCCGCTGTAGGATCAATAAATGTTATTTCTTATGTTTTTTTTTACTTTTACTTATTTATTTACCATTATTAATTTAATTTCAAATACAGTTTCTGAATCTTATTTTCATATAAAAACACTTATTATGTTATTCATTATTACAGATTTTTACAATCACTTTGTTACTATTTTCAGAACCTTGATGTCATTTTTCACAACTCTAGACACAAAACTCACAACCGATGATCAAAATGCACATTTTTCAAAACTCTAACCATTTTCTCAATTGCTTGGATACATTACACATAAAACTTAGATCATTTGTTCATTCAACAAAAATCACCTGTTCAATATGACACAACTTAACATCAAAGTACTACTATTTCAAAAGGCAATTACACTTACACTTAATTCATTTCAAATGAGTGTCTATTCATTTCCTTACAATGATCTAACTATCAATTGATACAACTGCTCACAATGATAAGTAACTGTTGCATTACTCTTAATGCATAGTTGTATGAAAACAGACAAACAATCTTCCATGTTTACTGTAAATCATGAAAGTTTCAAGATAACGAGATTCATTGTCACCAATTAGCGTGGAGCATGAACCAATTAGACTACAATATCCATGGATGTAGCCTAATATTTTATCATAATGCTTCATCAGACACTGTGTCTATGGTCCCAAATACTGTACCACCTTTTCAGACTATTTACAGTATTGACAGTACTGCACTGTATAGATGCAGGCCCTTGTAATTGCTTGTCGAATTCTGCCAACACGTTACTGATGATTGAGTGCACATTGTGGAATGAGTATATAGAGTTGATTGGGATCCAATTGCAAGAGCATAGTGATAGGTAACATGGAGCCAGCAGGTGATCCAGGTCACAATGGAGGTAATGCAGTGGTGGGAGGAAGACGAGGAAGACGTGTTGGTCAAAGGAATGGCAGGGGACAGGCACCCCTTCTGAGAGGTGGTCGTGGGCCTCGTTTGAGAGGTGTGGGGGAACGTGGTAGAGGACAGGCACCCCTTCTGAGAGGTGGTCGTGGGTCTCGTTTGAGAGGTGTGGGGGAACGTGGTAGAGGACAGGCACCCCTTCTGAGAGGTGGTCGTGGGTCTCGTTTGAGAGGTGTGGGGGAACGTGGTAGAGGACAGGCACCCCTTCTGAGAGGTGGTCGTGGGTCTCGTTTGAGAGGTGTGGGGGAACGTGGTAGAGGACAGGCACCACTTCTGAGAGGTGGTCGTGGGCCTCGTTTGAGAGGTGTGGGGGAACGTGGTAGAGGACAGGCACCCCTTCTGAGAGGTGGTCGTGGGTCTCGTTTGAGAGGTGTGGGGGAACGTGGTAGAGGACAGGCACCACTTCTGAGAGGTGGTCGTGGGCCTCGTTTGAGAGGTATGGGGGAACGTGGTAGAGGACAGGCACCACTTCTGAGAGGTGGTCGTGGGTCTCGTTTGAGAGGTGTGGGGGAACGTGGTAGAGGACAGGCACCCCTTTTCTGAGAGGTGGTCGTGGGTCTCGTTTGAGAGGTGTGGGGGAATGTGGTAGAGGACAGGCACCCCTTCTGAGAGGTGGTCGTGGGCCTCGTTTGAGAGGTGTGGGGGAACGTGGTAGAGGACAGGCACCCCTTCTGAGAGGTGGTCGTGGGCCTCGTTTGAGAGGTATGGGGGAACGTGGTAGTGGACAGGCACCCCTTCTGAGAGGTGGTCGTGGGTCTCGTTTGAGAGGTGTGGGGGAACGTGGTAGTGGACAGGCACCCCTTCTGAGAGGTGGTCGTGGGTCTCGTTTGAGAGGTGTGGGGGAACGTGGTAGAGGACAGGCACCCCTTCTGAGAGGTGGTCGTGGGTCTCGTTTGAGAGGTGTGGGGGAACGTGGTAGAGGACAAGGCCACGGACCAAGACAGCGGCAGCAACAGCATAGACTGTCCAATGAAATTCGGGCAATAGTTGTAGACCAGGGGTGCCCAACCTTGCTCCTGCCGATCGACTGTCCTGTACAGTTTATCTCCAACCCTAATCAAACACACCTGAAGCAACCAATTAACATCTTCAGGATAGCTTGAAAATTAAAGGCAGGTGTGTTTGATTAGGGTTGGAGATGAACTGTGCAGGACAGTCGATCGGCAGGAGCAGGGTTGGGCACCCCTGTTGTAGACCATGTCATAAATCATGGCATGACAATGACTAAGGCGGCTACAATGATACAACCAAACCTCTCAGAAGGTCAACCGTGGCCTCAATAATCAGAACTTTCCACAATGAGAACTGGCAGGGGCGGACTGGCCATCGGGAGCACCGGGACATTTCCCGGTGGCCTGACGGTCGTTCTGGCCTGCTGGCTGCCGCTGTGCAGACGATCAGCCTGGCATGTGATAGGCTGGTGTGCAACTACGAATTAATTGACGGATCTCTCAATCGACGAATCAGGCAATGGCGGAGTGAAAATGACACTCCCACCCAACGTCAGCGACGCAATGCCTACAGGGTATATCTGATCGTTCAAAAAATGGAGCGTAAACGCAAAGGAGGAGCAGAGAGGGAGCGTATAAAAAGGAAAAAAGCCCTGGCCACAGACGCAGCAAGCTGCTGCAAAATCCCAGCCATGTTCGCCAGTAAGGGAACAGGTCGGTCAAGATTACATTTACATTATATTTATAATAATTTGGCAGAGTGCAGACGAACGCTTTCATCCAAATCACTTAGATAATCACAATAGATAAAATTAAACCAACAAACGAGCAACAATATGTAAGTGCTGCTGTGCTGTGTCAAGTCTCGTTTCGTCTACATGTAGCATATTTTTTATATAATAAATAAAAATGAATAAAAAGTAGACAGAATAGTGTTAGTGCAGGGCTCGACATTAAGGCTTGTCTGCTTGTCCGGGACAAGTGGATTTTTTTGTAGGACAAGTGGAATAGAAAATTAGTTGTCCCACTGGACAAGTTAAATTTCAAACAAAATAAAATGCCATGTTACTTCACGTTATGTGCCACTCATTACGTCTATAATTTTACATATTTAATTTTACCGATTTGAGACGTCGCATAACTGCCAGATTCAAACTGTGCTTTCGCGCGTTGGCTGGCGCTGAGCCAGAGTCGGACGCACAGCGCTGTCATATATCACAACTAAGCAGTGTTTTCAACCTCATAATGTTTATTTTAGGTTTCAGATATTTAAATACACATAAGCACGAGTAAAACAATACATTTGGAGTTTGTAAAATACACACTGATGTCTGTGGAAGCAGCAATAACAATCTTTTCAAATATAATATCGCGTGACGCGTCGCCATGGAAACATTAAAGGGAACGTTCGCCTTGAAAAAACTCACTCTGGGGGTGGGGGTGTCAGTTAGAATATTTTAAACTTACGCGTGAAAGGGTTAAAGTCAAGAAAAGATCAAAAATAAATATTTGTGTGTGCTGTAAAGTGGTTAGAAAAAAAATCGGAATCGGCAGGTCAAACTCAATGAAAAAACGGAATCAGCCTAGAAATTGTAATCGGTGCATCTCTATGTCTACAAAATTATTTTAGATATCGTTAGCCTCATAGCATAATTGCCTAAGTCATATTTCAATGTCTTTGGAAAACAAGAAGAAACAAAAAATGACTTAGGCAATTATGCTATAACCTGTTACATTAATAGGGTTAGCCTACAAGTTTATCAGTCCAGTAGATGGTAGTAGGTGGTGACTGCAGCAGCAGAGGTGGCCTGGCAGTGGAGTCAAATTCCCGGCCTGAATTATTGTCCCAGTCCGCCACTGAGAACTGGTAAGGTTTCAGCATGCACTAAACATTATGCTACTCTTAATTGTCAAATGACTGCATACCAATGTGTATCACAGAATAGGTGATGTGACCAAGTGTCTTCTTACTCTAATGTTCCCTGTAGAATTGTGACCAGGCCAAATAGTGGAGGCAGAGGCAAAATTCTAACTGACCAACAAGAGCAGGCTGTGGTCGATTTGGTTCGGGCCAGAAATGATATTCGCCTTACAGAAATTCGCCAGCATATCTTGGACAATGAAGACCTGTTCAACAATGTGGGATCCATAAGTTTGCCGACTATTGCACGCATACTGAAAAGGCACCAGGTATCTATAAAACAACTATACCGTGTGCCTTTCGAAAGAAATGCAGACAGAGTGAAGCAAATGAGGACTGAGTATGTTCAGGTAAGTTCAGTTTCAAGATGGCTGTTGTAAAAACATTCCCAAAAATTCTACATTGTACATCTCTTTCCAAAATGTATTTTTAGAGGGTGATGGAGCTGGATGCTGATGACGACCATCACAAATTCATATATTTGGATGAGGCAGGTTTTAATCTGGCCAAGACAAGGAGGAGAGGTTGAAATTTCATTGGCCAGCAGGCAACCATCCAAGTACCTGGACAACGTGGGGCCAACATTATCATGTGTGCGGCTATATCAGAAGATGGTGTGGTGGGACGCAGACCTCATATTGGACCATATAATGCAGCTCTCCTTGTCACCTTTCTTGATGAGCTCGATCAGGTTTGTAGAGCTGAAGGTGTGACCTATGTCATTGTGTGGGACAATGGCCAAATCCACAACACAGAGTTGATGACAAAGTAGAAGTACAGTAATCACTCCTGATTTGTTTCTTACAGTACAAGCAAGCAAGTTGAGGAACACTGCATTTGATGTTTTACAGTACTGTCTTTTCGTTTCTATTTCATAGCTAATTATTTTTGCTTTGATTCAAATAAACCTATGTTGTGATTGTACTGTAGTGTTTTGCATCAATATATTACAAACTTTGTTCAGTGATTCCACTGTGTCTGTAGTATTCTCTCTACTACTGTAATACTTTTACAGAGATGTATTTACTGTACATGTAGTACCATAATGAAACCTGTATCACCTATTTTGTTCTACAATATTTAATGATTGTACAAACAATGACACAGTGAAACTATCGGTTGCTTGTGTGTGGGTGATCTATAGTTATGTTTCAATGGTATTTCACAGTAAATTTGTTTTTTGAACCAATGATTGTGCAAGTGCAAGATTTCTTTAAAGATGTGAATGCACAATGCAATGTTTTGAACATTAGACAGCCTGTGTTATAAGTGATAACCGTTTTGAGTTTTGTGTCTAGAGTGCCGGAGCCGCTGCTGACTCCAGAGGAGGAGATGTGAACGTAGAGCCCCCTGGTGGGTGATGTACGCCATCGTCAGTGTTGTCGGTGGTTTACAATATGTTTAGTAAACCACTGTTTAATAATAAAAAAAATAATTTAGGTTTAGTTTCTCTCCCTGCTGTAGCGAACCGTCATCTTTGTGTACCGTTACACCCCTAGTTTTTAAGCTTTCGAATTAAACTTAATTTATGAGGATTACTAAAATATGTGACCATGCCACTTTATTTGATCAGACTGCTCACTTTTAGAAACGGTGAAATGATGCAGCTGTTGTCATTATGCTTCACTATGTCTGATCTGAAGCCATATGTGTGTGTGTGTGTGTGTGTGTGTGTGTGTGTGTGTGTACCTGATTCAGGGGTCCTGCGGCACAGAAACTCCATCAGAGACGTCAGACAGTTTAGAGCCGCGCTGACCAGCAGATCCTGCTTCTGTTCACACACACATCAATCACTGATTTACCGTCACTCACAGCATGTGTACCAGCAGCATGCATGTGTGTGTGTGTGTGTGTGTGTGTGTGTGTGTACCTGCAGCATGAGTGCGCTGAGGGCCGTCACGAGGCTGGTTGTGCCGCTGTGTCCCAGTGGGTGTAGAGCACCGTCTGCTGTCTGAAGAGGTCGTTCCAGCGCTGCGTCACACACACACACCAGACCAGACTCGTCCACATCCAAACACACCTGCACGAACCGCACACTGCACACTACACACACACACACACAGGGGTGCTTTAAATCAGATAACCTATAATGAGATTATATCACTTGAGGAATCAGATCAGTGTTTTCTCACAAAATCAAACCTGAAGCTTCAGCAGATTAAACTTTCTACATTATTAAACTCTTTGTGTGTGTGTGTGTGTGTGTGTGAGTTTTACCAAGTAGCAGCGGGTCTGTCTCTCGCTTGCTGAAGGCCAGTCGTCTCAGTATCTGATGAAGATCCACACTGATGCTCTTCTGCACCTTTAACACACACACACACGCATCAGGTGTTTTGCGCTGCAACACACACACACCTCACCTGAGCAGGACGTGTGTGTCTCACCTGAGCGTCGTGTTTGTTCTGCAGGAGCACGAGGGAGGAGAGCAGGAGCAGGGAGGAGCAGTGCAGTGATGATGAAGACGAAGATGATGAAGAGGGAGAGGAAGATAAGACCTCCTCCAGCAGCTCCATCAGCCTGACGTTACCCAGCAGCAGAGACGCCACTGGAACACACACACACACACAAAATCATCAGATGTGTGTGTGTGTGTGTGTGTGTGTGTGTGTGTGTTAGCAGCTCCATCAGCCTGACGTTACCCAGCAGCAGAGACGCCACTGGAACACACACACACAACCATAAGGTGTGTGTGTGGTTGTGTGTGTGTGTGTGTGTGTGTGTGTGTGTGTGTGTGTGTGTGTGTGTGTGTGTGTGTGTGTCTGTGTGTGTTACCTCTGTCGGTGGCGTGTGACGGACACACACACAGGAAGCAGTACAGACAGTTGAACCCAGACAGCAGCAGCTCAGAGTCACTCGAGTCCATCTTTCCTACCAGATTACTGACTACACACACACACACACACACACACACACACACACACACACACACACACACACACACGTATGAGTGATACACACGTTCAAAACCGCAGACAAACTCTCTGTTCTTACCGTGGTAAAGCAGTTTGAAGTCTGTGTGATTCATCTGACTGGACGAGTGACTCTGAATCACAGACAAGACGTCAAGCAGCACCGACAGCCCGTCTGAAACACACCAGATACACACACATACCAGTTATGAGTTAAACACACCAGATACACACACATACCAGTTATGAGTTAAACACACATACCAGTTATAAGTTAAACACACCAGATACACACACATACTAATGGCGCTCGGGATCCTCCTCAGTCCTGGGAGCTTCTACTGAGGTACTGTCACTATCAAGCTGAGTTCCCTATCTGAATACTTATTGCTTTACGCTCCAGCGTTGTGTTCTGTTGAGGAATCCTCATTAAAGCCTTGTATCGATTCGTCCTCGAGTCTCTCTACATCAGTCGTGACCATAGACTGTAAAAAGATGGACGATGAGATGATCACTCTCTTCCACTGTAGAAAAGTGAAGCCGCTAAAGTCCCAATATGGCGCTGACATCTTATGTTGATATGGGACCCGATTCTGCGCCATCGTCCTTAACAGCATCCAGTGGGATCTGGAAGAACGGATCGCAGAGGCCACTCTCTCAGAGTCCGCTCCGGTCCTGAGGGTGAGATTTATGTTCCCACAGCCTTACCCTCATGGACTCTGTACACTCTTCCTCAGGCTCAGGAGTCAGCAGTCAGCAAACCCTCTCGCTCCTCCGCAACTGGTACTGGTGGTCCCATATAAGGAAGGATGAGGGAGTTCAAGCAAGGATGTCCCACCTGTGCCATCTCCAAATCTCCTCGTCACTTACCTGGAGGTAGGGATGTGACGGTGAACATATTCTCTCACCGGTTAATCGAAGTGTGACAATACCGGTAATACCTGTGTCACCGGCGGGGGCTTTTAAATCGCTGATTTGAAAGTGAAACTAAAATGCGCACGTCCGCACAAGCATTCACAGTGGTGCGGATGAGCGCATTTTAGTTTCGCTTTCAAATTAGGCCAGTTCGGGGGCGGATTGCTTGAATGGCGAGTTCATTAGCCTATTATTCTTAATGAAAAACACAACAACAAAACAGTACAATGACAAATTCGCTTGAATAGGCAATTTTACATTTTTGCTTTGACACCAAATATTGCTGCGGTGGGCAAGTGATGTAACCGGTAACACCGTTCATGAATCCGTGTGTTCATTTTTGCATATCTGTCCGGTGTGTTTGTAGGTGTTGGGTCTGTGTGTGTGGTGGCTTGTTTGTTGCCTAGTCACCAGCTGATCACTCAATCAGTCATTCAGCTGCAGATAGTAGGCTGCCTATATCTAGCTGGAGTGAGACATGCTTGGTGTCGGTTCGTCACTCTTCTTTTGTTCTCTCACCCAGTTCCTGTGTGTGAGTTCCTAGCTCAGTCATTCCTGGGTCTCGTCTGTGCTTCTAAGCAGTTCAGAGATCGATCTAGAGTTTTCTTCAACGAGTTTCCACGCTGAGTTTGATTCCTGTCTCTTCATCTCTCTCTCTTTCCTTGGATTATTGCATTGAGTTCGCCAGCCTGATGACTGTGCTCTTCTGAGTATTTCTGCTGTCCTGTCTGTCACAATAAACTGCTATAGGCTACTTGCATTTGGATCTACGACTCTCCTTCTGACAATCGTAGCAAGCCTACCTGAAGGTGAATTGCATCCACTTCCCATTCCTCAACGACCCTGGTCACACCTAGGAGTAGATTTCATCACAGACCTTCCAGAATCCGAATCTTTCACCTGTGTTCTTGTGGCAGTCGACAGGTTCTCCAAAGCATGCCGAATCCCAATGAAGAACCTCCAGCTAAAGCACTATTCCTTCACGTGTTCAGAAACTTCAGCTTACCTGAAAACACTGTGTCCAACAGAGGCCCACATCATCTCCGGGGTACGGAAACCTTACCGTCCCTCTCTTGTCCCTTTTCCCAAAGGATCTGGTGCAGCAGCAGAACACAAAGATATGACTTACCTTTCATAAGCAGCGTCTTTGTGTTGACTGTCTGTCACTGGACTGTTAAAATTTGATCCGTCGCTGCGGAAACCGTAGGCTATTTAACCCAACAGCCGGATTGTTACTAGAAACCCAACGATTTTAAAAATGACCCAATATTTTTGGAAAATAACCCAACATATTGACCCAATATCTGTAACCCAACGGTTGGGTTTAAAAAATATATTTTACTGGCGTTAGATTTGCTAAAGCTTTGAGGGTCAGGTTTGAATTGCTGTGTACCTGTATCTGTGAATGTTGAATAAGTGTTTATCTTGATAATATTAGATTTTAAAGTCTAAACTGTCATTTATATGTCTATGCAGAAACATTTAGTACACAACAAATTTCCTTTCGAGGACAATAAAGTATATTACTACTACTAACAGATGAAGGATCGGTGAATGCTGTCCGCACCATCCTTGATTTCTAATCTTTGTTTAGTTTAAATCCAGTAGTATATAATAACTAAAATAGAAGAGAATTTACATAAACTAAATAGACTAAGAAAGTCACAACAAGATTACTAAAACTTTAAATAAAATTTAAATGAATTAATTAACTTATTTGAATAAATAATATAGTACAATGTAACTAATAAAATAGTATAATTTAATATACTATTATATACTATAGTAACACTGGTTACAGCCAGCAATGATGGCACATTATTGAGTGATATAATGTCATTATTTATAATGTTTTAACACGTAACATTGAGTCCTGACCTGTGTGTGTGTGTGTGTGTGTTTGTGTGTGTCTGACCTGTGTGTTTGTGTCTCTGCAGGACGTTCATGAGTGCCGATCGGATGTGATCGGAGAGATCAGTTGTCCTGCTGATGCTGACGCCGTCGACTGAACTCAGGAACGATCGCAACACACCGATGGCTGACTGAGAAGCTGCGTTCTCGGCATTACACGCCACGCCCTCAACACACACACACACACACACACACACACACACACACACACACACACACACACAAACACACACGAAACACTAAACTACATTTTCTGAGATTTGAACAGAGAGTTATGCGTGTTGATCATCATAGTAGCTGTTAGTTTTATGTTTTAAATCTAGGAGAAAAGTCGTTCATTTGAAGCTTTTTTGTGTGTGTCTGTGATTGTGTGTGAATGTGAGCATGAGTGTGTGTGTGTGTGTGAGTGTCAGAGTGTGTGTGAGCGTGTGTGTGAGTGAGTGTTTGGGTGTTTGAGAGCTTGTGTGAAAGCATGTGAGTGTGTGAGAGTGAGTGTGTGTGTGTTTGTGTGTGTGTGTGTGTGAGCGTGTGCGTTTCTGCATGTGTAAGTGTGTGTGTGCATGTGAGGACGTGAGTGTGAGAGCTTGTGTGTGAGAGTGTGTGTGTGAGAGAGAGTGTGAGTGTGTGTGTGTGTGTGTGTGTGTGAGAGAGAGTGTGAGTGTGTGTGTGTGTGTGTGTGTGTGTGAGAGAGAGAGTGTGTCACCAGCATGTTCAGCAGCGCTGCAGGGTGTGTGTGTAGCAGCTCCAGCAGCTCCTGCTCCTCCTCCGGCCCGCGAGAGAGTCGTCCCGTCAGAGCCGGCGCCCCGAAGCGCTCCGAGAGCTCGGGATACTGGAAAATGAGGCTCAGCACGCAGAGAGGAAGAGCACGAGAGAAGAGCGCGGGACAGGAGGACAGGGCTTTACTGACCACGCTCACCGATACCTGCACACACACACACACACACACGCTTCAGTCACTGTTCACACTCAACCTCAGAGCTCTGAGGGGTTGCTAGGGTGTTGCTATGTGCTCATCAGACTGACAGACATGTACAGATGTTCATCACACACAGTGAGTGTGTTAGCGGTTGTGTTTCTCTAACTGCTTCTGCTACTGGAACAGATGAGGTTCCAAAGGGATTGGAATTTGAATGTAGTTTAGAATGCAGTTGTTCTTTAACTGTTACTATTGTAACAGATGATGTTTCAAATATATTTGAATTTATATGTTTCCTCATGTGTAGAAAGTGTGAGTGAGGTCACAGAGATGAGGTGTGTGTGTGTGCGTGTGTGTGTGTGTGTGTTGTGAGGTCACCATGTCCAGGCGAGGGCCGCTGTGTTGATTGACAGACAGCAGATAGAGGACTGAACTCAACACACACGCAGGAAGAGCGTCGTCGCACTGATCCTGAACACACACGATGAAGCGCAGAACGCAGGAGAACACGGCCGAGTCACACAGAAACCTGTCACATGATCACAGAGGTTATCATCTCCTCTCCATCACTCAATGACATCATCACTCACTCACACACACACTCACAAACACTCATACACACACTCTAACACACTCTATCACTCTCTCACTCACTCACTCACACTCACTCACACTCTCTCACACAATATTACACTCTATCACACTCTATCACTCTCTCACTCACTCACTCACGCACTCACACACACACACTCACTCACTCACTCACTATCACTCTCTCACACTCACTCACACACACTCACTCACACACACTCACACCCTCTCACTCACTGTCACACACACTCACGCACTCACACTCTCTCTCACACTCTCACACACTATCACATTCTCACACACTCTCTCACACACTCTATCACTCTCTCTTATGCACTCACACTCTCACGCACACACACATACTCACTCACTATCACTCTCTCACACACTCACTCACTCACACACACTCAGACACATACTTACACTCACTCTCACACACACCTGTCTCCGTGCAGCAGCGAGAGGTACAGCAGGTGGATGATGCAGAACTGCGTGCTCCTGAGGGATTGTGGGATATCAGGGAGAAGGGAGGGCCAGTCGGACACACTGCAGCACAGAGACGGCAGAGACTCCTGCAGGACACGCTGCACATCTGCGCAACACACACACACACACACACACACACACACACACACACACACACACTCAACAGTGATCTTTTCAAAAGTAGAATGTTCTTTTTAGGTTTGCAGAATGTTAGGAGAGCGTTGTGTGTTTGCTGGGGAGAAACTAAAACTGAAATAAAAATGAATGAAAACCTATAAAAATAATAACAAAGAGAAAACCACACAACAAAATGACTAAAAACTTAATTAAAATGAAACAAAAAATTCAAAATGATATAAAAACTATAATATAAAACAATGTAAAATAACACACACACACACACACACACACACACAGAGACAGACGTTACCCTGCGTGTCTTCATGGTTCCAGGTGTCAGTGTGTGAGATCAGACACATGCAGAGCTTCAGGAGGAAATCACAGCAGATCTGATTCAGAGACGTGTTCCTGAAACACACACACACACACACACACACACACATCATAAACACCTGCACTTCAACACACTCACTATCTGCGTGTGTGTGTGTACTGTATCTCACCTGTTCCCTGAACACAGCTTGGCTTTACTGTCCACAGTCAGTCTGATGAATCCAGATGCAGCTGACAAACACACACACACACACACACACACACACAGAGATAATGAGCAGTTCTGATAATGGCAATGAGAATAACGCAAAATGACTGTGAGAGTCCAATAACAGAAGCTAGGGCTGGACGATGTGGCCAACATTTAAATCACGATATATATTTCTTCATTTCGGTCGATACGATATAATTCCGATATCGACACGAACAATAAAAAAGCCTCAGAAAAACTGCCAAGAACGCCCACAACGGACGTCAGTAACTACAAACTACAACAAGTCTATGAAACCTCCTCCTATAAAACTATATAATATTTTATATAATAAAAAAGGTAAAAATAAATGAATGTTCACCTTTTATTTGTATTTAGCCTTCATCCAAACAAGAAATGTGAAATCACTGTCAAATAAACATAAGACTCTCAACTTATGTACTAAGTTTTTCCTGGTCAGTGGCGGAATTGTTTTCTGAAACTGCAAAATAGCACCAGGGAACGTTTGCGCCAGAACACGCCTCCTCTTTGCGCTGAACCGCCCCAGGGAGCGCAAGTTCATTCCCTAATTTACCGACGTGCATCTGGAGGGAAAAGTCCCCTGTGTGTCGGGTGCAAAACAGGAATGATACATGCGTCAGTGTACAAGGTACAATTGCGCTGGGTGCAAGATAGGGCCCTGTTGAGTGTTTATGACACTGAATTCATTCTGATTGATGTAGCTTTTACATTTTCAAAACAATTGAGCCGTCAATCCGACTCCTAACGGATTATTTGGTTGCATGTAAAAGTAGCCAGTGACAAATGCTGTACTGTATATTGAAATATCGGAAATGTGTTTAAAAATCATATCACTGTTATTCCAAAAAATTATATCGAGATATATATTGATATTGAATTATTGTCCAGCCCTAAAAGAAGCTCAAAACAGATTTATCGTCCAGCAGGAGAAACATCTGATTCAGAGTAGCTGTGACCTTTGACCTCTGACCCCTGGTCTTACCGAGCTTCTTGGAGAAGGAGGTCATGTGAGCGGGACACAGAGCGAACTGACGAGACAGAACCGAGAGGAAGAGCTGCAGCGTCTGTGGAGACGAGAGCCGTTCGCACACGCCCTACACACACACACACACAGGGGTCAGTATACCTGTAGAGTTCAGCACGTGTGTGTGTGTGTGTGTGTGTGTGTGTGTGTGTGTGTGTGTGAGACTCACAGTGAATGCAGGGATGCAGGTGGTGTCGCAGCAGTGCAGCAGAAACACACACAACGACTCCAGCGTCTCCTCCTGCTGCTGCTGCGCTGGAGCTGAACACACACCGTCCGTCTGAGCCGACTCACACACACACACCTCCAGCAACCTACACACACACACACACACACACACACATACAGAGTTCAGTTCAGATGCTCTAACACAGGCTTTCACAAACTAGGCTTTCTCATATATATATAAAATATATAATATAAAAAAAACTATAATTTTTTTCTAAATAAAAACTCAAATAAAACATTAATGATTAATAAAATCAAAAAAATACAAAACTCAATAAACTGAACACCTATTTAAAATGAATAGAATTATAAATTGGTTAAATTAAAAAGGAATAATTGTAAAATCATAAACAAAATAAAACACTTACTAAAACTGAAATCATGAAAATGTAAAATTAAATGCAAAATAAAACCCAACAATATATCGCAAAAATGTACATTTAAATATATTTTTTTAAATAATAAATAATAAAATACTTTAAAAAAAATGAATCACAAAAATGTAAATATGTATTTAAAAAAGTATTTAAATACTTTAAAAATCAAAACAATCAAAATAAAACATTTACCAAATATTTATGAAATCGTAAAAATGTAGATTTAATAAATTACTTAAAAAAGATCATAATAAAATAAGCCATACACGTATTCTTTACTTCAATGAGCTCATTGTTTCTGCATTAAATTATTACATTGTTTAAATGAATACAATTTTTATCTAACTGTGACTTTGTACATGTAAATTTCTGAAATACTTAGACAGTTTCCTCTAATAACAGATCACTCTAAATTGTAATGTGGACTCATGCATTTTCTGTAAAGCTGCTTTGAAATGATGTGTATTGTGAAAAGTGCTGTACAAATAAACGTGAATTGAATTGAAAAATGCACATCAGAGAACCATGAACATGGTTTATAAATAATTAAAATATTACCTTCAAATCTCAGAGGAACTTCAAGAAAAAAGTGTGAATGGTTAATCTCACACATGACGTCTGCTGTCAGAGAGTTTGAGCTCATCAGAGTGTGTGTGTGTGTGTGTGTGTGTGTGTCTGACCTGCAAGCAGCATCGAAGCACGTGAGCGTTTGCATTAAAACTCCTGCTGCTGACACTGATTCTGGACCAGAGCTGATCTCCTGAACACACACACACACACACACACACACACACACACATGATCATGAGTGGATCAGACTGATCACATGACCACTGATAAGAACACACACACTCACTCTGCACTTGGACATCACAGCCTCCACGACTCTCTTGACATCTGAGAACTGAACCGGACTGGACTGGTGGTTCGGCCTGTGAAGACACACACACACACATACACACACACACACACACACACACATACACACACAAACACACACACACACACACACGTGCAACAGTGAGTGTTCGTTTTACTCTACAGATGATATCATGAGTGCATACATCAGTATCAGGTGTGTGTGTGTGTGTGTGTGTGTGTGTGTGTGTGTGTGTGTGTGTGTGTGTGTGTGTGTGTGTGTGTGTGACCTGAGCAGGACGTTGGCGGCTCGGACTGCACACATGGACACCTGCGGACAGGAAGTGGCCACGCCCTCCACGATGACATCACACACACCTGTGAACTCAGAGGCGGTCGGGAACAAGCGCACAGCTGCAGGCTGCCTGCACACACACACATACACACACACACACATCATAACTGATTAAACACACACACACATCATTAATGATTAAACGCACACACACACACACTGATCCTACTGTGACACTTTTAATGAACAAAGAGTAGAATATTTAGATGTTCCCTCTATAACTTGGGTTGTTGTTATCTGCATCTCAACTCAAGCTCAGTGCTTTAGTGTCAAATGTGCTTTTCCAGGAAATAAACATGTAATTTTATTTAGTAACTGCACTTATTAATGCAAAACAATAGTCATTTTATGAATAAATTAACTTTATGATTAAAAACACCCCCAGCGCTATCAAATCAGGAGCTGGTACCTCCATCTTGCTTTCTGTGTGATTACTCGCAATTTGAAGAAGTTTTTGTTTTTAATGAGACTCTTCCTACTTCTTACTTCAGTACAAAAAGTGTCTTTTTGTCTTTGATATTTTATAATAGGGTTTTCATATTAT
Source organism: Squalius cephalus (assembly GCF_949319135.1). Taxonomy (NCBI): domain Eukaryota; kingdom Metazoa; phylum Chordata; class Actinopteri; order Cypriniformes; family Leuciscidae; genus Squalius; species Squalius cephalus. The sequence continues at coordinate 18,077,042 of NC_137122.1, forward strand.
CAAAATATAAATATAAAAGCAAAATGTGTGGAAAAAAGTGGAAATGGCTAATAAATCCAAGTGCTCCTCTGCCGCCATCTACTGGTTATAGTGGTCATTTCATATCTTTTTTTTAATTTTTAAACGAAAGCATTTGTTTGACACATGAAAGTTTTCCTACATCTTGAAACTTTTTAGTTTTACAAATGGGGACAATCTTTGACAGATGAACAAATAATGTTTTTGGTCATCACATTAAAAATAACATTTCAATTGGTTAATATTTAGAGCTTTCTGCAGTGCTGGAAATAGAGTGAAGGACCTGAAAGTCCTTGATTAGTGCTTGAATTTCACTCTCAAAAGGTTGTACGAACCCTGACATGAATAATGTAAAAACATTCAACTATTTCTGCCACAATACCATTGTTACAGTTAGTGTTACTACATTAAATCCATGTTGAATGTTGGTGATTTGTGGATTGAGAAGCCTTCTATAACTTGTTCGTTCATGGCACAATGTTTCTCCTGGTTTCCACGTCAGCGCTGTTTGATCTGATATATCTGTGGTTTATAACAGAGAATTCGAGTATGATACTAATAAAGACAACAGAGGTCAGAGGAAAGAGAAAAGCAAACGTGTGATGTTTGACCTGTCCAATATGGCCGACAGCAGCTCCAGTCCCTGTTTCTGCACCTCAGTGTTGGACTTTCCCAGAGTCTCTTTCAGACATCGCACTAACGGCTCCATACCTCAAACACACACACAAACATTTACACTTACACTTCTGAAGAATGATGGATTCTGATGAGTATTAATGTATAAAGAACAGCCTTTAATGGCAATGTACTCTCTGTAGCCGCGTTTCCATTACAGATTTGCGCAAAACTTTTGCGATATCTTTTAAAATGTCGATAAAAATCAATTTAGAAAATATGGCGTTTCCACTTACTGATTATATGCGACTAAAACATATTTTTTTTCTCTCACGATAAGTCATTCCAAAAATCATGGCGACTGATGTTGGTAGGTTTACGTAGGCTATATCCTAGCCATCGCACTAGCCATTATTTTTAATGGAAGGAGACGTAGGCGTGTATCCAAGCATTAATGGCAAGGAAAGACTCTTATACTGTGAGCGGCACATATGAGGAGTTTCTGGGTGTTTCTCCCTCATTTCTGCTTCAAGATCTTGATAAATTGTGGCATTTCTTTGTTGTTTAGAATCCAGTAATTCTGTGACACTTTTGTTTTTCTAAGTTTAATGAAGAACTCTGTCTCGTATTCTGTCCAAACACACCGCGCCATCTACGTCAGGTGACCTGTAAATGAGCAAAAACTGTTTCCATTGCAGTTTTGCAAAATATTCCTTTTTCGAACTGCCTGAAAACCACCTCATGCGAGAGTAAATACTTTTTTGCGATATATGAGAGTTTTTGAGAAATTGACGTGTTTCCATTGGGCATATTTTCAATTTGCAATTTCAATTTGCTCAATATGAAGGGTAATGGAAATGCGGCTTGTGACGTGCATCTGCTCCTGATCTGGTGTTTGATGAATGGAGAGGAATGAGTTTGGGCTCAGCAGCTGCTGGATCTCACCGTAGACGGCGTGGCACTGCGAGAAGAAGAGCGGGTCTTCGGACAACAGCAGTAAACAGCTGAAGACGGACCACAGCAACACGTCAGTGCAGCCGCTGCTCATCACCTCCAGCAGGAACTCTGACACACACACACACACACACACACACACACACACACACACATTCATATGCTGTCCTGTTTATGTGTGGGAATGAATGAAAGACACTCCGACATGGTGCAACATCAGCGTGTGTAATGTTAAGTATTATGTATGTTACGTGTTACATCTTATATATGTTACGTCTTGAGTGTGTTGCGTGTTACGTCTTATGTATTTTACATCTTATGCATGTTACATCTTATGTATGTTACATATTACGTATATTACCTCTTACGTCTTATGTATGTTACGTCATACATCTTATGTATGTTGTCTTATGTATGTTACATGCTAGATCTTATGTTACATCTTATATATGTTATACCTTGTGTATATTACATCTTACGTATGTTACATCTTATGTATGTTACATCATACATCTTAAGTATGTTATGTCTATTGTATGTAAACTGTTACATCTTATGTATGTTATGTCCTTTCGTCTGATGTATGTTACGTATGTTACGTCTTACGTATGTTGCATCTTATGTATGTTAACTATGTTATGATTTAATTCATTCATATTTACACTAGTTCTGCAGTGCGATCAGTTTGGTTGATGTTGTAGTTAGTGAAGCATCTCACCGGGTAGATCGGCCTGAATGAAGGCGGCAGTGAAGCGCCGAGGAGCGTGAATCAGTACGGCACACACACAGCGCACCGACACCACCTGAAGAGAGTCCTGAGCGCTCAACAACAGCTACAACACACACACACATTTACATCAACAACAATCAATATCAATACATTACAGTTATCTAACTTGCCTTTTTTCCCCATCACATATTTTGGTGGTGCTTTAAAACCTTCCTGCAGGCACCTCCCCCAGTGGGTGGAGTCATGTTATACAGTTTACGGCACTATTGTACAATCAAATCAATTTTGGCAAAATCATTAGAAAGCTCTCAAGGTTCCATATTTGGCTGCTGTTTTGTGATGGGTGTGATATTGAGAAAGAAATGTATTAATCTATGACAAGAGAACGCATCAGCCAGTGGCTGCTCCTGATACAGCACATGAACAGAATAAGGAACCTCAATTTTTGTGTGAAAAAATTTTTTTGTGAAACACGAATTGGTTAGATGTTGATTATATAGCAAAATTAAAGCCCAAATTATTTTGTTAAACATATTTTGTAGAAAATAAGAAATGTTTTGTTCAGTGCATCTCTGTAAAAACTTTTAACGCTTTCACTTTGAAGCTACTTCTGCAATAATCAGTGTTTTTTCCAATAATCAGAGTGTGAGTCTGTGTGTTCACACCTTCTTCAGGATGAGCGGCAGTGGTTGATACGGCAGCGGATCTTCAGCGCCATCCTTCAGATTCATCAACACACACACCACCTCAGAGTACTGGCACATCTGCTTCACAACACCTGCAACACACACACATGTACAGTTAATCACTCATATTTCACAATAAATGTTTTGTTAGATGCCATGCATGGATAAGTCACAGAAATAAAAAAGACGGTTCCTGTACAGTTTACGGCATTAGTTCAGACAGAGAGATTGTTTTCCTTGATAAAAACTTTCATCTGTTCTGTACCTGATATATATCCAAATGAATCGATATTGCATCAAATCAAGAGAGGAACTGAATCGAATATGAAGATTGTAAATCAACATTGAATCGTGACGTGTGTCAATGCCCAGCCATAGTCCTTAGCTAAACATGCTCACAAACTGGTGTTTATTTGTAAGTGTGTGCATGTTTCTGATAGGGACTCTTACCGAGGCAGTTGATGGTGAGCGCTGTGGTGTGTGTGTTTGAGAGTGTGTGCAGCAGTAACACACACATGCGCTGGCGGAGAGCGTCTGTTAGCATCTGGACGGCGGAGGCGGAGCTCCAGATCCTCAACAACACGTAACACACACCAGCCTTCACGTCCTCATCTGAGAGCAGCAGAGCGGCACACACACACTCCAGCACACGCGCTGCACACACACATCACATATCACATCATCACACGATAACACACACACATACACATACATAAAAAAAATCTAAATGAAACTTTTTTTATTAATAACAGTTCATTGAAAAATAATACATTTTTAAATACAAACAATTCAAATAAAAACTTATAATAATATTAAAATCCTTATAATAAACACATTTTAAATAAAACAATAATTATTAAATCATTAAAATGTAAACAATTTTTTTAAAAAGAAAAACAATCAAAATAAATCACTTACTACAAAAAGATTAAATAATTTATTTGTTCACCTGCATGTAATTAATTGACACCAGAGAACCGCTATCATGTGAATTTGTTGTTATATTATTCTTATATGTATTATTAAATGAAAATTCTAATTTTCCTTGTTCCTTTGACAGTTTTGACAAAAACAGCTTTTATTGAAACCATGGCCAGAAAACTACAGGATCTGAGAAGTGGAGACTTGTGACGTCACAGGGCAGCGAAAGACCGCCTCTCTCTTCTTTAGAAGAATATCAACGCCTACGTCTACATCACAGCGTCTTTGGCCCCGCCCACTGGAGCGTTAGTGAATAATTACATGAGAACGTGAGAAGGTCGACACAAGATCAATACCATTACCATCCAAAGATCCTGATGCTAGGAAAGTGTTGTAAGTAACATGAAAACAAACATGTAAGTAACCATGTTTATTCTAATGCCTGATCTGTGATTAGTAATTAAATTAAAAACAGAAAGCGGTCAAAGAACGATCCCTTTCCAATCGCCCAAGCTGTCAATCACACAGCGCGAGTTTATCTGGACACTTGTCAAGACTCATTATGAAATCAATGATGGTGTTACACTGCACAACGAAGTTCTTACTGTATTTACGTTGTGTTTGCAGCTATTTGGTGAAAACATTAGTGAGAAAGCAGAAATTGCATTGCAATGATGAGATCACTTCATTCACGCGATCAACAGACTGTCTGTCATCTGCTCAAATAGGGCCCTATAAAATCCGTTTTATTTTTTCCCAAATTCCGTTTTATTTTTTCCCAAATTCCGTTTTTTCCGTTTTAATTTTTGCAAATTCCGTTTTTTCCGTTTTAATTTTTGGGAATTCAGTTTTTTTTTTACCCTTTACTGTTATTTTAGTCGTAAAAAGAGTGTTTTTAATGTTAATGATTAAAATGTACACAAATAAAATAAGAATGACCCTAAATTTATTGAGGTAACAAACAAAATTCTCGTTTTAAGAGGTGTTAAATGTGGTTTGGTTTGTTTACTTTAGTGAATGTATTAGGCTAACTAACATGAACCACGAGCAATACATTTGTTACTGTATTTATTAATCTTTGTTAATCTTAGTTAACCCTAACCCTGCATTTTTAATGTTACTTCACACAGTGCATTAAGCTAACTAATGTTAATAAATACAACTTTTCATTTAAATAATGTAGGCTACTAAATGGTGAAATTAACATTAATAAAGATTAATAAATGCTGTAGAAGTGCACTTTATTAATAGTTAATGTTAACTGATCTAGTTAACTAGAGTTTAATAAATGGAACCTTATTGTAAAGTGTTACCGATTTTGTTATACACCGAACCGATTCAGTGTTGGACAGATCAGTTGTTTTAACCATTCATTAAAGTGAATCGGTTCAAAGGAGTCATTAGTTCGCGAATCGGACGTATCATTAGCAGACTTGTACGCGTTGTGTGATTATCCCGGCAGTTAGGACATCGCACAAGATTTGTCAACACAGAAAACATTTCATCATTGGATAGGTTTTGTTTAGTTTATTGAAAGTGTTTTTTATGTCAGCTGAATGGGCGGAACGCTTTTCAGAGAAGAAGGCAAGGTAAAAAAGTATTTTTTTTGCACAATTCACACCCAGCGGTAGCCTAATTCAGGGAAAAAAAAATATCCGAATACTCCACGTGAAACTTCGTTCTTCCGATCTTTTACCATTGTGTCAATTCTCAATTGATTTAGATTAATAAGCGCGAGGGAGTGAGAGAGAGCAAGACAGTTTGAAGACGCGCGCGCGACCGGGCCTCTCTCTCTGCTCGTTCTTTCAGTACAAGGCTCGAAATTGCGACCATTTTGGTCGCATATGCTCCTGAAATTTAATCTGTGCGACCTAAAAATATATTTGGGAGCATTTGTGCGAGTGCAAATAATGGTTGTGGTGCGACCTGTTTTCATTTCTCTAAAAAACGTTTGCAAATTACTTCACAGTGTGTACCTTATGTGCGCTGATACGCGATGGCCGGACCGTCATTCTATCCAACGTTATATAACCAATCCCGGGGTTTTTCTTGCATTGATTTTTTTTTTGGCGGCCGCCAAAGCCTTATTTGATCGGTGAGTGAGTGACTGCTGCCGCGCGCGCGCACTCTCACGTCTTCAAACAACACGAGCGCTGTCTTGCTCTCTCTCCCTCGCGCTCGCGCATATTAATCAAAATCATTTGACACGATAGAAAAAGGGCGGAAGACCGAAGTTTCATTGTGGAGCATTCGGAGATTATTTTTTCTCCTAAATTACCGTGGAGTGTGAATTGTGCTAAAAAATAAACTACCGGGATAATCACACAACGCTTGCCGTATGCTACACGTCCACTAATGACACGTCCGATTCGCGAACTAATGACTCATTTGAACCGATTCACTTTAATGAATGGTTAAAACAACTGATCTGTCCAACACACTCACGTCACGAGACGTCTGAATCGGTGTATAACAAATCGGTAACACTTTACAATAATGTTCCACTTATTAAATTCTAGTTAACACAGTTAACATGTACTATTAATAAACTGCACTTTGTTAATTTGTTAACCATTGTTAATGTTAATTTCAACATTTGGGCTACTAATAGCCTACATTATTGAAATATTTTTTTTTATTTGTTAACATAGTTAAATGCACTGTGAAGTAACATTAATGAACAATAAACAGCTGTATTTTTATTAACTAAGATTAACAAAGATTAATACAGCATATTAATAGCAATAGAGTGCCAAGTGCCAAGCAAAAAATGCAGGGACAGGTGTGTGGCAAACAAATCAGGTTAGATTATTAAGGCTTTTAATCGGCAGGATACGTCAAATATAACCATACTGTCTATGAATATAACACCGCATACACCATCGCCAAAGAAGAGCTTGCCTTCACTAAATTTATGTCAAATGACAAATCATGTGCCAATATCATCGGGGTGAGATGATATAGAGCCAGAAGACCAAATTTCAAATCTTGGCCACAGGATGAAATAAAATCTGTTAATATATAATTTGTAGTTGTGGTGCTCCTTCATTTTTGGTGGGTGCTCCTAAATTTTTGCTGGTGCTCCTAACTTTTTGAAGTTGGGAGCACCAGTGCTACCAAGTAAAAAAGTTAATTTCGAGCCCTGCAGTAATATGCGATTTTCCTCAGACATACGTTTTTCTCCCACACAAAAACAGAATTTTATTCCAAATATCTAAAATTCCGCGAAATTCCGCGTTGACACTAGATTCCGCGTTAATTTGCCAATTCCGCGATTCCGTCCGCGATTCCGTGATCGCGGAAATTATAGGGCCCTACTCAAAGCTCATCACTGCAACCTTTCATGTGCTGGGAATAGATCTAAATATAATCAACACTTTTCATGATTCATTAATCTCAATAGGTATTATAGTAAAAACTTAGTAAAAGTTTTCGAGAGAGTTCTTCCACATGTAGTAATCCTAGCTATTTCATATGCAAAGATTTCAGCCAATCACAGCACTGGCCGTTTACACTGAAGTCTCACAGCCAATCACAGCAGTGGACATTTACACTGAAGTCTCACAGCCAATCACAGCAGTGGGCGTTTACACTGAAGTCTCACAGCCAATCACAGCAGTGGACATTTACACTGAAGTCTCACAGCCAATCACAGCAGTGGGCGTTTACACTGAAGTCTCACAGCAGACAAACCCTTTCAAACAGAGCATTCAAAATCAGGCTGGGAAAAATGCCTTTTATTTCTTAATTATGACCATTTTTCATGTAAAAATCATACTAACATTATAAGGGAACCCTAGGCAACATTATAAAACAATAAAATAACTCAGTTAATGACCCCTTTAATATTTTAGTCCAAAGATATTTGGCTGAGAAAGCCTGTTTGAGAATCGCTGCCATAAATTAGGCTAAGTCTACGAAGGCCGTAAGCGATGCATTAAGTGTGAATGTGTTCAGACAGTCTTACAGCGGCTGGACGTGAGTGTTTGGCTCAGAGTAGGATGAGCGTCCAGCAGTTTCCCCAGGAACATGACAGAGGACAGAGACGCTTTCAGACCCCCGACATCAGTCCACTGAGAGAGAGAGAGAGAGAGAGAGAGAGAGAGAGACACTGGTAACAATCACACCGGCTGAACTAGTGTTAAAGTGAGTGTGTGTGTGTGTGTGTGTGTGTGTGTGTGTGTGTTCACACCCGTGACTGGATCTGGTCCAGGATGAAGAGCAGAAGCGCTTGATTCGGGACGTCCAGCGTCACCTGCAGCAGAACTGAAACACAAACACACTTCTCAATCTCATAGACACCGCAGACCTCAAAACATCCTGAGCAAAAACTGCTAAATAGACCCTCTTTTCCACACTTCCTGGGTCACAGTTGTGTGAACCGTGGTGGTGAACGGGAGACGACAGCAAATATGATTTTTGTGTTCATATTTGCTCCAACAGCTAAAGACAAAAACCTCACAACAACTTTCTACATATTATCAAAAAAGAAAAAAATATGGAGAGATTGATTGTACATGTCATAAATGTACACAAAATCTAAATATATATATATATATATATATATATATTGATCACCCTGTACGGTCTGATCCAGCAGTGATGAGTCCACGGCGCTGAACAGCGTTCCTGAAACATATGAGTTATATTCTGAAGTTAGTTATGTTGTTTCGCAATGTCAAAGTGATTGTAAAGTTTGTGAAGATTATCATCAACAAAAACACATAAGAATCAAAAACTTTTGTTGGTCACAGAGCTTATTTTCTACTAGTCATACTAAGCCAATGACAAATCTAATATAATCTAGAGACTTTGTTCGTATATCGCACAATAAACAGAGAAGAGTAACAGAAATGTCATATTTAGTGGTATTTTGTAGACTGTACACTAATCATGACCGTGTTTCTCTTACTCAGTAATGATGAGATGAAGTTTATTCTTCCTTCTTCTTCGCGATACAACAGCTCGCGAACCGCGGCCACGCGCATCACGGACACGAGCGCCGCGCGCTTGCGCACCGCCTGCAATATGATTTTGAACGTCAATCATGAACTTCCACACGATGGCGCTCGTTAAACGCGCTTTTTTATTTCAGATGTATCCAAATATTACTGTTCTTACCGATACATCCGACCTGTCCATCATCTCCAGGACGCACGCGACGCAAATGCCGCCGCGCTCCCACCGCGCCCCGTGTGCGTCGTGAATCTTCTCACAGATCGCGTCTGAACTCGACATGTTTCGGGTTATTCGACACAAAATTGAGTGATGTGATAATTCTGAGTGCGATATATCCGTTTGACGGGATTAAAAGACTACAATCACGATACTGATGTAAACGAGCGCGAATGAGAGTCGGTCTGACCAATCAGAGCGAGATCACGAGAACCATTAACCAATCAGATCCAACAATGCTTAAACCTCACATTTTTATTTATTTATTTTTTACTCTATTTTTCCTCATAAAACATACAGAGATAACATGTTCATGACATACAACCTTGTATGCAATATATAACATGTATTAACAATATGTTCACATGTTAAACCAAAGAGTTCCATTTCACTTGGAAAACACTGCCAGATCCATCATGAACTAAATCCAACGTCTAAAAGCTATACATATGTGGAAGAATTTTAAGAGATAAATTATAAATGGATGGATGCAGAGATTGTTTTCTATTGAATGCCAGTCACATACAGATAATAAACATGACAATAATCGAACATATAGTGAACAAATATTAAACAAATATAGCCTAGACTACAACAATTAGAAAAAGAAAATATACAGTGTCATTTATAAAAATAATAATGCAAGTCAAAAGAAAGGAAATAATATAAACAGAAAAAAGTTAGGTATGAGTTCATCATAAATAGCATAAAAGCTTCACATAGAGACCTAGTGAGTTTTGCTTTAGCCTACTATTTTTTCAACCCAAGTAGTAATGTAACGTTAACTCAATATCATTTTTCAGTGGATGCCAAGATATGCTCATTTTGCCCATTTTGCATTCAAGTCATTGTTCTGTTTTCTTATTGGTTAAAACATCATCCTGTATTTTATGGTTTCATGTCGTGGGCAGTTTTTCCACGATACAAAAATTAGTAAAAATTCACACACTTCAAGGCATTTCAATCATGAGTGTCTCGACGAAGATCTTCGCTCTTGCTTTGTGGTTTTCTTATTGATGATACTGTGCCTTCAATTCAAGCAGGTAAAAGATTACATTTTTTATTTTTTACACGTCCTGTTCATAAAACGGCATAAACTTCCACATTATTAACCATGTCCATGTGATTGATATTAGCTGTTATTATGTTTTACAGGATTGTTTCAACAACCTCAAATTAATTGATCTAAGACACTTTATCATACTAGGCCTATACTATAGTAGATAAACTGAAATGAACTATTCAGTTTATTTGGTCAAAAGTTCAGTTTATCCAGTAGGATTGCTTTCAGATTTGTGATTTCGACTAAAATGTCTACTATATTTTATTATAGTAGATTAATTAAATTTGTGTATTTTTGTAACTGAATTGTTTTAAATCTGTTCCTCACCCACCTTATTTATTTTCTCTCTCCTTCAGAAACCATTTTTATCAGTGAACAGTTATTTTATGCATGTTATTCCTCTTCAGACAGACACAACTTTTATCACATTTACACGGAAATGAACAGTAATTTGTCATTGTACTTTTTTGTTGTTGTGTTTTTCATTAAGAATTATGCATTCAAGCAATTGCTGGGCCCGATTACGGCTAATTCGCAAGTAAAATCTGCAAGGCCACAGGCATTAATTACGGTGTTTGACCACTCAGCGAGCGTTTTCAGTTCATTCCTATAGGAATGAATTGAAAACGCTTGCTCGGCTCTGTGCCAGTGGACACTTACCGCAAGCAATTTAAAAGTGAGGTGGAAAAAGAGGGAAAAACTCAAAAGTCCCCCTCTGTGATACCGGTGTTGTCAAATGTCGATTAACCGGGGGAAAAACATCCTCACCATCACATCCCTGCACTGTTAAGCCTTGCTGTAAAAGAATATTCTGACAGTAACATACCATCTGAAATTAAAACATAATATACCATAGAAAACAATGCATTCTGGGTAATATTTGTAATTTTCTAGAAAGTAGCTTACAGGAATATACCGTGAATTAACAGCGCTCAAAATCGATACTCAGTGTCAGAATGAGAGTCGTAGATCCAAATGCAAGCAAACAGTTTATTGAAGGCAGGTTGAACAGATGAATAACTCAAAACACCACGTATAGCAGGCGGGCGACCAGGATACAAATACACCGGAGAGGATGAGAGATATAATCCTGTGTGGATGGCCAAACGGGAACTGGAATGAAGAGAACTCCAAACGATCTCCAGAACACAGACGGGATCGAGGAAATAACTCCGTAAGGAAACTCAGGCACCGGAACTGGGTAAGAGAGCATAAACAAGAGTGGTGAACCGACACCAGGCAATAATCACTCCTGCTAGATATAGGCAGCTCACAACAGAATTAACTAGCTGCAGCTGCGGGCTGATTAAGTGATCAGCTAGTTACTAAGCAACAAACAAGACTAAACAATCAGATCCCACACCCATAACAACCAACAGATACACAAAATGAACACACGGATCGATGAACCCAATCACACCCTATACCCTCATTCACTAATCCCTACATTAGTTCACTAGTATAGTCCACTTGAGAGAGTGAATGAAAAGAAGTGAGTGAATTGAGACACCGATGAACACCTGATGAGCAGAATCACTGAAGGACAGAGAAACAAGAACAGAAAAAAGAGAAACACAAGAACTACAACTGACTTCCACTGAGTGTGTAAAAAAGTTTACAAACCAGTTTAACATTATTTCTTTCATACATGTACATAAGTTATTGTTGAGAATTAACAGATATTTAGTTGTTGATGTTGTATTGAATATAATAAAGTTTGTAGTCACCATGATGGAGATCAGTGTTTGCTTTAGTTGTGCTCTTGACTTTTTTCTATATGTTTCTCTCTGGCTGCTGTAACTGTGAGTTTATAAAACACATTTGTTATGGCAAGTAAAAGTCAAGAGAAAGTTGATCAGGTGTCAAGCGCTGTGGAGCTTCTGGCCCGACAGTGGAAACGCAGTGTGTTTTGGACTCGGTGCTACAGGCCCGGGGCTTTTAGCCCGGCACGGCCCGTTCAAAGCTCTGGCTCGCACTGGCCCAACAGTGGAAACGCGGCTATGGATTCCACACGGTCCAGATCTGGGCCGACACTATGTTGCTGTCTGGGATATTGTTGTCATTTAAGAGTAATAAAACCACTCTGTGCTCTACCCCTTTTGTCTAATTAGCTAAAAGGGATTCCAATGATCATTATTCTGTTGTTAAATCTTACACAGGTCAGGACGCCAAAGACCAAAGATACAAACATGGTACACTAATATTACTTATGAATGGAAGAAAGTGCAACGCCAATATTTCGGAAAAAGTAACGCCTTCTAAATAAAAGAGCAAATCGCGTCACTGCAGCTGCCATTAAAAGCTCCGGTTGCTATAGAAACAGTGTTCTGAGCGCGAGGATGACTAACATGTGCGCATTGGCTGGTCCAGCCTGAAAAACAAGTTTTTTATTTATTTATTTTTTTTAACGCCATTGAGCTTTGTATCTTTGAAATACCTTTTAACTATTAAATCCAACATGAACTAAAACCAATTCTCTAAAATCAACGTCTAAATAGCAATCATTTTTGTGGAAGAATTAGGGTATTGCTTATTCTGCCCATATACGGATGATGTCCATCGTTCTGTTTTCTTATTGGTTAAAACATCCGCTATTTTCTTTTTTCTATTTTCTGCAGTTTTCTGTTGTTGACACTAGTGTTTGTATCCAACGATATATTAACTGCATTTCAATCATCATGATCGCGAGTGTCTCGACGAAGATCTTTGCTCTGCTTTGTGTTTTTCTTCTTTGCGGGACTTTGCCTTCAATTCAAGCAGGTAACGTTAAAAGACTAAAAGTTGCTGCGTTTAGCAGAGAACGAAAGTGAAAGTAACGAGGACGCGTCGTGATTTAAATCGTATTTGAAAAAGACAGAAATACAATTTGATTACACATTCAGGCTAGCATCGAATATGAAAAACAAAAGTAGCCTATATACTCATATAATTAAATATATGCGAGTTTTTGACAATTAAAAAACTATCAACTATAACTTGACTGTTTGTCAACACCGTTATTATCATATGTGATTGATATTAGAGGTTATTACATATTTAACGAGATTATGTTTTAACAGCAAACTAAAGTTTAAACTAAAGTTTACCTCTGAAAATCAAATTTCTGGCTTTATATATTATCGTAATAGATTATAAGATTAATTTTATTTGGTTGTGTCTGTAGCTGAAATGTTTGGAGATTGTGTTTGAGCTTTACCCACATGATGCGCAGCACATTCATCACATTTACACTGAAGTGAACAGTAATTTCCTCCATAAGTTATTGCTCTTCATTGCAGAGAGACACTCGCTGTATTACATTTACACTGGTTTGTCCAAACCTGTGGATCTGCCGGGCATCTATGAATTCACTGCTATGGGTCTGCTAGACGACACACAGATCGACTATTACAATAGTAAAGAAAAGAGAAAGATTCCCAAACAGCCCTGGATGAAAGAGAAAATGCAGGAGGATTACTGGTTAAAAGGCACTCAGTCCAGAAAGAGCAAAGAACAGTGGTTTATTGTCAATATCAAGATTCTGATGGACCGCATGGGAGACGATACATCAGGTGAGGAACATTCATGCTGTTTAACCTGCTTATGTATTCTAGTTTTATTATTGTTATCATCTTATAAACATTTTGATTCTTCATGTTTCAGATCTTCATGTTTTTCAGTGGAGACACGGTTGTGAAGTTGAGCAGCAGGGAGATGAAGTGAAGTTTCTCAAAGGTGTTTCTGAGTACGGCTATGACGGAGAGGACTTTCTGTCTTTTGATGATAAAGAGGCTCAATGGGTCGCCCCAGTTGACGCAGCTCTACCAACCAAGAGAAAGTGGGACAATGTGCCGATCCTAAACCAATACACCAAAGGCTACCTGGAGAAAGAGTGTGTGGACTGGCTCAACAAATTCAGAGAATATGGAGACGAGGAGCTCAGAAAAACATGTGAGTAAATGTGTTTGTATTTGTTGATCATCCACAGATGATGAATAGAATTGATAAACTGATTTTTGTGTTTTCAGCTCCTCCAAAGGTTCATGTGTTTTCAAGGAAATCCACTGATGAAACCAAGCTGAAACTGACCTGTCTGGCCACCGGCTTCTACCCCAAAGACGTGATGATGACCATTAGGAAAAATAACACATCTCTTCCTGAAGATCAGATTGAATCCTCAGGAATCAGACCAAACCATGATGGATCCTATCAGCTGAGGAAGAGTGTGGAGATCAAGGAGGAGGAAAAAGATGAATATGATTGTCTTTTGACCCACAAGAGCATCAAAGAACCAATTAGGGGTAAGATGAGCCAGTTGGTAAATTGACCCACCCCATTTATCTTGGAAACTGTACCACTTTTATTGTCATGTGACCATATATTTTGGAACTACACATAATTTCTGCACGACTGTGAATTTTTTTGCTGATCCCATTCAAAACATTGTTTTTGGCTTGTCAGAGTAAAATTTTAGCATAACAGATTGTTACATCAAAGCAAATTTGTCCAGTTCTAAAAATATTTATGATAAACCATCCAAATTATTTAGCTAAATATTACCCTGAATTGGTAAGCTAGTAGATGTATTCTGATCAATCAAAATGATAGGAGACATTCTGAAATTACTTTAGATACTTTCATTTTTACTTTCATCAGTGTTTGTTTGTAGTTTACGTGGAGACGATCATGGTGTCATTTTCAAAAACTTGCACTTTGAAACCTGTTTTTATAAGTTTGCGTTTTCAGTCCCCCAAAATGCATTGTTGTGTAAATGAACAAAAAGCAACAAAAAAAAGTATCATAACTTGTAGTTGTGAAAACATGTTTACTAGATCCTATACCAACTAAACTATTGAAAGAAGTGTTACCTGTAGTGGAAGAGCCTCTCCTCAATATTATTAACTCGTCTTTATCATTAGGTCATGTTCCAAGAACATTTAAACTGGCAGTTATAAAACCTCTCATTAAGAAACCACAATTATATCCACATAATCTAGCAAATTATAGACCCATTTCAAATCTACCTTTTATGTCTAAAATACTAGAAAAAGTTGTGTCCGCTCAACTGGGCTCTTTCTTGCAAGAAAATGACACCTATGAAAAGTTTCAGTCTGGGTTCAGGCCGCATCATAGCACTGAAACTGCGCTCGTTAAAATCACAAATGATTTACTTTTAGCTTCTGACCAAGGCTGTATCTCAATACTAGTTTTACTTGATCTTAGTGCTGCGTTCGATACTATAGATCATACAATACTCTTAGATCGACTACAAAATTATACTGGTGTTCAAGGACAAGCATTAAGCTGGTTTAGATCGTATTTATCTGACCGCTACCATTTTGTTTATTTAAATGGAGAAAAATCGATCATAACTCCAGTAAACTATGGAGTGCCGCAGGGATCTGTGTTAGGCCCTCTATTATTCTCAATATATATGCTGCCACTTGGAAATATTATAAGGAAACATGGAATTAGTTTCCATTGTTATGCTGATGACACTCAAATCTATATTTCATCACGGCCAGATGAAAACGCTAAATTATCCAAATTGACAGAGTGTGTTAAAGATATAAAAGATTGGATGACGCGCAATTTTCTTTTATTAAATCCAGACAAGACAGAGGTAATACTTATCGGCTCAAAAAACCACCCACAAAACCTCTCACACTACAACTTTAACATAGTAGGATGTCCTGTTACTTCATCCTCTACAGTAAAAGACCTGGGTGTTATACTTGACTGCAACCTGTCTTTTGAAAATCATATTTCATATGTTACAAAAACAGCCTTTTTCCACCTTAGAAACATTGCTAAGCTACGTAATATGCTATCTGTTTCTGATGCAGAAAAGTTAGTTCATGCATTCATGACCTCGAGACTAGATTACTGTAATGCTTTATTAGCTTGTTGTCCTGCATCCTCAATAAACAAGATACAGTTAGTCCAAAATGCCGCCGCTAGAGTTCTAACTAGATCAAGAAAATATGATCATATAACACCAATTTTATCATCACTACATTGGTTACCTATAAAGTCCCGTATTAATTACAAGGTATTGCTACTGACTTATAAAGCCCTAAACGGCTTAGCTCCAGTCTATTTAACCGATCTTCTATCGCCCTATAATCCATCGCGCTCTTTAAGGTCACTAAATTCGAGGCTTTTGGTCATACCTAGGATATCCAGATCCACCAAAGGAGGGAGAGCATTTTCACATTTAGCTCCAAAACTCTGGAATAGTCTTCCGGATACTGTTCGTTGCTCAGACTCGCTCTCCCAGTTTAAAACTAGATTAAAGACGCATCTCTTCAGCCAGGCATTCATATAATACTTTTAATCTTACAGTTAAATCCGGTCTCTAGTTCATAGACGCCAGAGGAGAACTGGCCCCCGACTGAGCCCGGGTTCTCCCAAGGTTTTTTTTTTCTCCATTAGGTCACCTGATGGAGTTTTTCGGTTCCTTGCCACTGTTGCCTTTGGCTTGCTCAGTTGGGGATATTTGGATATTTAATTTAACTAATCAATCAACGATACTATTGATCAGCATTACCAAACATGGACGTTCCATTAGAAACAAACATTGATGTATTGTTTTAATTTATTACTGTGAAGCTGCTTTGATACAACCTATGTTGTGAAAAGCGCTATATAAATAAACTTGACTTGACTTGACTTGAAAACAGCCCTTAAAATCATTTATTCAATCATTAATCATTATATCATATGCATTATAAAGCCAAATTCTGAACAATATCTGAATAAATCATTATTTATGTGTGGCCGTTCAACGTTATGTCAGGGAATAAGACACAGCCAAAACATCTGAAGAAAAATGATTATTTTGTTTCAGACTGAGCCTCAAATGAGACACAGAATTAATGTATTCTTTGTTCAGGGAGAAAAGCGTTTTTTGGAAACCATTCCAATTAATAAGAGAAACTGGCATATAACAATATTACAAAACTGTCAAATTGACTACAATGAGTGCAGAAAACATAGAGTAAGAGTCTTACAAAAAAAAAAGGTGTTTTCACCTTGATAATCTCAAAAATAAATAAAGGTTTATGGAGTTAATATTGTGCCATATTTAAACAAACAAATCCAGCATTTTGCAAACAAACTCGATCTGCTTTGCAAAGGAAAACTTGACTCACAAACAAACAGAAAGCAATGCGCAAGTACAAAGGTACATTTGACCGATAATGCAGTGGAGTAACATATGCATTGTGTTTTGCAAATATAAATAAATGAGCCTAGATAATATTTCACAAATAAATACAAACCATCCTACAAATTGCATGTAAACTTTGAACAAATACCAAATCTAGTGCATACAAATGCATATCTGTCTGTTACGATTATGAGACACTTGGCTTTTTATGAGATCTCTCGGCTCAATTTTCACAGAAAAAGCTCACGTGGTAGCTGGCACATGTGCAATATCACGTATTGTTGTTCTCAAAAGTCAATATCAAACTGGAAATGTTCTCTCTTTAACAGTTTTATCAACTATTTCTCCCTCTGTGTAACTCTGTTTCGAACTGCGTTCTCTTTCAGTCTGACTTACGCTATCTCTCATTTGCATATGCACACACTGTTAAAAGGGACAGCGCAAACAAACGTAAGGGTAAATCACCTGGGAAATTAATGAAATATCAGGCTATTCCTGCCCCGGTTACATATGTGTATGAATATTATGTGGCCTGACACATTAACATTAAACCTGTATGAAATATTCTATCTGAGAAAAGTAATTCTCTGCCACTACAATTCATTTATCTTGGTTTTCCAGGACAAGTTACAGAATTGAGTGCCAGTGCTGCTAATGCTGAAGAATCTTCACTTACGAAAGTATCTGATGGTATGTTTGAGCTGTTGCTTTGTCATGGCAAATTTCAAGTAGATTCATACTACAGTCCTGGAGATGCACTTTGACCTTTCACTTTTTCTCCAGCAGGACGAGAGTGTGCCAGTGAAACAGCAGACATCAGTGCGACTATTGCTCTGGAGAAAGACAAACTAACTGGTAAGTAACTATGCTTTAATTGAATATCAGTGCTTTTTTCACTCATTTCTGTTTCTCCAAAGGGTCTAGTGTAGCACAGCAGAAATTCATTTACACTTAGGGCTTCTTACAGGAGCGGCTTGTTTATTGTAAACATGCCATTATAAAAATTACTTATTCAGGGAACAATGAATGGTCTGTCATAATGTGGATGTTTTTAAAGGTATTAAAGCACACTAGACTGTGCACTGTTAAGGGTTTCAATGTCTGCCCTCATTTAGTCACGTCAAGTCAAGTCAAGTCATCTTCATTTATATAGTGCTTTTAACAATGTAGATTGTTCCAAAGCCGCTTTACAGAGATAATAGGAAATTAAAGTAACAGAGATTGTTTTGGCTTTATAGCAGCTCTAGAATAAAGTTATTATCCAGCTAAAGTTAGTTTGATTGATTCACTTCCGTCACAACGATCATTAGTTATAGGGGCCTCTAACTCAACACCGTTTTAACAGAAAACTCTTAAGTTCTTTCTGCGCAAACTTCAAAAACGCGAACCAGTGAGAACGCTGATGGTGTGCACATGCGTATTACGAGTTCAGTCTATAGGTATGCGCCTTTGAATATATGTGCGCAGGCGTGTAGTCCTTCCCTACAAATCAACCCTCAACATACTACTTGTCTGGCCTTAAAATGTATAATACAGAATTTTTATCGCTTCCGCGTAGCCACACAAGCCATAATTATCCCGACAATGCCTTATCTGTAGAGAGGTAAAGGGAAGGGAAGAAGGCCTTCACAGGGGAGAGACTAGTTGACACTTCAGGACTGCGCTGTCGTCGCGTCCAGGCGCAGGTCCTTCATCAGATCTGGATACGCCCTGGATCCGGCGGACTGCGGTAAACCTCGGGATAAACAGAGAGACTAATATTAGCGTAGACGCCATTCTTCTTATGATGTAACGAGTACATCAGGATTTATGGGGAGTGTTCCCGGTTCCAGCTGACCTAAACTATGCAGCCTAACATTGAATTATAGAAGTCTATAGTGTATTATGTGTATGCTAGGTCAAAGAGATGTGTCTTTAATCTAGCTTTGAACTGACAGAGTGTGTCTGCTTCCCGGACAATGGTAGGGAGACTTTAACAGATGTAATGATATTAGCTCAAAGAGGAAATATTAATAATAATCCATAATTACCATTTATGATTAATTATTAATATTTGGGTCAGTTAATTAGATTAACTTTGAGGTAAGCTAAATTAATATTACAATCAATTAATCAGTTCCAACAAGCTCTTTGATTATTAATTTATTCTAAGAAAAGTGTATCTTTCATGGTCACTGAAAAATAATTATTCCTTAGCATGTACAGCACTTAGAGCACGTAACAAGATCAAGATCGTAAAAGGGACTTTGTATGCAAGCAGAGACACTTAGAAACCACATCCATATTGTGCACAAGTTTTATTAACTAACTCACAAACATAACTAACACTAAACAAACATACAAACATTCATTCATACATACATACATACATACATACATGCATAGGTAAAAAGGTGAGTGATGTGGAACCAGAAGCAGGAAATGGAACTATGGAAAAGGTCTATTTAACTATGAAAAGAACCATCAGCTGATCATTTTCAGAGCACCTCATTAAATTGATACTTGCAGGGTCTGCAGTGGATACAATTCTTGAAGTGGTTGAAATTTGAGTTTGTTGATGGGTCTGTGAGTGTCAAAAGTCACTGGTGCAAGTTGCCATCGTTTTCTTCTCTGCTTGATGGAGAAGATGATGATGAGCTTGCATGGTGGTTTCGACGAGCACATGGCTGTTGTGAATCGAAGCCTGCTGTCCTGGCCTGCTGAGGGCACGCTGGACGGCACGGCATCCTGAAGTGCAGAGAAGGCCCGGAATTGATCGTTGTCCATTCAGTGATGGTAAAGTTGCAGTTTTCTGGATTGGAGACACGGCCTTCTGTCTCCCTTTGGTAGTATGAAAGCATGGCAGGCCGTGCTCCGGAAGCACTGTTGTAGCTGGATGAGACAAGCTAAGAAAGAGGGCGGTCACTGTGGACTGTCTCTAATAAAGCCTGAGAACGGCCACACCTCTCTGGGTTTGCTTGACCGATGAGACGGGTGGACTTTCTGGCGGGAGTTTCCTCTGTGGAGAAGATTTATGACGCTATGTTCTAAGCATGCTCATTTGCAATGGCTTTGGATTGGTTTCTGAAGGCGAAACTAAGAAAGATTATTGTAATACTAATATGTTGCACAGCTATCGGCATATCATGTACACAGTCATTTCGATCTTCAAATTACCAATTTATAGAGACCAAACATGGTATGCGTGGGGTAACGTTGGCTGTGGTTTCTATAATAAGATATATAGTATCAAAGAAATAATAGTATTAACAGATAATAGTATTACAAGACACAACCCAAGACAGTAAATCATTCACAAAATGTTCTGGAATGCATGTTAATTTAATGTTAATCAGTCCATCGATAAATGAATGCAGGAGAGTCTGTTCTAATATCTATGGGTCTTGCAGCAGAGGCTCTGTCCACATTGCTAAAAGTCATAAAACTCCTTATCTGATCGTTGCCGGGGTAACTGAGATCTTCTTGCCCTGTTTGGGGGGATGAGCCTCAGATTCCCAGAGTGAGTTCTAAATATCAGTTGTTAAGCTCTAACAAATACTTGTGTCTGACTTGTCTCAGTCGTTACACAGCTTTCACATTAGCGATTTTCAATACAACTGCCAGTGTGAAAGCCCCCTGAGTCATTTATTGTTTGACATTGTTTCACCTGATGACAATTTTGATAATGTGAATAAAGATCAGATCATTTTCTGTGTAATGACTTCATAAAATAAGAGTA
This sequence comes from Squalius cephalus, assembly GCF_949319135.1. Classification (NCBI taxonomy): domain Eukaryota; kingdom Metazoa; phylum Chordata; class Actinopteri; order Cypriniformes; family Leuciscidae; genus Squalius; species Squalius cephalus. The sequence continues at coordinate 18,098,072 of NC_137122.1, forward strand.
TCACAGCACTGCAGGATCTTCTATAGCAGTTTTGGCATTAAAAATTAACAACTAATATTTATCGACTTAATCAGATATTACACTTCAGGTGGTATCAATGAAGCAGGACACTACATGATGATTATTATCACTAAAAAGTGACCAACATCATCTGATCTGAGTTTCTCTTGGATTCCTACCATATCTAATATGCATCAAAGACAGTTAAAGCAGCCAGATAAATACTTAAACAGTAAAAGGTCACGAGCCCAACTACACTGAAAAAAATGATTCATTGACTAGTTGAATTTACTAAAAGAAATGATGTTAATTGGATCCACATAATTGATTTTAGCTACATTTAAACAAATGCATTACGTTGAAATAAGTTCAACTTGATGCATTTGTTTAAATGTAGCTAAAATCAATTGCGTGGAACCACTTACGATAAATTTTTTTAGTAAATTCAATGATTTCAGTAAATTCATTGAATTTTCTAAATGTTTTTATCGTAAGTGGTTCCACGCAATTGATTTTAGCTACATTTAAACAAATGCATCAAGTTGAACTTATTTCAACGTAATGCATTTGTTTAAATGTAGCTAAAATCAATTATGTGGAACCAATTAACATCTTTTTTTTTTTGTAAATTCAACTATGACAATAAATATTTTTTTTCAGTGTAAAGCAAACACTGATCTCCATCATGGTGACATCAAACTTTATTATTTTCAATAAAGCTTCAACTTCTAAACCTCTGTTAATTCTCAATAAGAATGTTAGTATGAAAGAAATAAAGTCTGGATTGTAATAAGTGAAGATGCTGAGATTCTGAGAGATCTGGTAGTGTTTAATGTTCTGTTGGGGTTTAAAGTGTTTCTGTATGGTGTGTTTTGTGTGTCACCATTGTGTTGAAGAGTAGAGCCTGAGCTTCAGTTCAGGATGAGCAGAGAAACACTGATGATATGTTGAAGAGTAGAGTCTGAGCTTCAGTCCAGGATGAGCAGAGAAACACTGATGATATGTTGATGATATGTTGAAGAGTAGAGTCTGAGCTTCAGTTCAGGATGAGCAGAGAAACACTGATGATATGTTGATGATATGTTGAAGAGTAGAGTCTGAGCTTCAGTTCAGGATGAGCAGAGAAACACTGATGATATGTTGATGATATGTTGAAGAGTAGAGTCTGAGCTTCAGTCCAGGATGAGCAGAGAAACACTGATGATATGCTGCATGTTGCTTTATTTAACATACAGTAACTTTATAGTTGCTGATACAGTGATGTATAGTCACAACAAATCATGCATGTAGTTAACTGCATGTTTTTCAGTAAAAAATTATAAATGTGAAATAACTGTGTTTTAACTATGTGTTTCTGTTAAAAAAGATTAAAGGAGAAGTTCACTTTTAAAATGAAAATTCTGTCATCATATACTCACCCTCATGTTGTTTCAAACCTGTATGAATTTCTTTCTTCTGCTGAACAGAAAGGAAGTTATTTAGAAGAATGTCAGTAACCAGACAGTTTTTGGGTCCCAATGACTTCCATAGTATATTTGTTTCCTACTATGGAAGTCATTGGGAATTAAACCGAATTGCATTTCAGAGCGGACTTTGACGTAAATGTCCACTGCAACCACTAGTTCAACGGGACTTTAAGCTCTGTGTTTGGTTCAGTTCAGTTGTCTGTGTTGCGTTGTGCTTGGTTGTTCTTTTCTTGTTTGTTTTTTGGCTCTGAGTTTCTTTGTTAAATAAATACAAAACTGCTGTTACATCCATTTGTCTTCATTTCTGCAACCAAGCCATGACAGCCTCATAAGTGAATACTCCCCCCCCCCCCCCCCCCCCTATTTTTTCCTTTTCCTTTTCCTTTTCCTTGCAGAGAGACACTCGCTGTATTACATTTACACTGCTTTGTCCAAACCTGTGGATCTGCCGGGCATCTATGAATTCACTGCTATGGGTCTGTTAGACGACACACAGATCGACTATTACAATAGTAAAGAAAAGAGAAAGATTCCCACACAGCCCTGGATGAAAGAGAAAATGCAGGAGGATTACTGGGAAAAAGGCACTCAGTCCAGAAAGAGCAAAGAGATGTGGTTTAATGTCAATGTCAAGATTCTGATGGACCGCATGAGACACAATGAATCAGGTGAGGAACATTCATGCTGTTTAACCTGCTTATGTATTCTAGTTTTATTATTGTTATCATCTTATAAACATTTTGATTGTTCATGTTTCAGATCTTCATGTTCTTCAGTGGAGACACGGTTGTGAAGTAGAGCAGCAGGGAGATACAGTGACGTTTTCCAAAGGTGTTTCTGAGTACGGCTATGATGGAAATAACTTCTTGTCTTATGATGATAGAGAGTCTCAATGGGTCGCCCCAGTTGACGCAGCTCTACCAACCAAGAGAAAATGGGACAATGTGCCGATCCTAAACCAATACACCAAAGGCTACCTGGAGAAAGAGTGTGTGGACTGGCTCAACAAATTCAGAGAATATGGAGACGAGGAGTTCAGAAACGGATGTGAGTAAATGTGTTTGTATTTGTTGATGATCAGCAGCTGATTAAACTGATTGATAAACTGATTTCTGTGTTTTCAGCTCCTCCAAAGGTTCATGTGTTTTCAAGGAAATCCACTGATGAAACCAAGCTGAAACTGACCTGTCTGGCCACCGGCTTCTACCCCAAAGACGTGATGATGACCATTAGGAAATATTGCACATCTCTGCCTGAAGATCAGATTGAATCGACAGGAATCAGACCAAACCATGATGGATCCTATCAGCTGAGGAAGAGTGTGGAGATCAAGCAGGAGGAAAGAGATGAATATGATTGTGTTGTGTCTCACAAGAGCATCAAAGAACCAATTATCACCAAATTGGGTAATTAAAGCAGTTACACAGAAAGACAGAAATATCACCTGATATTGTAATAAAAAATTTGTTTGCTTGTGATATCCTTAATTAAACTTTTGATCTTTTTGTGCATTTGTATAGATGGACAACAGACTAGTCTGCTGTGACAGATTGGAGGTTCACCGTTTCACACTAGAAGCGGATGCAGTGGAAATTGGTCTAACATGCTTTTTAAGCTCTACTTTAAATAATTTTAACACTGCCTATGTGTTGTTTACGACTCCTGGCTATAGTGTGTTTTTTAGTTTACATGTACCCAAATAATCAGTTTATAATTGTATTGATGTCTCAATCAGACTGAAAAGCCTTTATGTAAACGTATCAATGGATCCAATAGAGCTCGATCCAAATAAAACATTTGTGTAGACCAACAGGAAAAAAATAAGCATGTAAAAGCTTGAATATATCTTTTCCTCAGTCGTATTCAAAAACACCTTGCGCACCTGCGCAGTGCCGTCAAGTGTATGTTTACATTAATTTTACGTCTTACAAATCTGCGTCTTACGAAAATCTCACATCTAACAAAGTGGTAGAGTGGAGGACTGAATATTTAGTACATATTTGCTAAATAGCTCCTCTCTCAGATATGTCAGCTCTCTTGAAAGATGAAAACGATCTGCAATTCTCACAGTATAGTGCATGGTTTTGCTTCTCATGATAATTGCTCACCTTCACTATTAGTATCTGACAAATATACACTAACTCTTATTTGTGAACATTTTGAGAACATAAAATAAAACCAACATCTAACGAAATGTAACTGGAAGTCTTTTTTATTGTAAATGTATTTTTGATAAATGTATTTATTCACTGAACATTGAACTGTCCATCATTGTTGTTGATTTTAAAATTAATACACCACTCTATAGTCTGTGCACGATTAAGAGATTCACTGACTGCCTAAACCCGCTCTGCCTAAAGCCATAGTTCGATTTGCTTGTTGGCAAAAACTTAATTCTGCTGTTGGCAATTATTTCCTCCAGACTTTGGCGAAGGAACGATGTAAACATCAGTAAAATTCACCCTTCAAGGCGTTTCAATCATGGACAGGAGTGTTGCAATGAAGGTTTCTGCTCAGCTTTGTGTTTTTCTTCTTTATGGGACTTTTCCTTCAAATCAAGCAGGTAAAGGACGAACTTTTGCTGCATTTATCAGAGAACCAAAGTGAAAGTAACACGTTTGCGCTTCCTTATCATAAACGGCTTAGTAACGACATAATTAAAATTTGATTACAAACTTATGCAAACATTGTATATGAAATGTAAGATAATTAAATGTAGGCAAGTTTTGACAACTTAATCCTGTTGAACCTGTAATAAGTTAGCATGTTTTATGTTTAAGCGGATTCTAGTGAATACATGAAAGTAAGAATCTTATCCAGATCTTATCTTATAAGAATATTATCTTTATCCTACTGGATAAAGAAGTTTATCCAGTAGGATCTTTTTTGATTATGTTAGGATTCAGATTTGTGATTAATAATGTCTCTCGAAGACTTACAGGTCTGGCTTTATATATTTTCTTAACAGATTATAAGATTAATTGTATTTGTGTATTTCTGTAACAGAAATGTTTTGAAACTATCCTGACTATCCTTCAGAAACGTACCACTTTTATCACATTTACACTTAAGTGAATAGTTATTTCATGCATATTTTATTGCTCTTCATCACAGAGAAACACTCTCTGTATTACATTTACACTGCTTTGTCCAAACCTGTGGATCTGCCGGGCATCTTTGAATTCACTGCTATGGGTCTGCTAGACGACAGACAGATTGACTATTACAATAGTAAAGAAAGGAGAAAGATTCCCAAACAGCCCTGGATGAAAGAGAAAATGCAGGAGGATTACTGGGAGAAAGGCACTCAGTCGAGAAAGAGCAAAGAACAGTGGTTTAACGTGAATGTCCACATTCTGATCAACCGCATGAGACACAATGAATCAGGTGAGAAACATTCATGCTGTTTAACCGGCTTACATATTAATTCAGTAGGGGTCAAAGCACTGAAAGTGCTGGAACTCTAATGTGTTTGTACTGACTTTCTTCTTTTCCTTCTAATGGATCATTACTTCAGAACATTAAGGGCTAGATACAAACATATTTTTTTCTTGAATCTTTTAGTCATGTATCTAATTTTTTGTTCACGTATTTCATTTAATTTCTGACTATAAAATATTGCAGCCAAAATTTGAAATTTTCCAAAATACTCCACTGACAGGGGGCTGGATTGCTTTTTAATTACTGTAAGTTTTCAGCACTTGTCTTGGCTTTCCATGCCTTTTTGCGCCTCCCTTTCTTCATGTGTTCAATACTTTTTCCCTGTGTCATTTCACATTATTACACATAACTTCATTTCTGAACTTATTTTTGTTTGTTTCTTTGTATGTATGGCTTACTTGGATTGTTACCAACATCTGGTGAAAATTTCATGTCAATAGCACCTTTGGAAATATATTTACTGAGAAAAATTATGACATGTTCAATACTTATTTTCTTATTACTTACCCCGCACCTCAATACCTTGCTGAGTTAGTGCAACTGCCCGGACCCTTAGATAATTTGCAATAATTTGCTTGTCGTACCCAAGTATAAACTCTCTACTGTGGGTGGTAGGGCTTTTAGTGTTGTAGGCCCTAAGCTACAGAATAAGCTGCCCACTAATCTCCATGCCACCCCTAACCTCCAGACCTTCAAATCTCTTAAAACTCATCTATTCACCATGCTCAGTAAATAATGAATTTCCTCTTTAATTCTATGTCTTCCACTTTTTCATTTTTTGTTATATGCTTACTTTATCGAAATGTATGTTTTCTTTGATTATATAACTTGTTAATTATTTGTAGTTATTGGTTGTCTCTGTCTGCTCGTCTGCTTGTCTGCTTGTTATAATAAGCAGATTGATTGTCTCTGTCTGTCAACTGTTTGTATTATTTTGTGAATCGACCTTGGGTTCTTGAAAGGCGCTATAAAAAGTAACATATTATTATTATTACTGAAGGTTCAAGATGGACTTTGCTATAAAAACCACATCATAATATACATTTAAATCATCCACATGAGCCAATATTGCTTGTACCACAATGATTGATGCTTGCAGCTATTATTTTTAACTATTTATCTAATCTCACAAACATTTATGTCCATGTCAGAACTTCATGTTATTCAGAGGAGAGTTGGTTGTGAAGTAGATCAGCAGGGAGATGAAGTGAAGTTTCTCAAAGGTGTTTCTGAGTACGGCTATGACGGAGAGGACTTCTTGTCTTTTGATGATAAAGAGTCTCAATGGGTCGCCCCAGTTGACGCAGCTCTACCAACCAAGAGAAAGTGGGACAATGTGCCAATCCTAAACCAATACACCAAAGGCTACCTGGAGAAAGAGTGTGTGGACTGGCTCAACAAATTCAGAGAATATGGAGACGAGGAGTTCAGAAAAACATGTGAGTAAATGTGTTTGTATTTGTTGATTATATGAAGCTGTAATTGAGATGGAACTGATTTACAAACCGGTCCCTTTGTTTTCAGCTCCTCCAGATGTTCATGTATTTTTAAGGAAATCCAATGACAAAACCAAGTTGGAATTCACCTGTCTGGCCACTGGCTTCTACCCCAAAGACGTGACGATGATCATTAGGAAAAATAACACATCTCTTCCTGAAGATGAGATTGAATCCACAGGAATTAGACCAAACCATGATGGATCCTATCAGCTGAGGAAGAGTGTGGAGATCAAGGAGGAAGAAAAAGATGAATATGATTGTTTTGTGTCCCACAGAACCCTTGAAAAACCAATTGTCTTCAAATTGGGTAATTAAAGCAGTTCCATATCCCTCAGTCACGTTCTACATTACGTCAGAACTGACTGACACAATCGGATCTCGTCTGAGAGCCCAATCACCTTTGAGTGGTAACAAAACATGTAACACTCTGTATATATGAGTATATAAGACAGCATTCAACACTCACTCAGTTAAACTTTCGCTTCAGAGCCGAGCAGTCATCATCACTCTGCTCTTAACAATCATCGTTTGTGTGAGCTGAACAAGAGGGAAGCACTTTTGTGTATTGGTGTGACGGCATATCAGCGGAGGTCAAAATCTGAAAGAGCAATTGCACAGCTAAGTGCAGCGAATTAACTAATTTGAATATTAAAATTAAAATGAACAGCATTACAAGAGCATTTCCCTAAAAGAGTAAACATGGGTGATGGTGCATCTTTTTCAAGATGTCATTCCACCAGTAAGTTTCTGGTTACGGTAATTTCCTGGTGTAACCGGTCCTACTCTACTCTAAAATATTTTTTTTTTCTGGCATGGGAGGCACGCGCGCTGACAAGGACGCTAAAGACCGCAGCCGCTAGCTCACCTTTTGAGGCCAGAGGAGGGAGGTTTACATGCACAGTTCTTACTGGCCTATGTCTGTTACACTCACCCCCCTAAACCTCACTCCCATCCAGGTCACGACACCAAATGTAACTGGTCCTACTCGACCCGTTCAAAGCGGGATTCGAACCATGGTTTCCAGAGTGGGAGGTGGGAGCACTTACAAAGACGCTAAAGACCGCAGCCACTAGTGCGGCTCTTGAGACCAGGGGATTGAGGTTTACACACACAACTCTTACTAGCCTAAATCTGTTACACCATGGTCACCACAGAGAACCACTTCAGTTAATAAACAGGGTGATGTGCCTGGCTCTTCCACTCATGTATTGCATCGCAATGGGGGAACTAGCATCTCATTCGGGGCTCTCGAGGAGGACCAGATGTCAATTGCTGCATCGGAGGGCGGGCTTGATTCCTCTGGGGATGAAGACTCAGCTGTGCTGCCCCCTTTGGGGAGAGTAGCACTGTTTGAATCTGACCCAGAGTTGAATGCCATGCTTTCCCGGGCCGCCACGAGCGTACGGCTCGAGTGGAACCCCCTCCACCTTGTCCCGAACGCTCGCGGTTGGACGATTGGTATCTCGGCGTGGGGAATTCTGAACAGCATTGTCCCACCGTGGGCAGGGGCAGCGGTTGTGGTGCTTTACATGGGGATCCCATTGCGTCAGTCAGTTCTGATGTTACGTCAAACGTCTGACTGATAGGGAACGTATTGATTACTAATGTAACCCCGTTTTCCTGAAGGAGGGAACGGACACGTTAAGTCCCACCACCACAAAACCATGTACCACCGCATGAATAGCTGGGACCACGTCTTGGTGTCACATGCCTGTCCTGTCTTGTGCTGCACATGGGTGTTTTGTTATTTTGGGCCATGTGCTCGTGTCTGTTGTCTAGCATCTTGTTATCTGATTATTGGTTAATTTGTCCCACCTGTCTGTCTCGTTACCCTCCTTTGTTTGTTCCCCTATTTAGCCTCCTTGTGTTTGTAGTCTTGTGCTGGTTCGTTGTCCGAGGTTTCCTGTTCCTGGAGTCCTGAGTTTTTGAGTTTTTGTACCTTGTCTGCACCTTGTCTGCATGTTACTAATAAATTTCCTCTGCATCTGTATCCTCGTCTCACATTCATCGATTCCGTGACAGAACGAACCAGCCAGATATGTGGATTCAGCGGAGTGAAATTTTTTCTGGGGAGGATAAGGAATCTTCAATTTCCTTGTTCGAATATGGTGCGCTCAAAGAACTATGGAGGATGAGGGGACCATGGTAGACGGTGATCAGCAGAAAGGCAAGCCTTCACCGCTGGTCCCGAAACGGAGGAGAGGAAGGAAGAACCCCTCTGTGACTGTTCCGGTGGTCCCGGTTCCGGTGGTCCCAGTTCCGGTGGTCCCAGTTCCGGTGGTCCCGAGTCCAGTGGTCCCAATTCCTGTGGTCCCGAAACGGAGGAGGAGAATGAAGACTTCCTCCATGCCAGTTCCGGGGGTCCCGAGTCCGGTGGTCCCTGTTCCGGTGGTCCCAGTTCCGGTGGTCCCAGTTCCGGTGGTCCCGAGTTTGGTGGTCCCAGTGCCGGTGGTCCCAGTGCCGGTGGTCCGGAGTCCGGTAGCTCCAAAACACAAGAGGAGGAAAAAGGCTCCCTCTGTAACTGTTCACGTCTCGTCTGCCCAGCCAGAGACTGTTCACGTCACGTCTGCCCAGCCAGAGACTGTTCATGTCACGTTTGCCGAGCCTGTGTCACCAGACAAGATGGCCGCCGCAGAGCCTGTGTCCCCTGACAAGACGCCTGCTGAAACGTTGTTGGATTATTTTTCGACGCTATTCAAGATCCTAGAAATTCCCAGGAATGTTCACGTCACATCTGCCGAGCCTGTGGCTTCCGACAAGATGGCCGCAGCCAAGCCTGTTCACGTCACGTCTGCCGAGCCTGTGTCTTCGGACAAGATGGCCACCGCCGAGTCTGTGTTTCCGGACAGGATGGCCGCCACCGAGCCTGTGTTTCAGGGCAAGATGGTAGCCACCGAGCCTGTGTCTCCAGACAAGATGGCCGTCGTCGAGCCTGTGTCTTTGGACAAGATGGCCACTGCCGAGCCTGTGTCTCCGGACAAGAAGACCGCTGGGCCGGTGCCTGTTTCTGTTCCTGAGCCGGTGCCTGTGTCTGTTCCTGAGCCGATGCCTGTGTCTATTCCTGAGCCGGTGCCTTTGTCTGTTCCTGAGCCGGTGCCTGTTCCTGAGCCGGTGCCTGTGTCTGTTCCTGAGCCGGTGCCTGTGTCTGTTCCTGAGCCAGTGCCTGTGTCTGTTCCAGTTCCTGTGCCGGTGGTGTCTGTTCCAGTTCCTGAGCCGGTGGTGTCTGTTCCAGTTCCTGAGCCGGTGGTGTCTGTTCCAGTTCCTGAGCCGGTGGTGCCAGTTCCAGTTCCTGAGCCGGTGGTGCCAGTTCCTGAATCGGTCGTTCCAGTTCCTGAGCCGGTGGTGCCAGTCCCAGTTCCTGAGCTGGTGGTGCCAGGTCCAATTCCTGAGCCGGTGGTGCTGTCTCCTCCGTGGCCGCCCGAGGGGTCGTCTCCGCCGTGGCCGCCCGATGGACGGTCGTCTCCGCCCTGGCCGCCCGATGGACGGTCGTCTCCACCCTGGCCGCCCGATGGATGGTCGTCTCCGCCCTGGCCGCCCGATGGACGGTCGTCTTCGCCCTGGCCACCAGATGGACTGTCTGCTCCGCCCTGGACTCCTGAACTTTGTGTGCCTCCCGGGTCTTCTGAACTGTCCATTCCCCTTGTCGCGCCCTGGTCTGTCCCTCCCGTCCCGCCCTGGTCTGTCCCTCCCGTTCCGCCCTGGTCTTATGGAGCGTCTGGTAGCCGCTCCGTAGGGAGGGGGTAATGTCACATGGCTGTCCTGTCTTGTGCTGCACATGGGTGTTTTGTTATTTTGGGCCATGTGCTCGTGTCTGTTGTCTAGCCCCTGCCATCTAGTTATCTGATTATTGGTTAATTTGTCCCACCTGTCTGTCTCGTTACCCTCCTTTGTTTGCTCCCCTATTTAGCCTCCTTGTGTTTGTAGTCTTGTGCTGGTTCATGTCTGAGTTTCCTGTTCCTGGAGTCCTGAGTTTTTGAGTTTTTGTACCTTGTCTGCATGTTACTAATAAATTTCCTCTGCATCTGTATCCTCGTCTCACATTCATCGATTCCGTGACACTTGGCTCCTCAGCGCAAAATTTAACTGAGTGAGTTTTGCACGCTGCCTTATATACCCTTATGTAATTAATTGCCATACAAATACCATACCCTTAATTGCCATGCAAATCCTGTATTGTTACTACTGTAGGTGATTGTAGGTGATTGAGCTCTCAGGCGAGATCCCATTGTGTCAGTTCTTGAGTCAGTTCCCCTTAAGGGAACGGGAGCTATATTAGTAATCAAGACGTTGGACATAAGCCCTATTCAGACGGGACTAGTTTAACATGGAAAGGTGGGGTAAAGTAATTGGTACCAGAGCTTCTCAGTGATTTTAGTCCCGTCCGAATATACTAATCCCGTGCAAATAACCCACTGTAAAAATGTACGTAAATATTCCGTCATTTCGTGTTTAAAAGTAATTTTCCTCAGTTTTTCTAGTATGGAGGCACTTGAAAAAACATTCAGTTGCGTTCTAGACGCTGGGACAAGTCTGTGGCAAAACACAAGTATTTTCTACATAACATTCAGACAAAAAAGAAGATCGAAAGCACTTGTTAGAGGCACGAAATATCTTTTAGCGTTAGGTAAGTGCCTATTATCAACACAATTCAATCTGAAGTTAATTAATTCATCGTTCGACAGGACATAACTGTTTTATTTTTATAAATATCGGTAATGTTTTTGTGCATGTGATATCAGGATGCAACGTAATGCACACATGATGACAGGAGTGACGGCGGTGTGTAAGTCGAGTTACCCCTCCCACTTCTGCTAGTTTTACTGAGATATCTTATCAGGTGCAAATTGGCCATTACATAAAGTTACATTACTCAATCTACCCTTGTAAAGTTAATCCCATCCGAATAGGGCTTTAGAGACAGAAATATCATCTGATATGTAAATGGTGTAAGATGGTGACTTCCAGTTCTCACCTTTTTGTTTTTGAAATCCTTAAATAATTAAAACTATTTTTAATTTGTTTCCATTTGTATAGATGGACCATGCAAGGATTGCCCGGTTGAGGCTGCCACTGGTTGGATTGGAGCTGTGATTAGAGCAGTGATTGTGCTTGTGCTGGCAGTTGCAGCTTTAGTGCTTTATGTACTTATAAAGAAAAAGATAATTGGTGAGTAGTGACTAATAAATGATGATCCACACATCTAGGCCAGGTGAACTGGAGACATATGGGAAAAATGCCTATAGGTATACGTGTGTGTGTGTGTGTGTGTGTGTGTGTGTGTGTGTGTGTGTGTGTGTGTATGTGTGTGTGTGTGTGTGTGTGTGTGTTTATACCACAGCACTGTAGATGCACTTTGACATTTCAATGTTTCTTCAACAGGACGATGAATCAGACATCATTGCAACTGGCTCTCGGGAGGATCTTAACCAAGAGGTAATTATATTTTAAATGGAATATCAGTGCTGTTTTAACTCATTTTTGTTTCTCCATGGGCTCTAGTGTAGCACCAACTGTCCAAAGCTTGATTTATTTTCTCATGTAACACATTCTGAGTTGATGCATTGTGTAAACAATACACTTTTGCCTATATATGAACAGTCTGCCCATACAGGCTATTTTGAACACATTTGCATAAATAGGCTATAAACTGATAACCTGGTAATACCAAACTCTGCTACAGTACTTCGCTTTGCTTCGTAGACAGAGTCTGGAATAGCATAATAGAGATGTGTTTTCTCTCTCGCGGGGGGTCGCTTGTCTGAAGTTTAAAATCATTGGTTACCCGTAAGCCAATCACATAACGTTTGGTTATGGCGTGTGTTATGCGCATCTCAGCCGCATCTAACTTCCACTGTAAACACATGTATGATGCAAAAACAAAAACTATCGAGCGAAATACCGGAGTGAACATGGCTGTGAATGACTTTTGCAGATTATGTGAAGTAAATCTACGCATCCACGGTACAATCAGCGTCTACGTCACGGCTCTCAGCCCGCCCTCTGTTCGTTGATTGGCCGGCTGTTTTCAGGCCGGAGGAAAACGGAAAGCTATTACGCTGCACTCAAAAAAAAAATTGTGCCTAAAAATAAGATTTATGTATTTGAATTGCATAACAAATTCCCATGCATTTGGATTACATAGTTTTAACATAAACCAATCAATAATTTGAATGTGATTCATATTTTTAAGTCATATCTAAATGAAACAGATAAGATTTATGTACTTGTATTAATAAACTGAATGTGATTTATATTTGTCAGTCGTATGTAAATGATACAGGTAAGATTTATGTAATAGTACACAGAAAAACGCCCATGTTGAATTAACACTGCTCAGTGTTCATATGTGTGCACACTACAGAGTTAAAGTGGTGTTGAAGTTAATGAGATATTTAAGTGATGATTGAGCATTAATTATGAACACCTGCTGTTAACAAGCAGAATCACTGAAGGAAAGAGAAACACAAGAACTACAACTGACTTCAGCCACAGTCTTAGATGAAATCAACTGAAGAGAAAAGAAGACATTAAATCTGTGAAGATCTCAGCAGAGGAGGATTAAACAACTCCACAAACAGCATTACCAGCTTCACTTATTACTAATCAGACTGACTTTATTTCATTTCCGTTTGAATGAAATCAATAGTTGTATTTTAAAGTCACCATGATGGTGGTTAGCGTTTGCTTTAGTTGGGCTCTTGACCATTGACTCTTTAATATAACATTTTCTCTGGCTGCTATAATTATGTGTTTATAAAACACATTTGTTGCAGCGAAAAAGCCAAGAGAAAATGAGATCAAGTGATATTGGCTGTTTATTGATGAAGGTGTAATCATCCTATTGTGGCCTGAATCACTTATCTTTTTCAATGTCTAATGCTTTGATTATTGGGATTATGTGATTTTGTGATTTTGTTTTATTTATTATAGTAGCTGTGTGACCTGACAGCATTAGATCCAACAGTTAATCAAATAATATGAAGAATTTTAAAAACATTTAGTGCATTAAACTTTCTCTTCTACATTATTACTTAGCCATCAAGAATCAGTGTATGACTCTCAACAATGGTGACAATCAATGAAATGCTTCATACTGCAGTGCATGCTGGGTACCACCAATCAAAACTCACCCATATCTCCCAGCATGCATTGCGGCATTAATAAATTATGCATCAAGATTTTTTTGTATCTTTTGTCACCATTGTTGAGATTCATATGCTGTTTCTTGATGTCTGTGTGAGTCGAAGTAATGCCATAGATTAAAAAAGGTTTTTGTGCACTAACTATAAAAAAAAGTATATTGTTTGATAAACAACACTGTTAGATTTCATGCTGTAAAATCAAATGGCTTCTGTTATGAATAAAACAATATTAAAAAGCATTAGACACTGAACAAGATCAGTGAATCAGGCAATTACATGATGATGACTTTGTCGTCATCATCATCAATAAACAGCCAATATCACTTGATCTCTTTTTCTCTTGGCTTTTTCGCTGCAACAAACGTGTTTTATAAACACATAATTATAGCAGCCAGAGAAAATGTTATATTAAAGAGTCAATGGTCAAGAGCCCAACTAAAGCAAACGCTAACCACCATCATGGTGACTTTAAAATACAACTATTGATTTCATTCAAACGGAAATGATATAAAGTCAGTCTGATTAGTAATAAGTGAAGCTGGTAATGCTGTTTGTGGAGTTGTTTAATCCTCCTCTGCTGAGATCTTCACAGATTTAATGTCTTCTTTTCTCTTCAGTTGATTTCATCTGAGGCTGTGGCTGAAGTCAGTTGTAGTTCTTGTGTTTCTCTTTCCTTCAGTGATTCTGCTTGTTAACAGCAGGTGTTCATAATTAATGCTCAATCATCACTTAATTATCTCATTAACTTCAACACCGCTTTAACTCTGTAGTGTGCACACATATGAACACTGAGCAGTGTTAATTTAACATGGGCGTTTTTCTGTGTACTATTACATAAATCTTACCTGTTTCATTTACATATGACTGACAAATATAAATCACATTCAGTTTATTAATACAATTACATACATCTTATCTGTTTCATTTATGTATGACTTAAACATATGAATCACATTCAGGAGTATTGATTGGTTTATGTTAAAACTATGTAAACCAAATGCATGGGAATTTGTTATGCAATTCAAATACATAAATCTTATTTTTAGGCACAATTTTTTTTTTGAGTGTGTCTCAGACTGAGTACAGAAGCGAAATGAAATTGAGCGGAAGTACGAAGTCTGACGTAGTCAGGCTAATAAACTGATGCTTAGAGGTCTCCATTTATTAAAAGAACATATAGCCAAATGAGCCTACATTGTCATAATATTATACCATAAATAAAGTATTTAGCAGATTCACTCTTCGTTAAAATTGTGGTTATCTCTCCTGAAAGCAGTGTTTATGTGGCTGTTGGTCCTGTTAGCAGCATGAAAAATAAAACTTTTATTCAAATTGAGAAAATATTATAGAGAGTGTTCAAAGAGCGATCTTCTAATGATTGAAGCTGTCAATCACAGATGCTGCTGTGCTCAATGCTGCAAACTACATTGTTGTCTTTAGACTTCAGACATCAACCAATTTAATGGCATGATGCCAAAATGACTGAGGCTGTATCTCTGCAATACTTGGTATATTGTATATTTTCATTGTCACCTTACTCTAACCACACCACATCAATTTGGTAACAGCACCGCCTATTGGTCAAAAGTGATAAGAAATTTCATCATATTACAAGTGATTGTATTTGTGATTTTTTTTAAAGCATTTTGACTAAAATAATCTAAAAATGTCTTTTATTACTCATTTTTGCAGTTGCTCTGAAGCTCCCAGCCATCCTCGCATAACTCACCGTGCCTTTTTTGTGCTTTGATCCTTAATTGCTGCTTGCAGCTCTCTTGTTATCATGGTGTGATATACATTTTTATTCCAGCCAGCATAATACAATACATGTGGAAATATTTACTCTAGCCAGCTTATACCATATATGTTGTTAAAGAAACTTCAAGTTGCATATCATCTTCTTCCTTACTGCTGAAGAACGAGGTCAAAATGACATTTGCAGAAAGGACAGTTTGTTCTTTCCAAATACAGATAAGCTCGCTTGGACTAAGAGCAAAGGTGTTGCATTGGAAAATCTATATTCAGTTGTTTTAATTACATATGTGTGTAAGTGTGTGCATATAACCATGGGGTGTTAGACTAAGTGTGATGAGTTTTGTGTATATAAGCTGGGCAAAAACGATAAGTCGGGGCCCTTCCATATCAGACTCTGACTTATGTGTGAACTGCCTTTCTTGCAAGAAATAAAGTTCTACATAACTTAACTCTAGTCAACACACCACTCTGTCTCGGAGCGCGATTTCAGCCGTTGAGACTCAGCAACAGGCACGGTGACGGTTCCACTCTGCCCTCTTATTCCTCACATATAATTAATTACATATATATATATATTTAAAATATATATATATATATATTTTGTAAATTAATTTAGTTTTACTAGAATAAAATCAGCTTTGCAACTTTGCATGAAAAACTCGCGACAGGCGATTAACTAAATTACGTTACTAGCAGCTTGTATGTAATTGGTTGAAATATGACTGTACGTCATGACGTTAAGTATTCTTTTTTCAGTCAACTTCTACTCTTTATTCATAATAATCTGTATTCATCTAAGACACCTAACGCGCTTGATCATTCAATCAATCATGGATTTAAGGAAATGGTTTACCACGACCACCTCGACAACAGTGAAAACTGTCATGCCTAGCACAAGCACCACCATCAGTGATGTCGACAGGCCAGTGACAGAGGCCAGATGATGACTCTTGCCCAGATGATTTGGGAAAAGATGAGCCTTTGCAAATAAGACTAAATTCGTATCCCATACGCTTATTTGGCACCAGAAACAGATCATTTTTACACGTGTGGTTTCAGAAAAGAGATTGGCTCGAGTATTCAGTTAAAGCAGATGCGGCCTTCTGCTACCCTTGCAGAAAATTTAGCGCTAGAAGTGCTACGCAGATCAAGATCGGGCAGCCGCAGAGCGGACTTGACCCAGTATTTACAACCAAAGGCTTCCATGACTGGAAACACGCTGTGGAAACAAATAAAGGATTCAACAGACATGAAATGTCCAAACAACATTTGACTTGTTATAGTAAGTTAACAACAACAACATTTTTAGGAGTTATTATTGATGAAAGTTTGAGTTGGAGAGGACACATAGACTATGTTTGTGGCAAAATTAACAAGTCAATTGGTATAATAAGGAGGATTAGTCATCTTGTTACTCCAAAATGTCTCTGTATCCTGGCTATATTACAGTTTAATTTATCCGTATTTGTCTTATTCTAACATGGTGTGGGGGAGCACATTTCCTACAAAGCTACATAAAATTTTAATTCTCCAGAAACGGTTTGTCAGGATAGCGGCTCGTTCAGGTTCCTACACATCTTCAGCTATGTTATTTAAGAAACTGCAGATTTTTTAAATTTTTGACATTAACACCTTCCAAATATGTGTTTTCATGTACAAATTATTTTCTTCGGAAGGAAAGATTCCTGGTCAGTTCATGTTATACTTTAAAGCTAACTCATAATACCAGGCAGGTAATGGATCTCCATCCTCCAAACTTTACCACATGTAGAGGCCAATTTTCAATAAGATTTAAAGGTACACAGATATGGAATAGATTTTCTCATGTGGCGAGACAATGCACCTCAGTAGAGAGTTTTAAAAGAGTTTTAAGAGGTCTGCTGATGAACTAGTTTGTGCACTTGGTTGTTTCTATATTTTTCATTGTATTTTTATTTTACTGAGAAGTGCTTGTTGTTTTATCATCAGTATTATCATGACATATATATATATATATATATATTTTTTTTTTTAGTAATGTTCGCATGAGTTGTACTATATTGTGTTTGCATTCTTTAGTTATTTTTTATCTTTCTTTGGTGGAGGCTTTAGATAAGCCATACTGGCTTTTTGCCTTCTCCGGCACTGTATGCATCAGTTTGTCCTTGGTGTTGTACTTCTTTTAATTTGTGCAAATAAAAAAATATATATATATGTGGAAAGAAAAAGTAAGCCGAATTGATAAAGGTATCTCGACGCTACTGTATGCAGAACAAATACAGAGAAATCGATACTACATGTCTTCTCTTATTGATGTTGTGGAGTTTCTGGTGTCCAATCAATTACCCTTGAGGGGTAAAATTGAGGCCTTTGATCATATGGATGAAGGTAGGAGTGGACTGTTCATGTCATTACTGGAATTCAGCATCAGGAAGGACCCCCAGTTGACTGAAATTATGAAAACAATTCCAAAAAATGCCACTTACACAAGCCATGAAATTCAAAATGAACTCGTTGCTGTAATGAGCAGCATTGTGACTGACGCAATAGTGAAAGAAATCGGCGATTCGTGGTTTACTGTGAAAGTACACTCTAAAAAGAGATGTGTTAAAAAACAACACACAAGATGTGTTGATGGCATTTTGACACATGTTGTGTAGATTTTTAACACACAATGTGTGTTAAAATGTAACTCTGGAAACACTCTAAAAAGAGATGTGTTAAAAAACAACACACAAGATGTGTTGATGGCATTTTGACACAATGTGTGTTAAAATGTAACTCTGGATAGAATAGCACTGGGTGGAGGGCAGTTTTTATGAAAGAAAATTATAGGTATATTTTATATGGTATCCCATAAAATGCTCTAAAATAAATAAAGCAATATATTCAAATAAATAAATTAAATCTTAATTCATGAAAACTTAAAGATTAACGGTTGTTTTTTTTTTCAGCCAATCACACCATGCCTCTTTTTCAATGTCTTTTTCAAATGCTGCTTTCACTTGTTATTAATAACCAGATTAACTTTATTTCTGTCAGACTCTACAGAAGCTCGTATTGAGAATTAACAGGTTTTGGTGTTAACGATTCATTAAATGTTTCATTTAAAGTCACCAGAATCGTGATTAGTGTCAGCTTTATTTGGGCTCTTTACCCTTAACTCTTTAACATTAGTTTTCTCTGATTGCTGTAAATGTGTATTTAATTTAACACATTTGAAACAGCAGAAATAATCATGAGAAAAATATGCTCCGATGATAATATTATCATCATGAACATGTAAGATTGTTCAGCTGAAGCTCAGAAAGAGTTTTATATTTGAATGAAGAGTGTAATACATAATAGATTAGCATAATGCGATTATCTTAAAATTAATTAATAAATACACAGTTCGTACAGAATCTTACAGTCTAAGGTATCAAACAGACATCAAGAATCAGCGTATGAATCTCAACAATGGTGACAAACAAAATGCTTCATGCAGCAATGCATGCTGGGTGCCACAATAGTGCAAATCTCATCCATGACTCCCAGCATGCATTGCGGCATGAAGCTTTTCATTTGTCACCATTGTTGAGATTCATACGCTGATTCTTGATGTCTGTGTTTGACTAAATTCTGCTGCAGATTAAAATTTTCAGAAAACATTTATTTTATTATTCTGCCCTACTGGACAGCATGATATAGTGTCACAGGATAATTATAACTAACAGCACATAAATAAATTAAATGTGCACCATCCATTTACTCATAAACCTGATCAGATCTGCACTTGTTGATTATGACATCATCAAGAAACATCTGATCATATTTTCACTTGCCATAACAAATGTATTTTATTAAAATACAGTTAAAGCAGCCAGAGAAACACTAAAAGAAGAGTCAAGGGTCAAGAGCTCAAATAAAGGAGCCATTAATCACGATTCTGGTGACTTCAAATAAAACATTCAGTGAAACATCAACATCTAAACCTCAGTTAATTCTCAATAAGAGTTTGTCTATGTAGATTCATGATGTCTAAAACATCCAGCTAATAAAATGTCCAAACAAACTCTTTATTAAACGTCACTGGACTCCATAAACACAAGTTAACAATACGTTTCAGTGTTCATCCAAACACTCAGTTGTAAAAACACAGGAAGTAACTCTGGCAAATACACACCGACTACAGTCACATGTGACACATATCTGACACAAGTTGTGTAACTATAACACATTAGTGTGTAAAAGGTTTCAACACACTTCTGTGTAAGAGGAATAACACATTAGTTGTGTTAAAGGTAACACAAAATGTGTAGTCCTTATAAACACAGAGATGTGTTAAGAATCGACACAGGTTGTGTGTTAAATTTGACACAACATGTGTTGTCCCTGAGCACACTCACTACATGTGTTAAAACTGACACAATATGTGTTAAAATCTACACAACATGTGTTAAAATCTACACAACATGTGTTGTCCCTGAGCACACACACTACATGTGTTAAAATCTACACAACATGTGTCATTTTTAACATCTCTTTCTACAGGTTGTGTTGTTTTCAACTCCTCATTTTGAGCGCTGACACTCACCATCACTGTGAATGGTATGCAGTGTTTGCTATGTTCTCAAACAAACAGGCCAGTGGAAATACAAGTTATTTATATACATAGATTTTGTCAGTTGCTACATTTTAATAAAATTCAAAGTGCAAACTCGGTTACCCTTTATTTCTTCATGAACTTTTGTCAAAAGCAGCATTATCAATTAGGGGTTGAAGTGTGAATAACTGAATAATGTCCAGTACAGTGAGTCTGTCCAGTCATTGAGCTTGAAACATTGTGTTGTACTTTGTGTGCACATGCATTCTGTTCTCGACTATTGATTAAACGGTTAATATTTTTGCATCTGGCCCTTTTGCTTTATTTTTTAAAATGACACAATTTGTGTGTTAAAATGACTTACACATTTATTGTGTTAAATTTGACACAACATGTGTTGTCCCTGAGCACACTCACTACATGTGTTAAAACTGACACAACATGTGTCATTTTTAACACATCTCTTTTTAGAGTGTAGACGGAACCAGGGACCCTACTGGAATGGAAAACATTTCTACTTCAATGAAAAAACACTGGAAATTACAGAACGACTGCTTGTGATGACCATCGCAAATTCGGGTGATGCACAAACCATCACAAACATGATACTTTCAGAGCTGTCCAAGGCAGGCTTGAATGCGTCTAAGATTCTGAGTCAAGTGTACGAAGGAGCCGCGGTGATGTCGGGGAAATATGGTGGAGTGCAGCGACTTTTGCAGGAAAAAGTTGGCCGAGAGATACCGTACGTACACTGTCTAAATCACCAGCTGCACTTAGTTGTTGTGCATGCGTTATCTGCTGAGAAATCCATTCAAGATTTTTTCAGCATATGCAACGCGCTTTATAACTTTTGCCGTAAACCCACGGTTGCTCTGCAATATAGAGGTGACAGACTCAAACGTTTACTTGACCAGAGGTGGACAGGCCATCTGGCTACTGTTGCCGTCATCGTCAGTTCATTCGAGGACATTACATCAGTTCTTGAGCATGTCAGCTCTGCAAGGACTTATGGAGCTGAAGTTCGCATGGAGGCAGTTGGACTGTTAAGGGAAGTGACAGATGAAAGCTTCATTTAAAGTTTTCTTTAAAATAAAATTTGCATATAGGCTATTTGAATTTCAATCATTTAAAATTGATAAATCAATTCTCATTTCAGTTCGATAGAATTTTATGAATTTTAAATGCACGAATGGACTTAATATTTTTTTAGTTTTTAAAAGCCTTTTTCAAGATATGTGTTTCAATTAACAATTCCATCAAAATTAATTGAATAATCCTTACATATTACAAATCAAGAATTTTAAATGAGAAGCATACTAGAGCTTAATAAAATATTTTGTATAAATCTTAAATTATAGCCTACATTTAAACTTTTTATTTTATTTATTTTAAAACTATTTTAATTTATGAATACGACTCCCATAAACTAAATGGTCCATTCCCTTTTTGCTTAATATAAAAATGCTTTATAATGGTCAAGTTTTTTACTAATTATTTCATAATATGAATAATGTGTAAGGATTATTCAATTCAATTTGATGACATTTTACTATAGCCATAATCGACATCTTTAAACTTGAAAAGGGATTTTTTTAAAAAGGCTGTAAAAACAGACTAAAGCTAGTCGTAATATGGGTTTAAATAGCCTGATTTTATTTAGGCCTTTTTTTTTTTTTTTTTAAATGTCAAAAAACAAACAAACAAAAAAAACAGCAATTTCATTTAACGCAACCTTTAATTAAATCGTTGCCACCCTAGGTTCTTTTGTTGCTCAATCCTGCCAATATCATTCTGCAAGGAGGGGATACAGACCTTTTAACTGGGATGAAACTTGTATCTTCAGCTGCCGAATGTGTGCGCAATCTCCGCAGCGAAGATGAATTCTGCATTATCTGTGACACAGTTACAGAGAGCACAAAAGATACACCTGTCTCAGCAAAACGGAGGCGACAGGTAAACAAGAACCTGAGTGAATAAGTAGTTGAAGAAACAACTGGAGCCAACATCATTGATAAAGTGGAGCTACGCAGGCTGTACTTCAGTGCTTTGGATCATATTCTTGGTGAAATTGAGGTGCGTTTCAGTGAACGTAATTCAAAGTTTGCCGCAGCACTTGCCGCTCTTGACCCAGAAAATGAGACCTTTTTGGATGTAAAGTCCATAAAGGCCATCATGGATTTAACTAATTCTACCATTGTGGAAACGGAGTGCATTGTTGCAAAGCAATATATCTCCAGAATCAAAGAGGAGGAAAGCCAGCAGATGATGACTACTAGAAGACTTCTTTCTGAACATCACAAAGTACTCGAAGCAATGCCTAGCGTTTTGTCTGCACTTAAACTCGCTGTCACATTCGGGGCCTCTACCGCTATGTGTGAGAACTCATTTTCTGTGCTCAAGAACGTTTTCACGGACAACAGCAAGTTGCACGAGCTGAGACTTAAGTGTGTGGTTCATTGCTCGTAAGGAACCACACACGTAAGGCTCAGCTCGTGCAACTTGCGTTTGAGCGGGACCTTACAAAGAAAATGCGTAACGAATGGAAAGACCTCGTTCTGAGAAAGTTTAACTCTTCCACTCGTCGACTGCAGCTTTTATAAAGGTAGGATGTGTTTTTGCTTTTTTGTCTTTGTTACTATATTGATTATAGCCAGTGCTGGTCCGTGTTATTTACGAGAATGCTGTAGGCTGCGTTGCTCTGTATCGTTGCGTCTGGTAGCCTAAATGGTGACTTGATGGTTGTTGTTGTTTTAATTAAAAGTGGGTGTATTGTGGAGGTATGCCCCCCCAGTGACACAACAAGGCCCCCTCGTTCCGTATGTCCTGGCGCCAACCCTGCTAGTAGGGATAGTCTGACTGGATCACACACAGGACAAGCCTGATACAGAGTCAGAGGAAGATTTGTAATGGAAGATTTGTGGTATTTGTCCTTGTCAACACTAACAGTCATGACAATCACTATATTTAAGGAGTGTTGCTTTAAAAAAGTTGAATTATACTCCCTCTCTTTCTGTTCCATTATGTCATATAATCTGTATGTTTTGATGCTTTTTGTATAAGCAATTGATGTTTTTAGTTGAAGAGAGCTGGTTTTCCAGACATTGACTATTTCTACCTCTGAAGACTGGCACATTTGCCGAGGTAAAATAATTGTCCTGTTTGTTCTATTGATATTGTCTTATATACACTAGTACGGAAGAGTATTGCATTCACTTGAGGAAAAAAAATCTACTCTGTTTTTCTGAATTAATGACTTAATTATCTCAGAATTACGAGATAATTTTTCATGAATAAAAAGTTTTTGTTCTGTTTTTCTGAATTAACGACTTAATTATCTCAGAATTCTGAGATAATTTTTTCTTGAAATAAAAATATTTGCTCTGTTTTTCTGAATTAATGACTTAATTATCTCAGAATTCTGAGATAATTAAGTCAGTAATTCAGAAAAACAGAGCAATTTTTTTAAATGAAAAATTATCTCATAATTCTGAGATAATTAAGTCGTTAATTCAGAAAAACAGAACAAAATATTTTCTTATGAAAAATGTTCTCATAATTCTGAGATAATTAAGTCATTAATTCAGAAAAACAGAGCAAATATTTTTATTTCAAGAAAAAATTATCTCAGAATTCTGAGATAATTAAGTCATTAATTCAGAAAAACAGAACAAAACAATTTTTTTCATGAAAATTATCTCGTAATTCTGAGATAATTAAGTCATTAATTCAGAAAAACAGAGTAGATTTTTTTTCCTCAAGTGAATGCAATACGCTTCCGTACTCTTGAATGTCTTTCACTGTAAAATATTTTGTTCTTTCACATTGACTTAAGTTATATATTTATGCAGTGATCAGTGATTCTTCAAATCAAGATTGATGGCATCAATGAATGTCTCTGTTATGTGGGATCCATTTGTTCTTAAATTACACTAGTTTATTCAAATGGTTTCAGTTGTACTGCTTTTACCTTTATAAAACAATAATATATAAGTCTACTTTGTACTGTTTCACTCAGGGTTTCAAAGGATGGTACTGGTACAGCTTCCCATGTTTTGTTACGGAGAGTTATTTTGGTTGCCAGTAAGCCATGTAAATTTACAAAAGTACCGTAAATCAACTATAATTGCATCATAAGCATAAGCATCATATATAAGCAGCAAAACAAGAGCGTGTCAAGTGTTTTCAAGGAAATCCACTGATGAAACCAAGCTGAAACTGACCTGTCTGGCCACCGGCTTCTACCCCAAAGACGTGACGATGATCATTAGGAAATATTGCACATCTGTGCCTGAAGATCAGATTGAATCCTCAGGAATCAGACCAAATGATGGATCCTATCAGCTGAGGAAGAGTGTGGAGATCAAGGAGGAGGAAAGAGATGAATATGATTGTCTTGTTTCTCAGAAGAGCATCAAAGAACCAATTATCGTCTGATGCTTGAAGAATGCACTTCCACGAGTAACAGCAGGAATAGGCGGTTAAAGTTTTCGATGCTTAATTTGATTTGATGACAGTCACGAGACCGATTACTCGATCCAATCATGTTGATGGATAAAAATAAAATTAAAACAAGCATGTAACGAGGAACGACCACAAACAGAAGGAAAATAGAGGAGTAAAAGTACCGATATATCACTTAAAATGTACTCAAGTAAAAGTAAAATTACACAAATTTTTAACTACACTGTAAAAAAAAACTGTAAATTTACAGGAAACGGTCTGTATTTTTTAACAGAATTTTGTCGTTTTGTCATTATACAGTGAATACCTGTTATTTTACAGATATTTGTTGTAATTTAAAGGTCCACTATTAAATTTACAGGTAATTGCTTTTATTTTGGTTTTACATTAATTTTACGTTTTTTTAAAGGAAATTCTCTGTAATTTTATAGGGTTATGTGTAATTTTACATACAAAATTAAGTAATATTTTACAGATTATTTCTGTGGAATTAGAAAACAAAGAAAATAAGGTATAACTGCAGAAATTAGCAGTCACTAAACATGTTTTCCTTAAAGATTATTAAGCATGTGGGGGTTAAAGTGAGTTTTAAGATTTGTACACACATTAGGCAAGCCTATTTAATTATTTAGTCTTTTAATTTTGTCTTGCAAATAGATGTTCATTTTGATCATCATTTGTAGGCTATTTGCCCGAAAATTTCATTTAGGCCTATATTTTATGTCTTTTATGAATCGTTTTTCCAAATCTGCGTGGCTTTGTGTGCGTTTGTTTGTATGTATGTATGTATGTGTGTGTGTGTGTGTGTGTGCCCGCGGAATGACATAATTATCACAAAATGGGCCTTTAATATTGTGTTTAAAGTTTTGTGTTTATATTTGCCATTAATAACCAACAACCTTTTGGAACTGCATTATTGGTGAAGGTGTATTTATTTGAAGGTGTATAAAAAGCATGTGCACATTATGTTTTGAGCAAGAGTATCATACAGTCACACACAGACATCAAGATTTTGGATATGAATCACAACAACGGTGACAACCAAAAAAAGCTTGGGAATTAAGGATGAGTTTTGTACTATGAAAGCTACCCATCATGCATTGCAGCATGAAGCTTTTTTTTAAATTGTCACCATTGTTGGAAATCATATGCACAATCTTGATGTCTGTGTGTGACTGTATGATACTCTTGCTCAAAACATCATGTGCACATGCTTTTTATACACCTTCAAATAAATACACCTTCACCAATAATGCAGTTCCAAAAGGTTGTTGGTTATTAATGGCAAATATAAACACAAAACTTTAAACACAATATTAAAGGCCCATTTTGTGATAATTATGTCATCATCAACATTGAACTGATAACACCTCATACTTTTTCTAGGCTTTCTCTGCCACAACAATTGTGTTACACAAACACACTGTTACAGCAGCCAAAGAAAAGTTAAAGTAAAAGGAACGGGGACCAAGAGCCCAACTAAAGCAAACACGGATCGCCACAATGGTGACACTTCAAATTAAACGAATATCAACATCTAAACCTCTGTTCATTCTCACTAAGATCATCTGACAGCAATAATCAAAGTAATTATGTCTAAATGAGACCATAAATGATGTTGAAATATGTCCACAATGGCCACATTTTAACTAGTTTTAACCTTGTACGAAGGTTCGATGAACGTCTATATCCGAGGTGCAGAACACGTCAAAAAAAGACGTCATAACTTTCATTCTGGCTCCTCAGTGGACGGCATTTCAACCTTTGATTTTTGTAACAAAGACATTGAAAAGAAGTCTTTCGGACATCATTTTGCTTAGTGGGGCTCTGTCATTTAGAAACATGACTTTTCCTATCACTACTATCTTAATGACACATATCTCTACCTTTTAATCCAGCTAGATGATCTGACGGTTGCTGCTCGCATCTCAGCCTACCTGATGGAAAATTCTTGCTGGATGAATGACCTTCACCTTCAACTCAACCTTGCCAAGACAGAACTGCTTATGGTTCAGCTTTCAGCCAAAACATACTTGCTGTGATCCTGCTGATTTGCCTTATCATTAGGAGGATCAGGCCCTTCCTATCGGAGCTACACAACTCTCTTGTTCTATCCAGACTGGGCTATTGTAATGCTCTCCTGGCAGCTCTTCCAGTTTCAGTCAAACCTCTGCAACTGATCCAGATGCTGCAGCAAGAGTTGTCTTTAAAGGTAGCCCTATGCCTAAACTCACTGCTTCAGATCTGTGTCTCCAGAAGCATGTGTTCTGCAAGTGAACGGCGCCTTGTGGTGCCATCATCCCAAAGAGACACAAAACCACTTTCACTGACATTTACCTGGACTGTTTCCTGGTGGTGGAATGACCGGCGCAACGCAACACATTTTCAAGAAACTGCTAAAGATCCATCTTTTTCATAAACACTTCACCCAATAATACTAAATCTTTGTAAAAAAAAAAAAAAAAAAAAAAACACCTTTCTATGTGTACTGTGCTAGACTAACTGGGACTTGTCACTGCACTTGTTGCTTTTTATTATCTTTAATTATTATCTTAATTGGTTAGTCACTTTGGATAAAATGTAATTGTAATGTTAAAATAAGTTATACTGTAAAGGTATACGGTAATTGCTTTTTATTGTGGATATTTTTACATGTTCTAAATTATATACTAAGCTACTATTTCCTATCAATCACTTATCTTGATGTTTAGTGTTTGTTCAATTACTAATACTGTAAATATGCAGGTAATTTGTACTCATACATTTAGTTAATTTAAAAGAAATTGGCTGTACATTTGCTATTATTAAGAACTTAATTAGAGATGTTGTGAAATTGGATCTGTACAAATAAAAAATAAAACTGTAAATTTACAAACATTTGTATTTGAATTTATGTACTTGTGTGCATTTTTTATACATAATTTCATTGTTATTTTACACATAAAAACTATATTAAAAGAAAATTACTGTAGATAGACAGCATTATTATATAAAATAATTTTATAAAACCTTAAATTTACAGTATTTAATTGTTTTAAAGGTGTATATGACTTTTTAAAACATTAAAAATCCCAATAATTACATAAGATTTAATGTAATATTAAAGATATAATCTGTTATTTAATTATGGAAAATTACTGTATTTTAACGAGATTGTTTTTTGCCGTTATTTTACGGTAATTTTCTGGTGCCCCAGCTGCCGGAATAATACCGTTTTTTTACAGTTTTTTTTTTTACAGTGTACTCAAAAAAGTACAATTTCTGAAAAAAAAAAAAAACTACTTAATTACAGTAACGTGAGTATTTGTAATTCGTTACTTCACACCCCTGTGAAGTTAGCATGTTTTATGGTTAAGCGGATTCTAGTGAATACATGGAAATAGGAATCTTATCCATATTTTATCTTATAAGAATATTATCTTTACCCTACTGGATAAATAAGTTTATCCAGTAGGATCTTTTTTGATTATGTTGGGATTGTGTTCAGATTTGTGATTAATAATGTCTCTCGGAGACTTACAGGTCTGGCTTTATGTATTTTCTTAACAGATTATAAGATTAATTGTATTTATTGCATTTCTGTAACAGAAATGTTTTAAAACTGACTATCCTTCAGAAACGTACCACTTTTATCACATTTACACTTAAGTGAATAGTTATTTCATGTATATTTTATTGCTCTTCATCATAGAGAAACACTCTCTATATTACATTTACACTGGTTTGTCCAAACCTGTGGATCTGCTGGGCATCTATGAATTCACTGCTATAGCACAGCCAGCACAGCCATGTGGGGCCCAAATGGGTTTGACCTGGGCTATAAAACTGGGACCCAGCCAGTTTTGTCCTCGGTTTCCATGTTGGCCCCACATGGGTTTGCCCAGATGAAATGAACACTGCTTAGTGTGCACACTACAGGCTGTTTAATGTAACACTTAATCAGTGTTGGAGGTAATGAGATAATTAAGTGATTGAATAATGATTGTGCATTAATGATGAACACCTGCTGTTAACAAGCAGAATCACTGAAGGATAGAGAAACACAAGAACTACTTCCAGCCACTGCCTTGGATGAAATCAACTGAAGATAAAAAATACATTACATCTCTCAAGATCTCATTAAACAACTCCACAAACAGCATTATCAGCTTCGCGTCAGACGTCTACAGAAGTTTGTATTAAGAATTAAGAAGAGGCTTAGATGTTGATTACTTATTTGAAAGTAATAGTTGCATTGTTTACTTTTAGAGTCATCATTGAGTAAATGATTTCATGTATTTATTATTTCTGAATTGGCTTTTAATCATTTAATTCTGTAATTGGCATGATACATTTTTACCTGACAAATAAATGTTAAATCTTGATTTATTCTTAAGTTTTCTGAAATCATTATTGTAGTAGACTATGAGGAGGCTGGTGCTACCACAGCTCTAACATTAGTACCACGCTAGTTTAAGTTTACGCTTACTAACGATTAAAAGTGATATTATTGGTTAAATTAAAGCACAAGTAGCCTTAAAACTCATAGTAGGCATGACTACACCACTTATTTCATTTCATATTAACAACACGGTCTCAATCGCTGTTGTCTGCCGATCGACCACACTGCCTAGCACTGTGCAGACATCTTAGCTTGCCATGTGTGCTGGATAGCTAGCTATACATAACAATTTGCAAATCTAACCTAAGCTCCCTAGTTGGGTAAGTGATTTTGCGTGACTTTACATCACCAGTCATTCGGCTAAATTTGCTCAACTTACTGTGTTAATCAGTCCCTGAAATTCAGATCCGCTGCAGCGAACAAACAGTTGAAGTGCAAAGGAAGGTAGCATCTGACTGGGAAAGTCCCCGCCAGTGAAAAATGGATAATGCCAACTTATCAATTTTTTTAAAATATTTATGTTTGATGAACACACCTGCCACATAGACAGCTGCTCAAATAAATTGTGCATTGTCAACTCACTTTTATAACATTTCTTGTACACAACAACCACATACAAATAACCACCCAAATAAATTGCATGTGTTTTATTTTAAATATATTGTTATATAAAAACTGACATATTTTAAGTAAAGAGGAAGTATTTTGATACTTTTTAGTATAAAACCAATAAAATAAACTAGATTACAACTATTTAAAATACATAAAACCTAATTTGTGGGTTTAGCACTTTTTACAGTGCAGAAGAAATCATATTCAGAACATTGTTTCATATTCTTTTTTTTTATTTGAAAAGAGAGCTATTATTTTTGTTACTGGTTATTTTATTTTATTACTGAAGTTATTTTTGTACCATTGAGGCATAATAAAGCATGTTCATTAACCTCTGAGAATCCTGTCTGAATTTGTGTCTCGAGTGTCCTCTTTTTTCGAAGTATAAATATGGTCACCCTACCATAAAATGGTAGAAATTATACAATAAAATTAGCATTTAAGTCTATAAACTAATATAGTGTGCTAATAATGTGCATAAACTTATTCCAGCTGCCCTCTTTCTGCTGGTTGTGTAAAGCTGTGGTGAGATGGAGACAGCAATCATTTCAGTTTATTTAGTAAAAACGGTGTTGTTTAAAGTTCATAGTAATTGTTCTGACTTCATGAAGCCTCATGGTGTGAAACAGCAAACTGAATAGAACAAACTCTTTGAAATGTGTATATGATACTGTTAATTTTGCCAAATTACATACCATTGGCATTAAAACAGCCAAAATGGTCAAAGAAAATTAAACTGAAAATGACCAAAAATGGTCAAATGCAGCACAAGGGTTAAAACAGCACGCATACATTAACGTCACGCCACAGAAGTAGTTATCTTAAAGTGTCAATTTCAATTAGTAAAGCAGAAGCTAAGGCCCAAATCTGGCACATCAACATCCGTGTCATGAACACTACTTAACACTAGGCGGCCGTTACAATGGATGTGCGTGGTATTATAATGCGTTGCTATTGACGACCGTCATTATAAGGAAGGAAATGCCACATAATGGCACTGTAATTTGCTCTGTCCCCCTTCCTGTTCGCAGGTGTGATGAGATAGTTAGTAGATTGTGTTCACTGAATTGCTGGCTGTCTAAGTGGTGTCCGCATAATAATATAGTTTACATGGGTTCCAGCACATGTTGGCGTCAAAGGAAATGAAATGGTAGATGGTTTGGCAAAACAAGCCAGTAAAAGGGAAATTGTTGAAATGTCAATTTCAATTAGTAAAGCAGAAGCTAAGGCCCAAATCTGGCACATCAACATCCATGTCATGAACACTACTTAACACTAGGCGGCCGTTACAATTGGTGTGCGTGGTATTATAATGCATTGCTATTGACGACCATCATTATAAAGAAGGAAATGCCACATAATGGCACTGTAATTTGCTCTGGCCCCCTTCCTGTTTGCAGGAGTGATGAGACAGTTAGTAGATTGTGTTCACTGAATCGCTGGCTGTCTAAGTGGTGTCCGCATAATAATATAGAATTCATAGACAATTGGGAAAGTTTTTGGGGCAAACCTGACCTGTTGAAAAGAGATGGTATTTATCCCTCCTGGGATGGTGCTGCTCTTCTCTCTAGTAATATGGCACATAGTCTTAGAGCTCAAACATGACAATCTGGGGCTCAGGTCAGGAAGCAGACAGACTGGCTTAACCGACCGTCTGCTAGCGGCCTCGCGTCACCAAGGTCAGATAAATCTCATCACATAGAGCCTCTTTCACCAAGTTATCATCATATACTGTAGTGCAGTTCTAAAGAGTTTGCAATCATTCAAGTCACAATCATGGCAGGACATGGTATATGAGGTACTAGAATGTTACACACGGGTTTGTCAATGGGGATGAGGGTAAAGTTTACATGGGTTCCAGCACATGTTGGCGTCAAAGGAAATGAAATGGTAGATGGTTTGGCAAAACAAGCCAGTAAAAGGGAAATTGTTGAAATGTCAATTTCAATTAGTAAAGCAGAAGCTAAGGCCCAAATCTGGATGAAAATTCAGGAAAAGTGGCATAGATGTTGGGATTTTTTTGGGATGTTGGGTCTTCATATTTATTAAAATACTTTTTTTTTTTTTTTTTTTGGTGGGTCCAGTGACATTTTTTGCAGGCCAAGTAAAAATCTGAACCAGAATGAACCTGTAGAAAAGCTTATTTGTGTTTAGCCCTGCAAATATCAAGACCTGCCTCTTTTATCATAAAATAAAGTTTTGTTACGGGGAAAAATTTTAAATTTTATCCAAGGAATTTTACTTGGCCCGTCCTACATCTCAAAGCCGGAGCTGGAGCCAGTGTTGTTTAAAGTTCATAGTAATTGCTCTGACTTCATGAAGCCTCATGGTGTGAATGAAACATCAAACTGACTAGAACAAACTCTTTGAAATGTGTATATGATACTGGATATCAAGGGTGAAACTGTTTATAATGTCAGCAGTCTCATTCAATGTCAGTCATGTGTGGGTAAACTATAATTTAGTTAGGCATTTAAAAGCTCTATTGAGAATTTTAAAAAGCAATCATATCAGGATACTTCATGACTTTCAGAACTAAAATTATTTCTGATTCAAGCAGAATCAGCAGAAAACAAAAAAGGACAATAACAATGAGATGATAAAAATGAGTAAAGAGTTTAATCAATCATTGAAGCAAATACAAACATTGAGTAAAAGTGAAGGAGAATGAGACAGATCTCTCTCTTTACTGACTCTTTATAAGAGCCAAAGCATCTCAAGAGAAGAAGAGAAGAAAAAGAGTCCAGTTTCAAAGATACATGAAACTATTTATTGTGATTCCAAGAGTAGAAGTGGAAGAGACACTAGATGTTCTGATGAAAAACAATGACAAACGAGTAAAAAATAAACATCAGATTCATATCTCTCATAAATGTTATGGCCTCTTCTTCAGCTCCTGAACTGTGCCTTCAACGGTTTTTCCAGTGTGAATTTTCTGGTGCTCTTTCAGTTCATCGTCTGTAGTGAAGGACTTCCTGCGTTTCGCTTCTTCCCAGTGTGAACTCTCATGTGAATCTTCAGACTTGATTTTCATGTGAAGTGCTTTTTACAACTGAGGGCAGGAGACAGATTTTTTGGCTTCTGTTTTTTCCTTTCTTGTTCTCGTACATCAGGTCTAAAAGAAACATTAAATCAAGTGAGTTTCAATGGACCATTTTATGCAAAAAAAATTGCTAATCATGTTGTTACACCGATGTATCATTCCTATTTTGTACCCGCGCAAAGCGCGCTTTTCCCTCCACAGAAGCACGTCGCTAAACTAGGGAATGAACTTGCGCTCCCTGGGCGGTTCAGCGCAAAAAACCCTCATGCTATTTTGCAGGTTTAGAAAACAATTGCGCCACTAACCAGGAAAAAAATATTTTAAAGTCAGCATGCTTGGCCATAATCAATGTAGCGTGTGCACAACATACACTTTGATTCTCTCATCTACACAGAAGCAGCAGTTTTCATTTTTGCAAATCATACATTATTAGGAACGATAGATAGATAGATAGATAGATAGATAGATAGATAATTTATTATAAAAGCATACATCTAGCTTACACATTTACCCAAATTAATTATCATACGCCTTTTTAACCGAAGTTAATTTGGGTGGGTTTCTCCATCCCCAACGTCTCTGACGAGAGTGTTGCTCTCCTCGGCTGTGAACCGCTCCTGGCGCGCGCTTAGCAAATCCGCCGTTATAATAGGAATCCGCTATAGAACAAGCGCGCCTGCTCTTAAAGGGAATGTGAGATGACGCTCTGATTGGTTTATTTCACGTTACGCCCAAACCACACCTATGAATAATGAAGCTACTTCAGACCAACCCATTTTAGATTTGCGCCTGGCGCAAGAGTCATTTATCCCGCCGGGAAAATAGCAACAGCGCTAAGACCCGCCCACAAAGTTACTTGCGCTTTGTGCTTGGACACTTGCGTTTCAGATTGTTAAAATATGGCCCTGAATCAGTTTTATGGCGTCATTTTTTAGTCAAATGTTATGAGCGTGTAAGACATGCTCACGAGCACATTATGTTATTTCACACGCGCAAAAATGAACCTTCAGCTGGCATGATAAAAGTACTCGCGCACAAATTCAACAACCGAGAGGTGTACAGGTAGCTGCGAGCGAGCGTCTGGCATACTCTCATGCTTGTACAGTGGAATCCTGCTCGCGCGCAGCGGGCTTCTGCTCGCGGAGTGCTGTTTTGCTCGCGCAGTGGATTTCTGCTCGCTCAGCTGATTTCTGCTCGCTCGAGTCTACATGACTTTTGACAATTTGGGGGCGGAAACCAAGGAGGGCACTGACCCTCTTATGATTGGTCACTTTCATCATGGAAAATCTTGGGAAATCCTAACCCCGCCCACCTTCAGACGCAGCGCGAGTCACTCAGCTCGCTCTGCTACTCCAGCTATCTCTGTATATTTTAGAGACAACGAAATATGTGATAAAACACCACACTAACTCTTTTCGTTTTCATTTAAAGAAATCTTAAACATGATAGCCACACAAATGTGGTTCATGCAACGCGTATTGATTATATTCAGTTTGAAGCTTTGAAAAAAAATTTCGTCAAATAAAAATAGCAGGCCTACCTCAATCCACACCTTGTCTAGTTTTTATTTAAAAAACATTAGTTTGGAGTGAAGCACTGCGGACAGTTCTACCCGAGGCAGAAAACAGATGTTCGGGAAAACAGAGATAACGTCTCGCTGGAGTGACCAGCTTCGGGAAGCGCCTTTCATTTGCTTGTTGATGTTTGCATCGCAAGAGATTGCGTCGTTGCACTAATGCTTTATTTTAATACCGCATAGCATATTTTGCTAGTTACTTACGTTACTAGTTACACCCTTTCTGTCGAAATGGTCCCACATAGTAGCCTACTTCTTTTTGCTCACCTAATTTTGATTTCTCATCTAAATACGTTTGTACAAATATACAATACAAATATGTTTGTAGGCGTGTGGTTGCGGCTCAACGCACCCAGTGAGTTAACAAATATAGGCTATATATAGTATTTTTTTTTTAACCATGCAGCAGCAAAAAAAAAAAAAAAAAAAAAAAATGGTTCAACTGATAGAACTTTTTTTTTGGAGCACATCTTTAAACTTAAAACTCAGCGAACACTATTCACCCAGGCATGAGCAATATATCTTTATAATCACTTAAGTGTGTACTTATAAATTATCTAATTCAAAACTAAATCAAATATTCTCTGTTTATGTAATCTGTGTGAAAAGAGAGAGACTAGTTTCATTGACTAGTTTTGGATAGATTATACATTTCTATAGACTGCCACATCGAACAAGCTTTTGTTTGCCAATTTTTGCTCAGTTAAATATAGTATGTTTTGTCAAAAATAATCAAATAATATGTTATTATAGTGTTTGTTCCAATGTAGGCTATATTCGAAGTAATGCATTGTTAACTTTTAAATATGATAAAATGTATACTTTAGTTTTTACGAAGAAAGATTACACTTGAATTGTTGTTGTAATTGTAACATTTTTAATACAAAAATATATTTACAAGGTAGATGAAAACAAACTATTAAAAGGTAAATATAAGCCTTTTCTTGAAATAATTTTATTGTGTTTTATTAGTGACAAATTTTGGGAGAGGATACATATTCCAAAACTGAAAATACAGTATGAGAATTAACACACAATTACTGGACATGTTTATCTTGGATATTATACAGTTTGCGAGCACAATTTGTGAAAAAAATAAAAATAAAAATAAATTGAGATGCTTCCAACTGTGAACCAATTGGTTGAATATTATTATAGGGAATATAAATGTTAATTTGAGGTTTGATACATTGCTTATACGTTTTTTTCTCGAGCTGATTTGGGGGCGTTCACAGTTTGCATGGGCTCTCCGTGGGCGGGATCACATTAAAAATAATGAGCTGAGATGAGAACGACTGACATCTCTCTCTTTTCGTACAGATTACATAAACAGAGAATATTTGATTTAGTTTTGAATTAGATAATTTAAAAGTACACACTTGAATGATCATCAAAAACATATTGCTCACGCCTAGGTGAATAGTATTCGCTGAGTTTTGTTTAAGTTTAAAGATGTGCTCCAAAAAAAAGTTCACAGAGACGGACAGGCGACCATAAAGACCTGTTTATTGTCTTTATTTTACAAAAACAAAATGTTTTTTTTTTTCGCTTGTAGGTGGACACACAAAAAAAGTAGACATTTAACAGTTTATTTTTTCATATTTCTTAAGTCTGTATAAACGACCATAAATAACAGAGTATTTTAAGTTTATTTTGCTGCTATGTGAAAAATAATCTAGCAAAATGCGGCCGCGTTTGCCGACCTCAAGGGGTTCATTTGTGTTTAAGTTGCTCAAATTGCTTTAACGTCGCTTAGCCAGGCAACAGGCAAGTGACCAATCCTTAGTGGCGATGTCACTACACAATAGTGATGTTTCATTTGTGAACGAATCGTTCTTTTTGAAAGAATCTTTAGGTGAACGAATCGTTCTTGTTCACATATTAGCAGTGCATGTGCAGCTCAGTGAACCAAGTAGCTCTGTGGACGACTAGCTAAAATGTTAATTATTGAGGAAAACCTTGTGCTTTGGTCATCTGAACCACTTATTTCGACTTATTTGATTATTTTAATGACTAAATTAGGCACACATTTTAATGAAGCCAAATAATTTTGTTGTTACAAGTTAATATTTTTGTTGACTTAAGACATACAGTAACACATAAGACTACCAATTAGGCTGCGTCTCATTTCTCTGTCTTACCCCTTACTCTTACCCCTTCCCCTCGGTTTTGCGCGTTCATGTGAGGGGAAGTGGTGTCCCAATTCTCATTTTGACTAAGGGCTAGGGCCAAGGCGTAGGGCTACATAGCCCTTGAAACGAAGTCTGCGGAGGACCACACTTGAAAGAGAGGGGTAGGAATTTCCCAGAAGTGAGTCGCACAAATGTATGTATTTTCAGCAGTTCAATGACACTCGTGTTTTATGATACCTTTAATAAAACGTTCAAGCGGTTTTAATTGTAATGTTTTTGTTTTGAATCACTAGTTAACCGCTAGCTAGCAGCTATGCGCTGTTTGCCGTTTGCTAATGTTTTGCTTATGGTGTCGCCGGCGCCGCCGTTAAATACAATAAAACAATGTCTTTGACTGATGGCACACAAGCGAGCAAAGATAAAGGGAGACCAGGCAATCGATATCACAACCCGAGACGACGGCATCTTCGTTTGTTTATATCAACGCGTATCGCCTCTGTTGACGTAGCAGCCAGCTAGCGGAAAGGGAAGATGACGCAAACGGTAATCGAGTGGTGTCTCATTTCTTAGAGAAACGTTCTTCCCCCTACCCCCCTTCACTCGGTATCGAAGGGCAAGGGGAAGACGCAGACGAAGGGGTAGGGGAAGGGGAAGGGGAAGGGGTAAGACAGAGAAATGAGATTGGCCCTTAGACTGTAAATTGTGTCGTGCCGTACCAGCTCAAGTGGAAACACAACTGGAACTTTTTCTGAAGGTGGAAAAACAGCTTTTGTTTCTCAGCACATAAAGATGAACTACTTACTTTGACCTCAGACTGTGGTGATGTGATTTCTTCACTGCATGGATCTTCATGTGTCGTTTCAGGTGTTCTTTATTAGAGAAACTATTTCCACACTGATCACACGTGTGCGGCTTCTCTCCAGTGTGGATCCTCTCATGTGTTTTCAGATTTATTAATTGACTGAATCTCATGTCACAGTGTGAACACTTGTAAGGTCTTTCTCCAGTGTGGATCCTCTCATGGGTTTTCAGATATGATGACTGACCGAATCTCTTGTCACAGTGTGAACACTTGAAAGGTTTTTCTCCAGTGTGAATTCTCTGGTGTTGTTTTAAATGTTCAGCTCTAGTAAAAGTCTTCTCACACTCACAGCACACATACTCTCTCACACCAGTATGAATTTTCTGATGGATATGTAAGTATGGCAGCAGTGAAAAACTTTTTCCACACACAGAACATGAATGTGGCTTCTCCTTCGTATGAACTCTCAGGTGTCTCTTCAGGTGTGATGCACAGCGAAATGTTTTCCCGCACTGTTCACATGTGAACGGCTTCTCTCCGGTGTGGATCATCATGTGAAAATTAAGGTATGAAGATTTACTGAAACTTTTCCCACATTGATGGCATGTGAACGGCTTCTCTCCGGTGTGGATCATCATGTGAAAATTAAGGTATGAAGATTTACTGAAACTTTTCCCACATTGTTGGCATGGGAATGGCTTTTCTCCAGTGTGAACACTCATGTGAGCATTAAGGTGTGCGAGTTGACTGAATCTTTTCCCACATTGATTGCATGTGAAAGGCTTCTCTCCGGTGTGAACTCTCATGTGAATCTTAAGAGATTTTTTGTCTGAGAATCTCTTTTTACACTGATCACATGTGAACGGCTTCTCTCCTGTGTGGATTCTCATGTGAATATCAAGCTGTGTAGATCGGCTGAAACTATTCCCACACTGATTGCATGGATATGGCTTCTCTCCGGTGTGGATCCTAATGTGACGCTCAAGACTATGTTTGGTTGTGAAACTATTCCCGCATTGATCACATGAGAAGGGCTTCTCTCCAGTATGAACTCTCATGTGAATCTCAAGACTTTGTTTGCGTAAGAAACTCTTTCCACACTGAGTGCAGGTTGTAGATTTCTTGGCTCTTTTCTTTAAAAATGTCTTTTTAGTCTTTGAGCGCCTCAAATATTTTTCTCCAGGTTTGACATGATGTTCCTCCTCCACTTCCCCCAGTTCTTCACTCTCCTCCTTCACTTCACTCAGTTCTTCACACTCCTCCTCCACTTCACTCAGTTCTTCACTCTCCTCCTTCACTTCACTCAGTTCTTCACTCTCCTCCTTCACTTCCCTCAGTTCTTCACTCTCCTTGTTCACTTCCCACAGTTCTTCACTCTCCTCCTTCACTTCCCTCAGTTCTTCACTCTCCTTGTTCACTTCCCACAGTTCTTCACTCTCCTTGTTCTCTTCCATCAGGTCTGAAATCAAAGAAAAACTCATTTTCAAAATTTCTAAGTAATCAAAATAATTAAAAGAGAGAAATATGGAGTGAATGGAGATACAAATTATCCCAGATGTAACCGACAACTGCTTTAAAATATTACAATTTATTTATTTTTTTATAAATTATTTATACGTCCCTGAAACTTTCCATGAATGAGGTGCACTGATCTTCCAGTTATTATTTTTTTAAACATTATAGCCACCAATCCCATGTTTCTTTCATGAGAACTATAAAATATGTTTCATCAATGACACAATTATCTAACATGATATGAACATTAAAATACACAATGCTGCCACATTTTGACACCAAGTTTTAGATTGATATACAGTTATGTTAAAAACTACTAAAACGTTTTAATTATTAAGGGCTGGGCTGTTTCACACTAAACTTCTCCTTCCATTGACTTCACGCATGTGAAAAGTGTGACACAAGAAACACAAGATCAAGTGAATTTCACTGCGAGAAAATACACAAATGTTTGCAGTAAAGCAGAGTAGATTGTAAATTTGTACATTTTGGAATTATTATCATTTGTTATACATGTTTGTAAAAATACACACACAATTCAGGTACATTGTTGGTAAAATTGTTACAAATGATCAACCATATAAATAAATGTAAATGTAAAATGTAAGTTAAAAAAATAAATTTGAGTTTGACCTGATGTTGACAATCAATATGAAACCTCCCTTTACTGACCATTTCAATAAAAAAGAATAATAATAATAATAAAAAAAACAGAAACTTATGCAGCCACTTCATAGTTGAACTGTTTATCTAAAAGTGATGAAGTGCTTGAATGTTTCTAACATGAATGACAGTTGAAAGCATAAACAGAAATAAACATAGGCTAAACATAGAAACTATTGTCATAAAATAAAGAGTGTTTTCAGCAGATCTGTTAATATTGATGAGCCTCAGACTATCAACACTCATTCAACAAGCCATTCAGGATCATCAGCAGATCATCTCACTTTATTCTGAGTGTTTGCTGTTAGAAACACATTATTTGAGTCTGGATATGATAAAAGTAGGGCTGAACGATTTTGGAAAATAATTAAATTGTGATTTAGTTTTACCAACATTGCGATTTAATATGCAATTCTTTTTTAAGCTCTTTATCTTTTCTATTATTCAACAAAAACAAGCAATCAATCATTGTAAAATAGGAAATGGAATCTTTAGGCAGCTCATCTCATGAGCCGATCACATTGTTTTCTTTAATTGATCTTATTAATAAACTTAAAATATTGAATTACATAATTATGAGTAGGCCTACTTACAATAATTACACATTAAAAAACTAAATAAATACAATTACATGTTAATAATTTTAACAAATATAGCTTCAAAATAAATAAAGAGGGGGGGAAAAATATTACAAGCAATAAACAGTGTTTTCAGGATTTAAGAGTAGGCTGTCTGAACGTCTTTATCTCTTTTGAAATTATAAGATGTGGTTTGCCCTGTCTGTTTAAGAACTTAAGATATAACTGACTGTGTCACATTTATTTTGCATCATTAAAGCATTTTGAGATGCAAGTTAACCACACAGACAGAGTCACTCACAGCCGCATGCTCAAGCACTCTTCGCAAAGCGTGCGTGAGTATTTGAAATTGAAAGCAGCTTCTGTCGGGGATTTTCATATTTTTAATATAGGCTTAAGCCAACTGCATTCCAAGACATATGATGCCTTTGTAGAACATTTGTAAATAAAATACTGGCGGGCGAGACCGCGCACTGCAAAAGTACATCATGCAGACCGCGCGTATCTTCCCAGTTAACAATTTTTGGTTCCCAGAAAGTTATTTTCAGGTTCCCAGAACGTTCTCAGAACAAAAATTCTAACGTTCCCTGTTAGTTAGCTAGGAAAGTTTTCTTTACGTTAATAGAACGTTCCCTATAGGTTAGGGGAACGTTCCGGGAACGTTGCCGAAAGGTTCCAGGAAGGTTATAAAAAACAAATTAAAAATTTCAAAATTTGCCTAATTTCAACCGTGAATAAATTATTATATTTAATATTTATAATAAAACAATTCATAAAATATTTGCAGACCGTTTATTGACACATCAGATACATCTTTCACATAAAAAAACTCCTGATCACAATTTAAGCCTGCATTTGATCAAGCATACCCTAAAAACAGTTATATTGTGAAATATTACTACAATAAAAATAACTTTTCATAAATATACATGTAAATATATAGTAATGTGTAATTTTTTCATGTGATGCAAAGCTGAATTTTCAGCATCATTACTTCAGTCTTCAGTGTCACATGATCCTTCAGAAATCATTATGATTTCATTCTCAAAAAAATTGATTACTATCAGTTGTACGGCTTCATATTTTAGTGGAAACTACGATACAGTTTTCAGTATTCTTTGAATAGAACTGTCAAAAGAGCAGCATTTATTTGAAACATAATTTTTTTAACAATTTTAAAGTTTTTATTGTGACTTATCAAATTTTTCTTTTCTGTATAAACATTTTTTCAAAACAATAAATCTTAAAAATATTGAAAATGTTTATAAAACAGAACAATGACCAATTATAACCAAATTAGAAAACAGTAAAGGGATAGTTCACACAAAAATGTAAATTCTGTCATTAGTTACTGACCCTCATGTCGCTCCAAACCCATAAGACTTTTGTGGAGAACACAAATGAAGATATTTTTAACAGATGCCTTGTGTGCGTAAACAATTACGTATTTATTCACAAATGATGTATCTCCGACGCATGTTACACCATGAGATGGCCGGCTCTCTCGCCAACACAACCCTGATGAATCGTGGTGCTCCGTGAACACGTGTCAGAGATGTAGGCTATATTTTTTGAATAAAGATGCAATGTTTTTTTTTTTTTGCACACACAAAGCATTCACGTCGCTTCATAAAGTTGAGGTTGAACCACTAGTCATATTGATTATTGTTATAATGTCTTTACCACCTTGAAAGTTGTAGTTGCATAAACTGTGAAATGGAACGACAGAAAGCTCTCAGATTTCATTAAAAAGATCTACATTTGTGTTTCAAAGATGAACGAAAGTCTTACAGGTTTGCA
This sequence comes from Squalius cephalus, assembly GCF_949319135.1. Classification (NCBI taxonomy): domain Eukaryota; kingdom Metazoa; phylum Chordata; class Actinopteri; order Cypriniformes; family Leuciscidae; genus Squalius; species Squalius cephalus. The sequence continues at coordinate 18,139,502 of NC_137122.1, forward strand.
ACGACATGAAGGTGAGTGATGAAAATGTTTGGTAATGTTTGACGCATTAGGTAAATCAGTTCCTGAGGAGCACCAGTAGATCTCTTCCTGATCTCTGATCTGCTCCTTCCACCGTCCCAATCCTGGATTATTGAGCCACGACAGAAGTTTCCACTTTGAATGCTTTAGCCTGGCTGTTTTTTCTCCAGCATCTAAAGTGAGAAAGAAAACAATAACCAAAATGTAAATGTAAAAAAACAATGGTTTTCTTGAGTTTTCCCTCTACATATTTGTGCAAGATTTAAGTCATAGATAAAGTGTGAATGTTTGCTTGATTAGACATTAGCTGTCTAGCGACGTATAAATGCTGAAATAAAATATGGTTTGTGTTTTAAAATCAGCTATCACATGTCATTTTGTAGCGAACTGTCTCGTGTGATTAAAGTTTTGAGCTTCAGAACTTCCGATAACATACTGACTACTGAGCTAGAGACCTGAGTGATATGCACCCAGAGTTTAGCACCTTGATTAGCTTGTTCAGGTGTGCTGGACTAGGTTGGAGTAAAGCTCTGCATGTAAGTGGACCTTGAGAGACAATGTTGATATCTCCTGCATTATCTTCTGAACTTACAACACTGGTGTCCAGACCAAAGTCCTGCAGAGTTTCTGGTGATCCTGGATCAGCTGCTCAGGTCTGCTTAATTGGGTTTGGAGCTGAACTCTGTGATCAGGACTAGATGGCAAACAATTCTGTAAAGGGGAGAAGACAAACAATATTATGTTATAAATAATTTGTTCTGTGTTCATCTGCTTACCTGTACAAAGTATGCATCATGAATAAGCGGTATATTTAATTTGATCTTTAAATAACACTGTTTTAACTACAAACCTGATAAAATGACTGGGCAGTGGAGGAAAGCCTTATTTTGCCCTCCAGGTGGGCGTAATGGTGTGACGTCACGTGATAACTATGAATTAACCATACAGTGCATAAGTTACTTTTAGGTTAACGTTACATAAATTAGCTTATTTCCATTCATCCATTGACCAATTGTCAGCAAAACCTACAAACTACAAAATCTCTCATCTACACATAAGATGTGATTAAAAGCCCAAAATTACAGCTCAAGTCTATTAGTTTACCTACATTAACGTCACCTTTAGTTAGCCTAACAGTTGAGATGCTAACATACTTTTGCGAAGACACTAAACCATTTCTATAAACTAAATATTCAACGGAAGCGAGTAATTTACATCAAAGAAAGTCTCAGAAACATTTGTATGTAGGCTACTACTTGTGTAATTTTATGGACTAAACTTACCTTAAAGTAGTTAAAACAACAGTGAGAGACGGAGTTTTGCTGATTGTCAGTTGAGCTGCTGCCTCGTTTCCACGGTAACGCCCTCAGTCCGCTCCAGTTCAAATGCGGCTTGAATGTTCAGCGCGCGCGCCCATCAAAACACGGTCCCAGACAGCAAGCCAACATTGAATAAACATTGTTTTTCCATCTGAATCATCATTATGGTTGATGTTGAAATTTCAATGCAAAATAAATGTTGAATCACCATTACCATATCGATGAAAACCTGATGTTATTAATGTTGATGGCAACAATATTGGAACAACATTGATCTATAGTTATCTTTATGATTGATTAAGCATTGATATTTGGTTTACCGGGCGATCGCTGAATGTGTTGAAAAGTCATTGATTTATAGTTGACCGGGAAACGACGCTGTTGTTGAAGAGTCATCGCATATAGTTGACCGGGAAATATGATTGAAAATCCATCGATTTTTGTTTGACCGGGAGATCAACACCAACGTACTGCACCGAACACAGCTCATTTCTGGACCTTGGCACAAGCGTACAGGTAAGTTTGCTTAATGTTCGATATGAATGAATTGTACCAAATCAAATACTGTTAGGTTGATCGTTAACATGATGGTTAATGTAGTAACCGACGCAGTGCTGCAGTCACTGAAATAGATTTTTGTTTTACCAATGTGTCAAAATCTGCCAAAAGTACTTTGTGGTTCTCTTCTAGGTTATAAAGTTAGCAAAACCTCACTGGTCCAGTCTATTTTTGTGACAGCTAGCTCAAAATGCATGTCTGTACCCATTGCTAGTGTCGTGAAATCTATTAACACAGCACCGCTATTTCTTCTGACCGCCGGAGAACACCGGCGGAACCAACGCTAGCATAGTGCTCTATCTAGCGCTAGCGCTACCCACAGCAGTGACCGCGGCGGGCCAGAATTACACAAAATACATGTTTTACCTTTACTTTACTCAATGCAGAACTGTCTCGAGTTGTAACGTTAACTGGAAATGCCGATTAGACCATCTCGTCGTAATAGCCTACAAATCCAAAATATGAATAATCCTCGAGCAGGGCTGCGATATGCGTGCGATACAGTTTTGTAACTCCATTGTGCTTGTTTTCAGAGATGATAACAGTCGTTTTATACTAGTGCTTATGCGATATCATGATTTTTGATGATCTTCTGCAACTTTTCTGAGCGCGGGGAAGCGCGCGCGTCACGCGCGCACTGTTATTATACAGCGCCTGACAACCAGGCCTGGCGGCGTCAAGGGGGGGCTTAGCCCCACATACTTCATTTAGAAACAATTAAAATGCCTCGTTAATTTTAAAGACATAGCCTTATTATTAGCCTGTTTTTGCGGTGAGATTTATGCATATTCCTCCATGCACCCAGTATTTAAGCAGAAATTAATGTGCAATTTAGTCAACCAGAAAAATCTTTTGTCTATGGTAACTCTAATCAATACATTTGCTATTTAATTAGTTATACGTATCCAGTTATTTATATTTAATTTGTTGAGTTAACAATTAGTTCTGATTTAATAAAATAATAAACATGATTTTTTACTTGTATTCTAGATGCCTCAACGTCTTACAACGGCAAACACTATGACTTCGCTCAAGCTGTACAGAAGTGGCTGCGCTACGCCCCAGACCGAGCGGGAGGAGCTGGAAGAAGGAAGACAGACGCAGCAGGACTTAGCACGTTAAAAGAAAAAGAAAAAATGAAATAATACAATAAAAATGATTGTTTAATTTTTAAAGAATGCGTGGGGTGTCATTTGTGCTAGTCTAGGTTATAGCCTAAAGGTATAGTTTCTATTTTCAATATTTTGCTAGCCCATGGCTGTCGATAAAGCAGGATTATAGCCTAATAATAATGTTTTTAATATTATAGGCTATTAAAATTACAGACCTTCAGATTAAACCTGTGGTATACTAGGCTAAAACACCATTGAAGTTTTGTTGATATGCTGGGATTTCAACATTGTTTCAATATCCATTGTAATCGAAATACCATTGAAATTCTGTTGATCTCTAGGTATGATTTAAACGTTGTTTCAATGATAATAGAGGGTGCAACATGATGAAGAATCAACATCAGAGTTCGACGTTGATTCAATGATTTTATCGTTGACAGTGGGACGTTGATTTAACATCGTTTCAATTACTATTTGCTATCTGGGGGTAGGAGTCACGCAGCATAAATTTTTTAATTGATGGAGTGAATTATTTGATAATCAGCTAAAATATCCTGAAACTTGATACATTATCAAGTGGATAGGTCTGTGGCCATCGCAAACTGTAAATGGAATGAGAATATGAAAGCATTGAAAATGTAAAACAATGAAGTCATTTATATAGGCTACATTATAATATAATATAGGTCTACCTTTAGAAATGCTAAACGTGGTGTAGAAACAAAACAGCAAAAACTACATATGATTTTAAACATTTTCTCATACACAAATTTACAGTAACACAAGGAACAATTGATAAGCTTATATGTTCTAAGTATTTTTTAAATGCATTTCAAATATACAAAATGTATTTCAATATATTTAACAGTGCTTCATATACAGTATGTGAATATATTAATATGCAGTTATTAATAGGCTATTTAAGTGCTGTTGTTTCGGTGTTTCAAACTACTGTGATGTCTAATGTTTTTATATTTAATGTAGTAATTGTTAACAAAATGTTTAGAAATAGTAATAATATTCAGCACAAGTGTTTTCTACGAGATGTAAACCACTAGGGAGCGCTTTTTGCTGGATTTATGCCATATCATGTATGTATTGCGAACGTATATTACAATAATAACCTGCAGGAAACGTTCTGGGAAGGTTCTCTTTAGGTTATAAAAAATAAAACCTACAGAGAACGTTCCACGTTCTTATTTGGTTCCCAAAAAAATAACCAAATGGGAACCATATGGGAACGTTCTGTGTTTACTGGGTTATCTTGTGCAATGAAGGCTGCGAATGTCTTTATAATTCGCTTCAACTTGACCGAACTTTATTAATATTATTTTTCGTAAGGTACGAGTGGTGTCGTGTGTGTGTGAGAGAGAGAGATGAATTAGAAGCAAGCAGAATACGGTTGTTTAAAAAACACACAAGTCATCACGTATAAAACTAAGCTCAGACATAAGAGAGGAGAAACATCGTTGGAGAGAATCTATGACACAATATCACATAAATATGGCCTATATGCGTAGCATGCCAAGTGGATGATTCATCTGCGATACAGGTTTACTCTCGCGTACGAACACAAAATCGCTCAGGTCTGAATGAACTCCACATATTCTCCTCATGCTCGCTGCTGCTGCACTAAATGTTTATTTCAGTAGGAAGACGCCAGGAAAGACGCACAAGTATCGCTGTGATCGATAAAAATAATACAGAAATGAGTCTGTCGCTTAATCAAACTGTATAAAGTGTGTTTGATGGTCGTGTAGATATGAGAAATACCGTAAACCGCTCTCCTCACCTCAGACGACTCCTTCTCCTTCTCCTTCTTCTCCTTCTCCTTCTTCTCCTTCTTCTTCTTCTTCTTCTTCTTCTTCTTCTTCTTCTTTAAATTTATTGGCGGTTGGCATACCAATTTAGTGCATTACCGCCACCAACTGTTTGGGGTGTGGAGCTTCAATGCGGATTTATAAGCTAACACACACACACACACACACACACATATAAAATGAGTAATACATTTGTATATTCTTGGTTGTTCTTAAATTCGATAACTTGTTCTAACAGTATTATTCTTCCTGTCCTGCTTCACACTCTAATAATACATGATCTACAGTTTCTCTCTTGTCACAGCATAGTCCTGCCCAGCTAACAAAAAGACGTCCCTAGAACGTCCCTGAACGTTCTCTGCGAACGTCCTCTGGACGTTTTCGTGTAGGGTTCTTTAAACGTTAGCAGGACGTCGCGGGGGACGTTCGCAGGACGTTTGCAGGACCGTCGTGCGACGTCCCGAGGGACCTTCGTGGGACGTATGGAAAACATTCGGGGACCTTTACAGAACGTTCATTAGAAGTCCTTTTAACATCCTTTTATCATTTTATTTTATTTTACTTCTGGCAAACCAAAGAAAACAGACACGTTGTAAGGAACAAAGTATTTATTTGAACAATTGTAAAGGTGTTGTGCTCTTTCCATGTGTGTGTGTGTGTGTGTCTTCAAACGCGCTGGCAGCTGTGTGTGTGTCTCGGTCGGTCAGCTGTGGTTAGTCCATTGGCAATTCTTCCCCCTGGCATCTAAAACAACAAAATTAACACATTCAGTAGTGTTATGATTTTATATGTCTATATATGAATATGTGAAATATAACGTCGTCTCATTTCAGCTACATTTAACGTTAGTTTCGTAGTGTTAGCATAACGGTTAGCAGTGGTACACGGCGGACAACTTCAGCAAACGTTTTAAAAGGTCAAATTTTCATAATATGTAATGATGTATAGTGGTTACGATAACTAATTTATACTAATATAAAAATTAAAAATACCTTTTAGACAGAAGAAAGGGAAAACACAAGGCCGCGTCTGAAGAGGACCGTTAACTGTCACTACGCAGCTGAGCGTTGCCATGGATACATGGATACATGCTGCGTGCCATAATGAATGACGTCACTCGCTTAGGTGCATTTGATCATAACTTGCTAGTGTGTTATGGAAGGCATTCTGCCAAAATTATAGTGTGTAGCTATATGACACTTTTTTTGTCATTTGAAATGTAATGTGCTATCAGTCTTAAGTGCAATAATTAGAATAATATTTTTCCTAAAATAACTTATTTTGAATAAAACCAGTCATTCGATCTCCTGACCAACATTTTTACAGGTAGCCTAAATTAGGATACATTTGTCTTACCTGTGTTATTTTCCACTTTCTTTCCAGCATGTGCTATTCCATTCTTCACATTTTCCTTGGCTGCATTCATCATGTGAAGTCGATGCATTATTTTAGAGCTCCTGAGATTCAACCTCTCATGTTTTTGATGTTTAAATTATATTGGCTGAAAACAGACTTGTGATTTGATTTCATCTTTAATTAGTGATAGAAGTTATAAGTAACATGAAAGTTATTATCTTAACATTACATTTAAAACACTAACATTTTTTATAGGGCTGTCAAAAGATTAATTGTGATTAAAATAAAAGTTTGTGTTTACATAATATATGTGTGTACTGTGTATAATTAAATTTGTATATATAAATACACACATGCTTGTATATATTTAAGAAAAATGTGTAATTTATATATAAAAAAATTATATTTATATTTACAGTATATGTATGCAAATATTTCTTAAATATATACATGCATGTGTGTGTATTTATATATACAAAATAATTATACACAGTACACACACATATATTATGCAAACACAAACTTTTATTTTGGATGCGATTAATCGTGATTAATCTTTTGACAGCCCTAATTTTTTTTTTTAAATTAACTTAATTTCAGAATTAATTTAAATAATATTTTTACTATAGTTTATTTGCAGTTATAAAACTACACAACGTCAATCTGCAAAACAAAACAAAAAAACATGTTTTTTAGATAAAATCCATTATCACAGTTAATTTAAAGGATAAACAAATCCCCTTTTAAATCCAATATGGGTTTATATTTTAGTTTAATCATTCGTTTGTCTGAGTTGCAAGATGTCCGGTCTAATGATACAAATCAAAGGTATGGGCGACTGGATTGTGTTGTCATGGAAATGGCAGGTGAGGGAGATGTTCACAAACTGGCCCGGACAAATGTCCTCAGAACGTCCATCAGCGAACGTTACAAAGCGGACCAGATGCGGACGTCCTCCGAAGGTCCGCTCGGGAACGTTACAAAGCGGACCAGATGCGGACGTCCTCCGAAGGTCTTCTCGGGAACGTTATAAAGCGGACCAAATGCGGACGTCCCCCGAAGGTCCGCTCGGGAACGTTACAAAGCTGACCAAATGCGGACGTCCCCCGAAGGTCCGCTCGGGAACGTTATAAAGCGGACCAATTGCGGACGTCCCCCGAAGGTCCGCTCGGGAACGTTATAAAGCGGACCAATTGCGGACGTCCCCCGAAGGTCCGCTCGGGAACGTTACAAAGCGGACCAAATGCGGACGTCCTCCGAAGGTCCGCTCGGGAACGTTACAAAGCGGACCAAATGCGGACGTCCTCCGAAGGTCCGCTCGGGAACGTTACAAAGCAGACCAAATGCGGACGTCCTCCGAACGTCCGCTCGGGAACGTTACAAAGCGGACCTAATGCGGACCTAAGGGGACGTTCGAAACGTCCGGGGGACGTCCCCTGTTTGCTGGGTGTTTCGTGTTTACCTAAACGACTGAGATTATGATGATTGAGACCTGCATGTCCAATTCTAAGCCTTGTAATCGTTCTCCCCTTCGCTTCCAACCACCCTTGTTTCTGTACTTTATATAAAAAACGACCTTTGGTCTCCTTTTCCCATTGTCCTTGCCATAACCTATTGATTCCTGTTTTAATGACACTTTTCATGTCCATTTACTCAATAGAACTGTCCATTGCAGGTCTGACTTAAGAGTCTTTTTAGCCAAACGATCAGCTGCTTCATTACCCTCTATTTCACGTGAGATGGGACCCACATAAAACACACTGTAAGTACCTTACAAAACCTTACTAAGCTTAAAAAAACCCTGAACCTCGTCTTCAGTCAATCGGTGATTTTTTTAAACTCCATTGTTGATTTGAATAGCAAACTGTTACTAAAGGCACCGCGACAGATTTAAAACAAATGGTGGTTGAAATAAAATGCTGCATGGAGTCAACCAATCAAAATGCGGGATGAACTCATCCAATCAGCATGTTGGAAACAAAGTCCCACCCCTGAAAGTTCCTGAACTTTGAAAAAGTACTACATCACAAGCAGGGACTTTCTGAGGGAGAAATATTTACCCACAACTTCATTTTGACCCTGATTCCTGCGGTGGAAACACACCAAGTTTTTAGAAGCTTTTGTGTGTATAGCCTGCATTGTGGTTCAGGAAGCTGTCCTTCGTGAAATGTGAAGCAAACAGATAAACATTTTAACTTTTTGTTAAATGTACCTTTTTTTTTTTAGTCTTTTTGCATATTCCATGGGCGGGGGTTATTTTAATGAGGAACATCCAGACTTCATAAGGTCCCAAAAAAATCACGTTGTAGTTCTTGGGACGTGGACTCTGTTAAAAGGTGCTCTAAGTGATGTCACACGTTTTTTAGGCCAAAACTTTTTTTTTTTCACATCCAGCAAACATCACTATCCGCTGCCTGTCACCTGAACACACTGTAAAAAAAAGTGGTCTCTGTAGACACCCCAGGCTTCACAAACGGCAAGAAAAACAAACTGGCCCAGCCTGGACCACATCCAATACGACATGCAGGTGGCTCTGTTTTTGCTGGTTTTTACAGGTGGGTAAATCCAGTTTGTTTTATCTAAATGGTTCATGTCTGTTTCAGGAAGCATGGAAGGGATGGGAGGGGACGGGATGAGGAGGGGGGAGGGTCGAGCTAGCCACCGTTTTGTTTGACAATACTTCGAACGTCAACAAGAAGTGACGTCACCCAACATCGCTTAGAGCACCTTTAAGTAAAATATCTCCCTTTGAGCTCTGTAACCTTGCAGATCTTTTTTATGCTCAAACAGCAACATTACACACTAACTTAAGTTGAAAAAGTATAATAGCACCCCTTTAAATAAATATCATTCCGTCTATTTCAATGTGTAGCATCTGTTTCCACGTAGTCCAGGGTTCCTCAACAAAGTTAATTTTGAAGTTCACACACTCTTTCCAGCACACGCCACGGTCCTTGCTCAGCCATCGGACATCATTGTGCAGCAAAAGATCATGCCGTTCTGCAGACATTTCCTCCATGAAGGCTAAGAAAAGGCGATGTTGCAGACCAGAACTTGCGCAAATAAAGTCACAGTATCCATTGTCTCTTTCATTTTCCAGACAATTTGCCGCACAACACCAATTCATGAATTATGCAGTGAAATGCTATGAGTTTTGGGCTACGTTTACACCAGTGGCGGCTGCTGGTCTTTCAAAGGGGGGAAGCTCATTTTCGGCCTACATCATAAAAATTGTCCATTTATTTATACGTAAATTCTTCCCAACGTTCCTTTTCAAGAAAATGCTCTGTGACCCTATATCGTTCCAACTAGGCGTCTTTTCCAGTGACTTGACCAGTGTCCTCTCTATGGCCAGCAGAGTTAGCTATAATTGTATAAATGTAATAATATAATAAAGGTATAAATAATAATATAATAAAGTATAATAATAATAATAATACTACGCCTGTACCATCCATAAAAGTGGTCAACACAAACTTTATAGTAAGCAGCCCTCTCAAAATATGGTGTCAGGTCCGGAAGGCATTTAAGTTGCCATCAACCTCATTGTCCACCCCTATTGCTTATAACCAAGCCTTTAAGCCATCACTCATTGACTCCACATTTTCGATTTGGTCCAGTAAAGGAATGGTCACTGTCAGAGACTTGTACATGGATGGTAAATTTGCCACATTCCCTCAGCTGAAACAGAAATTTGATCTTTCACCATCACACTTTTTTAGATATCTACAGCTGAGAAACTATGTTCGTACATCTATCTCCCACTTTGAACTATTAGCAGATGAACATGATATATATAAATTACTTTCTTTCTCCCCTGATGCCTCTAATTTGATTTCTCATTTTATGGATGTTTTTATTGGTCAGTTAGACATATCTACCCTGTATTTGAAAGATTCCTGGGTAAAGGATTTAGGTATTCAAATTACTAATGAGGATTGGAAAAAGTCTATCAAGGTCATAAATAAATGCTCTATTAACTCAAGACACCAACTTATCCAATATAAAGTAGTACATCGGCTTCATTATTCTCGGGTTAAGCTTAACAAATTCTACCGCCCCATCTCCTCTAACTGTAACAAATGTGAATCTGCAGAGGGATCCTTGGGACATCTTTTCTGGTCATGCCCAAAACTTTATGAGTTTTGGAGCGAAATTTTCAGATTCTACTCTAAGGCTTATTCTTGTATCCTTGCCCCTGATCCAGCAATTGCTGTTTTTGGTTGGTCTGACTCACTTCGTGGGTTCAGTCATCAAATTAAAAAAGCAGTCCAATATGGAATGGTGATAGCTAAAAAAATATTCTTTGTCTATGGAAAAAGGCATCAAAACCACTTTTTAAATCCTGGCTTTCTGAACTCTCTAGCACTTTGCATTTAGAGAGACTTAGACACAATTTTTCTGATAGCATTGCTGGCTTCGAATCCACCTGGGAAACCTTTTTTAACCCTCAGAAGGTCTTCCTTTCGGAGTCACACCCTGGGCCTTCCCGGTCAGAAGTGACCGGACACCTAAAAATTAAACTTCCTCAATCCCAGTAAAACCAATGCAATTTATTTTTGTTCTATACTATTTATTCTTTTTAATTTAGTATTTTGAGAGAATTTGATTGAATTTATTAATATTTATGCAATATTTATGGTCTATTTTTGCCATTGAAATTAATAAACCATTTTTTTATAAATATATATGTATTTTTTTTTTTAAATGCAGTATTTTAGTTTAATATAGAGTCTCTAGGCCTTCAAAAAAAATGTTTTAAGCAGATTAACACCATCTGGTGAGAGTAGGGAGAGAAAGCGTAGAACCATTGTGTAACCACTAGATGGCTCTCTATGGAGAGGCATGTGAATTCCCCAGCTGTTTGTGGACACATTTACTACTTTTTTTTTTTTTTTTTTTTTTTTACAGAATTTGTAACAAAAAAATGCAATTCATTCAATTATAACACTTTATGTAAAATAATATTGAAAAAAAATGTTTTTATTTTTTTTATTTTTACATTTTTACATTTTTGGTCAATTTCCCATTCATTTCCTATGGGGGTCATTTTTGACCAAAGACCATGAGTGTGACTATTTTTTTACGACCCCTTAGCATGCTCAGATCATGACCTTAATTTGTTTATGTGTTCTCACATACCCAATGCCATAAAAGTCAAAAAGTTTTGTAACATTCCGATGAAGCTGTGATTTTTAAAAATTCAAAACAGTTTTTTTGTAATCAAAATTATTGGTGTGTATGTGTATAAAAGTGTGTTTGTATGTGTGTGTGTGTAGGTGGGTGTGTCTTTTTTGCACTCATGATGTTGTAGAGTGTCACCCCTTTACAGCGGTGTACTTTTTTTTAAGATTGTGGCCGATTTGTAGATTGTACACACAAAAATTCTGAGATTTTTTTTTTTTTGTCAAATTCCCATTCATTTCCTATGGGTAGGTCATTTTTGAACGAAGGCCTGTAGTGTGACTATTTTTTTACGACCACTTAGCATGCTCGGATCATGACCCCAACTTTTTTTTGTATTCACATACCTAATGCCACAAAAGTCACCAAGTTTCATAACATTCTGATGAAGCTGTGATTTTTAGAAATTCAAAACAGAAAATTGTTCGGTCAGAAATGACGAGGACCGTCTGAGGGTTAATTACCTGTCAAATGTCAAGGATAACAGTTTGAAGTTATGACCTTTTCATTGTTTGTGAGATAATCATATTGCCTGTGCCCACTGGCCCAGAAATATATGTGTAACATAGTTAACCTATGTATAAAACTGGAGGAACTGATGTAACAATGGTTTTAAAATCCTTTTTTTTTTTTTTTTCCTTCTTTGTCCTTATAAGTTGTTGTTGCTTTTTTGTATTGTTCTGTGTTGGTCAAAATAAAAAATAAAAAATATTCAAAAAAAAACATAATAATAATAATACTGCTAATAATATATAGGCTATTTTTAATTATTTTCATAATTATTGTTTTAATTATTAGTAATAATATTATAAAAATATAATAGGATAAGTAATAATATAATAAAGGTATAAATGTATAATTGTGTGAAATGTAGGCTATTATGAAAAATGGCTAGCAATTTCGACAAGCAAATACCAAGAAAGAGGTAGCAGCAGTTTTTCTTTTGACTATCACTTGAAAAATCCACGATGGGACTGAGCTCTCCAATAGCTTCAGCGGCAGCGACTTTTTATTGTATGAAATCGCTGTCAATCAAAAGGAGATGCAGCCCCTCCAATCATCACGCGGAAGCCCGGAGTCCGGGCCAGCCCACTCCTCATAGAGAGCCTAAGTCCCTCCCCTTCCGGTCGACCACCATGGGACCTTATTTCGGAAAAATATTGTATGGTAGTCAATGGCGAGAGACAACAAATATTTTGATCTCGTTTGAATTCGCCTTTGGCTAAGCCACACCCTAGAATGCAGATTGACCAATCACAGCGCAGCCAAGAACGAGCTCCGACAGAGGTCCGACACTTTTTCAGAACGCTCCATTGACTTTAACGCAGGCGTCTCATATTTTTGGTCTCGACAGGCTATTACCGTCGTAGTTTTATCAAAAATATAGTTAAACGTTGTGCCTGGGGCATTTGTAACACAGATACGCGTTTCCCAGAGAGGAGGGGGGTGTCCGTTTTTTTCCCTTCCCAAAACCGAAGTCAAATCCTGACAAGTGTCGTCTTTGGATTAAACTGTGTGTGTGGACGTCCTCACAGTCAGCTAAACCCCTCTAGGATCAACAAGCGCACTTTTGTGTGCTCTAAGGTAAATTTTGCTTTTAACCTTATTGTGAAGTTATACTAGTTAGACAGTTTTATGCTGTTTGTTTTACCTAACTTTGTTATTCAAGATACTTTGTTATTCAAGATAGGATAACGTTAACGTTATGTTTCTGTATCTTGAATAACAAAGTTAGCTAACATCCAGCCGCTAGTCAAAACATACAATCCTGACTTAACTTACGTGATAACTAAACTATCGCCAAGCTTGCTTGCTAGCACCTTGATTCTTCATTAATTAGGGTAGAGAACCGAAATCATAGCCTAAAACTGTCTAACTGGTATAACTTCACAGTAACGTTAAGGTTAAAAGCAAAATTTACCTTAGAGCACACAAAAGTGCGCTTGTTGATCCTTGAGGGGTTTAGCTGACTGTGAGGACGTCCACACACACAGTTTAATCCAAAGACGACACTTGTCAGGATTTGACTTCGGTTTTGGGAAGGGAAAAAAACAGACACCCCCCTCCAACCTCTCTGGGGAACGCGTATCTGTGTTACAAATGCCCCAGGCACAACGTTTAACCATATTTTTGATAAAACTACGACGGTAATAGCTTGCCGAGACCAAAAATATGAGACGCCTGCGTTAAAGTCAATGGAGCGCTGTGAAAAAGTGTCGGACCTCTGTCGGAACTCGTTCTTGGCTGCGCTGTGATTGGTCAATCTACATTCTAGGGTGTGGCTTAGCCAAAGGCGAATTGTGCCCTGATTTACACATATGATGTTTGTCAATTTAAAAGATACATTTTAAAGTCAAGAAAGTCGCAGCTTGATGTAAAACTGCTGAGGTATAAGACTGTGAAAATACGTAATTACAAAGACTACAAACCCAGAAGGCGCACATGCGACGTCATACCTTTTCTCTCAATAAATGAAGCTAACTTTACTGAAGCTAACGTCTGTAATTTTTTCTATAGTCTTACATTATAATCGTAACGTTACGCCGTCATGCCTGAGTGTTTTGAGCCAGAATACACACATACGAGCAACGGATCTTGTGACGTACATAGTGAGAGACGAGAGATGTAGTTCATTGAGCGATTTTCACATAAAACTAAACGTTACTCTTCTGTTTTATGACAAACTGCGACTTTCTTGACTTTCATAATTACCTTTTGAATTGACAAACATCATATGTGTAGTTCAGTGCACAGTTCAGACGGAATAAAAAGATAAGTTATCTCTCGCCATTGACTTCCATACATATTTTTTCCGAAATAAGGTCCCATGAGCCGGAAGCGGAGGGGCGGGACTTAGGCTCTCTATTCACCCCCAGAGTGGGCGGGACATAATCGCAGCATTTATCCAATGACCGTCTAGTTTCGAAGCGCTGAAAAAAACTGTTCAGGGGTGTGTTTCCCGAAAGCATCGTTGGCCAACTATGGTCGCAAGTTCCGTCGTTACTAATAGAGTTCAATGGACATTGCGCTATGGGAATGTATGAGAAGTAAATCGTGTCAGTCGACCTGCTGTATGTAGCGGATTCTGAACGATCTCGTCTTTGAGATGAATGTTTTCTAACGCATTTTTAGTCAATAAAATGTTAACACAGTACATATTTGACCATGAATTTTTTTGACAAGCCGAGCTTCCCTTGCAGTCTTAAAGAAATCCCCATTGGTTTACACGTGGCTGGCTATTTTCATAAACGGACATTTCACCCTCTCTGTTTAAAAATAACATTGTGCACACCTGCTTGTTTACATATGCCGTTGTTGCTATTTTAGGGATTCTGATTGGTGTGCTGACCTCCGAGCACTCATTTGTCTCTGCTCCTTGACATAATAGAGCAGCTGTACTTGAATGCAAACAGACGAAAAGGGTTTGCACCAACATAAATGCGACTGCTACTCTGAATGCATCCATGATCACTATAGCCAAATGAATATGTAAACATAGGTCACACTTTTGACGCATGCAAACATGCAAAGTTTTCCAAAATCTCCACTCTGGCTGGAGTTTTTAGAAAGAATCGTTTTTAGAGGCAATTCTCCATTTGCGTGTAAACGGAGGACACAAACAAAGGGAAATGTCTTTTTTTCAAAATAACCATGAACATGTAAACGGGTCTTGGATTGACAGCAGCTAGCCTGCTTATCAGGCCTCTGTGATGTCCAACCATTGACAGCTTTGACGCAGATACTGCGTTTTAATTTTTGCACCAGTGATGTGCTTACTCTGACGTTACCATGACAACCTTTAAATTAGCGTGGGACAAACTTGTTCCTCTCAGGCCAGATGTCGCCCACGGGCCGCCTATTGAGAAACCCTGACGAAGTCTAATGCTTATTTCACATAATTAAATGTTATCTAATCCAACCTGTTACATTTCTTAATTAGGGTTTTGAAATGAACTTTTGACTTCTAATCAGCCAACAGCAAATTGGCAGAGGCTCGCAAAATTGGGGGATCCCCCCCCCGACAAAACGATAAAAAGTTGTCGTTTACATTAACCCGCATAAATACGCCGTCGAGCGCCATCATAACTATGCCAAACCTATGGGCGGCAGTGTAGGGAGAAGGATACAGCCATGCAAGCCAATCAGAATCCTCAAAGTCGACAACAACGAATAGCACAAGTGACTTCCTGTTCCTTTCAAAACAACAGACATGGCGCGAGGTTCATGACGTAAGCATTTTCTGGCGCATAATGTGACGTTTGAGAACTTAAAACCTCATTTCTCCCAGTTGACACGGCAACACATAACCGGCGTTTTCAGAAATCTCCACTTTGGCCGGAGTTTTTAGAAATAATCGTTTTCTGCGATAAAAACGGTGTTTTCGTATAAATGACAGGCCAAAACGCAGGTAAATATCTGCGTTTTCCCATTGTGTAAACGGGGCCTAAGTACACTTGAACTAATGCCAGGGGCGGAGTCGGGAAAGACCACAGGCCCTCGGGGTGTGTATATAATATTTGTAAAAATATTTTTAAATTCTATAGCGGTGAATGAGATAATATATTAAAATAATTTTGTGTTCCAATTTGCTCAAATAGCAAAAGAAAAAAATCCTCCATAGTGTTTTCACAACTTTCAAAACGTAACTGACCATTACATAGTAACTTGCATATTACGTACCCCGGTAATATATCATGCTGCGCCGCGTTATCGATTAGGCAGAACAATCCTTCCATCCACCATAGATAATTTTTCAAATTGCTTATCGGATCTGTCTCAGCTGCTGCCTGAACCTAAACAAACAGATGAACTAGAGGAACTAACCAGCACTATAAGCACCATTCTCTCTGGAAAATTGGATATTGTTGCACCTATGAGACTAAAAAAGGTCAGAGATAAAATTAAAGCACCATGGTACAACAATACTACGCGTGTTCTAAGGAGAGAAACCTGTAATTTAGAGCGTAAATGGAAAAACTAATTTAGAGGTTTTTAGAATCGCTTGGTAAGACAGTATGTCACGTTATAAAAAGGCCCTAAAATTAGCCAGGGCTGAGCACCTCCGCAAACTAATAGAAAATAACCAAAACAATCCAAGATTTTTATTTAACACCGTGGCTAGACTAACAAATAAACAAGCGTCACCTGAACAAAATAATCCGTTACAGTTTAGTAGTAATGATTTCATGAATTTTTTCAATGAGAAAATAGAAAACATTAGATCCACAATTGTAAACATTCAATCCTCAATCGCGCTTTATAATTCAGCCTCGATTATCACCCAGCAAGAACAATTACAGTGCTTTACAACTATAGAACAAATAGAGTTAAATAAACTTATCACTTCCTCTAAAACAAAAACATGTTTATTAGATCCCATACCAACTAAACTACTGAAAGAAGTGTTACCTATAGTGGAAGAGCCTCTCCTCAATATTATTAACTCATCTTTAACTTTAGGTCATGTTACAAGAACATTTATACTGGCAGTTATAAAACCACTCATTAAGAAACCACAATTAGACCCAAATAACCTAGCAAATTATAGACCCATTTCAAATCTTCCTTTTATGTCCAAAATACTAGAAAAAGTTGTGTCTGCCCAACTAGGCTCTTTCTTACAAGAAAATGACATCTATGAAAAGTTTCAGTCTGGATTCAGACCGCACCATAGCACTGAAACTGCGCTTGTTAAAATCACAGATGATTTACTCTTAGCTTCTGACCAAGGCTGTATCTCAATATTAGTTTTACTTGATCTTAGTGCTGCGTTCGATACTATAGATCACACAATACTCTTAGATCGACTACACAATTATACCGGTGTTCAAGGACAAGCATTAAGCTGGTTCAGATCATACCTACCTGACCGCTACCATTTTGTCTATTTAAATGGAGAAAAATCGATCATAACTCCAGTAAACTATGGAGTACCGCAAGGATCTGTGTTAGGCCCTCTATTATTCTCAATATATATGCTGCCACTTGGAAATATTATAAGGAAACATGGAATTAGTTTCCATTGTAATGCTGATGACACGCAAATATACATTTCATCACGGCCGGATGAAAACGCTAAATTATCCAATTTGACAGAGTGTGTTAAAGATATAAAAGATTGGATGATGCGCAATTTTCTTTTATTAAATTCAGAAAAGACAGAGGTTATACTTATCGGTTCAAAAAATCGCCCACAAAACCTCTTACAATACAACTTTAACATAGTAGGGTGTCCTGTTACTTTATCCTCTACAGCAGGGATAGCCACTTTAATCTAGTTTTAAACTGTCCTGCAGAGTTTAGCTCCAACCCTGATTAAACACACCTGAACAAGGCAATCAGTGTTTTCAGGATTACTAAATAGATACAGGCAGGCGAGTTTTTATCAGGGCTCAAGCTAAACTCTGCAGGACAGTGGCCCTCCAGGACCGGAGTTGTCTATCCCTGCTCTACAGTAAAAGACCTGGGTGTTATATTAACCTGTCTTTTGAAAATCATATTTCATATGTTACCAAAATAGCCTTTTTCCACCTTAGAAATATTGCTAAGCTACGTAATATGCTATCTGTTTCTGATGCAGAAAAGTTAGTTCATGCGTTCATGACCTCGAGATTAGATTACTGTAATGTTTTATTAGCTGGTTGTCCTGCATCCTCAATAAACAAGCTACAGTTAGTCCAAAATGCCGCCGCTAGAGTTCTTACTAGATCAAGAAAATATGATCATATAACACCAATTTTATCATCACTACATTGGTTACCTATAAAGTTCCGTATTAATTACAAGGTATTGCTACTGACTTATAAAGCCCTAAACGGCTTAGCTCCAGTCTATTTAACGGATCTTATATCGCCCTATAATCCATCGCGCTCTTTAAGATCACTAAATTTGAGGCTTTTGGTCATACCTAGGATATCCAGATCAACCAAAGGAGGGAGATCATTTTCACATTTAGCTCCAAAAGTCTGGAATAGCCTTCCTGATACTGTTCGTTGCTCAGACTCGCTCTCCCAGTTTAAAACTAGATTAAAGACGCATCTCTTCAGCCAGGCATTTATATAATTTTTAATCTTACAGTTAAATCCGGTCTCTACTTCATAAACGCCAGAGGAGAACTGGCCCCCGACTGAGCCTGGGTTCTCCCAAGGTTTTTTTTTTTTCTCCATTAGGTCACCTGATGGAGTTTTTCGGTTCCTTGCCACTGTTGCCTTTGGCTTGCTCAGTTGGGGATACTTAATTTAATCAATCAACAATACTATTGATCAGCATTACCAAACGTGGATGTTTTACACTATAATCAAACACTCACACTGCAGAAGGATGATTGAGGGAGAACTAGATATTGTCCTTTAACACTCTTGAGCCAAGTTTGTTTGGGTGATGGCCATCCCGATGAAATAGTTGTTTCTGACTCCAGAAAAGATTGAAATTGTCAATGAAGTTCACTCCTTTTATATTGCAGGTTTTTTGCAGCCATGTACTAAGCCCAAGCAGTCGTGAAAACCTGTTTGTTCCTCTTGCTGGGAGTAGTCCACTGATGAATGTTTAAACTTTCAGTCTTTCAAGTGTTTCAAAAAGTTCATGGAAATCCTTCTTAAGGAGTTCTGACTGCTCTTTATGAATATCATTCTTCCCCACATGTATGATGAGTCGATTTGCAGTCTTATGTTTCATCAGAATGTTCTGAAGTTCCCTGTTTATATCAGAAGTTCTTGCTTGTGGAAGGCAGCACGTAGTTGTATCCCTGCCGCTAATGTATTATTATGATTATGGAGTCCCCCACTATCAGAGTCCTGGGCTCGGCTGCGCTCTGAGCTGAGTGCCGCTGTCTGCTCGACCTTGAGCGCCAGTTAGCATCAGTGTTAGCTACTGGCCCAATCAGTCTGTGTTCGATCACATTCATCACATTTGGGGATTCCTCATTTACATTCATTAGTATTTCAAATCTGTTCTCAAGAAGTATAGGCGGTGGTAGGTGGTAGAGGATGCTATTGCGGTAATATGTGAGGCTTGTGACAGTCTGATGTCTCGAGTGCCTTTGGGTCTCGCTCCCTGTTTGTGCCATCGATTTGTAAGTCAATCGGCTTGTTTCTCTACCTGTCGAGGAGCACTAGTTTCATGGGACTCACCGGTATGCTGAGGGCATGACGAAACTCTGTTGTGTGCTCCGTCTGGTTTGGTGGTCCCGTAAGTAACTTTGTTTCAAGAATTGCAATCCTTTGTAAAAGTCTGTGGCAGTTAGTGACGCAAGCAGATTCCAGAAGAGGCATTTTCTCTCTTATCCTTATGAGTGTAGTGTTACGTCTTCCCCTTAATCTAGGGGTAAATAGGGAACGACGAACAAAAAAAGTGGAGAGACTTTGAGAATCTCCAGCTCTCCAGTCCCAGAGTCACAGAAAAATTAATAAAACAAGTTTATTTTATCATGGCGTGTCTGCCTTTTATTTAACGTCAGCAGGCGTTTATAAAAAGAAAGATATAAAGTAGAGAAACATATTACAAAATAAATTCAAACAAAAGTATTACCTCGGGAGGAGGGCCCAAGTCAAAAGAAAACAAAATAATACCTCTAACTACAAAGGGGATAACATTAACTTACCTATACAAAACGAAAAGCAAAACAAAACATATAACTTCCCTCACTCCCTAACTAATCCATAAACAGGAGAAAAGTAATGGGTATCCTCTCCCCCCTACGTTACCCATAAAAACGTGTCTAATCATAAATAACGAAAGCTACAGAGGCACATTCTCACACACATTGTGAACATACACCACAGAGCGCAACTCGCTCGTCTGGACTTGGAGAGCGGAACAATCTCAAACGCCACGCTGTCTCTCTCCTTCCTCAGCGCTCTCTCTGCGGTTTTATATTAGACTCCTTAGGACATGCACCAATCAGTGCGCGGGCAGCGCTCATAGGTAACGAGCACAGGTGGTAGCCATCAATTCTACTAATCAGACACAGTTAGAGAGAGAGAGAGAGAGAGAGAGAGAGAGAGAGAGAGAGAGAGAGAGAGAGAGAGTGAGAGAGAGAGAGAGAGAAAGAAACATATGCACTGGCAAATAACACTCTTGGTATACAATACACAAATGAATACGTCCTTGGACGTAACAGTAGGCAGTTGTGTTTTCCTTTCCCCGAAATGTAAGCTGGTCGGGTAAAAGAATTCTGCGTTTTTGTAGTAATCCTAACTTTGTCGTCTGAGCACTGTGCTGATTTGCTGAGGTTAAAATTAGGTGATAAAAGGAAATAAAATATAAAAATATAGGAGATAAAATGTAAAAGCGATCAAGTCAAGTCAAGTCATCTTCATTTATATAGCACTTTTAACAAATGTAGATTACGTATAAACGTATCTAAAACGTATCATTTAATATACGACTGTTTTGGCTTTATAGCGGTTCTTTAATAAAGTTATTTTCCAGCTAAAGTTAGTTTTGATTGATTCGCTTCCGTCGCAACGATCATTTGTTATTAAATTAGGGACCACCAAGACGACACCATTCTCTCTACACAAACTTTAAACGCGATCCTGTGAGAAACGCTGATGGCGTTCACATGCGCATTAAGAATTGGTTCCATAGTTATGTGCGTTTGAATATATGTGTGCAGGTTTGTAATTCCCTACAAACTAAGCCTAAACAAATTACTGGTGTTTCCTTTTGATTCAGAATTTTATTTTATTTTATTTTATTAATTCGGGGTAGATACGCAAATGGAGTATTCCCGACGACACTTTATCTGTAGAGTGGTAGTGGGATCCTCCATAGGGAGAGACTAATTGGCTCTGCAGCACTGCGTTGACATCGGGTCCAAGCAAAGGTCCTTCGTCAGATCTGGATACGGCCTGGATCCGGCAGGCTGCGGGAGAACCTCGGGATAAACAAAGACACTAAAATTAGCGTAGATGCCATTCTTCTCATGATGTAACAAGTACATCAGGATTTATGGGAAGTGTTCCCGGTTCCGGCTGACCTACTATATGCAGCCTAACATTAAATTATAGAAGTTTATAATGTATTATGTGAAAGCTAGGTCAAAGAGATGTGTCTTTAATCTGGCTTTGAACTGACAGAGTGTGTCTGCTTCCTGGACAATGTTAGGAAGACTGTTCCAAAGTTTTGGTGCTAAAAAGGAGAAGGATCTACCGCCAGCAGTCGATTTTGATATTCTAGGTAGGGGTGGGCGATATCTCGATATTTACGATATATCGAGATATTTTTTAAACTCGATATGGATTTTGACATATCGTATATATCGATATATTGTTTATATTTAATTCTGATTTCGCCAATTTGCTTGTTTGCCTTCTCTGTGTTGTGCTCGCGCTCGCCCTCGCCCTCGCCCTCCTCCGCCTCCTTGCTTTTGTTCCCCCTCCCCTCGCGTGTTGTCTCATTCAACCAAGTCCCCCGAGTTCGGTCAGGCACATCAATCTTTCCCCGCCCAGCGAGTGCTTGAAGTGCGTCAGAAACAGCGCGCGCGCGATCAGTTGTTGTTGGTAATTTTTTGTGTAGCGTCGCCTCTCGCCGCATTGCTTTTGTTTGAGGGCGCTTAAAACACTCACACTTAACATGCTCCCCTGTAGAAACGGGCCTGGCAGCTCGCGCCAGGTCTAGACACGGTGAACGTTTCCTGATTGTGACGGATGGCCGAATTTACATGACACATTATAAATTAGCATTAGCCTAAGTTACCTATTCTGCTATATACAGTGTCAAAAAGAAGAGAAGAGGATAAAGGTGGATAAAGACAGAGGTAAAGTGATGTAATGAATGAACAGTTTATCTAAGTGCATAGTAGTAAGATACTGTAATTTAATGGCAGTTATTTTTACCTTAAACTTTATGCTAGCAGTTGTTCTGAGTTCCCCAGAGGCCCCAGACAGTGTGATTTTGTAACAATCATGTCAATTTTTAGATGCATTTTTATCACTTTTTTTTTAAATTAATGTTTTACTCTACAGTTGTGCAGTTTTGGGGGGATATGTGGCATTTTTTTTTTATTTATTTGCCAAAATTAGTAATGATATTTCTATACAGGTTTATTAAAAATAGTGCAATATGTATTATTTCTTCCTTTATTTTACAGTTAAATTATTATTTTTGTATACAGGGATTTTTTTTTTTTTTAAATGTCGCAGAAGCACTTTGTTCCTACATGAACTGCCTACCTATTTGCACTTCAATAAAAAAAGACTTTGTGGTATTTGGCATATTTGTTTTTGCAGTAGTTTTCGGGGGGTTATTTTTCCTGTAAAGATATCGAGATATATATCGTATATCGAGATATAGCAAAATATATTGAGATATATTTTTTGCTCCATATCGCCCAGCCCTAATTCTAGGTATTATCAACTGGCCGGAATTTTGAGATTGCAATAGACGTGACGGACTATAATGCGTTAAGAGCTCGCTCAAGTACTGCAGAGCTAAACCATTTAGTGCTTTGTAAGTAATCAGCAATATTTTAAAATTGATGCGATGTTTAATAGGGAGCCAATGCCGTTTTGACAGAACCGGGCTAATATGGTCATACTTCCTGGTTCTGGTAAGAACTCGAGCTGCTGCGTTTTGAACTAGCTGTAGTTTGTTTATTAAGCGTGCAGAGCAAACACCCAGTAGAGCATTTCAATAATCTAGCCTTGATGTCATGAAAGCATGAACTAATTGTTCCGCATTTGTCAATGAGAGCATATAAGGTAATTTAGATATATTTTTAAGATGGAAAAATGCGGTTTTACAGATACTAGACACGTGACTTTCAAATGAAAGATATCAAAGAGCACACCCAGGTTCCTAACCGACAACGAAGACTTAACAGAGCAGCCATCAAGTGTTAGACAGTATTCTAGATTATTACGTGAGGACGTTTTTTGTCCATGTGACGGGTGCGTAGCTCACCTCACATTTACCTCTACCATGATTTAAATTGTTTTTGAAGTTTAATTTAATATGGTTTGTTACATTATTTTAAATTCCCCTAGTAAAAGAAATAACCACAGGACCAGTTATCAAGTTAAGAGTTTATTAAAGTTTGAAGGTATAGAAGAGTGCACACTAGTGATGTTACATGACACTGAAGCTTCAATGCGTGTATCACAAAGGCGACACAATTTGTAGCGAAGCCCCGTATCGAGGCGTCTATTGGTTTACTAGAGTCACGTGATCGATGACAAACGAAGCCTCACTTTCTGTCCAGTCACATGCGCGTTTCACTTTGGGTGTCAGAAGGCTCGAACTTCAGATCGTATTTAACGAGTCATTGTTGCCTCAGTCTGGTTGATATTTACAATTATTGATAGACATTTAATAACAGATGATCCTATCAGACAATGTCCTTATTCATTGTGTGTGTGTGTAGAGAGGAGAGAGAGAGAGAGAGAGAGAGAGAGAGAGAGAGAGAGAGAGAGAGAGAGAGAGAAAGAGAGAGAAAGAGAGAGAGAGACGTTTAAAATTCTTTACTCAATCAAAAATTACATTACACACTCAACATTAATACAATAAATGTTCAAAAGTATTCACCAAACAAAAGATAAAGAGTTTTCTTCACAAAACATAAACAAACCGCTATTTACACACCATTTGTTCATAAATTCACCCATATTTCCAGTAGTTTTAAAAAATATATATTCTGCCCTTATTCTTGATTCAACAAATGCTATAAACAGAGTCAAAACTTTAACAATTCTTCCTTCCAGAGCAAGTCTGCAAGTCTTCCACATAGCTAATTTTGCTTGCCCAAGTATAAAATTAGCAACAGTACAGCGATCCTTGTTCACTTTAGAATACTTACAGCCATAAATAAAAATTACTTTGTTAAACTCAAAACCCAGCCCATCAATAATTCTTTCCAGCACTTCCAAAAGTGGCACTAACCTTGGACATTCAATAAAAACATGAAAGACCGTTTCATGACTATTACAGGCATGACACAAGGGCAGAACATTCAAGTTGAGTTTGGACACAAAAGCATTAGTGGCTCTCACACAATGTAATATTCTCCATTGCAAATCACCTGAACGTTTTGGAAGAGGACTTTTATAAAAGAGCCTCCAAGAAGGAGAAATATCATCTGCAACTGTGAGTTTTTCCCTCCATTTTGTATCAATTCTGTCATGAAGATCCTTAAAATACGCAGTTTTTACACAGACCTGATACATGTCTTTTTTCCCCACAGAGTGGAAAAGTAGCCCTTTTAATCTCTCAAAATTTAGCAGCTTTCCAACCTGCCTGGTTTCAGGACAAACTCCAGGGCACACACCTAAATCAGGAAAATCAAGATGTGTAGGCCCACCCTCTAGAGAAAGCTCTACAAACTGCAAAAGAGGAAAAGGAAGAGCAGCTTTCAACCCTGAAATCAGCTGCTCTACCACCCTCACAGACCTCAAATCCACCTGACTGGCAATATCTTCTGCTGATCTCCACTCTTTTGAGTCTACATTAATCAAGTGCCCCACTTTAGTAAAGCCTTTCTTCATGCATAACTTAACTATACTATTAGACACGCAAACATTTCCTAAAAAAGGATTAAAAAACAGTGGTTCATTCAAGCCATAATGATCATTTTCAGACCTATACAACCTAAACACTTCCCAAGATTTCAAAACCGATGCATAAAAATTAGCACCAAATGTGACATTTTCAATAAACGGTGACATCAAAAACAGTTGCTTATCAAGATCACCACTACAAAGGGATCTTAGTAAAGTTAGTCCAAAAGACACCCAAGGGATAAAATCTCTAGAAAAAAGCAGTCTCTTGGCAGACTTTAGTCTCATGGCTCTGATTTTAGCTGATAGTTCAATCAGTCCTTGACCTCCTTCATTTACTGGCAAATATAGGATTCCTGAAGGAAGCCAGTGGAAACCATCCCAAAAAAAACCCACAAAGTCTTTCTGTAGTTTTTGTAATAGTTCCTTCGGGGGGTCGATAACAGTCAAGCGATGCCACAGCATAGATGCTGCTAGATTATTAATAACAAGAACCCTCCCTCTGTATGACAATTGAGGAAGAATCCATCTCCATTTCTGTAAACGACCAGCCACCTTTTCATAAACACCTTCCCAGTTTTTCTGCATGTATTGCTCTGTTCCAAGAAAGACCCCCAGCACTTTAAACCCCTCTGAACTCCAGGGGCAGCGCTGAGGAAGTTTAGGAACAGGTCTACCTTCTTCCTCCCATTGGCCTAATAACAACGATGCACTTTTTTCCCAGTTGACTCGAGCTGAGGAGGCTTTTTGATACATTTCAAGAGCCACTTCCAGCTCACGCACATCTTCATTGGATCTTATTATGACAGTGACATCGTCAGCATAAGCACTGAGTTTAACGGATACCATCTCTGATGTAAAAACGCCCGCCGTTGAAACTCCACAAAGTTGACGCCTCAGAAAAGTTAGCAATGGTTCAATGGCTATGGCATATAAAATACCTGACATACTGCATCCCTGCCGTATGCCTCTGCCAACTGAAAAAGGTCTTGTAAGTGAACCACTTATTTTTAAGAAACTATAAACATCAGTATACAATAATTTAACATAAGAACTAAAAACAGAACCAAAACCGAAAGCTTCAAAACATTTAAAAAGAAACTCATGATCCACACGATCAAAAGCTTTCTCCTGATCTAAAGATAAAAAACCCACATTAACATTATTGTCTCTGGCGAATGAGATCAAATCACGAAGCAGAAACAAATTATCAAATATTGTGCGTTTTGGAATACAAAATGACTGATCTGGGTGAATTATTGTCGATATATGGAGTTTTAATCTATTAGTTAATGCTTTTGACAGAATCTTATAATCCACTCCAAGCAAAGACACTGGTCGCCAGTTTCTTATATCCGCAAGATCGCCCTTCTTGGGTAGCAACGTGATAAGTGCTCTTCGTAGACTCAGCGGTAAGGTGCCTCTTTCAAAGCACTCTAAGAAAACTTAGAACAAGTCTTCTCCAATCACTGACCAAAACTGTTTATAAAATTCTGCCGTTAAGCCATCCAATCCCGGAGCCTTTCCAGCAGACATGTCTGTAATAGCAACAGTCAATTCACTTAAGTGCAAAGGCTGATCAAGCTTGGCCTTATCACTCTCCATCAGATGAGGCAGATCCTGGAGAAGTGTTTCTGTTATTTCTCCATCACATGGCTCTGCTTTGTAAAGGTTTTCATAAAAAAGCAGTGCTTGAGCAATTATTTCATGTTCATCAGTTGTTTCACCTCCTTCAGGAAGTTTCAGACGACTTCAAGTTTTTCTATCAACAACTTTCTTCTCCAAATTGAAAAAAAAAAAATGTTGGGGCATCCATGCAATTAAAGGATGTAAACCTTGCCCGGACCAGAGTCTCTTTTGCTTTCTCTTCCAGGAGATTGTGGAGAAGAATTTTCCTAGTTTCCAACACTTCGACAGTACTTCCATCATATTGTTCAATGTTCAGCTGCAAAATGTCCTGTTCAAGTTTTCTCATTTCACTTCCAAGAGTATTCTTATTATGTGCAGTATACTTCTGGCAAAACATCTTAACTTGAACTTTACTAATATCCCACCACTGACTCAGGGATTTATACTGAGACTTACTCTCTCTCCACATCTCCCAGAAAAGTGTAAAAGAGTGCACAAAGTGGTGATCCTGCAAAAGCTTATTGCTAAAGCGCCAGTAGGGGCATTTAAATGTGCTCTGTGCAGAAGTGATATTGACAGACACATAATGATGGTCTGAAAAAGGAGTAGGAATAATAGAACTATCAAGAAACTTTTCACAAAAACTTCTTTGAACATAAATTCTGTCAAGTCTTGCTGCAGAAACCCTATTTGAATTTACTTTTGTCCACGTATATTGTTTTACATCAGGAAAAGCTTCTCTCCAAACATCCACGAGATCATGATAAATTATCAATTTTCTAAAAACTTCTGCTGACGGCCTATGAGGTTCTTCATGATTTCTGTCCACTGTGTGATCTAAAGTGCAGTTAAAATCTCCAGCCAAAACAATAATTCTCCCCTGTGGGACACTGCTTAATGCTGTATGAAGTTTCCCAAAGAAAAGTATAAGTTCAGTCCCAAAATTGGGGGCATATACATTGAAAAGTGAAAAATCGAGCCCATGTAACGCAACATCTACTCTCTGCATTCTACCTGGTAGAACTTCAAAAACGTTCACATTTTGTTTCTTAAACTCAGCTCCAAGAAGAATAGCCACTCCTGCACTATTACTTGAACCATGACTCAGAACAACCTGTCCATTCCATCCACTCTGCCACTGGATTTGATTATTAACATCCGTGTGAGTTTCTTGTAGAAAAACAACACTACTCTTTTTCATAAAAATATACTCAAAAAGACTAGTCCTTTTCAAAGCCTCACGTCACCCATTTATATTTAAAGAGCTAAATTTCAAAGGTGCCATGAAAAAGAGTAAAAGATAACCACACAATAAAAAAACTCCACAAGGGTTATTTGACAACCAAAACATACTCATTTTTTACTTTGCAATTTCAAAGAACTTCTAACGTTGCTAAGAAGTTTCTTGAGATGGTACCGTTTTGGTTTATCAAGCTCTTCAAAAGAAGCCTTCTTCATAGCCAAGGCGCCGGACAATAAAAACAATTTTGCATCAGGGAAAAACGAATCAATTCTCGGTTTACGCAGTCCTTTTGTAGTATCTAAAAAGTGATTAATCTACTGAAGTGAATAAAGTTTGATCTTACCTCCAGAGATGAGCTCCGAATCCTCCCCGTAATTACTCATTAGATCCGTATCATCATGCTCATTTTCAGAGTCATCCATTAAATCCAACGAGGCTTGAGATGAAAAGTCATCTTTACCCTGTTTAGACAATTCCTCAGTAGTAGTATCACTCTCCATTTTACCAGGCTGCGCCTGTCCTCCATCGCAACTCAATTCGGTTTCGGGCATGGGCTGCAAACCCACCTGTCCCGAGCTCGTCTCCGGCTGCGTTGCGGCGGGAGCATGACTCGGGCCGGCTTCCTCCTCAACAGCCTCCTCCAGGCCGTCTCCAGAGGCCTCCAGCACCCCAGTCCCCTCGGGCAGATCACCGGGCGCAGAGATCGCTCCGTCCCGCTGCGGTTCTGACGCCACAGCGGTCGCAGCATCATCCGCGCCGGCCGCCCTCTCACTGTTCTCCGCACCGACAGCCGGTACCAGAGCCGGAGCTGGTTTATCTCGCCTCGGGCAAGTTTGTCTGACATGTCCAAACTCACCGCACACAAAGCACTTCATTGACTCTGAACTGATAAATACAGTGTAATCCTTTCCCTCAATACTCAACTTCGCTGACAGATTCAATGGATCACTCTGAGAAATCAGAATCATTAAAGCCTGACGCCGAAACGACATTATGTGTCTAATCTCCGGACTTTTACACCCAAGAGGAATCATTTTAATTGAACTTACTATTTTTCCATACCTCTGGAGTATTTGCTCTAGTTGTTCATTTTTTACAAACGGCGGTATGTTTGATAAAATGACTTTCTTGGCTGGGCTTGACAAAGGCAAAACAGGCACAAAGATATCTTTGATTATCAACCCTGTTTCAATTAATTCGTTCACCATGCGGCTTTCACTGAGAAAAAACACAATTGCTTTGTTCATACGGGAGGCAGATTTGATATTTGCGCCACCGATCGCCGCACTCACGGCTATCAGACAATCCTCCACTGACACCGCGGCCTCAGGCATACACTTACAACCATGTTTGATGGTTAACTGTGAGAGATCCGCCATCTCTGACCCCTAAATCCTCCCTCTCTGACCGAAGTCAGGGGAAAAAAACAAACAAAAACTAACCTAAACCTAATAACTATAAATAAGTGAAAAGAAAATAAATAAATAAATCTCACTCAACCAAGGAGACTCTTTTACTCCCAACAAACGGCTCCTTCCACACTCACTCCACACATGCGCACAGAGAGAGAGAGAGAGAGAGAGAGAGAGAGAGGCCTACATTAAATCTTATTGAATCATATAAGCTTATAAGCTATTATATTTTATTGTCACACTTTAAAGGGAAAATGAATTTATTTAATGAACAAATCAAACACAAACATGTAAGGCTTTTATTTGTACACATAACATTGAAACTATGGAGTGTGTTGTGGTTGCTTCATCTGCCAGAGCTTCTAACACAGGCTTCTGGCTGCTTTATTTTAAATAAGCACCAGGTGGCGCTGTTCTCGACACTCTCGAAGCTTTGAATCTTTTCCCGGAACAGTCATGGGAAAGCCTCAGTGATTCAGGCTTCATTTCCCCATCCCTAGTGCACACTACTTATATTCTTCTTTGCTGTTAAACTCTACCTGAGTCCTAGATTCCTCTGGTCCATGGAGTGAACGGCCGCATTCCATGTGTCAGCAAACAAAGGGAGAGGCGGGGCATCAGCCTCCAAACTTGTACCGTTCCAGAGGAAATTGGACTGTACCATTATGATCCAAATCAGAGGGGGATTGTTTATTTAATTTCATTCAGTTTCATTTCATTTTGTTTGTTTGGAGTAGTTTTGTATTGTGCTTTAAGTACTTGATTGCATTATGTTATGTACAATACAGTGTATGTTTTGTGGTAAATATTATTGTTAATTGGGGAACGTTTTCTTTTGATATTTACCTCTAATTTTGTTTGGTAGAGGCTAAGGGGTATATCTAGCAATGTTGGAAATATCAGGGGGTCAGTTCTGTCCAGCCACAGTAACATCAAGAGTTGTAGATCTTTAGTGTTTTTGTTTGTTTATTTTATTATTTTTTGTTAACAGGGGAGATTTTTGTTTATTTTCTTGGTCTTGTTTATTTTTGTTAGTTTCAGTTAACTTCCATCTTAAGTCTTTGATTTTTATATGGACTTTATTTTTGGAAATTACTTTCATTATATCTGCCCCTGTATATAATTTATTTTTTGGAAGAAATAAATTGAATCCATTCACTACCTGTCCTGCCTGTTCTTGGCCACACCCTTACAGTCCAATAATTAGAATCTCTAGAGCAAAGTGCGGAGCAGTAAGCAAGAGCGTCCGAACAGTAGCTGAGCAGGAAGCAAAGTCTTCTAGACATTCCTTCCGAGGAAAATAGTATAATAACTATCAGGAAAGGCAAGGGGATTTTGTCTGGCTAAAAACTCTTTCTCTACGAAGTGCTCGTCCAACAATTTGTGCTGAGATGTCCACCGGATTTGGAAGAAAAGGTGAAGTCATTGCAACCGACACTGGGAATAAGTTACATCACCCATATTTTTCTTTGCTCTCAGCTGATTAGCCATGCAGCGTAAGATACCATGTGGCAACGAACACCGATTAAAGCCAAGCTACTTTCATAGTACCTAAAACCCAGGGTTGGCGGAAACTAAACTAAAACATAGCTGGCTAGCCACCTAAACCAGCTTCATGGTATAGGCCCTGGAAATGCCAGAGCCCTGTCACCAACCCAAGATGTAACCCAAACAGAAGTGACAGAACCCTGACAGATGGGCTCCACCATAGAGACCCTGGTAAGGCCTCTCTGCTGGTGGGACATCATCTTGCATTTATATTAGGCTACTGCATTACTGCGTATGTTGCATTTTACTTGTGAATATGTTCAAGGTTGTTACATTTAAACTATATACTATATACTTAACTACATATTGTGTAGTTTAATGTAAAACAATGCATCATATTGTAAAATAACAGAAGTTTGTAGTGTTGATGTCTTGTGAGGGGAAAAAAGTACTTCAGTAGGTTACTTCACATTTATACGTGAATACTTAATATTAAAGTAACAAAATGTAACTATGACATTAATGCGATTAAAT